>NC_138949.1:14471736-15102361 GCF_965226115.1 Aulonocara stuartgranti
AAACACAATACCTTAGTCCCAGACAAATACACTGGACAAAGTTTCATTGCAGTAGAGTGGAATGAAAAGTCTCACCTCTCATGCATTAAATCTCATAATCTTGAAGGGATTGATGCTTCTAACAATAGTTCACTAAGCCCAGCTTGTGGAGCCCCTTTAGCCATAATTGCTTGTAGCAGCAAAATTTCGCTGCAATAGCAGCTTGCTATTGTGGAAAGGAGAATTAGAAAATTGTCAAAATAAAATATTTACTCTGCCTGGCAGTCAAAGAGGGTAAATACAAACACAAAGTGATGGACTTGGAGCTGTGTTTCCTATTTGAAAGAGCCTTGACAGTTATTAAAGAGACATGTTCCCCAGTTTGAGCTCGCACAGGGTCACCTTCAAGCGTCAACTGCGCCATTAATGATCAACAACATCAGTGAAGTCCTGACTTGCAGGAAATTATAAAAATACCTCCAGATTTGTGTGGGTGACAATTACTTTATCACCTTTATTTGAAGTACATCAGTACTAATGCTCATATCCTCAGCAAATTTAAAAGCATCAGCTTCAATTTGATAACCCAGCATGCCTTGTGCCCTGACAATATGCCTGCGAGAAAGGGTCTAGGAAAATAAGAGCAGCCAACAGGGAAGGTATATATTTGTTTTGTTGTGGTTTTGATAAATGCATATTAGAGCAGCATAGAGGGCAGAGAGATTTGTGAGAGAGGGTATGATTTAGCGGCGAGTGTGACTGCAGCACTGGCAGGAGTCAGAGTGTCCTTCCTTCTGTGTGGAGCCAGCACAGTTTGCACAGAGGCAATAAGAAGGATGGTAAAAAGAAAACACAAGACCCTTAAGACTTTTGTTTGACACTGTGGTTTTGAATTTGTGAAACGGCAGCAGGATGGTTGAGAGGCTCTGAGGCTCGTTCAGAGCCGGTTGCAGAAGTCTAGACAGGAGATGATTAAAGCACAAGGAGGTGGGAAGACTTGCTGTACAGAAACCGCCCAATGCAACACGTTTCACAAGGTTCTGAACTTGATGATGTTTGTTTGTCTGGTTCTCTGCAGTTTGTTTACTCATTAAAAGTGTAACTTTGCGCATAACCAAGCAAAAAAATCTAGTCAGGAGTGAGAAAAATGAGACTGTCGCCCATTAGAAGAACTTCAAACTCCATGCACCACTTACTTACTCTGTTCCCCCAAATGCAGCCTTCAAATCTGAAGGGATGGGATGACTAAGAGAAAAGACACACACATACAGAGATTCCTTGACGTATCTGTTAAGTTAAAGCTTTATCATCATAATTCATTTTTAACACTCAAGCTTGAGCGAACAAATTGATATACGCACTCAAAGCAAATAAAAAAAAATTTCCAGACAGAGGGCTCAGAATAATGAATTCCACGCTCTGACTCAGTTATTTTAACTGAGTTTCCTGAAATGTACCAGATCTTAATTTATCATGCATGGATCACCGTTTCAGCCTTGTAGTAGACTGGTGACCTGTTAAGAGTGTACCCTGCTTCTCACCCTGTGACAGCTGGGATAGGCTCCAGCCCCCACCTCACGACCATGAATTGGATAAATGGAAGAAAATGGATGGTTGGAAGGATGGATCAGTGTTTTTTTAACATTGCACCAGCGTATACAGCAGCACAGTGAGGCTGTATTAACTAAATGTTAACATCAGCATGTTTCCAATGACAATGCAGGCAAAGCAAGATGCTGATGTTTAGCAGGCATAATGCTTATGTTCACAGTTTTAGCACGTTAGCATGCAAACATTTGCTAATCATGGCTAAACAGATTAGAATATCATTAGTTTTGAAGGAATAACAAAAAACTTGACCTGAGAAGGGCATTAGATCATTAGATCAAAAGTCAGTCAACAATGTGTGTGCTACTTTTCATAGGTTTCCATCCAGCAGCCATAGTTTTTAAGACATTTTTGCTAAAAACAGAAGCATTAGCCAAGAGATCAGGTGGGAGGATTACTAAAAGGTTTTGTGGAACCAAATATTGTGCCAGTCCATCACGATTTTCAAATTTTTGACCAGCGGTGATACTAGAGGAAAAGGCTGCAGCTTAAAGCTTTTACAGTATTCAGTCTTGCGCAGCAGTTGTTAAGACATTTCAGCATGAATCAGAGTGGGGGATCGACCAACTGCCAGACAAACAGTGCCAGGCCTAGAGCCATGCCAGTTTCAATTTGACTGTATGCTTGCCACTTTTCCTGTGTTTATCAGAATTTTAGATGTTATTAACATGGTTATTACTCCTTTTCCAGGAAGATAAAACACTATACATCATTCATCGGAAGAAGTGCGTGATCCATAAACTGAAAAAGATAAATCAAGATCTAACAGGGGGGAAAAAAAAAAGAGTTCTCCAAGTCAGCCTGTGCCACAGCGAAGAGGCAGAGAAAAAGGAACTGGAGGCTGAGGACTGCATAAAAAGTATGTATTTGTAACGATGCTAACCGTTGTAATGAATAAATAACCAAAAGTTGATGTATTATGTATGAAGCAATTTTTGCAGCTGGATTGAAAACGGTGTTAAAATGGAGGAAGAGGGGTTTTAGTTTTCAGCATTTCTCCAGTGGAATGCATATTAAGAGACAGACGTTAGCCGGGGTGCCACTGATCTTCTGCGTGTACTAGATTCACAAATTAACTTGCTAGTATTGCATGCCACTAATCACATCAGTGAAAGAAAATATGCTGAGTTTGCTGCGAGCTCGCTATTAATTGAGATAAATTAATTAAGACATCAATTTATTGAGCTATGTTATCTGCTATTAAACATAATAATTGTATGTATTATTTCATACAGAAGCTATTGTTATTCCACTTTATCATATTCATTGCTTAAATGCTTAGACATCTGCAGCAGACCATAGCTCACATTAGTTTAATTAGTTCCCTTCACTTCGACACCTCCTCTAAAAAGAAAGGATGCTAAAGGAAATTTAAAACAAACCGTTTTTAGTGCTTTCCTTTCCTGTCCATCACTGTCATATTCATTATGTACATGTGTGCGTTCATGCGTGCATAAGTTAACCTTGCAATGAAAATGTGTCAAAGCTGCAAATGTTTCAGATTTCTGGAGAGGACAGTTAAAAAGTGAAAGAGGGAAATTAAACTCGATTAGCTGATGTGAATGTAGTGTTTAGGCTTTTAAAGCCCTTTTTAAAAAGCTTTTATTTAACGACATAATGTAATCAAACAATTCAAGAATCTTCGGGGCAAAACAGATACACGATTACACCAATAAAAAAAGGCTTTCTGAAGCATACAGGGGTAGTTTCTTTTAACGTACAAAAGCTTCAAAATAAACTACAAGCTCAACTTATAAAAGAAAATACAAAAAAAAAAGAAAACAAGAAAGGTCCCATTTAAAGAATGCATCGCCTCCAACTCTGATGCGTCTACAGCTGAAAATCTAGTATTGTTGGTGACTGTGTTAAGAGAGTCGGCAGAATTGCCTCATGTTTTTCCAGGATTAGTCTCTAAACTCATTCTTGTGGCACGTAATCACACCACAGGACAACAGCAGTCGGCTCTAAAAGTACTCAGCGCCCTTCGGCAGAGGTTCAAATCAAATGCAGCGAGGAGGATAAAACACTTGCAACATTATTAAGCATGCATGAGAGATTATGAATAAAAATCATTCCACATTAACAATGAAAGAAATTTGAGGTTAGAATTTGGAATGCTGAACTGAAAGTTAAAAAAAAAAGAAAAGTATAAATTTTTCATGTTAAAACGATAACAAAATAGGAAAAAACTTTGAGATCTTTGAGAATTGCTAGGATAATGTTGCCCAAAAAGAAAAGTTTAAAAAAGTTAAATTATTCTTGGATTAACTTCAGATAATACACTGCATGAGTCATTAAAGTGCATGTCTTGTCTGGGAACTAAATATTGTGGCATTAGACAGTGTTACATCCAGAATTAATTTCCAGAGTTGGCCCAGATTCACATTTCCTCCTGTCTCGTGTGTAGATCTGATGTTACTGAAGGCTGTCACTACTATTCAGCGGATACTGTGAATACATTACTGTTTAAACCGAGTACCTTTTTAATACTGGCATGTTGAAACTGTCATTCTCACTGCTGAATCTCAGGGCGCTGCAGTGTATGCTGAGCAGCTGTTGAGCTCATGTATATATTACAAAAACTGTGTAGAGAGGAACGAGAGATTTAAGGTTGGTCATTTGCTGCGTGTGATGTAAGAGTTTTCAGGGCTTGTGCAATTCTTGGCTCACAGGACGTGCATAAATGTAATGTGGTGGGTTAAAAATTGTCGGGCTCTTTCACTGTGATAACTCAAAGTAAGTTGTCAGTGTGTTTCCATTCTGTATAAAAGTCACTTCTTCATCTTTCTGTAGTCACCATACTAAACAACAGATGGTTCTGTTCGTGGTCTCAACTGACTACTTCAATTAACCACCATTGATCGCCATTCGTGTCCTCAACAGCTGGTAGAATATTTGATAGCTATAAAGGCATGTTTCAGGTCAGTTAGGAGTCCTAACTGCAAAATTCCTACATGGATGAATAAATGAACTGTATTTGTAGTTGCTGTTCATGGAGTTTAGGAAGTGATTAATATTCATATGCACTCACCGAACACATTATTAGCTGTAAAGTTACCAGGTTGGATTACTTTTTACCTTCAGAACTACCTTAATGCTTTGATGCACTGTCAACATACTGGCATGGTAGCATCATATCACCACCACAAAGTTGCTCTATTGAGATCTGGCAACTGTGGATACCCTTTCAGTACTCACTGTCATGTTCAAGGATTCGGTTTGAGATTTGTGACATGGCATGGCAAGGCAGATGCATGCTTTCACCTTGTTTCATCAAAAATCAAGACTCGTCAGACCAGGCAATAGTCTTCTCATCTTCTTTTGAGCGATTCTGGTGAGGCTGTAGCCTCAGTTTCCTGTACTTAGCTGACAAACTCAGCACCTGGTGTGCTCTTTTGGTGTTGTAGCCCATCTGCTTCAAGCTTCAACATGCTGTGTTTTCATAAATGCTCTTCTTCATAGCTTGATCGTAACAGCTGGTTATTTGAGTCACTGTCGAGCTGATTCTCTGACCATTCTCCTCTGACATCTGAGATCACCACACGTTTTCACTTTTGCTGCTTGTTGAAACATTATCAGCAGTTTTTTCAAAATAAAAACTGCACCAACAACAAAGCCACATTTGAAAGCACTTTCCCATTCTGATGCTGGGTTTGAACGTCAAACCGTGTCTACATGCGGTTACTTTGAGATTTTTTTTTCATTAGAAAATATATTTATTTAGTGTCGTTGATAGGTTTGTAGCATAAACCTATTCGCTGGAACGTTAAGGACAATTTAATTACACAGCAAAGCAAGACACGAGTAGTTCTTTATGTTTCTCGTGCACGGGAGAGAACTGGACAAACGCCGTCCCTTCGCTTGACCCCAGTTGCTCTCGTCCGCTCCCCCGTAACATTGTTCTTTTATTGAGGTTACATGAATATACATAGGTTCATTAACATATGACGTCTACATACAAACAAAGAGTACCTTGCCTGTGCGTGTGTGTGTGTGGGGTCAAGATGTGACCCTGTGAAGACTCCCCAAAGCTGGTGCCAGGAGTCTAGCGGTCCATCTAAACAACAGGCTCTTAGCCTAAAACTGACATAGCTACGTTTATCCTACCATAAAACAATAAGACAAGGTACGACCTCTCCCATGCTCCCAGGATGTAAGTGTGAATGCCAGAACACTCTGGAATGCACACAAAGCCTTTGCAGACTATTAGGGATCACACATCCTATCACTACACAATCGATTATACACCTCTAAGCATATGTGGTTAAATATTTCTAAGCATAAATGACAATAAACAATACAAATCTAACAGTTGTTTATAATTATCAGACCAAATTTAAAAATGACAAAACTGCCAATAATCGCTTCCAAGACATTGAGTAAGGTACGGTATACACTGGCGACTGAAATAAGAGCACAGACAAAAGATTTACTAACACAGACTGCACCGTGGGTATTGGGGTCGAGTTGATGGCACAATTGAAAACATGCTAAAGCAGGGTCATCATTCAAATGTTTCCACACACTCATACAGCTGAGCACACACACACACACACACACACACACACACACGCACACACACACACACACACACACACACACACACACATTCAAAACAGACAGCTCTCTGGTGTCTAGAGCACAATTTTAACCTCAATCTACAAGGTATAAACTACATTAGGTCAAGGTCCATTCAACACTCATACATTAATGCCACATGATTATTCAGATGTGCGACTGTCATCATACCTGTCATTATTCTGCTGAGAGTATACCTCTACGGACCCGCCGCTGAATGATGTATCACCTGTCGGTTTAGAAATCACCAGCACTTCCATCACACGCGCTCGCTCACCTTGGAACGCTGGAGCATCGATGCACAGGTGTGGTAACTTATAAGAATTCATGTTCTCCTCCCCTTCCACTGTATCTTGGCAGAGTGCTGTCATGGCACCTGTCATCACCAGTATGTCAAATTTCATTAGAGGAGGGATTCGCTGGACTCCTTGCAGCACATCAGGCAGCAGGTGGCTTGGGATACTAACATCAACTGTCCTCTCTCCGTCTCCCCACGGGCCATCTGAAACGCTCAGAAATGCTTTCTTTGCCATAATAACACCAGCGCAGCCCCATTACATGTCACTGTCTTTCGTGTCAGGCATCAAAGGTCACACTGCTCATCACAGCAGCACTGGCGTTTTACTCGTGCACCTCAAAGCTAAAGAAATACATATACAAAAAAAGGAAGACAAAGGATCGGCACACAGCGCTGTAACGTGTTTTATTCCAGCAGATTTTACAGTGTCTTAATGTTTAGATGAATTGTTGCCTCAGATTATTTCTACATGTTCGGGGATAATTTGAACATTTACTCTCATTTCAATTCTGACATGAAGTGAAAACAAAAGATAGCATCTGTTCTTGCTGTGCAATTACAAGGTGAATCTGAAAAGGCTGGCTTTTTCTATTAAATCTGGAGCAGCCGCAAAGGAACTGGGTGCAGAGATAATTTCAGACAATGATACACTGAAGATATCAACTGTGCAACATGATACGCAGTGTAAAGATGTTCATAACAGTTAATGGTAATTTAAAACCTTAAAAGGCTATTCCAGCAATTTAGCTTTCTGCTTCCACAAACTGCTGCAATTAAAACAGCAGAAGCCGAAATGCTCTAACTTTTTACCTTAATGACAGGAAGCGCCTTACATCCCAAGTTTCACTCATGACAACTTTGTGGACTGCTTAAATTCCTCATAGTTCAGAGCTCTCAGCAGTAGAGATTTGGTGGAGCTATAAATGTTGTGATGCCAAACTGCCTCCTTTTCTAACAATTTGTCTTTTCAAAGTAAATTAGTTTGCATTCTGATTTCTGTCAATGAAATACATGAAATGTTTGAAATATAGTGCCTGCACTGGAAACACGGGAGTAAAAGAAGGCATGATTTTCTCCTGGCGTGCTGGTTGCATCAAATTCCCGGGAAATTAAATGAATAGCGAGTTTCGTTCGATACGTATCTCAGGGGGAACGGTCATATTCTGTTTAGTGAGCATGCTGAAATGAAGGGGACAGAAACACATAAACAGAAGGAGACAGATTATTTCTGTACTTTGTTTCCGTCTCTGCTTCTGCTAGATGTCTGGCTGCTGCGACTCACTCTTTCTTTCCAAATGTTGCCGGAAACGAATCCTGTTATTGATTTCTACTTTTCTCCTACTGATTTCAGATAGAAATCTGTATGCCCAAGTTCCTCGTTCCTCTAAAGTGAAAGTGAGCACTCGACAAATGACAAAGACTGATGACAGAGACGTTTTTGTAGTTATTGAAAGAAAGCCTCATCCTATAAATATTTAATACTACCAAGAGTCCTTCCAATGAATCAAAATCGGTGATGGAGTATCTTATTCCTCGCTTTATTCTTATTGTGCAGCACCGCAGTGACCACTGACCCACGCGTTCTGTCTCTGACTTGAAGTACAGCAGCGATGGGAGCATATTTTTGCGATTTGAAAAAGCAGTCGTGGATTAGAGTCTAATTCAAATTCAGAGGAGGAGATGTTAAATTAGTTCAGGGGCCACCTCCAAGGTCTTCTGGTGCTCCCTATTATTTACTGCCTGCTCACTTTATCTGTCAGCCATAGGCAGGAGTTACAGCTCCCAACTCTGCTGTGCAGCTCCAGCATTGTAAAGCACAGTCTCTGGCTGACTTCTGAGCCAAATATCCTCCATCAAACTGATTACAGTTGTTCACCTGAAGCTTCATAAAACTCTTACAACACAGCTAATAGAGATGTTGAGGGACAGATGAGCGGGAAATTTGACAATAAAAAGTAGCGTTCATCAAAGGTTGCGTCATAAAGAATGCCATGAAGTAAAATTAAAAACCTATTGGGGAACAAAAAAAATCCCGGCACATGAACGCTCAACTTTACAGTCCTCAAGTGGCCCATTTCTGTTGCGTTACCTTCAGAGCTTGACCTTGGTGGTGTATGTTGGAGGCTGGCTCCAGCTGTTCCAGCAGAGTTTATCTCGGGCCATAATTACCAATGACAGTGTCTCAGGGAGGGAGTTGTCTCCTTGACAGATAGACAGCAAAACACAGTCGACAGTACGATGAAGGGCTGAGGCCGTTTTATCGCTGAAGAGGGAGAAAAGAAAAGGATGAGATGTCAAACTGGACGAAGACATAAAAATCACACTGTACCGCGCAGCGGCGGGGAGTCACAGTGAAGGCAGCATGTGCATTCAAGGATATCCACTGATTCAGTCATGGGTTTGTTAATGCAGTGGCAGGTACAAAACGAGGGAGTGGACAGCCAGCAGCTGAGTCACCACATAACTGAGCCTGGTGTCATATGACAACAGCTCATGCTTTGGGATGAGTGTTCACGCCAAGACTTTCCATCGGAGACTGTTTACAAAGGCAGAAATGTAACAATTACATTAAAAAGTTACTTGAAAAGTTTAAATCAAACCCTAGATGATAGTGTAGAAGTTGCATTTTCAGCACATGGGCTAATATGATTGATAAATGAGAATGGTCAATACAACTCTGACTGAAAATTGACAGCATATGTAAATCAGAAAGCTTCCAGGTCTTAAAATCTCATTGCTTGCCTTTGGATCAATGCATATTCATACGAAGATGTCAGTTTGTAGAGATTTCCACATGTCTCGTGGAAGTTGAGCTTATAGAAACAGCGCAGCACCATCTCAAGACCTCATATTCAATCAAAGTTACAACCCTCTATTGGGAGCACACTATTACTATATATGCTAATTACATTTACCATATACAGAATCCAACCACAGGCCCACTCAAGGCCAAAAGCCTGTGATTAGCAAAAAGAGGCATCGGGGGCTTTCGTAACTAATAACTCATGAGGAGTGGTATCTAAATTGATATTGATCTCTTAAGGGAATTCACTGCTTAATAGTATGCCGGGGTGATGCAGAGAGTTCAAGTGACAAAAATCTCTAAGCAGCTCGACTGCACAGAGATGCGTCCTTGTAAATATCTCCACAATCACGGCTGCTTTTTGACACTGTAAGCAGATTAGGAAAACGGTTGCATCAGCACGTAAGCACGTAGAGATGTGATGCACTGGTTAATATCTGCTCTGGGCCTCTGCGACTGTTCATTTGATGGTTAGATTCAGTCGTCTGCAGCTCGAGAACTCGTGGCTTAAATGGTGCGTTTGGTTAAAAATGAATACTTTGTTTTTATGAAAGTGCTGCCAAAAAAAGCTTATCTTATCTCCTAGTGGTTAAAACCTGCTTCTTTTATTATATTAATAGTGAGAGTGTCCCCAGCTGACTAAACCAATTACCTAAAAGTGAATATTTTTAACAGGAGTGTAAGGGCTCGCTGGTAGTGGTGGGGGATGCAGTGATTCATGTGGTGTATGATTTATTTATAATGTTCACCAGACAAACAAGACAGCTGACAGGCTTGGTTTAGTAATGATGAAGGGAAAAATACACAAACATAAGTAAATAAATCTAATCAAAAGAATACAGCATGCATTTAGGCACCATTCCCCCAGTCTGAGTGGATCTTATTGGGTTACAAATAGTTTTTTAAAAGTATGCATTTATTTATGGACGACATTGTCTGACTCTGTGGCTTTTTTGTGTCACTCTAAAATTCCCATGAAATCTTTATTAATGCATCCTAGAAGATCTGTGCTTCTCTGCATTGAATCATACGTGTTATTAATCTCTGTCTCTCTTCCACAGAATATCTTTTATCCTGTCTTCTTTCTCTCTCCCCATCCGGTCGCGGCAGATGGCCCCGCCCCTCCCTGAGCCTGGTTCTGCTGGAAGTTTCTTCCTGTTAAAAGGGAGTTTTTCCTTCCCACTGTCGCCAAAGTGCTGCTCATAGGGGGTCATATGATTGTTTGGTTTTTCTCTGTATGTATTATTGTATGGTCTACCTTACAATATTAAGGGCCTTGAGGTGACTGTTGTTGTGATTTTGCGCTGTATAAATAAAATTGAATTGAAGATAAAGTCTATGAGATAAACCACGGGGTTTAAACATGCAGCACAGCATGCAAAGTGTCCAGTTTACCAAACTAAATAGCTCTCCAAAGTTTGAAAATTGCACTCCAGTTAGTAGTTATTAAGTCTTTTTTGTGCCTTTCCACTGTGAAAATTTTCATTTCCACTGCTCATCATTTTTCCTAAAAATGGATCCTCAAGTTAAATGAGAAAAAATAATTCAAAAAGAAATAGTGTCTTGTGTGTATTTATTCTTAGGGAGTGGGTTGAGAAGTGTCTTTCATTTGGGCTTATGATTTTGGCTCTTTTCTATTTCTTTAATCAGGCCTATGGCTCAGGTGAATATTTTCAGAATGGACTTCTATAGACTTAAAGAAACTGTGCTGTGTGTAGCCCCAGAACCTAAATGACACCCTGCCATAGACTGTATAAAAAAGATGGACACGGGGCCCTAAGCGTGATGCCAGTGCGGCAGTGCCTCATGCCCGCATTCTTTCTAATGGCAGAAGAAGACAAATCATCTGGTTACAAGAAGAGGTCTGGTTGCATCGATGTCTGTGACACTTTATCACTCACACCTACTTACATGTAACGCGTGCTGGCAATATTAACTTTATTAATTTTAGATGATTAACCACTAAAAATGCTTCTTTTAAATACTTTTAAAGTTCCTTAAAACTATGAGATCTCCATCAACCCCAGCTGTGCTTTTATTGCAGCTGTTCAGTGATATTCAGTATGCTAGTCCTAAAACAAACTTGCTAAATTACCTGCTTCAACATCAACATATTAATATGTTGGTACTGTTATCGTCATGGTGACAAAAACAGCATACTTACATGAGCTTTTAGCACCAAGGGTTTAATGGCTAGAGCTTTGCTTCTTATTAGGCAGAAGTAACTCATATTCAAAGCACAGCCATGACCAGTCACGAGGGGTCACGAGTTAGTACAGCTTCACTGTAAGTCGACATGGAGGGTGTCAGGCTGTTTGCATCATGGTGGATCTGCAGTGTGCAGCCAGGATTAGGGGAATAGTGGTCGACTGGAAAAATATTTATTTTCTGTACCTTTCATCAGTTTATTCAGTCACAACACAACAAACCTGCGATCGTCACATAAGCACGGTAACAATAGAAAAATCTCTTGTTTTGACATGGAGGTTGACAACACTGCAGTATAATAAGCTGGCATAATGTCTGCTACAACAAAGAATGACAGGGGATGAAAGAAACCATGGTTCTGGTTTCACCAGAGAAAAGTTAGAGGAACCACTGGAGCTGTCGCTGTTTGCAAAATATTACACCACCATTTATTGACATTTGTAAGACTGAGCCTGCATTATTTTCCTTCAACAAATTTTACAGTTATTTTCTTTTCCTTTGACCATGATGTTTAGACCTAAAGCTTCTGACTTCTGAAATGATTTGATACTTACCCTTTGAGAAATGTCTTTTTGCTGGAGTTTTTTTTTTTTTTTGGCAAGAGTTTCACATTCTTCCTTCTCCATTGGCTCATCCACAGCTGACAGTTTTAGCTACCATCAAACTAAAGCTCTCCCTTTGATCTGTTGATATTTTCACATGATTTTAGTCATTTAATCTTTCATAACTGGGAAATGCCTCTTAATCAGGTTTCAGCTTAAAACTTGTGCTAATTTGCAATATATATATATATATATATATATATATATATATATATATATATATATATATATATATTTATTGAGCAAGGGAATTTGAGTGGAGCTTAGCTGAGTGTGGGGAGATGTGCTTGGGGTATTTTATTTTTAATAGGGCATGACAGTCACATCACTATAGTATGTTTTTAAGTGTGAAGAATGGTTGCAAACAAACCTTTTTTATGTGGACTGTAAAATATACAGTCTTCTACAAGACACCATATTTAAAATACCTTAGCATTTTCAATTTGGTTTTGATTGGAAACTTTGCATTTGATCAGCTTTTATTTTGTAACTGAAAAAGATTGATGCCTACCTAAAAACGGATGAAAGCGCCGGCTAGATAGTCATTTATTTATTGTCAAACAGAAGTGACACATTGTAATTGCAGTGCCATCACTGCATCCTCTACCACTGATATCTTGTTCTCCTTCCGAAGCATGCAGCATTTTATGGACGTTTTCTGTTTGTGCATCATCACTTTTTATTCTCCTCAAAATTTAAACCTCTGCACTGCTTTGCTGTGAAGTTTTATGCATCTTTCCCCCAGAGAACTATAAGACATCTTCACAGATAGGTGTCAGGTGGTGATGGAAAACGGGAGCGCTTGGACTCACACGCCACCTGTCAGCAACATGTAATAAACTCTCTGCATCTCTGGAGAGATCTCAGGCACTTGCAGTAAAACGCAGACAATATCAAGTATATTGCTGGTTTGAAAGTGTTTTATATGTGGGCAGCGCAATCATGGGACTGAACACCAAAAGTCCTGCTACACCATTCATGTCCTTTTCTCTCCCATCCTCTCTTAAATAAAAAATCAGTTATACAAATCTGTGTCTCGGTGATGCCTTCATCTGAGTGATTTTGACGCTTCTTACCTGTCAAGGATGAAAATGTTTGTCTCCCTCTTCTGTATGTGCTAAGTCTTTTACACTTGTCAAGTAAGGATACAGAAAATCTCTCACAGACTCTTAACTGTGTGAAACTTTAGATGTGACAAAAAAAAAAGTGCCAACAAAACCAACAGAATATTTCAGGACCCTCTCAGAATAAACGACTCTCGTTATTATTAAATCACTGTGTATGTGTCTAATTGCACAGCGGTCAACGGGGGTAAAACACAGAGAGGGCAGATAACACGATGACTATTAAAAGATTACGTTTAATTGGAGGTTTATCAACCTTTGTAATGATTATTATCAACGGACATTATCTACTTCCAAAAAGACCGGCGAGTAAAGTGAATGAAGTCGTTGCAGAAATGCCCTGGATAAACATTAAATTCAGTTCTTACCGCTGAACTGCTGTAACATTTGAAGGCTGATTTTACAGGGTAGCTATCAGGGGAGTAACTATAATATGAGTGCAGGTGGCACTGAAAAAAAAAAAGAAAACAGGCCCAGCCAACTTTCACCTTACAGGTGAAAAATGAAAAAGCAGAGGGGAGACTGCCTAGGAAAAAAGAGATGTCACAGTTCAGAGAACAGCTGCACTGTTGACATAGCGAGGAGCTTCTCCTGCTCAGGCCTGCAGCTAAGGCACTATTGCTTTGTAAACTGATAAAACAAATAAAAAAAAAAGATATCAAATGACTAAAAAGACAGCATGTGGAGAAAAGTGAGAGAAGAAGAACGCTACGAAATAGATTAACTGAGCAGTGCTGCAGAGCCAACTGTAGAGCCCAACTGAGCATTTGTGACAGTGATGTAAGTCGTTATCAGTGTATTTAAATGTCATCTCAGCTCATTGGCTCGCTAATTTACAGTACATTAGTAATGGAACAATTAGCAAACTATGTGCGACATCTGATATTGAGACGCACAGTATGTTTTACATCATGATTTAAAATTTTAGCAACATATATCTCATAATCACTGTCGCAGCGGTCCGTTCCCCTCCGCCGCAAACGTGTCTCTGAAAATCACTGTTAATTTTCGCAGATTTAGTGCTACTAACTTCATCTTCTCCCTCTGATTGCACTGACTTTAAACATTGCTTTCACTTCAGCAGCCAAGTTTAAAAAAAAAGAAAGAAAGAAAAAAAGCCACTTTTCAACCAAAGAGAGGCGAGAGTGTGTTCCCCCTCTCGTTGAAAAATAAACTGGTGGAAGCTTCACCAGCATGTTCAGTGTCTCAACCTTACACTCTGATGAAGTGTGAGGTTCCACCTCCGAGTTAAGAGAAATCCAAGGTTGGTGTGAAACGTGTCAACGGATTGTTAAAACATCCTGTAATCTCCATTTCTTTTTTAGTAACCAAGTCTCCCAGAAATGAACTAATGCCTTTGAGCCGACAGGATGTTGCAATATTGGATCAAGGACAATGTGTTTTTCTGCAGGGTTATTTGCAGAGGTTGTTATCAACACAGTTGGGGGGAGGCTGCTGTCGGAGCAGAATTAGAAGAAGCAAGAATGACAGAGCTGGAAAGAGAGAGCGAGATAGGGCTGCAGGAAGAAAGACAGACATTAAAAAAGGATGACAGCACCATTGTTTTCTTCCTTCATAAAGATATCTCCATTATGCAGCTTTGTTGCATGGGGAACCCTTGAGTCATTTTAAGTACTTGTGAGGTTTCTCTGCAACCTGCATGGATTCTAAAGCAGCCTGAATCAATATTTTCATATCAGCAATGAGTATAATGTCAAGTTTTCCTTTAGAGCTCCTCTTGTCTTCTTGTTTGAGCTTCAGCTGGTTCTGTTGGTCCAGTCACGTACCTTTGTTTTCTGCCATATCATGCACCTGCTTTTTTGCAGCAAAACACCCCCAAAACAGTTAAAGTCACATACTGTAGATCAGTGACTCTAAATAAATGCAGACTCTGTATCTGCTATTTACAACTCTCTTTTTCAGTGGTGTTGGAGCTGTTACGTCAAAGTAATGCAGTAAGTAACTCGTTTCACAAATCATCAGATTACTTTTCCATTACTCTGTAAATTGAGCAGAAAATCTTTGTCACTTGAACATAATTTGCAGTTAACAATATAAACCTTGGTCTACAGTTCCACACACCGACATGTATCTCTTTCCTGATCAGGACACACATGTAATTTTTATTTCAGTTTCTGCATATGAACAGAAAACCGACAGCACTAACAAGCTGAAAACCAGTTACCGCCACTATGATTCTGCTGTAGAAGCATGCACAGGTAGTAATGGAGACTGCGATGCTGCAAACCTGACTCCTCAACACTCACTGCCTTTGTTACCTGTTGAAGATCAGGCTCTTCTGCTGGGGTGGGGTCAGGTTGAACATTGCTCTGGGTTCTTGTCTAGCTTTGTGCTAGTAGGTTGTCTGTGCAGATGCTTTTCAATAATGAAAATAAAAGTGATTTTCATGTCTCCACTCCTCAAAAGCTAAAGACTGCTCCACCGTTATCCCCCTTCTTTCTCCACATAAACTAAAATCAGCTGATTGTTGCATATGAAGAAAAAAATGGATGAAACAACCATGCATTCCCCCCCCTATCGACAAGTAACAAGATAGTTTTAACTGTAATGTAACTACTCAATTGCAAGTATTGCAAGTTTCCCTGTTGTCATCCGTTCTTGTAAAGTATAATCAAACTTTTGAGCGTTTGAGCCGCTTTCGCGCCGTGTTTCCTGCCAGGTAAATGATGCTCCGCAACGTGGTGACGTCATTCGGGGCGACTGGAATCGATAAGGGAATCGTTTGCAAAAATGGCAAACAACTCCAAGGATTGAAACAGTGGGAACCGGTTCTCAACAAGAACCGGGTTTCGATACCCACCCCTATGCTTAACTGTGTCTTACAGGGAGTTACTTGTCCATCATAACTTTGAAACACATACTGGATCTGGTGCTCCTGTGTCAGATCGCAGGTACAAATATGAATAACTTACCTGTTGAGTAGCAGAGCCTAGACAGTGGCTAGGTAACTGTATGGTGGTGACATTGCTACATTTGCCAATTTGTTTGAGGCTCCCTTCATTGTACAGTTTTACAAAGGCACGGGGAAGGGTGGAGAAGGATGTTTTTGTTTCTCTCTCTTTTTTTAAATACCCCAACATGTAAAATTGGCTGCAAATCAAATTTATTTTTAGCATAAAACAAAAGCAGTGTTGTTTTTGATCGACTTATAATATGAGCTAATTGTTTCAAATGAGAAAATGAACCCAAATGAAAAACTCAGTGTTTGCTTGTGCTCAAAGTCTAATTGCACTGGAGTTTTATGTTTTAACACTGTGGCTTTATTACTCTTTGTTTTTCTTTGTTTTTCAAGGATGTGCCACCGTTTCATAAAAAATGATTGGTGATATGTTGGCACATTTACACTCAATTTAATTAATCTTCTCTTATTTACCTTTTTTTTGCGATTTGTATTATTTTACATGGAGGCATCTCGGTGATAAACGACTTTCACACTTGGCAAATGGATCTGAAGAAATATATCTCAGAGATTCCTCATTACAGCGACACTTAATGGAGTTACGGAAAGATGGCTCATTTTCCTTGTGTTCTCTGTCAACTATCAAAATTCACATACCTGCACTGCAGAGATTATTGCAAATCTAATATTCAGAATCAGCAAAGCACTGTAAGAAATCTGTAAAATGCAAAACACATGCATGCCATAGGCTATACGTGTACATGTAAACAGAGTAATTGACCAATTTTCAATATATTCTAAATCTGTCTGCCAATGTTCTTTAATCAAACTCCCACTTGGCTGTTTGAGAATATTTGATTTTGTTTCCCTCAGCAGTCTGACCTACTGTGGCCACCTCAGCCTGCAATTGTCAACCCTCCAATCACCAGTCAATGATACACTTCTTAGCCATCAATCAGTGGAAATTGCATAGCAATAACAGAAACACAGACTGGAAAAGTATTTTAAAAGTCTAAATATTCTGCTACTCAGTATAAAGCTTAACCAAAACTTTTCTAGTCAAGAAAATATGCAATCTACTTCCTGTGTTCTTGTAGAGCGACTATGTTCATCCTAATTGCTCAGCTTGGTTGGCTGCATTTACAAAAAGAATAATGTAGTGCTTCACCCCTCACCAGCAGAAATGCAATATTTAGAGCTGGTTTTACTTTGACCTTCAGTTTCTAAACCAGCTAAACAGGTTTAGAGAAATAGGCCCTGTGCTTCGTACGTCGCTTACTACATCCAAGATCAAATGAAACATCCAAGACCAAATCATCGCGCTAACTCTGAGCTCGCTATTCCGGTTCCCCGAACACACCTGTTGTTGACGATTAGTATAGCTGGATGAAGTAATGTGAGATCACTGGGTGGCCCAACAGGGGCTACGCATCGATAGTAGAAACATTGATCGGCAACCCTTTGATTGGTCGGCGAAAATGTCGAAGGAGCGCGCTCGGTATTTTTCGGCAGCAGAGCAAGAACTCTTGAGTGAGGGATTTCAGGAGTTTCAGAGTTTAATTAAAACGCAAGGGAACACTGCAAAGGCTGCAAAAGCAAGGAGAGAGGGCTGGCAGAAAGTTGCTGACAAATCAAACTCGTAAGTAATTCAATAATAACAATAATAATGGAGTGGATTTATATAGCGCTTTTCAAGGCACCCAAAGCGCTTTACAATGCCACTATTCAGTCACTCTCACATTCACACACTGGTGGAGGCAGCTACGGTTGTAGCCACAGCTGCCCTGGGGCAGACTGACAGAAGCCAGGCTGCCATATTGCGCCATCGGCCCCTCTGGCCAACACCAGTAGGCGGTAGGGTAGATTTATCATATCACACCATATTATCCAATATTATATTACATTATATTATATTATAATATGTTATATTATATCCCCTTTCACATTAGAGCCACAACAGGACCCACTAGAACATGGGAACAAGTAAAAGTGAAATATAAGAATATTCCACAGAATGGTAATATTTATCACTTATATTGCTTGTCGTCTCTTGGAAAGAGACCCTGGAATAATCTGTTTGTTTATAACAGCAACCAAGAAAAGGGCAGAGCAACAAAAGACAGGTGGTGGTCCTGCACCCCCTCGTCAACAAGTTGGTTAAGTGAATAATACCCTGACGGGAAAATCGATATCTCTCTATGAGCACACTGTCGCGCTGAGCTAAAGGATCCTGTCTGTCCCGCAATATACGATGAATTCTGAGGACTCTCCTTATCAATCTTGCACCTTCCGCAATGGGTTGCTCGTGTAAACGGACAGGATATGACTGCGACAGACTTCCCAAATCCACCTTCGCTTTTATAGCCGTGGTCTCCCATCTTGATTACACGAAGTAATCTGCAATTACTACTCTGAAATATGAATTACATCTGTAATAATCACATACATGTAATAGAATGTTAATAGTACATTTCCCTTTTTTAGGAAATGACCTGTATGTATCTGTGTGAAATCAATAAAAGGATCAAGTGCTGCATTGTCTTTAGTTACATTGATGTTATTTATTTATGGTGAAACAGTGGTGGAATATCGCTGTTGCTTTCGTATGAATGACGCGGGCATACCTGCGTGGCCGCGATCTAATCCTGTTTACATAAAGTAAACCTGCTCCCCAGCAGGTTTACGCTTACGGCTCTGTTGCTATGACAGCAAGTCCCGGATGGGCTTCGGGGAACCGAACGATCCAGGATCACGCGAAATCGTCAACAATCTAATCCAGCTAACTTACTTAGCGAGGTACGAAGAACAGGCCCATAGACTGCAATAATCCTGTGTCTCTCTGTGCTGTGTGTGTAAACAGAAGCACCTGTTTTGGCGGGAAAAAGTACACAGCCACTCTGATTGGTGGATTCAAATTCAGCAGCTCTCTCCCTCTGTGTGTTTGTGTGTGCGTGCGTGTGTGTGTGTGTGTGTTTGTGTGTGTGTGTGACAGAGAGAGAGAGAGAGAGAGAGAGAGAGAAAGCCTTTTAATGGGATGATCTCATTGTAAGATTCAAATTCAATATATTTAGACTGGTTGACTGAATTGGATCTTGTGTGTGTGTCTCTCTGTGCATGTGTGTTTCCTCATGTGTACATATTTGTAATTGTGTGGCTGTCATAAATTTTTTTGCAGATTTTTGTCATTTAACAAGTATATTTGAGGGAACCTCAGCATGTTCAGCATTTTTTCAGCTGTCCATTTTGCTTTTCCAATTTTTCTGTTTAACTTATTACTATTGTGCTAAATCATACTATTTCTGCTATTTTATAAGATTTGTGCTTAATATACTATTTCTGCTTTTATAGGATTTGTGCTTAATATAGTATTTCTGCTAAATGTAGTATTTATGCTTAATCATACTATTTCTGCTTTTCATAGGATTTGTGCTTAATATAGTATTTCTGCTAAATTTAGTATTTCTGATTAATTATAGTTTTTCTACTAAATCATAGTACAGTATTTCTGCTTTTTATGGGATTTGTGCTAAAACAAAGTATTTCTACTAAATGTAGTATTTATGCTTAATCATACCATTTCTGCTTTTTATAGGATTTGTGCTGAAACATAGTATTTCTGCTAAATTATAGTATTTCTGCCAAATTATAATATTTGTGCTAAAACATAGTCTTAATTTAAAATTACAATATTCATAGTTCATCACAGTGTCTCTGGTAAATCACAGTATATCTGCTATGTTGTACTATTTTTCTAAATCATAGTGTTTCTGTAATGTTTAAGTATTTTTGGCTAAATATATTCTTTCTGTTATCTTATACTATTTCTCCTAAATTCTTGTATTTTTGAGAAGTTATCATGTTTCTGGTAAGTTACAATATTTCTGCTAAGTTCTGCTATGCTATTGTATTTCTGCCAAGTATTATGTTTCCTCTAAGATATTGCAGTTCTGCTAAGTTATTCCATTTTTGCAAAGTTCTTTTGCTTCTGCAAAGCTTTTACAATTTCTGCAACTTTTCAGCTTTTTCAGCTAGTTTTTGCATACAGCTTCAGCTTTAAGCATCCACACTGCATTTTCGCAGGAAATGCAAATTTTTCTAGTTTAACCTTAATTTTCACAGCTGTAAAGTTTGTCAGTTGGTGTCACCTCACGTTAAAAGGGAGTTTTTCCTTCCCACTGTTGCCGAGTGCTTTCTCATAGGAGGTTGTTGGGGCTTTCTCTGTCTTATTATAATGTCTTTACTTTTTAATATAAAGCACCTTGAGGTGCTGTGATTCGGCGCCATATAAATACACGTGAATCGGATATGGCGTTGACCCAATACGTCCACATGCAGACAATCACACAGAAAGACACATAAACACCTGCCACAGTACTCGTATCTGCCTTTGTTTTAGTTCCTGTTACAGTAGCTGTCTCCAGTCCAAATTCTTGCTATGATGACACACACACAGACAGAAAGACAAAATCACAAGGTGAAAGCAATCCCCTCCTCGCTGTCATGGCTGGTGAAGAATATGGGACAGGAGCATAAAGTGGAGGTAGGGGAGGGAGGGGCTGGTAACAATGCTAGACACGCTATCATGGTTGGAAAAAAATCAGGTCAGTATGTGGGAGTGTAGCTGCTAGTGGGGCATCAATCTCACTATTCAAGCACACCTTTCATTCCCACTCTGAGGGCACGCTGAAATGTACAAACTAAATGTAAACATGCAGCTGACAGAAAACATTTTTAACAGAGAGCCTTTAGAAAACCCATTTACATTCAGGTCAGAGCCATAAACTGCTCGCATATCCCCGTATCCATTTTGCCCCCCCCCTCCATATCAAAAGCTGACTCACAGCAGTGATTGTCTCTATATATCACACACAGAGGTTCACAGAGGGGGGTTCCTTCTTCTTTTTCTCCTGCTTGACTCAATTCTTTGTCACTACCCACATCCAGAACAACACTTCTAAATAGATTCTGTGCAAATTTGGCATCTCAGTGCACATGAGTTGTGCAGGGGACACTTCATAGTACATTAACCCAATTTCAGTGGATTAAATCTTGCTTCGCTTCCACCCTTAGCCCCCTACTCCAAGGTTTCCACTCACCCCCTCTTGCCATGTCAAAAGTCATGCTCCATTTCATCATTTCATAGCTGTAGTGTTCTTTGTCTGCTGCTCTGGCCAGAGAGATGCGAGTGAAGGAGGACATGAGTAATAACTAAAACCCCAATTTTCTTGTTGGAGACGGCTTTAAAACTCACAGCATGAAGTGCAGTTTGGGTGTATCATTAAGCGTATCTGGGTCTTGTGCAAACCCCTAGGCAGTATAAATGAAACCTTTCCTAATGGTCCAGAGAACCATTTACAGCCAACAAATACATTGTCGATGTCAACTAAAGGGAAATTTGAGTGTATCTGTTGAGTCTTTTCATTTTCTACTGGTCATAACACTGTTTATCTACAAATAGACCTATACAATAAAATGATCCTTTCAAAGGATAATCATGGGGTATGGGTATGCTTAGATGTGATTTCTTAGATACTGCTTTTGCACAGCACAACTTAAATTGGGTTCTGGAAACTGAAAAGTGCCAAACGAGACCATTTTTTATTTATTTTTTCCATTTACTCCTTACCCAGAAGGGTCACGTATATTGTATAACCTCACTAACAAGCACACAGCAGCTATTTTATTCACATTTCACTTCTGTTTCTTATGTCTTTCTAGCAAAAGCATTTTACATGTCAGTCTGCCCCAGGGCAGCTGTGGCTACAACTGTAGCTTGCCTCCACCAGTGTGTGAATGTGAGAGTGAATAAATAGTGGAATTGTAAAGCGCTTTGAGGGCCCCGAAAAGTGCTATATAAATGCAATCCATCATTATTATTATTATTATTATAAGGATAAAACAGTAGCTGCGATGGTGTTAAATGTGCTTTAAGCTACTGATCAGGCAATTAAGACATCTCGGATAGAAAATAAATGCAAACATGGCCAACAAAGTCTTTGACATTTACAACAGAAACAGCAGCTTTAGTGCATTTCTGCCTCTTGCTTCTACTTGCAGACCTCTCTGAATCATGAAACTGTCCAACAAACAAGCATGCTACCCAAAGGTCTGAGAGCAAAATCAAGCAACACCCTCACACACAAACACACTTTGTGATGTATGTTCTTCGGAGTCAGTCGGAAATTCAAGAAAAACCTGCAGAGAGTCATATTTGCTGGAGTATAAACTTTTTTAAATCTCTGTGGGCTTGACACCACCTCTCACTGTTCCATCAGTCCTCCCTCCCAGGAAGGCTGCTTGACTTGCAACAGCAGATTATTCTTGACTCTTTTGAAAAAAAGTTTCTCAGCAATGTATTCATACAAGAATAGTTGAAGTATTAGACTCCAATAAAAGGTTGAATGTACTGTTATGCATTTTAGCTGTTTCTTCACCCAGTTATTCTTCTATTTTAATGTGCTACAATCTACAGGGGTGTATTATTGTAATACCTAAATGATAGAAAAATAGATATAAGTATGCTCATGTTCTCTCTTTTGTTTTCTTTAATGAAAACATGATGAGTAGTAGAAAGAAGCTTTTTTTTTTTTTTTTTTGCTTTCATCAGCATTGTTTCCAGGCTGTAGGCAGCAGTTTACAGTGAAAAATAAATACACTGTCTGCCTACTACCCAGCATGAAACCACAGACGGACAAAGTTCATGAACACAGTGGCGCATTTAGCAGTCAAAGAGCCGGTTATTTCCCACATGAGTTGAAAGAGAGCAAAGCCGTGTCCAGAATCACCTCCTACAGTGCGAGTGTTTACACTTTTAGTGCAAAAATGTACACTGTGTACATAGTACCTCTTAGAAATTTTATAGTGGAACAAAAGATGTATTCTCCATGGCACGGACCTCTTTGTACTAACAGTCCCAGGAAGCAAGTGCAATAATGGCAAATATGTTTACAATAAAACAAACTAATCAGTGTTCATTATGCTCAGTGGACAATGGTGAATGCAGAAGTAACAAGGTAATTGTTGGGGTGCGGGAGCATAATAGGGACTAGAATATGTGTCTTTGTCACTGTAACATAGTAACAAGGCAATATTACCATGTCAAAAACATTTCTTTGTGACATTTTGATTTTTAGAGTAAGAAAAATGATTTGAGGAGTTTAGTGCCTCATTAAATTTGACAGTTCTGCCCAAATGTGAGTCAGCTGCTAAACCTAAACCATAATTCATTTGAATATATACTTCTAATACCATCATATCAGACAGAACTGCCTTGATTATTCATGGGACAAATGCTCATCGATTTTGGTTTATATTGACATGATAGCGTCACACGGCCGCTGCAGATCCGTCCAGCACATTTTAAAGGTTTTCCAGTGGATTGAGATCTAAGTACATTTCCCCCACACCATTACACCATCACCGGCCTGAACAGTTGAAACAAGATAAGAGAGATCCATGCTTTCATGTTGTTTATACTAAATTCTTACCCTGACCATCTGAATGCTGGTGGAATTGGCAAATGAGAGATTTTTGTTAAGAAACAGTTGAACAGGCATACCTGATAAAGAGATTGTGAGGGTATAGTTTTGTGTATTATCCATATTGATCCCATCTCTATCAAACTTCTATTCTCTAAGATGACACCTTATATTTGGAGAATTTTCTGCAAAGATATTTATTAACCTAACAAAACTACCACCTATATTTTACCATAGGTTTTGTAGAACTCAGTAGTGAACTGAATACTTATTTGATTTATAATTCCACCATAGATTTTTGCTTGTGTCTGCTGTGTCCTTTGTTACAGTATGTTTGTTACATGAAAATGATTTGAACAAAAAAATCAGGGCAGGGAAAGTCAAGTAATCATAATATCTGTGAAATACTGCAGGCAAGGAGAAAAAAACATTTGATTTTCCAGATGAGCTAAGCCATCAGCTGTGAAGCAACTCTTGCGTCTTTGTTTTTAGTTCTATTTAGTTATTGATTGATTTTTTTTATTTTTTATTATTTTTTTTACTGGAGTAGGATGGGTTTTAAAGTCTCTGTTTGGTAAGACACTGAAATAAATTATCTGAAAATATCTACAGTACTGTGCAAAATTCTTGAGTCATCCCTAATTTCTTTATGTTATGCTTCCAAGGAGTCAAACTTTTTTGTATTTTTTTAAGGAGCCTTGAGCAGCACTTTCTGGTTGCCTTTTCTAAGTTTTTCTTTAGACATTGGGGTTTGTTTGTTTGTTTGTTTGTTTGTTTGTTTGTTTAAATATTAAGCAACCTAACTAATAGGGTTCCAACTCCCAGCAACAACAAAAATAAATAAATAAAAAATAGGGAACCACCCCTCACGCTCCACCTCATGATGCTTAATCGACGTAATCAACCTTAATTTGATGCAGTGTGAAAAAAAATGCACAGAAATCAATTATTTTTCAAGAAATATTAAATAGATTCAACATCTTTCTTCAACAAAATTGCAGACTGCACAGATGGTACCTTCCCAAAGGAAAAAGTACTATAGCTTACTAGGGTATATATATTAGACTTAATAGTTACTATATACAGTAATGGACTTCTATTCATTTTACATCAAATTAAAACTTTGGGTGTCAGATAATTATTTATTAAAAGATAGACATTTTAAATGAGAATAAGAAAGAAAAGTATGTCTTTGTGCCCCCTTTTCCCTGTTAATGCCCTATCGGCCCCCCTGGCTAAACTTTGCTAGATCCGCCCCTGCACAGTTACCAGCGTCAGCTACGTAGAAAAAGATCCTGGAGTAGAAAGTAATATTAAATAAATTCTAACAACAGCTGATCAAGCTTAAACGTGCTGCTGTTGTTCAGCCGCTGGTTTCCTCTTTCTGGTGCAAAGTGGGCCAAAAACAAAGAAGAGACACGGACTCCCGACAGAAAAGCCGATCAGCTGATCGTTAAGCAGTTTCATGATTGAAGTAGCAGCAAGAGAGGGAGGGAGAGAGAAGAGGCAGTCGCTTGTTAAGCTTAACGCAGGAATGCTTTACAAACATTCAGAGATGGACTTACAAACTTGCTTTACTTCTCTCGGGATAACTTTGTCGGAGATGAAATGCCGGGTTGCTAGCGAAGCTCCAAATGCTATCCAGACCACCGACAGGTCCCGCATGCCACAGCCGGTCTATCACGTGATGCATACTGCTCCGACGTGCTAACGTTCTGAGGTGAGTTACGGCGTGTTGCAAGTTTTGTGAGGTGCTTTCGTGATATTTAATGGATCGGATTACATTTTTTATTTTTCTCCGATATCCGATCCAGTAATTTAGGTCAGTATCGGACCGATACCGATACGCAGAGGCGGAGCCAGACATTTGAAACACCCGGGGCTTAGCCCTGAAGGGTAGTATGCATGTGGATTTTTTTTTCTTTTTTGGGGGGAGGGGGGGGGGGGGGTTAGAAATGACTGAAAGATTAATAGGCTCTGTTTTGAGTTTTGTTCAAAAAAGAATGACTTCATATAGGGAAAAAAAGATATCACATATACAGGACACCTTAAACTAGTTTTTTAATTAAGCAGCAAGGCAGAACAAGGTCAGGGCTGCATCAAGACACGAGGACTAAACCCCAATTCAACCAGACCCAGAACTGATCCGGAATTAAAACAGGACTACAAGAGTTCAAAATCAGGACTACTTAGGATTTAACCAAGACAGAACCAGAATCAGAACTAGATGATAGTAGCACTAAAAATCATCATAGACCTGCACTACACTTATTTTTTAATTCTACCAAAGTACACTATTTAGATTGAGAAAAGTTTATATAATTATTTAGCCTTGTTGTGCAAACAAGCCTGCATAACTTAATAAATATAGAATTTGAAAAATAACAAACCTAAAAAGAAACACTAGGTACGAGATACATGAGTACCTATGATACGGTGATACTTTTGGTAAACAACCATTTGACTAACATGTGTGTCTCACCTGCTCTTGTTCATCTCTGTTCTGTCCTGTCTCCTCTCTCTCCCTCTCTGTTCCTCTCTCTCCCTCTCTGTTCCTCTCTCTCCCTCTTTGTGCTGACAATCATCAAATATACAGTTGAAACCAGATATTTACAAACTCTTCAGATAAAAACACAACACTTTTATAATTGTAACATCAAATCAGACTAAATGTTTATTTTTTTAGATTGATAAATATAAAAAACATATTTGTTAACTTTAAGAGTAAAGAGAGAAACTATCTGTATTTCTTAATTGCAAATGGCACCAAATTGTATTCAAACTGAGCCACACTTATGGAGCTCCACAATTCTTTTCCTGGTGTTTTGGTTGATATCTCTTAATTTTCCCATTTCAAAGAAACAGGCTCTGTGTTTTGCCTTATATGCATCCACAGCTGTGCCACCAGTTTACTCACATGGACTCTACTAACCTATCAGAAGCTTCTTCAGCTCAGAATGGAATCGTCTGGTTTTCTTATTAATTAACAAACTTAGTGTATATGTACTCTTAAATTTGATGAAAGTGATAAAAAATAGAAGCTCTGTCTCTCTTTATTCTGACATTTAACTAATTCAAAAGATATTTCAATATTTATCTAAAACAAAAGTTTACTCTAAATTGATGTTGTACAGAAAAAATGTTTTATGTTTTCTCCCTAAAGTGTATGTAAATATCTGGTTACAAATGTGAATATCCTGCTGTGTACTGAAATCCCTCTTGTTTTGCATAGAAATATACTGAACAACATACAAAGCATAATATATAAAATAACATTTACCTGAGTTTTTTCTTTGAAAGAAGCCTCTAATGTCCATTCTTATATTTCAGTACATAACTGAAACCGATTTAGTCGGGGAGGGTAAGAACTGAAAATATGAAATAAACACACGTAAGATAAGACTCTATTAAAAAAAAAAAAAAAAGCATTTGTTCGGCTTTTCATTTCGCCATTTGTTGATTCACTTGAAGAGCAAGTAACGTAATATTGGTCAAGTGATCAGTTTGATATCAATCTTTCGTGATTCACCGTCATTTGTACGGTATGAATGGTTTGCTTTGGTACCTGGTCAAACTTAAGCTCTCCTTAGTATGGCTGGCTCCGTTACTCCAACAGCGCACTCACAGGCACAAGAGCACCTGGCTGCAGCCCCGCCCCCTCGCTCAGTTGCTTAGTGCCTGAGCTCGGATCATACCAATATCAGGGGGGATTCACGCACAGTCGTAAATTCCCACTGTGTGCATTATGTGCTTCGAATATTGTGTGTACTTTTTGTTTTATACAGTTGTCAGCCAGGCATCTAACTATGAAAAAATTACACTCCAAAAGACCCCGGGCTTCTGACAAAACAACCCGGGCTTAAGCCCAGTAAGCCACCCCCACGCTCCGCCCCTGCCGATACGTAATATCGGATCGGTCCATCTCTAGTAGCGACTTCAAGGACTGCCAATGTAGTAACATATACCTGGATAGAGAATCACAATGGAGCTCCATCAGTCATGGACTGGCCTCCCCAGAGCTCAGACATCAACATTATTGAAACAGTGTGGGATCATCTAGACAGAGAACAGAACAAAAAGAAGCCAACATCCGAAGAAGAGCTTTGATTGTCCTTCAAAAAGCCTGGAAAACTATTCCTGAATGCTATTTAAAGAATATGCAAATAAGCTAAGAGAATTCAGGCTGTGCTGAAGGAGAAAGGTTGTAATATCTAATATTGACTTTCAAGCTTGTTAGAATGATATGATAAGTTTTTACCATGTATAGTGTGTTTCAATGTGCATGCAGCTATTTCCCATTTAATAGAAATTAGGGATAACTCAAGACTTTTGCACAGTTCTATACATGTATTAAAGATAATATATATATTACTACATGCATTACTGACTATATAAACTTCTGTGTGGATAACACTGTACCTACCAGGACTGTACGGTGTTTCTCCAACAACAAACCTTGGATTACCCCAGAAATTAAAACCGTCCTCAAGCAGAAGAGGAGGGCCTTCAAATCCAGAGACAAAGAGGAGTTGAAAAGGGTGCAGAGAGAGCGGAGGGGACTGATAAGGAATGGGAAGGAGAGCTACAGGCAGAAGATGGAGAACCAGCTTCAACAAAACAACGTTGGTGAAGTCTGGAGAGGCCTCAGAACCATCTCGGGCCACAAACAGCAGAACTCTCTGCCTGGGAGGGATGTGAGATGGGCAAATGAACTGAATCATTTCTTCAACAGATTTGACTCAGCCATGAGGCAGTCTGCAACATCGGCTGCAGACTCACCCACCCCCACTGCTGCTGTTCCACCTCAGACACTTCACACCTCCTCTATTCACCCTGCTCACTCCCCCCTACCCCCAACAACAGCATCCAATACACACTCAACACAAGGCTCCAGCCTGTCTCTCTCAACCACCCAGGTTAGGAGGGAACTGAGGAGGATTAATGGCAAGAAGGCAGCGGGTCCAGATGGCATCAGCTCGAGGGTCGTCAGGTCCTGCGCGGACCAACTGTGTGGGGTGATGGAGCACCTCTTCAACCTGAGCCTGAGGTTGGGAAGAGTCCCACAGCTCTGGAAAACCTCCTGTGTTGTACCAGTGCCAAAGACTTCACGCCCCAAGGACCTCAACAGCTACAGGCCGGTGGCTCTGACATCCCACCTGATGAAGACCCTGGAGCGGTTGGTCCTGGCTCAGCTTCGGCGCCTAATAAGCTCATCACTGGACCCACTTCAGTTTGCCTACCAGCCTGGCATTGGAGCGGATGATGCCGTCATTCACCTCCTACATCGTTCCCTCGCTCACCTGGAGACCGCTGGAAGCACTGTGAGAATCATGTTCTTTGATTTCTCCAGTGCCTCCAACACCATTCTTCCCTCGGTTCTAAAGGACAAGCTGGTGAACTCTGGAGTGGACCATCACCTCACTACCTGGATCCTGGACTACCTCACCGACCGACCACAGTATGTGAGGACTCAGGGCTGTGTGTCGGACAGGGTCGTCTGCAGTACGGGGGCCCCACAGGGAACGGTTCTGGCTCCGTTCCTCTTCACCATCTACACTGCAGACTTCTCCCACAATTCCACCCAGTGCTTCCTGCAGAAGTTCTCTGATGACTCTGCAATAGTCGGCCTCATCACTGATGGGGACGACAAGGAGTACAGAGGTCTGACCCAAGACTTTGTGGACTGGTGCCAGCTGAACTACCTCCAGATCAACGCCAGTAAAACCAAGGAACTGGTGGTAGACTTCCGCAGGCACAAGCATTCTCCACTGCAACCACTGAACATCCAAGGTATGGACATTGAGGCTGTGGACAGCTACAGGTACCTTGGTGTTCATCTGAACAATAGACTGGACTGGACTCATAACTCAGACGCCCTCTACAGGAAAGGGCAGAGCAGGCTGTACCTGCTGCGGAGACTCAGGTCGTTTGGAGTGGAGGGCCCACTCCTGAAGACCTTCTATGACTCTGTTGTGGCTTCTGCTATCTTTTATGGTGTGGTCTGCTGGGGCGGCAGCATCTCTGCTGGGGACAGGAAGAGACTGAACAGGGTGATCCGAAGGGCCAGCTCTGTTCTAGGATGCCCTCTGGACCCAGTGGAGGTGGTGAGTGACAGGAGAACGGCGGCTAAGCTGTCATCCCTGATGGACAACATCTCCCACCCCATGCAGCAGACTGTGACAGCACTGAGCAGCTCCTTCAGTGGGAGACTGCGGCACCCACGGTGTGGGACGGAGAGATTTCGCAGGTCTTTCCTCCCCACTGCTGTCAGACTCCATAATAAAGACTTTAACTGATCAAGCACACACATCCATACATATGCAATAATACTAAGTGCAATAATCCTTTCTGTCATCGTTGTATTTTTACTCAGTTGTATATAGTATTTGTATTTGTATTCTATTTTTATCTTATTGTATATTTATTTTATTTTATTCTACTGTATATAGTATTTTATTTTATTCTATTCTGTACAGTTGTGTACTGTATTTATTCTTATTGTATTCTAATTTTTGCCTCATAACTTTTGCACTGTCCACTTCCTGCTGTGACAAAACAAATTTCCCACGTGTGGGACTAATAAAGGTTATCTTATCTTATCTTATCTTATCTTATCTTATCTTATAAATACTAAAAGCCTGGGGAAAAGTGTGGACTAGTGCATTTAGTCCAAGTACAACACCTTTTATTTAGATTTGTTGTTTTCTACTTATTTTAGATGAACAGATACAATATCTTTAAAACTGTGTCAATTTGTGAGTTCATTTTCCTGCTATCTGACCTACTGATAGCCTCCCTCTCAAAAGTTATAAAACCTTGAGAAGAATTTATATCCTGGTAAATTGGAAATCAGTACAGACTATTATGAATGTAATTGGCTGATTATACTGCTCATTATAAATGATGAACACTGAGCGGCAGTATTAATTTGACTCCTGAATGCCACCTTTGTATAAACAACGCCAAGAGACAAAAGGGAGATACAGCAATGTAGCAGCCAGTGTTTCACTGTGAGGAACAAAACTGTGTTATCATTGTGCAAATGAAAATCATCCCAAGCTGTTCTGTTCAATACTAATATTATAAAACTCTATTACCTGGAAAAGTTTAGTTTTGTGTTGAGTCAATTTCATGCTTGTACCGATGGTGTCTGACAATGGCATGCTTTAAAAAAATGTTTCCATATTCACATGCACGGGGTAGACAGTGACACGAAGATCCGTGCAACTATGCTGCAAAGGTACACACAGACACACACACAGAACCTATGCAGGTGTGAATAATGTATATAACTGTGACACCCATCTTCAATCCAGTGTAAACAGGATTTGTATATTTGTAGAGAGAGCTATAAAGATAGTCGAGGAAGCAATGTATTTTTGAACGGCTGGAGCAGAAACAGTAGCTGAGAGTGAATGGGTGAGTTTGAGCAGTGAAAACCAACAGAGCCAAACAGAGCAACTACAGTACCTTTCATTTTTAGAAACTCTATACTTAAGTTATCTGTAATAAACTGAGTACAAGATGCAAGGATAACATCATAAACAAGAGCATTTTACCCCAAAAAAGTATATTAAATTAAACAAGTACAGAAGTGCTTATATGTAGTGTACTGTACATAAGCCTTAGTCCTTACACTGCAGGGGTGTCCTAACTTTTTTATAAGAGTGCCATGTTTATTAATGGAAAATCACCGAGGGGCCAATAATCCTCATCTTTTTTTGAAGCATAAACATTTTTTAACATTTTATTTTCAATAACACAAAAAGGAACATTATGGTGATCAGGGGCCTGTGCTTCGTACCGCGCTAAGTGAGTTAGCTGGATTAGATTGTTGACGATTTCGCGTGATCCTGGATCGTTCGGTTCCCCGAAGCCCATCCGGGACTTGCTGTCATAGCAACAGAGCCGTAAGCGTAAACCTGCTGGGGAGCAGGTTTACTTTATGTAAACAGGATTAGATCGCGGCCACGCAGGTATGCCCGCGTCATTCATACGAAAGCAACAGCGATATTCCACCACTGTTTCACCATAAATAAATAACATCACTGTAACCAAAGATAATGCAGCACTTGATCCTTTTATTGATTTCACACAGATACATACAGGTCATTCCCTAAAAAAGGGAAATGTACTATTAACATTCTATTACATGTATGTGATTATTACAGATGTAATTCATATTTCAGAGTAGTAATTGTAAATTACTTCGTGTAATCAAGATGAGAGACCACGGCTATAAAAGCGAAGGTGGATTTGGGAAGTCTGTCGCAGTCATATCCTGTCCGTTTACGCGAGCAACCCATTGCGGAAGGTGCAAGATTGATAAGGAGAGTCCTCAGAATTCAGCGTATATTGCGGGACAGACAGGATCCTTTAGCTCAGCGCGACAGTGTGCTCATAGAGAGATATCGATTTTCCCGTGAGGGTATTATTCACTTAACCAACTTGTTGACGAGGGGGTGCAGGACCACCACCTGTCTTTTTTTTTGCTCTGCCCTTTTCTTGGTTGCTGTTATGAACAAACAAACAGAGTATTCCAGGGTCTCTTTCCAAGAGACGACAAGCAATATAAGTGATAAATATTACCATTCTGTAGAATATTCTTATATTTCACTTTTACTTGTTCCCATGTTCTAGTGGGTCCTGTTGTGGCTCTAATGTGAAAGGGGATATAATATAACATATTATAATATAATATAATGTAATATAATATTGGATAATATGGTGTGATATGATAAATCTACCCTACCGCCTACTGGTGTTGGCCAGAGGGGCCGATGGCGCAATATGGCAGCCTGGCTTCTGTCAGTCTGCCCCAGGGCAGCTGTGGCTACAACTGTAGCTGCCTCCACCAGTGTGTGAATGTGAGAGTGAATGAATAGTGGCATTGTAAAGCGCTTTGGGTGCCTTGAAAAGCGCTATATAAATCCACTCCATTATTATTGTTATCATTGAATTACTTACGAGTTTGATTTGTCAGCAACTTTCTGCCAGCCCTCTCTCCTTGCTTTTGCAGCCTTTGCAGTGTTCCCTTGCGTTTTAATTAAACTCTGAAACTCCTGAAATCCCTCACTCAAGAGTTCTTGCTCTGCTGCCGAAAAATACCGAGCGCGCTCCTTCGACATTTTCGCCGACCAATCAAAGGGTTGCCAATCAATGTTTCTACTATCGATGCGTAGCCCCTGTTGGGCCACCCAGTGATCTCACATTACTTCATCCAGCTATACTAATCGTCAACAACAGGTGTGTTTGGGGAACCGGAATAGCGAGCTCAGAGTTAGCGCGATGATTTGGTCTTGGATGTTTCATTTGATCTTGGATGTAGTAAGCGACGTACGAAGCACAGGGCCCAGGTCTTCAAGCCTTAACAAAATAAGCCTGCTTTTCATTCACGTTTGAGAGTAAAATAATGTAAAGATCCGCTGAAGCTGCTGAATGCCACTATCTCTATGGGACTTACTGGTGCTGCTACCATGAGGTGAAGAGAGAAATGACACTTTTTAAATTCTGTTTGTGTTGGCGGGCCATAAATAATACATTTTAAAAGTAGGAGCGAGGGGCCATATGAAATCTGACCTAGGGCCGTGATTGGCCCCCAGGCCGGACTTTGGACATGCCTGCTTTACTTGTTACAGTGTACTCTTTCAGTATGAAATGCTTATTCCATGTAATATTTTCTGACAGAAAACTATACAATATATATAATAATAAACAAGACAGCAACTTTAAACTTCAGAAGCAATATAAAATAAACCTTTTGAAACCTCATATTTCTCATGTGCTCAATAAGCTCTTTGCAGCGGTTTCACCTCTTTCTGTATTGTGTACACTGAAATTTATATACGGCATTAGGATTTACACATTTGAGTCCAATAATTAAAACTAATTGCTTGTACCTGTTTTTCCTTGGTAACAAATGGCTGCAAACGCATTAACCAGCAAAAGCAACTAAGCTAGCTTAACGTGGCTAGCACAACACTAGCCATATTGGAAGAATATGTGCTTTTCTGTTCTTCCCGTACTGATCATATATTTTGGATACAGAATCAAATAAATTTTAGGTCATTTTTACTCATCCGTCTTTTGTTAATAATTTTTAAATATGTTTTTCCTCTCTAAAACTTTCATTTAGCATGTTAGCCTTTGATAATTTATAGCAGTGGTCTCCAACCCCCGGGCCTCAGACCGGTACGGTCCATGAGTCGTTTGGTACCGGGCCGCGAGAGTTGAGGCTCAGGTCTGAAATGTATGGTTTTCAGGGTTTTTATCGTTAACTCGGTTTTCCTGGGTCTTTTCACGTGCGTTATGAATAAATCTTATTTTTTTCGGTACCGGTACTAGTTTTATTTTGTTGTATTTATCCGCGACACCTTAAAGGCCGGTCCATGAAAATATTGTCGGGCACAAACCGGTCCGTGGCGCAAAAAAGGTTGGGGACCGCTGATTTATAGCAAAACAAAACTAGACAACAGAAGCTGATGGAAATGTAATGAGCTTTGTAGGCTGGCTTTTGGGTAAAAAAACAAGGGATCACCAGTGTCATAGTTGTGCCAAATGTCAGTATTTGTTAAGTCATGTGGTAAGTTTTAGCAACCATCATAACTGAAAATTGTGACATTTGCTTTTATGGAATGTAGTTTCATTTTTTTTTTAAAAAAGGAAAAGACTACATATGATGTAAAAAGTAAAGTCCCAGTATCAGATTTAAACACTTGATGGAGTCAAAACAGTGTCAAGCTTAAAGTGAAAAATCAAGTGATGCGGGGAGCTGTCAGGTCACCAAAGACTGTGAAACAGTTTACAAACTTTCCTGCAACACATATCTAGGCAACTCATGCTCCCTGTTGGCTGGAGAATAACATCTTCCTGAAATCAACGGTTTCATGTGTTTTTTCACTCTGGTCTATCTTTGCTGTTTTTTTTTTCTGCCTCTCTCTTCTTTATACCCATATCTGTCCTGTGCAGTTAGTCATGCAGGTGTTCCCAATAAATGTTGAATGAATGAAAATGAATGGTTGAGCATTTAACTGACCTTCAACATATTTATTACCCTGTAGGTGCAATAAATATTAGCTTAGGTATTTATTTTCATTTGTCTTATATATTTGGCATGCAATTGTCTCTCTCTAACTCAAAAGGAAATTCTGAAACTCTCATATTAAATCCCAGTCTGTCCCAGTCCTCTCTTAATCCAGTAGCTGAACTGCACATCTTAATCATGAGTGGTAAATGGCCTGCATTTGTATAGCGCTTTTCTAGTCCATAGGACCCCAAAGCGCTTCACACTACATTCAGTCATTCACCCATTCACACACACATTCACACACTGGCGATAGCAAGCTACATTGTAGCCACAGCTGCCCTGGGGCGCACTGACAGAGGCGAGGCTGCCGGACACAGGTGCCACCGGGCCCTCTGACCATGAAGCCCTGATGCTGACGATATGTGAGCAATCCATCATGTTTTACAGCATCACAACCAAGTCGATTGGTTCCAAATCATAAAGCCCTTTGATGCAGGAAGTGATATAGTCCCTTTGGCTGGCAGTGATTGGATTAGGCAGTCCTTGACTTTACATTTTATTGGTCACTGGCACTGATCTACAGAGAGATCAATAATTGAAAAAGACTGACCTTGCTGGAATCATCCACCATGGGTTCTTATGAGTGTGAAGATGCTGATGTGGTGCTCCCTGGGTCAAAGGTTAACACTAAAGTATAAAGCCTAAAATAAATTTTAAGAAATAGTTGGTTCATTGCACAATTATCCAAGCAGTCAACTAGCAGCTACAGGAAATGACCCATTGTGTTGTCTCTTTACACATGCTGTATCACGTAGAAGAACAAAACCATATCCAGAACATTTGCATGAGAATGCTTTATATTTGTTGTGGTAATGCATTTAACAATAACATCATCATCTTAATATTGTTTACAGCTAAACAACTACACAACTGTTCGTGTGATATGAGACTAATTAAAATGAAAGAATATTTGTAAAGCATGGGCGTTGCTAAGTGTCGTACTGCCATTTACCTTTCTTGTATAGCATAAATACGACTACACTATTAAATATGATTAATCAAAATATTAAATAAATGTACGACTCCTTTGTTTAAAATAAATTACTTCTAATCAAGAGTTAACGTGAGTGTGCAGCTTTCAAACGCATGAGGCTTATTACGTACCAGTAGACAAAATAACTGGATAGATGCTGGACAGGCAACGTTGCTATTTTCAGACCTTCATTACTTCAGGAGCAAAATCATAATATCTATATAAAGAACTGGTGTGGCTGCTGTGATGTCACCCATTGGTTTGTGGTCTTGCATTTTGAAACCTCAGTTATAGCAATAAGGCTGTCGCCATTTTGATTTGCAGAGATGTCAGCAAAAGCTAGCAAACTTATTTCTTTGCATGGTTTGTTACTACAGTTAACTGCAAATCAAAACGCACAATTCATCACATAAAATGATTAAAAATGTTCCAACAGGTATTTCACATGGTCAAGAAAACCAGTTCAATAAATCTGGTTGGACTGCTGGGTCCAAGCCGGAACCTTCCTATCAATCAAAGCAGCCACCACCATTATAAAGCCTATTGTAAAACACATTGTGCTATTTCTAGCTAGTTAGAGTGTTTTTAGTGTTGGGCTCCATTAGAGTAGCTACAATATTAAAATGTCTGTCTCTATGCTGAGCCTTGGTGCACTGTCTCAGCTCATTTTCTTTCTCAAATAAAGCCATTTTGCACGTTTAGTTTAAGGACACTCTTAATTTAAGTCAGCTCTCAAATGATTGGCTGTCCTGCAGTGTTGGGACTAACGTGTTATTAAGTAACGCGTTACAGTAACTACGTTATTATTGTGGTAACGAGCACGGTAACTAGTTATTATGCCAAAACCGGGAACGCGTTACTCGTTACTGGGATTTAGATAGGCTCGTTATTCGTTACTTCGTGTGGTGGCTATCGCGGAGCTTCCACAGATTCAATAACATTAGCAAACTTCAGGTAAGAAGTTATAACCTGCAGTCCATCTGGGTCAGATATGAACCAAGTTTAGGTGGAGTTTATTTTCGTTATGCTGACTTTTTCGTACTGCGTGTTTCTATAGACCTGGGTGGGTGCTATGTTACTGATGTTGAACTTTATTTTGTTCATAAGGTTAATTATTAGAGTTGCCAACCGTCCCGTAAAAAACAGAATCGTCTCGTATTCAGAGAAAATATTACGCGTTTTGTATTGAGGTGAAAAGGAACATTTTGTCCCGGACTTCAGCTACAATGAAAAAGACACAAAGCTGGAGTTATTCTGTGTCTTTGCTGCACAGCTGCCTCTTCTCCTCTCATTCTCCCCCCTCTCTCTCCTGTTTCTACTTCAATCATGAAACTGATCAATGATCAGCTTTTCTCTCTTGTTTATTTATCGCCCACTTTGCGCCAGAAAGAGGAAACCAGTGGATGTCGCGGTAAACAACAGCAGCACTTTTAAGCTTGATCAGCTGTTGTTAGAATTTATTTAATATTAATTTCTAGTATCAGCTGATGTTTGTTGGAGCCACAGCTGTAAACCTGCTGGTCATGATATCGGTTTGGTTTTGTGATGAGAGGGAAACATGAAGATGAAACCAGGAGATGTCCTTACTGAATCATCAGAGCTGTGATGGAGAAACAGGTTTACCTTTTAGTTAACATGAATGAGTTGAAGGGAAGTTATGAACTGTTTCTGAGAGACAAATAACACCAGGATCCTTTTCTAAGTAGCTGACAGCTGGTAACTGTGCAGGGGCGGGTCTAGCAAAGTGTTGCCAGGGGTCCATGTAGGGCATTAAAAGGGAAAGGGGGGCACAAGGAAAGACTTTCTTATTCTCATTTAAAATGTCTCACTTTTAAAAAAAATAATTATCTGAGTCTTGCAACAAACAATTGATAGATTGATACATATACCATCAGAACAGTGTACATCACTGTCACAACAGTGTTTATTTTCATTCAAAGGCTTTATGATTTTTCCTATAATGGTGGGCCGGTCTCTAGTCAAAATGCCCGGGACGATTTTTTTGTCCCAGTCCAGCTCTGTATGCAGCTCATCTGCAGTCTGGTGTTACCTACATCTTCCTATTCAGAAGGCAGAATTTCCGAGTTCTGAGTACAATCAAAAGCACCACGACTGCAGTTTTTGTGTTGGATGTAAAAAGCAGGCTAGGATAGAATCAGGCGTGGGATTTCTCTCGTGGAAATGTGCACATTATTTTTTCCTTTCTATTGGTAGGTGGCACAGTGCACTTGTGGCAAGTAAGCAAGCTAGAAGACTGGCAATCTTGCTGGGTATCCAGTTACGAAAGCAACACATTAACAAGAGAATTCTGAGTAAAACCAAAGTTACTTTCCCTAGTAACTAGTTACTCTGAAAGTAACGAGTAACTTGAAGTAACTGAGTTACTTTTGATAGAAGTAACTAGTAATGTAACTAAGTTACTAATTTAAAGTAACTTACCCAACACTGCTGTCCTGTGAGTCTATGAGGATAGACTTTGTAAATGATGGATGAAGCATAAACAATCTTTTCCCAATATTTACTCAGATACATTTCTTTGGGACCTCAGTAATATCATTTGATGATGACTTTATATATTCATTAAGTCTATTAAGTGAATTATGGTCATTCTAGGAGTCAAAAAAGATTATTGAGGATATCCTCATTAGCAAACAGCTGTCATTCACAAGATGTTAGCCAATGAGCATGCTTTTTCAGTCATCTTCACCCCATAAATCCAATTTAAAAACACCAAGATGGCGATGCCAAAAATACTCAGCTGTATTAAAGAACATGGGTGAGAGAAATGAGAAGATGAGAAGTCTGTGGTAGTCCATCTTTTATCCTCTCTGCGTGACATGGTTTTGTAGCCAGCATTGTGTGGCTATTTGAGGTAGTTTTCCCCACCCGGGAATGCACTATCATGGTCCAGGTGAGCTCCAGTGTTTTTCCAGTGTCCCTGGTATCCCCCCGGGGGGTGGAGCCCTCATCATGTCACCTGCTCAGCTCACCTGTTCTGTGTCCACAAGCAATTGGCAGACGGTATTTAAGATCAGTGTTCTCATCTCTCGTTTGCCAGTTTGTCAACTAACCTCATGTTAGTAACAGGCCTCTTCGTTTCATGTCTGTTGTATAAGACTCGTACTTAGCTTTTCTTCCCTGTGCATCCGGTTGTCTCGTACGCCAACATCCCACTACCCGTAGCTCTGGATAGTCTGGACGCAGGTCTCTACAACAACGTTGTTGTTGCCATATGTTTCACCGCTTAGGTCAGCACCATTTGCAATCTCCACCTGCCTGTCCTCCTGCCACCGTCTCTTGTGAATCTCTGGAAAACAAGGTTGGAGTCGATGCCATCACTTGCCACTCAAGGAGCTCACCTGTCCATCCACCTCCCTCAGACCCGTTCATGCTCCCCCCGCCAATTCAGACCTACACGCCTTCTTGCCAAGAGTCCCTGCTTGTGTTGTCATTAATTAACTCCTGTGCTTAAGTGAAATAAACTAGTTGAAACCTTACCATTGCCTCCCGTGCTTTAATCTGCTTTTGGGTCCTAGTTCATGCACTAGCCTCAGGGCTCCCGTGACACACACATTAGGTTGGATCTAAAGGTGACTGAAGAAAAAAGATAATAAAGTGTGAAGACTCTATGATCTAGCTCTATGATGACTAGGCTAGGTTGAGTTTAATCATATTTGATTTTTTTAAGGCAAAATGCCAGCACTATGCAAATTCGTCTAAAAAAAGAGAAATACTCATAAAAAGTAAACATTACATGCAGGCTCTGGCCTGACAGATTTAAATTGCGCTTTTACACTGAGGTTTTGACTTTGTTTTCTTGAAGAGGTTGCTAGGCTATCACCTAGCAGCTGGTGTGGGGACTTTGCTAATATTCCAGCAATTGTGGAGAGACTCTGGGTGAAAAAGGCAAACAGAGTGCGTATGACTGCATGAGTAAGAGCAGAGCTATCAGAAACGGCACACTGAGTCGCCTTAGAATTAACTATATTCCAGAACTGTACATGTGCCTGGATGCGAAAAAAAAAAATTAAAAAATGTAGTCAGGCAAGTGGAGCCGTGCTCAGAAATTGTTGGCAACCATTTCATGGTGAGTCACTGCTAACACAGACTTCCAGAACAGATATGTGCGTATGTGTGTGTGTATATATATATATATATATATATATACAAATAAATCTTAAGCCTCACACAAGTAAAGACATTTGAGTAAAATTCCTTCATAAACTCTGAGGTGCTATTGTTCTTTTACAGTGTTACTCGAGGGGGCTTTAAAACAGCATCTAAAGAGGAAATTCTGCCGTTTACGCTGCATTACAGCACAAGAGAGAAAAACCTCACACACGGCAGGTTTTATAAAACAAGTACAGCTGGCTTCCAAGATGTGTGAGTTTCTTTTCACATAAAAGCAAGACATAGTTATACAAATACAATTAGAATAGATCCTTGACACCCTGCTCTGGAGTGTTTAATATCAAACCACAAAGTCAGAGATGACATAAAAGAAGGGTGATCTAACAGACGTGGCAAACACATCATGTTCATGCACCTCTGTTATTAGTCGATGACGCTCATAATCTGAAAGAAAATAAAAAAAACAATACATTGCAAGACAGTACTGTGTGTGTGTATATATATATATATATATATATATATATATACACACACACACACACACACACACACACACACACACACACACACACACACACACACAGAAAATGTCAGCTACACTGGTTTGAAATCAGATTTTGCCCATTTTGAACATTTTTCACCAAAGTGTATATTTATGTCACAGTTTATAGCCATATATTACACCCTAATGGAACTTTGCAAAACACAATAGCAGGCTTTTTTGCTTTCAGAGGTGAAAGCAAATGTGTTTTGTTATTTTCTCAGGTGTGTGGCTTTCAGTGTGACTCAGTGAACCAAGGAGGTGAAAATTTTAATGGCTCCTAAGTGGACCCAATTGCAGAAAAGTAGCCATTTCGAGTGTAATTTCTGGTTTAACACAAAAAGTGTTTTTCTTTTGGTCATGTCTGCACAAAACAAGAAAACCTGTTGTTGTAGTACACCTTAAGCAACGATATAGGATCCTCAAACATTAAATATTAAACAATAATGTAAAAAAAAAGACAGGTTAATGAGCACACTGAAATGAACACACTCCCATTGAACCCACAGTCTTTGTTTTGGGTGGGGTTGTGATGTGCTGATTTTGTAAGTTTATAAGATATTTATCTATTTCAGGAAGGTGAATGGACAAGAGAGTGAATGAATACTATTACATCATGTAATCCAGAGAAGACAATTAAACATAGCAGTAGTAGCTGGGGAAGATTGAGGGTGGGCGTGGTGGGCGAGGGGAGGGGAGAGGGGCACTTAGCAAAGTTAATAACTGTCAGAACGCGGTTCAAAGACTGCAGGTGAGTACAGCACCACAGTGTCATTAGTCACTGATGGGTAGCAATCATCTCTCCAGAAGAGAACATCAGCAATCCCTGTGTTATTTATCAGTGTAACGCTGTATCCGTGCATTACAGTGAGCAAAAACACATGAGCAGGCACTACTGTGTGTGTGTGTGTTTGTGTATGAGGGCGGTACCACCTGTGGTTTTTCCACTGTTAATACAGCAGTGTGTTGTCTGGCATGACAATGCTCCCTTCTGCTGTTGACTGTAATGTGGGCCCATTTATTGGCGAGACCTTTCACTTGTTTCAGCCTCCTGCTCTTCCTGAATAATGTTAGGCTAAACTGAAGAAGGTAACTCACATCAATAAACCTTCTCTATGGTCTTCTTCTTCTCCTTCTGCCTCTCTTCTCCTCAGATCCATCTTCAGTATCCTTTTACCCTTGCCTCTGTATATGTCCCAACCATTTTAGTCTGGTGTCTGTAACTTTCAACTATTCAGCCTGATATACTCATTTCTAATGGCCCTGTCCCTTCTAGCACCTTAAACTCTGCCACCTCAAGTTCCGCCTCCTCCTAGGAAAGAAAAAAAGATCTGTCTATAGGCTACCATAACTTACCCCACAGGTTAAGAACGTTCTGGCTTCATCTTGGCATTTTTTAAACAAAGTGCACTGAATGAGAAACAGATCTAAGAACAAAAGGCCACACTGCACACATGAGTAATTATTTCATAGGCCTGCTTTAAATTACATGTTGCTTTATCATCTACTGATGCTTAAATGGAACCAACAGGACTTAATAATCATCATGTTGCATTCATTAAGATTTCAATCTAACAAGTGAGATCCTCAGTTAATCAGGAGAGAATTTACAGAGGTCACAGGTCGAATGAGCCGTAGCATTACATTCTCACCGACTTCTGTACGTCTTTTTCCATCCAGACTAGTCACACGCTGCTGGCCTTGAGAAGGGAAGAAAGAAAAAACGAATCACTTCCACATTAGCTTCACTTTTGATTTAACTTTTCAGACCTGAGGGCTACATCCATCTTTTATATACAGTCTGTGCTCAAGACCTGAAGGAAGGGCATTATCAAGGTGAACTCAGCAGCCCTCCGAGCAATGAGAGAACATGCTTCAGTACTTGATACAACTTCTAGCTTAAAATTCTGAAGTGGGTAGAAGGAAATCTTAGAAGTGTACTTGAACTAAGGAAGGAAATGGAAGAAAAAATGAAGCTGGAGACAACGCCTACTATCGCACATGAAGAGACTCTGACTATCAGGGAAATTTTTAAGGAATCAAAGACATACGAGTTGTAGAAATTTGTCAGAGACAACAGAAAGTACTTAAATGGCACGGTTCATAACCTGCGAGGCAAGAAGATGAAATTTTCTTTCATTGAAACCGCAGCATTCAGAGCAGACTCACAGGAAGAAACCCTTCACCTTTAACGACCCCCATTAAAAACAAAAGTAGGGGGACAAGTGGTGCGAGGATGACGCTTTTGACAATGAGTCTTTATTTTCAGCAGCACAGAGTTAATATCTCCCCTGAGTCCCCTTATAATTTTCAAATATAAAAATCTGTGTTAAATAAGTGTCTTTCTGAATTATGAATATTGAAATATCAGCGGATGTAAATCGAGGCGCATGTACTCTATGCAAAATTAACACTAAAAGAGGGGGGGAGAGTAAAACCGAGCAGAAATGCAAATCATGCAGAGACAGATCAGATTGTAGATTGCATGTTATTACAGCAGAACTCGCGGTAGAAATTTCTCCACTGCTTGATAAATCAAGCCCAATACATTTTCACTCCCACGTTCGAACCGCATGCTGTGTAGTTGTTTGGGAAAACGGGTCATTGCCTTGATCATGAAAGCTTGTACATGCTGTAATAGACCGTGATAAATTAAACTCACTTTAACAGCTTTCAAGCCATCATCTGCATTTTTGGTGATGCTCCCTCAAAGTAAGCTCTATCTTCTTTTTCATTACAGTAATCTACATCCCAGTCTTCTGGACTGAGCACAGAAAAGGTTCATTAAATCGGATTTTCAGATATTGGATTACATTTCTTTTGTAACTGGCTGAGCAGAGGAAAGAGAGAGAAAGGGGGAAAAAAACGTGACCTGATTAACAATTGTGATACTTATAAATCACAAAACATGAAGAAAGAGACAGATAAATTGGAAGATGTAATTTAAACAGCTTCCTGGAAGATTATCACACCTGAATATTTGATAGCCTTTCCGCTTTGTGCCCAATATATATTCATTCGTAAAGCACATTTCTTCCACCTTGAACAGACATTAATCTTTACCCTCCGACTTTTTATGATAATATGATAAAAATAGAGCATGGTTCTGCTCATGGGTAGATGATATGTGTTTTCCTATTTAAAGGGATAGTTTATATTTTCAAATAGCTGCTCACTAATCCGGAGCTGTTGCCTACCTGTTCGTGAGTCTTACAGCAGTCTGTGGAAGTGGATTAAAGCCCTACACACTACCCGCTCATGCTGTGGAGATGCAGCAGCGTTTTTGTCTGAGAGGCATTAAAGTGTTCCTTCGCTGGTATTCATTACTCAAACAACATTATGCTGACATTTGCAGACACGACACCCGAAGTTATATGGCTGGAACTGTGGATATACATGCTCACCCTTACTGTCAGACAAATCACCTGCACTGCATCAATCCAATGCAGAGTCGTCCCCCTGTGATCCTCTGAGAATATTTGTTAAGTCCCTGCACAGAGGAAATGTAGTATTGATCTGCCAAGCTGTCTCACTTGCAACATCTTAGACTGAAATGAGTGCTTTCAGACTGATGGCCTTGAGTGCTGCACCTTTCTTAAAGCTGCTGTCTGTAGAATTCAGATCTGTATGTGTCCACCTCTGTGGTGAAGTATTCTCCACAAGCGATGAAAGGCTTCCATGAGTCTGGTCTTCTTTCTGATTTTCCTAAAAGTGAGCTCAGATACAGCCCGTTAGTGCTTCAAGGTATATCACAACACCCCAAAGTCACCAAAGAGCCATGAAATGAGAAAAAGAAAGAAAAGACATATCTGTCACAATACCAGGGATATAACCTATTATTGTACCTATTATTTTAGCATACCTTACAGTATAAAGCACCTTGAGGTGACTGTTGTTGTGATTTGGCACTATATAGCTAAAATTGAATTGAACATTTACATGCTCAGTGTAATAATCGCCACGTCTAGTGATCAAATTACGCTACATGGGAGCAAGAAAATGTAAAGAAATGTAAAGAAAAAGCACCAGGATTCTTTGTTTTAATATAATTGCCGATGCAACAATATAATTATGCTCATAAAAGTTATTCTTCTGTAAAATTACACATTTGCACAACAGCATCATATTGCGTTACTAACATTTTGATGTTTCTTGAGGCAGAGAGAGATTTCTAACTTCTTTATTTACAGCAGCGTCCAGCGGTTCCCAATGTAGGATTTGGGCTGTTTGCAAAGATCCCCAACTCACAAAGCAAGGGGTAAGTTGATTAATGGAATAAGAAAGGAAAGCAAACACTAGACTAGCTGCTCAGACTGTTAATTCGAAAAAGAGAACATATCCAGTGAGCAGCAGTTCGCTGGCTGAAAACGCCTTGTTGATGCCAGAGGTCAGAGGAGAAAAGACAGACTGCTTTGAGCTGATAGAAAAGCAACAGCAACTCAAATAACAACTCGTTACAACCAATGTATGTTGAAGAACATCTCTGAACAGAGAACAAATTAAGCCTTGAAGCAGATGGGATACATCATCAGAAGACCACACTGGGTCTTATTCCTGCTGGCCAAAAATAGGAAACTGAGGCTATAGTTCACACAGGCTCACCTAAATTGGACAACAGAAGACTGGAAAACGTTACCTCGCTTGATGAGTCTTGATTTCTGCAGTGACATCGAGAATGAAAGCTTGGATCCATCCCGCCTTGGATCAAAGGTTCAGGCTGGTGGTGGTGTAATAGTGTAAAGGAGGAATTTTCCTGGCAATCTTTGGGTCCTTAAGTACCAACTGATCATTGTTCAAATACCTATTGTTGCTGACCATGCCGACCCCCCTACGACCACAGTGTGTCCATCTTCTGATGGCTGCTCTCAGCAGGATAATGCACCCTGTCCCAAAGCTCAAATCCTTTCAGAGTTGTTCCTTTAAAATGGCTGTGAGTTCAGTGTACTCATATGGCCTCCACAGTCACCAGAGCTCAATCCAGTACAGCACCTTTGGGATGTGGTGGTAGATTTTCATCATGGATGTGCAGCTGACAAATCTGCAGCAGCTGTGTGACGCTACCGTGGCAAAATGTCTCAATGGTTTCCAGCACCCACTTAAAAGGACATAATGCGGTCCTGAAGACAAAAGGAAGTCCAACCCAGTACTGGCAAGGTGTGGATCATAAAGAAGCCCGTGAGTGTAACTATGCGTCTATTCCTCTTTTTAATTACTTATAAAACAAAACTGTAAAAACATTTGCTGAGTACATGTAGTAAAATAAAAATGTAAAGTGCACCACCTGAAATTAAGTGGAATAATGCACATTATAGTGATGAATAATAAAACAGAATTTAAGTTCAAATAAAGAAATCTATGAAAAAACATCACCAATAAAATAAGAAAGATATTTTTAAAATGCCAACAATTGTGAGGATATAGATCCAAATGTAGGCCTGGAGATCCATAACACAAATTTCATGAAGTGAATATAATAAACAAAGCCAAACTGAATTTTAACAAGCTGGGAGCACATAAAGATGACCAACTAACAAAGTGAAAAAGGAAACATAGGATTGTTAGGGCTCTGACAGACACATGGGAATAATCAGGGGGAAATTTGAAGATTCCTATCCAAAATTATGGATAGTAAATAAAACCAACACAAGATGCAAGGGACAAAAGACTGCAAAATAAAACAGAAAATGATTAAGGGACAGATTTACTGACATTTTACGCCAGCAAAAACTGGGTTTTGACTTAAGAAAAGAAAAGTGATGTTGGCATTTACAAAGAGCGCTCAGTGACAACATTGGAGAGGTGGGAATTCAGACAGGCACTTCTGCATATGCATTTTTTAGAGTTTCTTCCTTTATACTATTTAAATGAACCGCACAAACTGATCGCAAACTGATTTACCGACATTTAGCGCTGATATTGAAATGAACTGAATGTGCCTGTGTGTAGAAAACATTCCAGTAAATCACCCATAAAACTAATCACACCTTTGAGCGCTATTTTGGGATTGTGCTCACTTCCTGTTGTGCCTCTTTAATGAATCTGGGCCTAAACGAGTTGCAGCATACAGGAAACCTGACACACAAACACTAACAAGTGTAACTAAACTAATACCCAACGGGAATTGGAAGAACAGAATACCTGAGTCCAATAAAATAATATTAAAGTACATGGAACTAAGAAATTGTGCAGGATAGCGGATAAAAAGGAAATCAAATGATAACCAATTGAAAGTTAAGGAAAATGAATCAGAACGTAGAATAGCTCAATATTAAGAAATCTAGATTTCAAATCTTAAAGCCCCACAAAAGTCACAACAAAGCCCAAACATCATGATTTTATTCTCTGCTTTTTACATTTTCTACAAACACAATCATTAGTCCTTTCGTTAAATGTCTGCTCTAACTCTTTAAAGCTTGAATTATGAAATATTTGCCAGAATTTCTTTTTGGTTTAGTGAACCTTCAGACAAAAAAATTAAAGATAAAATAAATATTAACTTGCATATGTATGAGTTTAAACTGGTATCAGATTTTTAATAAATTTTCAGTCATTATTTTTGCAGTTTATTCCTTTAAAATGTATTGTGCAATTTATTTGGATTTTTCAGGGCGATGAAAACTCTCACTGATAACGCTGAAGTCTCAAAAACTCCCCAAACTCATTTATCAGATATGACACACTTGGCTTTAAAGCGTTAAAACTAAAATATTTAATGATGCTTTAAAGCTAACAGCCTCAGAAAACAAGCAAACAAACATTAAAAACTGACTACAGTCTCAAATGAACCCAGTGACATGATTAATATCATTTTTAAGGTGTTGCGGTTTTTGGACAACAAAGTAAAACCATATTTAGCTTAATACCCTGATCACAGTTATTAGGCAATAGGTGAACAGATTGCTGGAGGCTTTTTGTTATACCTCACGCTGCGTTCCACTTGTGGTGACACTCATTTGTATAAGTGTTGCATATTTAAACAGCCAACCTCACACAGGGCCAATTATACATGTTAAGCACATTCTATTTTTAAGGTAAATATATGCTCTGCTCTCATCTCTTTAATTGTCTAACTACCTTAAAAAGCACACCTGTTTTCAAGAGGCCTTTAAAAGCACTTATAAATCCAGAGGACAAAAAGCAGAGTGCTCAGACAGTTTAGAGGCAGGCCACTCATACAAAAGACAGATGAAAGTGCAGAATGCCTCAGCAGGGAGATGCACTTTGTGCCAAGCAAAACCATTAGCCCAAACTTTGACTTTGATGCCATCAAGAAGACTTTGAGGGGGTACACTTCCTAAATGGATTCTGTCCACGGTTAAAAGAGAGAGACAGATAAAAAGAATTATCTTGATGTCATGTGCTAAAATATTCACCGCTATCAAACTGCTTCGTTCTTATCTCCGAGGGCCTGGCTTTTCTTGGCTCCAGACTTGGCGTCAAAGAGTTCATCCACGTTCTCTAACAATCTTGTATTAAGCAGTTCTTAGGAACCACTGGGCTCGCACGCAGGTCCCCAAATAAACCTGTCAGAAACTTTTCCCTTGAAGCTGCACTGGGATTTCCTCACTGGCTTGGAAGTGCTGCGTGTCCTTGAGTGTTTCCTTGTGAAGTAGGAAAACACAGCGTTTGTATCGTCGTGTAAGTGCAGGCACATTTGTTTTCTTGCGCTCACACCTCCAGTAACACAAAACAAACGTCTTAAAAATGAGAACTGAAAAGGAGCACCTGATATAAATAGACATAAAAGATCTTTTTGTCAATATAAAATCTGGGGAATTACTTGAGAAGAAACCGTGAGCAGGCAAACGGGGGAAAAAATCTAAGGTAAATAACAGAATTTTTAGGAAGAAAATCAAAGTTTTTTATCACGTCGTGCCATGCTGGTGGCTGCCTCAGACATATATACTTTGTGTAGTGGGTGTTTTGTTTGCGGAGCTTAAGAATTGATTCAATCCACTCTTTGAATTTTCTGCTAACTTGTTGCTGTGATTTATGGATGTCTTTTCAGAATATAGAGTTCTTTTTCAATTTCACACCATCTTTTGAGGAAGCCAGAGACCTTTGTGCACTTTCTGTTCCTTCCCTTTTGCAGAGCCAAAAAGTACTGTGTATCAGTTGTGAATATTTTAAATTCTACCAGAAAAAGAAGCAAAATCCACCTCTGTGTTTGCACATGATGCTTCAGGCTAATTTTTGACCGAGTTAAACATAACAACAGTTGGCACGTCATTAGGCTCCACTGACACCATGTGACCACCTGAGATTTAAAAAAAAAAGAAGAAGAAGAAGAAAACAACGGTAAGAAATGACAAAGCAGATTAAAGAAAGATGTGAGGAATAAAAAGCCAAATGGAATGATTATTTCTTTCTTCCCTTAATTTGCTGATACCAGTTGCAAGTTCAGCGTAATTCTCAGGAATCTGCGCCATCAATTGGACACAGCGTTCCTTTGAAGTCTTCGGTCTACTCATATAATATCAACAAAGCTGGAGCAGCAGGGTATGGACGTTATATTCAACCTGATTCCCCTTTCGTGTTTCTTTTTCCGTGCCTATAAGCTTATTTTTCATAGTTTCTACTTTGATGTTGCAAAGAGGGAACTTTTTCAGGACACACAGGGGATGCAGTCTTCAATCATTCAGCCACAGTCCAGTCAATTGTAACTGCGTTTGATTTAAAGTTGGAGCTTCACAGTTTTTGCAACTCATTTGGTAAGTTGCAAGGAAATTTGAATCCATTACTCGGCAGCAATTTCTCAATTTTACTAATTACTTCAAAGGATAGATAATTAGCTGCACACTTATTCCTTTAGTTTTGTTGCATAGCACAACTCATTGTGCCTTGCGCACCTTGCAAATACTGTACTTAATGCTTGTAGAAATGGATAATGAGATATTATAGTTCAAACGAGCAGCCAACCTATAATTTGGTGGCACAGTGTGCACTCATTTAATCCTTATGCTCTCGTGTGTAGAGATAAGGCCACTATGAGTTCCCTCTTTTGTCCCCCTATACTGGATTGACATGTTAATCCTCCTTCCAAGTATCCTGATAAGCTTGTGCAGCACAGTTCTGCACCAGGTCAGATTTCTCCTTTTTCTAATGCATCCAGATATTTCCAACCAGCAAAGGTTAGATACTGGAAACAAAGTACAGAAACACCATCCTTTAATCTGAAGCTTTCTTTATAGTACAGTTCAGCTCCGGTGTAGCCATGCAACAAATATTACCATACCTGTATCTTAGCCCGGCATTCAGCTTCTGCGAAAGGAAACTAAACGTGGCATCAAAAACTACAATTGGTTTGCTTGGTACTAGTATGTTGTATAAACAGTGTGCTGATTGGCATGAGAATAATACCTTAATTCCACAAAATGTAATTGTAACTAGATTGCTCACAGTGTAATGCGAATGTTTTCTCATTTGCAGAGGTCTTGAAACCATCTTCTCTTCTGCATTTCAGTAAAAGTCATTGTTCTGACAGATCAGCTCACTTGGAGTCATGAGGCAGAGCAATACAGGCACACCTGCACACAAGTATATGTGCAAAAGGTAATGCAGCTTACTGTGGTGTAGGCTCCACAGGGGGTTAACTGCAGGACTATTAAACGAGCTTCATTCATGTTATGGAGAAAAAAGCTACTCTTGGCTGAGTGAGTTCCTTTCCACACGTCTAACCTTTGGGCAAAACTAATGTTCTAGATCAGTCTATTCAATGGCGATGCAACATTAAAGTCCCAGGAAGAGAAAGACCCTCAAATTGTGAAGACATGTAACATCACTGAAGGAAGACACACATAGACTCAATTGTTCAACAACCCGAATTAGTAGGTTAAACAGCAATCACACAAACTTACTTAGTCAAAGTAAAGTCAAACTGATAAGGCAACCACATAAAAGGGCTTCAGGATATTGCGATCAGTGCATTTTAAACCTGCTCCCCATTTTGCATGACACAAAGCTATAGTGCCGTCTCTATGGGCCATGTTCCCTTTGGCTTTGTACCACCTGGAATGCTAAAGATGACCCAGTATCCATTTGCTAGTGTAGTGCCTCCTTCCCAACAGTTTTCCCCTGGAGTCAAGCAGCTATGAATAATGAGATGAAGACCCATGCATTAATGTAACAGCACGGCCCCTAAAGGAACGCGTGGTAGCAGGTGATTGTTCGCAGCCTCTGTGGGCCTGTCAGTAAACATGTGCCCCCTGTAGCGTGGGGCATTTTAGCAGGAGCAACCTCCCTTGCACAGACTGCTCACCCGGCATCCTGGGAAATTATGGATGAGTTTCTACCTAACCCCTTAACAGCATGTTAGATTTTAGGCCACCGCTGGCTACAGGTGATTTATGAGTACACATCAACATGAGCATTGCTTATAATACAGTGACATTTAAGTGATGAAAGACATGAGATGCATCATGGGTAATTGGACACTTTGGAGTATTTGTGCAGTGGCGTTAAACATAGACTGGTTAGAAAGAGTTATCTGTAGGCATATCTATGACCGACAGGTGTTACTTTCAATATGCTGAATATTCGTTCCCACGTGCTGCATGTTAATATTTGCAAGAGCATCCGTGGAATTTCAAATTGTGTTTTAAATCCATCCAGCTCGCAGCTGCGTTATTTGATACAGGCACAGCTGAGCAAATAATTGGAAAGAAATTGGGTCTCGCTGGTTCCCACCAAGTATTTCTTACTGACCACTTAAACAAAAGTAGCTGGTTGTGCTAGGCCTAATGATGAATCAAATCAGTGAGAGCAGTAACACTTTAATCCAATTCAGAAAACTTTCATAACAACCCGACAAGTTCTTAGTAACTAACCAATGAATCGAACGCTTGAGCAGCTTTCATTAGGCAGTGATGCACTACTTCTATCCATAAATTTTGATTCAGTGAGCTAATTATTTTATCACTACTCCCCCACTTGTATCGACTGAACAAGCTTCAAGCTGAAACAACTGGGACAGGAGTCTCTTGTTTTTGTGTTGGCACAGAAGGTAGGTGCTTTTGTGCTGCAATGTTATATTGCAATTTTTTTTTTATTGAAATTACATTTTAAAGGGTTTATATAGACTGTGAGCAAATTAATTGTTGCAAGGAAGTTAAAGTAATGGTGCTATATTTAAACTGTTACACTGTTTTTTTTTATTTTTATTAGCAGGAATAAACAAAGATTATTTTTATTCCCTTTAATGGTACACAGAGAAAAGACTCACCAGTGGGGTGAATAAAGTCTTCTGCTTTCGGCTGCCTCCTTCAGGAGATGCCACAGCGGATCATCTTTTTCCACATCACCCTATCCTGGGCATCCTCCTCTGTCACACCAAGTGAATAAAGTCAACTCAAAAAAACAAACAAAAAGCAGACAACAACAATACCTGTGCTCTAAGCTCTTAGTACTAGCTGTTCAATATGTATTGTTTCATCAGTGTGTATAAGTTAATAAGAACTCATATAGGTATATACACTGCTCAAAAAAAATAATAATAAAGGAACCATTTTAATCGAGTCAGTTAAACTGCTGTGATATTGATCTGTTCAGTTAGGTAGCAGAGGGGGATTGTTAATCAGTTTCAGCTGCTTTGGTGATTAGACTCTGATGGTGCATCACAGCAGAATGAAATCCTGGTGATATCACAAACACCTGGGAAAGCAGACAGATGAGTGAATACAGATCTTCCTTACACCTGAACTTTTATCTAAACTTCACTAGGTATCAGGATGAAATCCTTGGACTCATTGTCAGACCCTACACTGGTGCACTGGGTGCTGGGTTCCTCCTAGTGCATGACAATGCTCATTTGACGAGAGTATACAGGCAGTTTTTTGAGGATGAAAGAACTGATACCACTGACTGGACCTCATGCTGATCTAAAACCAGTAAAACTCCTCTGGAACATTATGGTTCAGTCGATCCAACTCCAGGAACTTGGTGATGCCCTGGTCCACATCTGGGAGGAGACCCCCAAGAGACCACCATCCATCATCTCATCTCCTCGGCCCCAACGTTGTCAGGGATGCATACATGTGCAGGCCACACAAACAACGGAGCATCAGTTTGAGCTTCTGCAGTGAAATTAGTTTTTCAAGATTTTCAGTCAGCCATCTGTAGGTTGATAATTTTCATTCCCATCAAATGATATGACATCTTTTCATGTGACATCTTTTCATCCCTAAAACATAACAGTATAGATATGCAGCATGATTTTTCCCCTCATTAAAGTGTTCCTTTACATGTTTGAGCTATATATAATCACAAATAGAGCATGCATGTTTTGATTTTACAATTTTCCTATTTTATTTTATTGGTAAACACAAGATCAGACATTTGCAGATGTTTAATTACTTTGGTACGGTAGGTAAAATTAGTTTTTTCCAAAGTTTTTCTCCCACTAATATAATAAGATGGGAACAGCAGCTCTTGTTGCTCCTTTGCCAGTAAAACAGACATATGGAGTCTCTCGGGGACAATAATAAAGTCTCTGTGATGGCATTTTAGCCAACTGAAATGGTTTCCTGCACAAATTTCAAGCTATAAAAGGCACTGCTGTCTTAGACAGGTAATTGCATTATTACAGTCCTTGCATCTCATTATATTGCTGTAAATGTGGAGCAAGTGCTGTAGATGCTTCATACAGAGACATACTGCAACCAGGTGAAGCAAGATGTGCACTAATTTATCTATTAGAAATGATATACAGCTAGCCCTCTATTATAACTGGAGGACTGATTCCAGTCTGCTGAAACAAATACATGCAAATAAGTCCTTCTGGAGCTCTAAGGTTTGCCATAAATAGGTACTTAATGGCTAACAGCTGCCATCTCATGCACTTCTGTTTTGCTTTATTATTTTGCATAAAGTGTGGCACACATTACTTTCATTTGTTGTTGGTGCCACAAATTAACAAGGGTACTTTAATTCACGCAGAACTTTATTATATTGCTGCAGTGGAATGAACATAAAACCAGAGATAAAACAAGGTGGACCGTAATGATCCACAATGTTGAAATCTCAATGGGAATCCCTGCTTTAAAGTTTTTCTCTTATTCTGGCTTATTCCGGACATGATCATCCATCGTAATTACATCGCAAAGTGTTATCTCGGTTTCTCGAGAAATGTATTGTATGAAATGTATCTTTCTTATTGGACATATATGGACTGTATGGCATTTAATACAGCTGAATCTACAAAATTCTATGAACAGAAACCAGAAAGCAATGAAATCTTGAATGATCGGGTCCTATCATACAGAGCACTTTGCTCTCAGACTGCTGGTTTCTGGTGTTTCCTAGAGTTTTAAAAGTAGAATGGGAGACAGAGCCCTCAGCTATCAGACCCTTCATCTCTGTAAACAGCTCCCAGTTTGGATTTAAGAGACAGACACTGTTGCTACTTTCTTTAGGCTCCTATCAACTTAAAACTTTCCTTTTTAATAATGCATATACTTTGGCCTGGATCAGGTGACTCTAGACTATCCCTTAGTTATGCTGTAATAGGGTGAGGCTGCTGAGGGGCCTTTGCATGATGCACTGAGCATTTCTTCTTCGCTCATCTCTTTTCACTTCCTGTGTGTTTACACACCAGTACTGCATTTAACCATCAGCAATTATTAAACTTTGACTCTCGTTCCTACAGTGTATCTTTTATCCTGTCTCCCTTTGCTCTTTTGTCTTTCCTCTCATGCCCAAATGGTCTGAGCCTGTTTCTGCAGGAGGTTTCTTCCTGTTAAAAAGAAGTTTTTCCTTCACACTGTTGCCAAATGCCTGTGTGAGCAGTGTGATTGTTGCCCAGCCAACATGTATATATGGGCCCCACCTGGTTTTTGCTCAGGCTGGATGGGTACCATGTGGGCATGGGCTCAAACTGGGCTTTTTGTATGGGGCCTACTTGGGTTCTTCACATTAAACCCATATGGGCCATCCCAAGTGAGCACTTTTAGTAGGTCCTAGCTGGGTCAAACATGGGAAACACTTAACTTGGTCCAAAATGGGAAACACATGTAGGACCCACTTGGGTTTTCCACCTGGGATAGACATGGGCAAACACAGTCATTTAAGGATAGGCTGTTGTTGTGTGCCCCAGGTGGGGCAAAGTTAGGTAATCAGTATATGTTTTAGTATCGATGACACAGGTGGGCCCCACCTGGTCAAACTAAATGGGTCGCACATGGGCAAATGCAAGTCAGACCCTGAAAACATGTCTATGTGGGCCCCAGGTGGGGCAAAGTTAGGTAATCAATATATTTTTTTAGCACTGATGACATAGGTGGGGCCCACCTGGTCAAACTATATGGGTCACACATGGGCAAATGCAAGTTAGACCCTGAAAACATGTCTATGTAGGCCCCATATGGGTTATGTTAAGTTAATATGGGCATATATTTTATGTGGGCTCAAGATTGTTTAGTATATATGGGACCCACTTGGGTTTCTCACATGAAAGCCATATGGGCAAAACCAAGTGGGAACATATAGTAGGTCCTGGCTGGGTCAAACATGGGAAACACTTCACTTGTTTCAAAATGGGAAACACACGTAGGACCCACTTGGGTTTTTCACCTGGGTTAGACATGGGCAAACACAGTCATTTAAAGAAAAGCGTTTGCTGTGTGCCCCAGGTGGGGCAAAGTTAGGTAATCAGTATATATTTTTTAGTACTGATGACACAGGTGGGGCCTACCTGGCCAAACTATATGGGTCACACATGGGCAAATGCAAGTCAGACCCTGAAAACATGTCTATGTGGGCCCCATATGGGTTATGTTAAGTTAATATGGGCATATATTTTATGTGGGCTCAAGATTGTTTAGTATATATGGGACCCACTTAGGTTTCTCACATTAAAGCCATATGGGCAAAACCGAGTGGAAACATATAGTAGGTCCTGGCTGGGTCAAACATGGGAAACACTTCACTTGTTTCAAAATGGGAAACACACGTAGGACCCACTTGGGTTTTTCACCTGGGTTAGACATGGGCAAACACAGTCATTTAAAGAAAAGCATTTGCTGTGTGCCCCAGGTGGGGCAAAGTGAGGTAATCGGTATATATTTTTTGGTACTGATGACATAGGTGGGGCCCACCTGGTCAAACTATATGTGTCACACATGGGCAAATGCAAGTCAGACCCTGAAAACATGTCTATGTGGGCCCCAAATGGGTTGTGTTAAATTAATATGGGCATATATTTCACATGGGCTCAAGATTGTTTAGTATATATGGGACCCACTTGCGTTTCTAACATCAAATCCATATGGGTGGGCATCCAATGTAGGTCCTAGTTGGGTTAGTGATGGTAAATGTGTACATTGGTTCAAAATGGTAGCACATGCTTATGTGAGGATTCTTCTTCTGTGAAGAGCCTGAGAAAGTGTTATTTGAATAAAGGAGGATTTATTCCAAACAAGCCCATCACAGATTGCGCACAACCCAGGGAGTTCTGAAAGTCAAATTGTAAAAATAATCTCAAAAGAAAGTATGAACATAACTCTCTTTTATAACCTGCAGACGGCACCCATGTGGTACCATTCTCTAAGAAATCACCCTAACTTTAACATATTTGGCACAACCTCAGTCTATCACTTTTGCTACCCTTACGTACAGTCAGATGTTCTTGACCCTTCATTTTTGACCCTCTCAGTATTTAGCCTTGGCTAGCAAATGTACTCAAAGTCCACATTGAGACCTCACGATGTTATGTGTTATCAGACACTACAACCCAGCTGTCAAGTGAGACTATAGGAACTTTGGTGTTTTTGAACATTCAATGTTACTCAAAACACTCTGCACACTATTCCAAATAACTGGTTTGAAACTGGTTACTTTTTAATTTTAGATTTCATTTTATGTACTTAATGTGAACTCTGCATGGTAGGCTGCATGGTGAGGCTCAGATAAGATAAAATAAGGACTTCATGATTCTTCTTAGGTAAATTCACTTGTCACAGCAGCAATAATAAGTGATTAAAACGGACACAAGAGTAGAAAAAAAGAAAAGCAAAAAATACGAATAAAAAACCTAAGATAAAAGTGAATTACACAGACAAAATCCAGATTTGGCATTTGCAAATTAAGGATTACTGGTTGTTCAAACAATTAAGACTATTTACTTGAGCAAACATGCAGTTGAGGATTTTTAGTAGATCAGACACACTCTACTGTATTAGAGAAAAGACAGTTAGTTACATGGAAGATGGAAGTTTTGGTTAATCAGATCCAGTAAAGCTCCTGAAGTATATTACCGATCTGTTAAAATGTTACTCTTCAAACTTGTGCCCTCAAATTATATAACCAGAAATAATTTATATTTTCTTTGAACTAGTGGAAAGGAGAGGGAATGGGGTCTTTCAAGCAGTCACACTTCAACTGTGAAACTCCCTTGTCCTTATGGTGTATTGACACTATTGAAACTTTTCAAAACCAGTCTAATGTTAGAAGAGCTTTTAGGTAAACTGTTATTCTTCTTCTTATCATTATTATATTTTTATTAATTATATTTTTATTATGATGTTGATTTGGGTGACAATTTTTGATAAATATTATATATTACTTTTTAAAACATATTAACCATCCCTATGCTTAAAAAACTTTTAAAAATAAAATTGTTCTTTTAAACTTGTGCATTGTTTGACTTTTAAAATTTTTGTATCAGGTGTAAAACGACTTTTTAAATAAAGTTGTTTTTAATGTGAGCAGCTCCTATTGGCTCGTTTAAAAAGAGGGAGGAGCAGATTGCACCGCCTAGCGTCTAGTCTTCGCGGTCTTTCGTCTGTTGCGCCTTTACTCTCCCTGGTGTTTAAGAACGTGGAGGACAAAAGGATACCAAAGAATCGAAAACTATGACAAAGGTAAATACTTAAAGTTTGATACGTTTTCATCAATGGTTATTTTAGTAACTTTCTATAGTCGTCCTAAACGGTATAAGGGGGAGAAGCATAACATCTTTAGCTAGCAGGTAGAACTGGGTTAATTTGCTGCATTGTCTTTGGCAAACATAATTTAAAGTTAATTAAAAAACTCTTACTGCCTATATTCTACTCAATAAAGTTCATCTTATCTTATTCTGTTTTCATTGCACCATTCTCTCTATACAGTTTTTGAATTTACACACTATAACGTACACGGCAGTTTTTTTCTGTGCTTCTGCAACTGTTTCTTGGGTTTTCCTATAAGGTTTTTGTAATTAATTTAAAAAATTTATATTATTTTTTTGGCTTTAGTGGATTCCTGCTCAGCTAACTCGGCCATTATGCACTACCCAGTAAACAAAATGGCTGAACAGTATTTTAAATGTCTGAACATGAGCTAGTCATACCATGTTACGTAATATTCATGTGCAGTGTAGCAAGGTGATTGTTTAAATTACAGGAGTAGATGCCTGCAGCTGAAACGGTTTTCTGATCTGAATACGGTAATGTTACCAGATATGCATTGTACTATGGGAAAACGGTGGTGGATCAGTGTGTAAAAAGCCCCCAAAAGAAACACACAGCGTCTTTAGCTCAAACACTGTCTGATCACTCTCTTAGATACTGTGCTGTTCCATCTAGTTATTGGTTACTGAGAAATGTTAGGTCATTAATTAATTAAGAGAGTGCAGCTGTTCAGATCAGATGGTGAAGTAGGAAAATGCAGAACATGTTATTATAGCTGAATGCTGTGTAAAATACTAGTAATAAATCTAACTCCCATTTATGGCTTTTACTACTGTGGGGCTAAATAAAAAATTACAGACATAATGAAATCTGCTACAATTACAAAGCTTAAGTTTAAAACAATTATTATATATTAAGCATTTTTTTGCTCTTTTTTTTTTTAAATTCTTTTTGCTAATAATGGACTCAATTTTATTATCAACTTCAAAGACCTATTAAACTTTTAAACCATTAAATCCAGGAAATTAGATGCCCGTAAATGTACGAGACCCTCTTTATGTCTAGTATCCCCAAATATTTAATAATCCTTTCTAAAAGTACACAAATTTTGTTCTTTTCAATTAAATATTGCATGTTCAATGTATTCTTGAGCAGGTAAAACTTCCACTAAATTAGTTTTTGCATATTTTTAAGTATAATCAAATTTTTATAGTTTGCGAGTACTTTTAATTTGGAGATTTTGCCACTTGATTTGAAGTTTGGATAGTGCTTTATAGTCATTTGTAAATGTTTTGAACTCATCTGGCTTCTTAATAATTTAATAAAAAATTAACAAGCCATGTAATAATTTGAAAACCACTAGGGACCACTTATAAAAAAGTAATTCCTTTTTTACTTAAAGGAATTTAGGATTTATGTCTGTCAAGTCATTTGTTCTGGCATAAGTCACCATTTTGATATATCTTCCTGTGACTTTAAAGTCTGTCAGCTAGTTAGATACATTTTTGCACTGCTAGTGTTTGCTGCTTGAATTAGTCAGTTTATCATATAAACACATGCAGTGCCTTTCAAACTTTTAATTACACTGTTCATTTTGTGCATTAGTAAGAGAATCTTTTATATTGAATTATCCTGGGAAAAAACAAAAATGTTTGTATTTTCTCATGCACTTTCTTTCATTTCCTTATCACGTTTAGATTCTTCAAGATCACAAGTACCATCTTTGACATGTAAGTAACTTTCATATTATTTGTATTACTTATTATTATTATTATTTTTGAAAAGTGATGGTCTTTGGGGCATCCTTTTTTTTTATTGGTATTAAGTATATATATTTATTTAGGCACAGGAGGCAATGATCTATTTTAAAATTTAACATTTATTTAATTTTCATCTTTTATGCTAACAATAATGCCAACAGTGTTCTCTTCACTTGACCCACAACTCTGACAGTTTTGGTCCTCTGCTCTCCTCACAATTGGCTGATTTCCATCTGAGCTGCTACTGTCAACTGCATTAAACTGATTTTACATTGCCTTGTTATTCTAATCTTTATCTGCGTTTTGGACTCCAAACATTCACACCTGCTGTTAGTAACCAGAGCTCACAAGAGTGTAAGGCGTGTAGTTCAATAAAGTGATCGATGTGTTCACTAGCTGATTTCAATAAACCGGTAACTTATCAAATCCATATTTTATAGGAAGTACATTACTGATAAAAGTGGTAATAAACACGGTAACCAATAAAAATTAAAATTTCCAGTTATAAAAAAAAATACTGCAGTGAGCTCAGTTTTCTAACACCAGGTGTGAACATCTACAGTCTTTAAGCGCTGGTAAAGATTTAAAAATAAAAGCATTCAATAACATAACATTAAACAGTAAATTAGTTTGATGGTGTTGACTGCAGCAGCTCAATGTTAATCAGCTGATGGTGATGGAAGCAGATGAGCGTTTTTCATCATGGTTGTTAGTGATGTGTTGGTCAAAACGAAACGGCTCTTTGAAGTGAACGACACAAGCGTGTTTTTTCTCTCTCTCTCACCCTCTCTCTCGCACTTTTTTTCCGCTTCACTCTGCACGCGAGCCTTGTGCTTTGCGCTGGGAAGAGGGGGGAGGGGCGGTTGTTACACACGCAGTAGCACAGTAACAGAGCAGGAGGGAGAGAGAGAGAAAGAGCCAGGGACAACAACGTCACATTAGAAAGGTATAGTAATCATCCACAACTATTTTCAATTGCGGATGATAAAGGATTCAGAAAGTTTATTCATGCAGGCCCATATGACAGAGAATGTGCATCTTCTGTTTGTTTTCATATTATAATTTATATTTAATTGTGTTGTGGTTTGCAGTGTTTTGTGTTGTTTCACTTTAAATTTGTTTAAAAGGAAAAAGCTGAAAATTTAAATAGTTAAAAGTTGAAATGTAAATAGTTGTTTTTTTTGTATTATATGATTTATTTATTACATTTTATGTGGAGAGAATAAATAAAAGTATATTTACGGTGGCTGCTAGAGACAAAGCACGTACAAACCCCAAAACACGTAAAAACTCCATAGCACGTACAAACTCCAAAGCACATACAAAACACAACAGAAGTGCTCCAGGATGCTAGGCACAGTGTTGAGATTTTGTTACCTAGTGGCTACACAAGCCAGGAAGTACCAACGACCGGATTTGGTGTGTGGTAGTAACAGGTAAATGAACAGCTTTTGGAATTTTTTATGAATATATATGAGTGCTTGTGTATAAATACACAAAAAATACACATATGATTTCAATTGTGTAAATTAAGTGATCTAGATAGCTCTGTTTTGGAAGTTCAGTTGACGCTAGAAATGGGTTTTGGAGTTTGTACATGCTTTGTCTCTAGGGGCCACCATATATATTTATATATAAACATATATAAATAAAACCACGTTTCTTTTTTTACATTAGTAATTCCTTTGGTTCATAATTTTATATTGTTGTTAATAATAAATTAATTAAAGCAACAAAACAACCTGAAGAGCCGGTTGGGAGCCGAAAGAGCCGGCTTTCTAAAAGAGACGAAAATCCCATCACTAGTTGTGTAATATGCTGGTATTGATATGATCAAAAATGAACTGAGTTGTTTCGTATTCTATAGAAATTGTACATCTAATTAATAACAAGGCTTTCTGCTGATGTTATTAATTAAAAATTTATTGTTTTATTTTTAAGCAACAACTTTTTAGCATGCAATCAGTCCATGCTGTACAGGACAGATTTGTAAACTGTGCATACAAAAATAGACTATTTTACAAAATTGCTCTTTCAACAAATGTAAATCACAGCAGATTTTTTTTGTTGTAGGTGCACTGTCACAACTAGAAATGTGGGGGGAAGTCCTCAAAGTTGAAGGCAGAACAGGAAAATACATGGAAATAACAATTTTCCTTTAAATGGTAAATGGCCTGCATTTTTATAGCGCTTTTCTAGTCCCTAAGGACCCCAAAGCGCTTCACACTACATTCACCCATTCACACACACAATCACACACTGGCGATGGCAGCCTACATTGTAGCCACAGCTGCCCTGGGGCGCACTGACAGAGCACATCAGTAAAGGTCGATCTGGATACTTGATAACTGTTGGTATAGGTATGACATGAATTTGAATCTCCATTATCACAGGTTTTAATTGGGAGGGAACATGCAGATATACAGGAGGACTATAAACAGCAATTCCTATTGCATACAACTGTTTTAGAAAATACCAACAACACTGTTAATTTATCACTTGCTGGTCTATAGACTTTACAGTGTGGATGGATGGAAAATCCATCTGGCTCCACTCTGGCTGAATTGGTGCTACAAACAACTCTGCGCTCGGCTTTCCTGGCTGTGTGTGGATTTAAACTTACACATCCAAATTTTGACCCTATTTTTCTTCCTTTCAGCTGATTGGTCAATTTCATGTCAATCACCAATTAAACAATCCAATCAGAGAACATCTCCAGAAGTTGATTCTGTTCATCTGGACGTAGCATTTTCAGTGGGAGAAAATGCTGCAAGCGCTACGTCCAGATGAACAGAATCAACTTTTGGAGATTTACTTACCTGGATGATTGAGCATGCATCAAGACAATCAGAGAACAGATAGGTTTGGCTGTTGGAGGGCTGCATTACGGAGCTTCAGGTCCTGGAAGAATAAATTCCCTTTTACATACCAGACCAGCATTTTTCTTCATTAGCACGAAGGAAAACAGTCTGTGCGTGTCAGAGTTCTGTGGTTTTTGTGTCACAGGGCTTATAATATGTGTAAAAATCTGGCCAGGGACCATCACATCACACTGCTATCATATTTTTCTGTTGCTATCATGTTTCTTTTCTGAGATGTTGTTACTTTTATGACAGATGTAATGAGAAATCTTCCAGAAAGTTAAATTTTTTATTCTAATCAAATATTTGATTCTGATAACAGATAAAGATTTTTTTTTTTACTTTTGTTCTGCTATTTCATAGTTTATACAAATTTTGGCCAATTCCTATTTATTTTAACCCTTTAGCCCCCAAAAAGTCGCCAGCGACAGGTTTTTCCAAACCTGTCTCGTCAAACCTGAGCTCTGCCAGGGGCCCAACACGCCTGGACTTTTAGAAGAAAAGAGATGTCCGAAAATAAACCACAGGGTCAAATACTTAATTTTGTTCAGTGTTTTAGAGTTATTAATTTGAATTGACTAATTTAAATATTTTATTCATGTACATTTTGATTGCCTTTAGTAAAAATGGCAAAATTTCAATTTCTTTTTTCTTTCTGTTATTAATCCTTGATTACATTCATATAGTATACAGTAGAGGAAAAAACCTACCAGACCTACCAGTTATCCTGCGTAACATTATTGGGGATAAAGGGTTAAGGAAGCGCAATTAATTTTTTTAGTTTAGCTTGTGTTTACTACCATTTTTTTTTTTATCACCACACAGTAAACATTAAGTAATATGTAAAGTGTCCATTTATCCTCCATTCCGGTCCATTATCTTAAGCTTAGGCTGCTGCCCCTCGACCCAATCCGGTACTAAGTAGAGAGGCCCAGACTTCGCTCTCTCCAGGCACTTGGCCCAGCTCTTCCGGGGGAATCCCAAGGCATTCCCAGGCCAGCCGAAAAACATAGTCCCTCCAGCATGTCCTGGGTGTTCTGGGTCTCTTCCTGGTGGGACGTGCCCAAAACACCTCACCAGGGAGGCATCCTAACCAGATGCCAGTATCTAATCTGTCCTTTTTGTATGTTCCCCTCAGGTTGCCATGGTAGCAGATACAGGGGAAACAAGTGTAGACGATGCCACAAGAAGGATGATGAAATTCCTCATATCACCTGAGCTGGCTGTGGAGTACAACATGCTTGGCCGACATGGGGAAAAAAAGTTCAGAGATTTGCGTCTTTTTAATGTTGTGTATGGTAAGTTAGTTTCACTTGAGACATTTGAACTTTAGAAAACTAAACTTTTTTAATAAAGTGTTTGAAAGTGTAACTGAGATTGGTTATCATGCAATTTGTATATATTTTTTGAGGCAATAAAGTGAAATAAACATTGTTCTTTGAAAATCATCACCAAATGAAGTAAGCTAAGATTAACTTTACTTTGGCTTGCCCGTTTTTCTTCTTCTTCATTTGCAGAGGCACTGAAGAATTATTTAACATCAAAAGTCAACTTGCAAGAAGCAGAGAAGGCTCTGTCCAAGTGGTTCAGTGGAGCTAAAGACAGAGGAGGACCGAGGGCTGCAAGGGTACAAAATAGACTTACGGCTCTGTAAAAAAACAAACCCTGCTGATTCAAGATAAGCTTTTGAGTTTTCATCTGACTTTTTCCCCATGTTGCTACAGTTCCAAATATCTAAGGAATTTTGCTGTAGTTTGACATTTCTAGTTTTTAAACGTTTACGCACTTTGGAATACAGTTACGTAAAATCACAGTTGTTGGACAAAATAAATGTGAAAAATGTTGTTTTGTGTACCCTCGTGATTTTTGAAATGGTTTTATTTACAAACTAGATTTTGTTTGCGGTCAGCTTTAATATATTTGGTGTCTTTGTGTCACAGAACCCGTATTAGCCGTCTGAAAAATTGATTTTGTGACTGTTTTACTACATGGGGCCCACTCAGTGCCAGAACTTAGTCAATTCAAACTAGAAATAAGATGCAAATACAGAACCCACTGCTAATGCCATTCCAACTTTTTAGCTCATGTTTTCCTCATGTTGTACCCACTAAGAACTTGAAAAATGGGGCCTAGGTGGGTTTCAGTGTACTTTGCCCAGTTGGGGTCCATTTAGTTCCCAGATTTTACCTATATAACACCGAGATGGGCTTATAAAATGGGGCCATTATGGAACCCGCGGACAATCCCACTTAAAACCCACTTTTTAGCCTATGTGGTACTCACATGGTACCCACAAAACAACTTGAAAGGTGGGGCCTGGGTGGGTTTCTTTGTACTTTGCCCAGTTGGGGTCCATTTAGTTCCCAGATTATACCAATATAACACCGAGATGGGCTTACAAAATGGGGCCATTATGGAACCCGCGGACAATCCCACTTAAAACCCACTTTTTAGCCTATGTGGTACTCACATGGTACCCACAAAACAACTTGAAAGGTGGGGCCCGGGTGGGTTTCTGTGTACTTTGCCTAGTTGGGGCCCATTTAGTTCCCAGATTTTACCAATATAACACCGAGATGGGCTTATAAAATGGGGCCATTACGGAACCCGCGGACAATCCCACTTAAAACCCACTTTTTAGCCTATGTGGTGCCCACATGGTACCCACAGAAACTTGAAAGATGGGGCCTAGGTGGGTTTCTGTGTACTTTGCCCAGTTGGGGCACATTTAGTTCCCAGATTTTACCAATATAACACCGAGATGGGCTTATAAAATGGGGCCATTATGGAACCCGCGGACAATCCCACTTAAAACCCACTTTTTAGCCTATGTGGTGCCCACATGGTACCCACAAAAACTTGAAAGATGGGGCCCAGGTGGGTTTCTGTGTACTTTTCCCAGTTGGGGCCCATTTAGTTCCCAGATTTTCCTAACATAACACCTATATGGGCATTTAATATGGGGCCATTACGGAACCCGCGGACAATCCTATATGGGGCCCATTTTTCAGCCCATTTCCAAACCATATGGGCCCCACATATAAATGTTGGCTGGGTGGGTTTATGTTTTTTTTTCTTTCTTTCTTTCTAATACTGAGGGGTGTTTACCTAACAATATGAAACTTTGTGAAGCAACTACTGTTGTGATTTGGTGCTAAAGAAATAAAATCAAATTGAACTGAAAATAGAATAATTCAAATTACCAAATGTGGAAACTGAAAAAAAAAACCCAAAACCCCACAGTAAATATTAAAAGGTCACGATCTTCAGCGTCAGTAAACACAGCTGCACTGACAAATCAAGTTAAAAACTCTACCATGCCACCAAAACACTATATACAAGTTGCAATTAAAACTTTCTGCCTATTAAAAGCAAAAACCTGCTTCAAATCTTTCTCCTCTCCACTCTAAGGCATTCAATGTGCACCTCTACACTGTTTTCAATGTTTCTGTTATTTTTAGATTGTTCCTCTGTGTACCTGTGAGCATGCACACAATAGCAAGGGTTATAGTTCAGCTTGTTTGTGGACATTGCATTCAAAGTCAGTTGACATTCTGACTGAGGAACAAATTCTCAGGGCACCATCACATGGATGCTGGGAAAAATCTAAAATTTGCAACTGATTACATGTTTCTGCTAGGATTCTTTCACTGCAGCCTGATTTTTGAAAAAGGAGATCCAACACTCAGAACCGATGATGATCCTCCAAATGAAAGTCGGGTCATTTTTATTGATATTTGCTGATATTTGCTCTCTGTGCATGTTTAAGATCCATGATGAAATTGCAAATGTGCATGTGCATGAAATCATTATCCAGTCAATCAAAGCTGCTAGATATCGGCGTATAATTAACAAGCATGCATGTGTGGTGGTATGGGGTTGCAGTAGTGTACATGGTGTGGATAACTTGCACATGTGTGCATCTGTGAAAGCATCACTCATGCTGAATGATTAACACAGTTTTGGCCTAACTGGAGCCCAGAGTTGTCACCTATTGAAAAAACAAAAAGCAAAAATCATCATCTTATAGTAAGCTTTTATTTTGAAAACAACAGTGGTTGATGTACCTGTGCATGTGCAATGAAGGATACATTTGCTCTTGACTTCTTCTCTATTTAATGAAAATTAAAGTGAAAGATTATGATTTTTCTTTCAGAGACAACAACCAAACTGCTGATGTCTCTGAGCTCAACTTTGTTTAAGTAAAATCCACCTTGGATCCTCTTTTATTGTTAATGAAGACAAACACGAGAGCTTCTAAAATGGGTCGTGGCAGAAATAGCTTGAGAACCACTGATTTCAGAGAATGAAGGGAGACGAGGGGCCGTGAAAGGAAAAAAGACCAAAAATAAGCAAACCCGAAAGAATTATCCTGATTCCTTGCAGCACAGACACAAAATATCACTTAAGGTGTCAGATTATTCCTACCACTCTGCTGACTTTTACAAACTTCGCCATCTCCTCTTCGCTAAATCAGATGCTATAAAAAGACACAATTTAAATTCAATACAAATAATTCATTTCAAAGGACATCGCCCTGCTTTCATTTCATCGGAGAGTCCACCCATGTGGCAAAAAAGACAGCTCATAAGAATACATCTTTGTATTCACAGATACATATTTCCACATAATGCCTCCCTGATATTTTTTTTAATATATATTCTGGTATATTTTTACATTCACTTCCTCCAGGAAAGTATCAGTGTTGTCACCATGTAGCTGAAAATGTGTTGCTATTCAAATTTTTTCTGGCCCTGTGAAAGCAGGACTAAATAACAGCAGGTAGTATTGCTCTATCTCAAATGTAGCGTAGTGAACAGAAAAGCATATTTATTGTAAAAGAAAAATAATCTGTCTGTCTGTTAACGGATTAAAAGCATAACCCTAAAAGCTTAGAGCGCGCAACTAAATCATCTTCTTTCTGATGTTGGGATAAAGGTGTGTAGCTCGAGTATGGTGTGTTGTGCATTAGGTAGATGTTAGCAGGCAAAACAAAATATTATTCGCTGTAACTGATGTACGTCTCCAGTCGATATTTCACTAATCCTCCAACACCACACCACGCTCAAGTCCATATAACTATTCCTTTCTGGCAGTGCATATAAAGTTTAAAATAACAGAGGCAAAATTACCACCAGGAAATTGTTGTAATTTTCGAAACAATACAGTTTCTAATTCACACAAAAGAGCAGAATTCTGAAGCCTATAGACAAAAACCATCAGTGTTGTCAGCAGCACAGACGACTCTATTGAAGCTTCTGTTAATGTTAGCTCAGAACAGTGCTTGAAAATTCTGCTTCTGACTGACTTGTTTTTCTGACTGAGCCCTTTAAAATAAGAATGATGCAAAAGGATCACAAAAAAGCACTTTGATTGTGTCAGGCCAAAAGCTGAAGAGGTAATACGCACAAAAATGGGATTAGAATTTCATTTCTCACAACATAACTGGGTAACTGTAGAGAAACGAGCTTGTAAAAGCAACACAGAGGTTACATTTATGTTTTGTTGTTTGTTTGTATATTTTTCTTCTTCTTCAACCTGACAAGACAAAAGATCTTCTGGCTGGAGTTTCTGAGGCAACAATAGCTGTAAACCAAATGACTGTATAGCATGCAACGACTGTAAAATCGTGTGCAGCAGCATTTTGACTCCCGTTTGAGCAGGTATTTTTTTACAATGCTAATCTTGCTGATGGCATGCTGTTTGGCTCACAGGCTTAATGCCGAGTAAGGTTGTCAGCTAAACATCCTTAAATTTCTGGCCTATATTAGATCAAATAAGGACAGTCAATATGCTTCTGAAAAGGTAAAAAAACACACAATACACATAAAGATAGAGATAAGTTATCCTTGCTAAGCTGTTCAGAAACATTCGGGCAAGGATCCCAGTGAATGGTCAGTTTTAAATCCTGACATTTTAATGTGTTTAGTAGCTAAGATAGTGGCAGCAGATGCTGTGAGTTATTTGCATGTGTGTAAATGACCATATGCTTGCAAGTGGGTATGAGAGACAGTGTGACAAGAAGTATACCGTATTGCATGTCTGGCACAGAGCCGTTTTGCTCAGCAGAGGCTCAAAGCGCAGAGAACAAGGTCTGGAATTGTACATTTGGGACAAAATTATACTGGAAGGCATTGTATCTATTAGACAGATGAATGACCAGGGGTTTTAATTAGAACAGTGGGTACACATTCTACTTCATTATTCAGTGGAACTAAACTAATTCTGCTGGCCAACAGCAGCGAGGACATGGCTGCTCCATCAGCACTCTGCCTCTCAATGGAGCGTTGGGGCTTTAAAAGGAGGTGACACAGAAGGATGAAAAAAACAAACAAGCAACAAAACTTGGTGAAGAAAGGCGGTACTTTTGCACCAAGTGCTCATGAGCCTCAGTAGTTGAGGCAAAGCTCACAAGTCTAGCTTTCCCATTTGCTTTGGTTTAATGGTGATTTTGCGTTTGAGCCTACGCATTGATTTTGAACTGTGAAAATAATTAATAAATCTATGCACAACAGGAGAATTTCATCAAGGGGAAAATGGAACCCAGATTTGTCTCACAGCTGGTAAACGGGGTGTAATTCTTCATACGAAATTGGTTTCATCAGAGGAACCCCTGATAGGGTTAGATGAACAACAAGGTGGCCTGCAGTAGGTTATCTTAAAAGGCCCGCTCACAGTGAATTTATTTCCACTTTAAGCAGCTATAGCACTACTGTCATTTTCTAAATAAATAGTCAACCCATTCTAAAACAAGTCGAAGATCCAGAGCCTGATCAGGTTTGCTTTAAAAAATGGTTACTCATACAATTTTGACATGTTTGAATTTATTGCTCACTCGTAATTCCTCATCTCAAAATTACAGTCTTTTTAGCTCTTGAAAGCAGCAAATTACATTTACATTATTCATGTAACACTTCTGTTACATCCTCAGGCATGACTGCATTAAAAAAAAGAAAAGAAATCACACTAACCAATCTCCCTCTTTGTGAAGGATTGCATAGTAGTAGGGACTATTTTGGTTTTTGATATCCTAGATCAAATCCTAATACACAACACTGTGCAAAAGTCTTGAGACAGCCCTCATTCTTTGTATTTTGCTATGGGAAAAGAGTATACAAGACAAAAACAGAGTTTGTGCAATTCTTATGAGCTTGAATGGTATGGCCATGTTTTGTTTTTTCTTCAACACTGTCTAAGCTCTCTTAGACAGTGTTGAAGAAAAAACAACACTGTCTAGGAGAGTGTGAGTCTAAGTGAGATTAACTCACTTGCTTTTACATATTTTTTCCCCTGAGTAATCTTCTAAAATAGTTCTCTGGGCTTTCTGAAGGACATTCAAAGCTCTTCTTTGGGTGTTGGCTGCTTTTTGTTTTTTTTCTCTGTCAAGATGATCCCACACTGCTTCAATAAAGTTGATGTTGGGCTCTGGGGAGGACAATCCATGACTGATGGTGTTGTATTTATGTGTTTTTTCTGTCCAGATATGCTTTTACTGAATTGGCAACGTGTTTGGAGGTCATTCTCGAGCGGAAAAATGACGCCATTGTCAATCAGACGCTTTCCAGATGGTACTGAATGGTGGGCCAAAATCTGATGATACTTTTCTACATTCACAATTCGATCCTCAACACCACTGGCTCATACACAGCCCCATGCTCACTGTTTTACTTCTCTCCTGACTTACTCCAAACATGTTACTCCAAACAACTTGAAGAAATTTCATATTTCGATTTATCAATCCGTTAAAACCCTTTGCCACATACTTTTAGCCCAGTTATTATGTTATTTGGCAATCGTCAGCCTCTTCTCCCTGTTTCCCTTTATGAATGGCTTCTTGACCACCACCCTTCCACTGAGACCATTTCTAATAAGGCTTCAGTGAACAATGGATGGATCAACAGAAGGGCCATATGCATCTGTCAGGTCCTGCACTTTCTTTCAGATGTGACTTTCACATACTATTCATCTTTCCTTTGTCTTCATTTTAGCTCTGCTACTTCTTCTTTTGTCCTCTCCTTGTACAGTTGTACTCAATTATTTAAAGGACACACTACACACAGTGTTGTGATATGACAGGTTTTCAGCTAATAAATCTTTAGGAATCACCTTGTTGATGCAAAAACTGTGTTACCTTTGCCATTTTTCATAGATTCAGCCATCAAGTTATCAAGCCATGTGTTTTATGACAGACTGTTCAGTATTAACAAAATATATGATTTAAAATAGGTTCTTTGCTAAATTTTCGGTTAATTGTAGACACAACAACAGATGATATCTTGAATTAGGTACCTTTTTAATGCTTGAATGATTCGTGGAAAATAGTGTCAGAGTATCTGTTATAATGCCTCAAATTTTAACCTGTGTGATATAACGTATTTTTTAGTTATTTGCTAGTTTCACATCTTGGACTTATATAATAAAACATTCACGTTGTGTCACTTTAAACTCCTCCACTCCTCATGTTGGGAGAAGAGGAGATTCTTTTCCCATAAAAGATTCACACAAGTCACCCAAATGTATGTAAAAAAAAAAAAAAAGCAACATTTGCTAATGCCTGAATGACGAGTAACATCTCCGCATGTTATATTTATAATTTCCTGGAACTCAGTTTGCTTCAATCACATCTCATTCACGCACATCTGACCTCAGCTATGAGTCACCATTTCATTTCAGTCCTGCATTGTCCTCTGTTACTGTTGTGCACTGCAAACTGAAAAAAAAACCCTCACTTCATTATGTATTGTGTTTAAATGTGCTCATTTCCTCTCCCTTTCTATAAACATAATTTGTATCACGATAATGACAGTGTTGTAACAAAGGACAGCATATGGTCCAGGTCCAGTCTCTGGCATAAAGCATGACAATATGCTTTTGCTCTGTTCACCTCATTTTACAGACAAGTACTTTATTTAATATCAACAACAAGGTTAGATGACTCTGTAGGTAATTAGTTGGGAGCCAGCTGATGGCTTTTTAATTGCTCAGCAATGCACTACTATGATGAGAAGCAATAAGTGAGCGCCACTGTGTCCTCTTTGCAAACACAGCACTCCATTACACTGCAGACTCTGATATACTGTAAATGCGACGGGGCTGCTATGCTGCATGATAAGATGTAGCGCTATCTCCCTTTCTGTTATAATATTTATTTGTTTTTTCTCTGGAGAATCTGTCACCCAAACAGCTGTCAGTGTTGTTGACATCCTCTCAGCGTTTGTTTTGGCAAAAAATGTAAATTACAGCAACAGAAAAACGCTAAGACAGCATTTCCTGTCTCCACTTTGTTTTCTATCTCCCCTTCTTTGTTTTTCCTGGCTCCAGTTGGCGACTTGCTAAATTGCACAGTGACCCCAACAGCCCATCCGTGCAATACACACACACACAGACACAAACACACACACTACTTACCATCTTGTCCCCAAACACCACCGAGAGCCCAACAGATATAAACAAGTTAGTTCTCCACACAAGAGGCAATTTATTGTTGCTCCTTTGCAGTTATCTGCTTCTGTAGGTCAATATCAGAGGTAGCTCACTGATGTCGGTATGTGTAAAGGTGAGACTGAGGCCGATAAGGTTTCATCCACATCAAGTGAACTTGCAAAAAAGCCAAAGAGAGGAAGAGGCATCTCTTTATTGTAGGGCCTTGTGTGCACAAATGTTTCATAGAAGAAGTTAACAAGACTATTATGAAACAACTCTCGTCTGACTTTTTGCTTTCTCTGGCTGACACGAAGAATATTGGCACCCTGTTGTGCTCAAATAACACTAATAACACTCACAATTGAAATCTGCATGTACGTGTCATGAAGGTGCAAACCCCTCACTGCACTTGCAGTCGTATCTTTGTAGTGTAGATGTGACTTTCATACAGCAGAAGAGGGAAATGAAGCAAAGTGTCCTTGAGCTGAAAACAAACATGCAATGTGCTTTACTGACTCTCAGCAAGAGCAACCATCTCAGTACAAGAGCAGGGAGGTGGTAAAGGATCAATAGCAAGTCTTACAAAATTTGGTGCAAAGCTATTGATCTCCAAAAAAACCCCATAAAGGATAGAAAGCAACCAACTGGCCTTTTCTTCAAATAACTCATCTCTTGTGACACCAGCTTCAAACGTAGGTGAGATCCTTGACGGACTCAGCCACAGATTTCCTCTGATTTGCAGCTTTCTCTTCAAGCTGTTACACAACTCAAGTGCTCTCCACATAGACTGGGAGCACAATGGTACATTAACCAAAGCCATTAATGACAGCCACTGACTCAATCAAATGCAGCTGATTTCTGTAAAGGATGTGTCATTAATGAATTCATAAATCAAAATTAATGTTACAGACTCTACTGTATGAAGAGAACCAAAGCAACATTTTTCTATCCAACAGTCTGTAAGATTTCTTTCCCACTTTCCCTTTTCTTGCCAGTGACTTCTGAGTTGTAGCTACAATATGCAAGTTTTCACTTTGAGGTAGAAAATGTATTGTTAGTCCTGGCCTCCTCCTTCTCAGCTGGTCAAGTTTCCGCCCCCACAGTTGTCACTCATCTTGATGGGCTGTCTGCAATGAAACAGCTTCTAGCCTGAGGCTAATGTAACCAGCATCCATAAAGAAGCCACCTCATGTGCGGAAGAAGCAGGAGCTACAAGGGGGGGGTTTACATTTTACATTTTTTGAGCTGTCTGTCTGCCATGTGTTTACTTTTTCCCTTCTGTTTTATTGTCTCACTTGCCTTTACATATTTGGGCCAGTGTTGTTGTCGCTTTCCTGTACTTCACATTAAAATTCAGCTCTCTTCTTAGGTGTAGACCAGAGGAAATCTGCAAATGTCACTGACGGATTTTTCTGCTGCCATTCCTGTTTATTTATGTAACTGAGTCACCTCAATTCTAACATCATAAATTAGGAAATAATGCATGCATTTCTAGTCTTGTGCCACACCTTACATAGTCCCATTTATTTAAACTAATTTCCATCCATCCATTCTTTTTTGCTTATCCTTTTTCAGGGCCGCTGGAGCCTATCCCAGCTGTCTTAGGCCGAGAGGCAGCGTACTCCCTGGACAGGTCGCCAGTCTGTCACAGGACTAACACATAGACAGAGACGGTTGATCTGATATCCTCGTGTTGGTGTTGTTCCCAGATCATCATACTAAATGTTGTTCCAGGATCAACATTGCAAGTGACCAATCAGAATGTTGTGACGTCATACCTTTGCGACTTCAGGAAAAACCGGCGTAAAACAAAAAACTGTACTTAAGCTGCGTGAAACCGCCTCTGTCCACCGATCAATGGACCCTAACCCTAACCCTAACCATAACTCTTTAATAAACAGTAAGCAGAATTGATATTGGTCTGGGAACAACACCAACACGAGGATATCAGATCATCTGACAGAGACAACCAGTCACACTCACATCACACACCTATGGGCAATTTAGAGTAACCAATTCACCTATCGCCACTACCTGCATGTCTTTGGACTGTGGGAGGAAGCCAGAGTTCCTGGAGAGAACCCACGCAAACACAAGGAGAACATGTAAACGCCACACAGAAAGACCCCATCCTGGTGCAGCCTGACGGTGGAATTGAACTCAGGACCTCCTTGCTGTGGCACCACTGTGCCACTGTTTTAATTTGTCTAGAAAATGTTTTCTTGGAAATTGCTTAGACTGACAGGCAAACTCATCCACCACATTTCAGTCTTAACAGATATTTGGTTAAAAGTTTATTACTTATAAACCTTAGAGATTAGGTTAGCATCCAAACCCACAGACATAAACTGTCGGCAGATTAACTTTACTAAAATGATTGCAGCACATATATGTATGCCTTTTACTTAATTCCTCCAAGACAATAATCTCGATGAAATTCACTATACAAACTGCCTATTATGATCGGATTATCAACCTCTATACAGATTTTGGGAACACACAGTATCAAAACGTGTAATAAACCCATGTCCATTTCACATTTTGCCTCTCCAAAGCATGAAATGAACATGCAGGTGTAAGCTGCAGTAAGCTATAGTAACAACAGAGGGAGATATTTTATTTTAAGCCAACAATCACAGGAAATCATTTAAACCAGCATTATTAACACATTTGACATGGAAACACATATTAATTCAATTCAATTCAATTTTATTTATATAGCGCCAAATCACAACAAAAGTCGCCTCAAGGCGCTTCATAGATACAGAGAAAAACCCAACAATCATATGACCCCCTATGAGCAAGCACTTTGGCAACAGTGGGAAGGAAAAACTCCCTTTTAACAGGAAGAAACCTCCGGCAGAACCAGGCTCAGGGAGGGGCGGCCATCTGCTGCGACCGGTTGGGGTGAGAGAAGGAAGACAGGATAAAAGACATGCTGTGGAAGAGAGACAGAGGTTAATAACAGATATGATTCAATGCAGAGAGGTCTGTTAATACATAGTGAGCGAGAAAGGTGACTGGAAAGGAAAAACTCAATGCATCATGGGAATCCCCCGGCAGCCTATGTCTATTGCAGCATAACTAAGGGAGGATTCAGGGTCACCTGGTCCAGCCCTAACTATATGCTTTAGCAAAAAGGAAAGTTTTAAGCCTAATCTTGAAAGTAGAGATAGTGTCTGTCTCCTCAATCCAAACTGGAAGCTGGTTCCACAGAAGAGGGGCCTGAAAACTGAAGGCTCTCCCTCCCATTCTACTTTTAAATACTCTAGGAACAACAAGTAAGCCTGCAGGGCGAGAGCGAAGTGCTCTAATAGGGTGATATGGTACTACAAGGTCATTAAGATAAGATGGGGCCTGATTATTTAAGACCTTGTATGTGAGGAGCAGGATTTTGAATTCAATTCTGGATTTAACAGGAAGCCAATGAAGGGAAGCCAAAACAGGAGAAATATGCTCTCTCTTTCTAGTCCCTGTCAGGACTCTTGCTGCAGCATTTTGGATTAGCTGAAGGCTTTTCAGTGAGTTTTTTGGACATCCTGATAATAATGAATTACAGTAGTCCAGCCTGGAAGTAATAAATGCATGAACTAGTTTTTCAGCGTCACTCTGAGAGAGGATATTTCTAATTTTAGAGATGTTGTGCAAATGGAAGAACGCAGTCTTACATATTTGTTTAATATGTGCGTTGAAGGACATGTCCTGGTCAAAAATGACTCCAAGGTTCCTCACAGTGTTACTGGAGGCCAAGGTAATGCCATCCAGGGTAAGAATCTGATTAGATACCATATTTCTAGGCTTTTCAGGGCCGAGTACAATAACCTCAGTTTTATCTGAATTAAGAAGCAGAAAGTTAGCGGCCATCCAGGTCTTTATGTCTTTAAGACATTCCTGCAGTTTAACTAATTGGTGTGTGTTATCTGGCTTCATGGACAGATAGAGCTGGGTGTCATCTGCATAGCAGTGAAAATTTATGCTATGTCTTCTAATGATGCTGCCTAGGGGAAGCATGTATAGTGTAAACAGAATTGGTCCTAGCACTGAACCCTGTGGAACTCCATAATTAACCTCAGTGTGTGAAGAGGACTCTCCATTTACATGAACAAATTGGAGTCTATTAGATAGATATGATACAAACCACTGCAGTGCAGTACCTGTAATACCTACAGCATGTTCTAATCTCTAATAGGATATTATGGTCGACAGTATCGAATGCTGCACTAAGGTCTAGCAGGACAAGCACAGAGATGAGTCCACTGTCAGAGGCCATAAGAAGATCATTTGTAACCTTCACTAAAGCTGTTTCTGTCACGGTTGGACGGCCCTTTCCGGACGACCCTGCTTGTGTTTTCTGTATATGTGTTTGCTTCTCCCTCCCTGGCCCTCGGGGTTGTTTACGGAAGTGCGCGCCGTGGGAGAGGCGTGTCCTGGCGACTGTCGTCATTGGGAGTCCCTCTTCGCTGTTGCCGGCCCACCTGCAGCTGATTACCTGACCAGTGGTTGGTAATCATTCCTCCAGGCTAGAAAGGGGTATTTAACCTGGACTCACGGCGACAGTCGACGTGGGATTATTACTCCGAACTGGTATAGTCTGTGCGAGCAGTGTGAGTGTGTTATTCGGCTAGCGTGTGGCTAACGCTGGATTTTCCTTCTTCCTCCAGGAGGGGCGAGCGGAGAAGCGAGTTGGGGAGCACACACACTAAGGGAGTTACTACACGGAACGCACTGGGAGCAAGGGACGAGCACGATTGGAAAATTGCACTTTTGAATGGATTGTTGGACTTGTCTGTTTCACTGTAAATAAACGCACTGTGTTTCTGTGAGCAAGAACCGCGCCTGGGTCCCTCTTTTCCGTGACAGAATAATCCCACCACCATGGACCCAGCGGATTCTGCTTCACGCCAGCTGTCTATCCAAGCGGAGGTTTTGGAGCGACACGAGGAAATGCTGAAGCACGTTTCAAAGGAACAAACCGCGCTTCTGCAAGCCATGACAGAGCTTAAAGGTATGTTGATTTCCTCACCTAATACGGCTCCAACGCAGCCCGCCCCTTCGCTGGAAGCCGCGGCAGCCTGTCCGCTTCCTCCTTCACCTCCACCGCGGCAGCGGGAGTACTCACTCCCCACACCCGAAAAATTTGACGGCGAGTTGGGGAGGAGCCGGGGTTTTTTGACGCAATGCTCTCTTGTGTTTAGACAGCAACCTTGTGCCTTTGCCTCTGATTCTGCTAAAATCGCTTATTTGGTGCAACTTATGACTGGGCGGGCGCTTCAATGGGCTCAGGCAGTTTTAAATACCCAGCCCTCTGTGTCATATGACGTCTTTCTCAGCAAGTTTCGCTGTGTGTTTGATAAAGGCGCTAGCTCGGATGCTGCAGGTCATCGCATGTTTTCTCTGAAGCAAGGTAGGAGGAGTGTTGCTGACTTTTCCGTGGAGTTCTGGATCCTGGCGGAGGAGTCGGGCTGGGAGGAGAAAGCACTGCGTGGAGCCTTCCTCAACAGCCTTAATGAGAATATTAAGCGTGAGTTAGCAACCAAGGAACTGCCTAAAGCTTTGTCTGCTCTAATCAATATGTGTATTAACTTAGACGACCACATGCGGGAGTTCGGCAGAAGAGCCGGGGATGGTCGGCGGCCTGCTGGGGGCACGGGTACATCTAGGGACCTTCCTACTCTGATGTGGAGAAGTGAGGAGGAGCAACACGGGGATGAAGAGCAACCCATGCAGCTCGGCGGAGCCAAGCTTTCCTCCTCTAGACTGGGGCGCAAACAACGGACTGGTGAGTGCTTTCTTTGTGGAAAAAGAGGACATTTTGTTGACTCCTGCCCAGACCGAGTAAAAGAGTCGGCCCGTCAGTAATTGTGGGGATACTGGCGGGCGCCACAACAAAAGTGTTCCCTCACCTCAGCTGCCCTGCTAAATTAATGTCTCACTCCCTCACTCACTCCTGCTGCGCACTCATTGACTCTGGTTCTGAACAAAATTTCCTAGACGAGGAGTTAGCCAACATCTTAGGCCTGCCCCTACTTCCCCTTCCAGAGGTCCTGAAGGTCTCAGCCTTAAATGGCGGCCATCTAGCCTCCGTCACACATCGCACTCAGGAGGTTACACTCATTATTTCGGGAAATCACTCTGAGAAAATCAGTTTGTTGGTATTCAAAGCCCCCCACACCCCACTGGTACTAGGATTTCCTTGGCTCCAACATCACAACCCCCAAATCGACTGGGCCAAAGGGTGTGTAACTGGCTGGAGCACGCGGTGTCATGAACAATGTTTACTTGCCGCTGTCCCGGACAATCCTGGGACCGCCTCTGCGAAAAGCTCCTCACCCCCCGACCTTTCCTTGGTGCCCGCCGACTACCACGACCTCGGCCAGGTATTCAGCAAAAGTAAGGCGTTGTCTTTGCCTCCACATCGGCCTTACGACTGTGGAATCGACCTACTCCCAGGCGCTCCCCTGCCAGCAAGTCGGCTCTACAGTCTGTCTAAACCGGAACGCGAGGCCATGGAATGCTACATAACGGAGTCTCTGGTCGCAGGTATTATTCGCCCATCTACTTCGCCTTTAGCAGCAGGATTCTTCTTTGTAAAGAAGAAAGATGAGAGCCTGCGTCCCTGCATTGACTTTCGAGGGCTGAACAAGATCACTGTTAGGAATAAATATCCACTCCCCCTGCTGGCTTCGGCATTCGAACTATTACAGGGGGCAGTCCTGTTCACCAAACTGGATCTTCGGAGTGCCTATCATCTGGTTCGCATCCGCAAGGGTGACGAGTGGAAGACGGCTTTCAACACCCACCTGGGGCACTTCGAATACTTAGTGATGCCCTTCGGTCTCACTAACGCCCCTGCGGTCTTCCAGGCCCTGATTAATGATGTGCTCAGGGACTTTATTAACCATTTTGTCTTCGTGTATCTGGATGACATTCTGATTTTTTCCAGGTCGCAGACTGAGCACATCAACCATGTACGTCTGGTTCTACGGCGCCTATTGGAGAACCGCCTTTTTGTGAAAGCGGAGAAATGTGAGTTCCATGTGGAAACTGTTTCTTTTCTGGGTTTCATTGTGGAACAGGGGCGTTTGCGAGCTGACCCGGCCAAAGTCAAAGCCGTAGTGGAATGGCCTATTCCCAAGACCCGCAAGGAGGTGCAGAGGTTCCTGGGCTTCGCCAATTTCTACCGCCGCTTTATCAGGGATTTCAGCAAGGCAGCCCTTCCTCTAACCAACCTAACTTCTCCTAAGTTGTCTTTCCAGTGGTCCTCCGCAGCCCAGCAAGCGTTTGATCGGCTCAAGCACCTGTTTTCCTCGGCTCCGGTCCTCGTCCAGGCGGACCTCGGCTGGCCTTTCGTCGTCGAGGTGGACGCGTCCGATTCGGGCGTGGGGGCGGTTCTCTCCCAACGAATCGACAGCAAGTTGCATCCCTGTGCGTTCTTCTCCCGCAGGTTGTCTCAGGCCGAGAGAAATTACGACGTGGGCGACCGGGAGTTGCTCGCCATCAAGTGGGCCCTTGAGGAATGGCGACATTGGCTGGAGGGCACTGAGCAGCCTTTCGTGGTGTGGACGGACCACAAAAATCTGGCGTATCTCCAGGCAGCCAAGCGCCTCAACGCCCGACAAGCCAGGTGGGCCTTATTTTTTACTCGTTTTCACTTCTCCATTACTTACAGGCCCGGTTCTAGGAACACTAAGCCAGACGCGTTGTCGCGCCAGTTCGCACCCGTGACCGATGAGGACGAGAAGGAAAAACCCATCCTGCCCCCCACCTGCATTGTGGGTGCACTAACATGGGAGATTGAAAAGGTGGTCAGGGACGCCCAGCGACAGGAGCCCGACCCTGGCACGGGCCCGAAAGGGAGACTATATGTTCCGGCCACAGCGCGTAGTCAGGTCATTCACTGGGCACATACTGCCAAGTTTTCGTGCCACCCAGGTAAAAATCGCACTGTCTCCTTTCTACGACGTTTGTTTTGGTGGCCCTCTCTTGTTCTCGATGTCCAGAACTATGTTGCGGCATGCCCGGTGTGCGCACGGAACAAAACCACCAACTCGCCTGCTTCTGGCCTCCTGCGACCGTTACCCACTCCAAAACGCCCATGGTCGGACATCGCCCTGGACTTCGTCACCGGCTTGCCTCCCTCTGCAGGTAACACCTCCATTCTAACCATTATTGACCGTTTTTCCAAGGCTGCCCACTTCATTGCTCTGCCCAAGCTCCCTTCTGCCTTGGAGACGGCCCAGTTACTGACGCAGCATGTGTTTCGGCTCCACGGCATACCCCAGGACATCGTTTCCGACCGTGGCCCTCAGTTCACCTCGCGGGTTTGGAAGGAGTTCTGTGCAGAATTGGGAGCTCAGGTCAGTTTGTCCTCCGGGTTCCACCCCCAAACTAATGGTCAGACCGAAAGGGCCAATCAGGAGCTGGAGGCCATGTTGCGTTGCGTCGCATCATCGAACCAAGCGACCTGGAGCGAGCAGTTGGCCTGGGTGGAGTATGCCCACAACGCCAGCACGTCATCAGCGACTGGACTCTCGCCCTTCGAGGCGTCGCTGGGGTATCAACCCCCTCTCCTCTCCATCTCTGAGGGAGAGCTGGCGGTTCCCTCGGTCCAGCACCACCTTAGGCGCTGTCGTGGGGTCTGGCGGGCCACGCGCGCAGCACTCCTGAGAACGGCCGAGCGGAACAAGGCATTGGCGGATCGCCGCCGCACTCCTGCTCCGGATTATCAGGTCGGCCAGCGGGTGTGGCTCTCCAGCAAGCACATCCCTCTTCGGACTGAGTCCAAGAAACTGGCCCCTCGGTCTCTTGGCCCCTTTGCCATCCAGGAGGTCCTGAACCCGGTGACGGTCCGGCTGGCCCTTCTGCCTGCTATGAAGGTACATAACGTCTTCCATGTTTCTCAGGTTAGGCCCGTCCGGACCAGCCCTTTGTGCCCGCCCCCTGGGCCCCCGCCACCCACCCGGATTATCGACGGCGCCCCGGCGTATTCCATTACTCGCATAATGGATGCCCGGCGCCGCGGTAGGGGCTTTCAGTTTTTGGTGGATTGGGAGGGGTACGGTCCGGAAGAACGTTCTTGGGTGCCGCGGTCTGCCATTCTCGATCATCGCATGGTGAGAGAATTCCGCCGCCGGCATCCGGACAAGTTTGCCAGGTCGCCCGGAGGCTCCCATTAGAGGGGGGGTACTGTCACGGTTGGACGGCCCTTTCCAGACGACCCTGCTTGTGTTTTCTGTATATGTGTTTGCTTCTCCCTCCCTGGCCCTCGGGGTTGTTTACGGAAGTGCGCGCCGTGGGAGAGGCGTGTCCTGGCGACTGTCGTCATTGGGAGTCCCTCTTCGCTGTTGCCGGCCCACCTGCAGCTGATTACCTGACCAGTGGTTGGTAATCATTCCTCCAGGCTAGAAAGGGGTATTTAACCTGGACTCACGGCGACAGTCGACGTGGGATTATTACTCCGAACTGGTATAGTCTGTGCGAGCAGTGTGAGTGTGTTATTCGGCTAGCGTGTGGCTAACGCTGGATTTTCCTTCTTCCTCCAGGAGGGGCGAGCGGAGAAGCGAGTTGGGGAGCACACACACTAAGGGAGTTACTACACGGAACGCACTGGGAGCAAGGGACGAGCACGATTGGAAAATTGCACTTTTGAATGGATTGTTGGACTTGTCTGTTTCACTGTAAATAAACGCACTGTGTTTCTGTGAGCAAGAACCGCGCCTGGGTCCCTCTTTTCCGTGACAGTTTCTGTGCTGTGCTGAGCTCTGAAACCTGACTGAAACTCTTCAAATAAACCATTCCTCTGCAGATGATCTGTTAGCTGTTTGACAACTACTCTTTCAAGGATTTTTGATATGAAAGGAAGGTTGGAGATTGGCCTATAATTAGCTAAGACTGCTGGGTCTAGAGATGGCTTTTTGAGTAAAGGTTTAACTACAGCTAGCTTGAAGGCCTGTGGTACATAGCCGATTATTAGAGATAGGTTGATCATATTTAAGATCGAAGCATTAATTAATGGCAGGACTTCTTTGAGCAGTTTTGTAGGAATGGGGTCTAAAAGACACGTTGATGGTTTGGAGGAAGTAATTATTGAAGTTAACTCAGAAAGATCAATTGGAGAAAAAGAGTCTAACTTAACATCAATGGTACTAAGAGTAGCTGTAGATAATATTGCATCCATGGGATGATTACTGGTAATTTTTTCTCTAATGATAAAAATTTTATTTGTGAAGAAGTTCATGAAGTCATTACTAGTTAACGTTAAAGGGATTGTTGGCTCAAAAGAGCTCTGACTGTTTGTCAGCCTGGCTACAGTGCTGAAGAGAAACCTGAATAATGAATAAAAAATGAATAATTTCCGTGGGGAAACGCAGAAGGTGCAATCTCGCTGTTTTCTTGTGCGTCTCTTCTTATCCTAACTTGAAAAAAGCCCCAGCACACCGATGCATTGTCAAGCTAAAAAAAAGAAAGACCAAACCAAGAGTTTAACAGTTCTGGGACGACGTTCAAAGCTTCTTTTATCGCTTAGCCGCCTAGATTATTAAGAAAGACGCTAATAGTGCCTGATTAACTGATTACGTTGTTTTATACAATCAACTATTTACAGTGTTACAGTAAACATCAAAACTATAAAATGATTAATCAACAAATGTGTTTTTGGCCTTCTCTGTCACAGACCTGGCAAAAGCCGCCCATAGTCAGAATGATATCTGCTCCAGGTCTACTGAGTAATTTCTTTGGATTTGGCTCTTGTTCTTGAAACCATTGATGCAGCCAGTCTGCCTATTAATGGGATGTGGAGCCATTAAAATGCCAATAAAGGTAGATTTCTGCGACTTGGCATATTAAAATAGAAAGTTCTTGATACTGTCCAGCAGCCATGAGACTGTGAGAGTTAAAACACTGGCTTCCCATCATGTAATTCAAATGAAACAATGCACAGAAACCTGACAACAAATTTCAGGCTTTCGAACTCATTTTGGATTGGATGCCTTAAGATAGAGGAAATACTATTGAACTACTAACTTATATATTAAATAATTCTGATTAATAATTCTGATTCTTCAAACCAATGAATTGTCAGGAAAGGAGTGATAGCACCCACTTATTCTTTGGTAAATGATAACAGGCAACTCTTTCCCATTCACTACTTGTTTAACTGTCCCACTATGAATACAAAAGCTTATCATTAGACAATTTTGAGATTGGTTTTCAGTCGATGATTTCTTCTTTTGCTCTCCACGAGGACTGCTTGTCTGCGTGTACTCAAAGAAAATTAATATAATACTGCTTAGGCAACGAATGGATTGCAAAAGCTTCTTGTGCCACAAATTCTTGCCTATATATTCTACACAATCATATCTGTTTATAGAGATTTCTATCTGAGCTGTAAGCCTTGTTTTCATAAAATAGCACTCTACTACAATCACTGGAGTGAAAGAGTCAGTGTCCCATTCACTGATCTGTGGTTCTGTGCATACAGTGCAGCTGACTGAAGCAAAGATAACTGCAGTCACATGAGGGTGTACTTGTGAACAGGGGAGACCTTGCTATAATTATGGTGACTTAGTGCAATGTTGACAGTATGTCTGTGCTATGCACTGCTTATTTTCAAGACAAGGAGAGAGCAGCAGAGCAGCCTATTAAACTGCCGATAGAAAAATGGCCTTGCTTTTATATTTTCCGGCAGTGATGACTCAATTATAAAGGCAACAAGCACAAGTATACACTTCCTTCACAAGATAAATATTAGATTTTGACCTTGTCCCGGACAATAAAAAAACAGAAAGAAGAGGAAAGGAAAGGGAAAATTCCCCACAGGAAGGAAGAGCTTTGATTTCATTTGAAGTTGTGGGTATATCATCACCAGCCCATCCCCGCTCCCTCCATGCCTTCTTCCCTTCCAGCACTCCCATACTGAGGTCCTCTCCTATCTGCAAACAATAAACAGAAATACTTTCAAACCTGTCAACTGAAACAGGACTTGCAATGTTTTGTGCGATGGCTTTGTGTTCCAGTCAAACTCTGGACCTCCAAATAAGCATTAATCAGACTAAATCATTTTGTAGATCAATCGCTGCACAGCCCTCCTCACTCCTGCTACTCAGCTGCACACAAGTGACTTTAATAAAATGATAAACTTGAAGCAGCCAATTTTTTACCTCTTGAAAATACCGATTTTACTTTTTCAAGTTTCAAATTGTATTTTGTTTAATTTAATATATTTATTGAAGGTAAGAGAGGAAAAACAACATGGTTCGACAAATCTTAGTCACAAACCAAGAAATTAAAAATAACCATCAATAGAAGATATTAACATTTTCCCCCCGATATATATTAAATGAATCATTAAAATTAAGTTTAAAAGGGGTCAATGAATACATGATCAACAAAAGATGGGAGGGCAAGGAGGGTCACTGTCATGAGACAGGGCTTACAATGAACTTAATGTTTTGGTGGCATGGTGGCTAGCATTGTCACCCCACAGCAAGAGATTTGAATCCACTCTCCCCACATTTCCTGTGTGGAATTTACATGCTGTTTACGTGGGTTCTCTCTATCTCTTTTGGTCAGGTTAATTGGTGATCATAAAATGACCATAGATGCATTTGTGAGAGTGAATGGTTATCTGTTAGCAATACAACAAACTGATGGCTTGTCCAGGCTGTACCTGGCCTCTCGCCCTATGACACCGATAGGCTCCTGCCTCCCCGTGGTGGCTGGAAGCCATCAACATGTCAACCAAAATCTTCCTAATAACATCAAATATGGGATTTTAGTTACAAACTCACAAAAGATTAAAAGCAAAAACTTGAAATCAGCAAAAAAAAAAAGACTGAAAAAAAGAAAAATATTTGAATGAATTGCTATAAATATCAAGTAACCTCTGAGCAAACATCATAAACACTAACTAAGTAGTTGATGTGGGCAGTTTTCCTACGTCACCCTTAAATTGGCATATGCTGGCTCTCTTAAGTTGGCAGTCAGTTATTGAAACTTTGAGAAGCTCTGCATTCAGAAAAGAAAATAGAAGAAAGAAACGACCCTCTTTACAGACTTGGAAAGAAAATGGAAAGGAAATATTTTTATTATTATTTTATGCCACAATTCCACCATCATGTGCAAATCAAAGGCTATTCTCCAGAGAAAATCTTTGAAGACCTGTCATTAAGGAAAGGACAGACATAATCTCAACTGTACAACGCATTCACACTATCGGTACTTTTCTTAATCTTTTACTATTGCACATTATTGCTCAGAAATACTAAAAGAACTGATGCAAAATAAAACCCCACGTCACATTGATCCAAGGATATTAAATATTGATTTCAGCATTGTGATGGTTCCCAGAAGCCGAAAATGAATTTCATTGAAAAGAACATATTTAATTCGAACTACAAAGATCGTACCCGTTGGCACAAATCAATCACTTGTTCCTCATCTTCATCGTCATCACTACCGCCACCATCATCACCAACACAACAAAGATAATGATCGACTCCATCTCACAGGCAAAAGGGAATGTGCCTTGTGCTAATGAGATCCGTCCTCTAAGGCTATGATTAGCAGTCGGCTGTCAAAGACAAAGTGCATATGCTCTTCAGATAAGACAATAGATATGCAGGATGAGTCTATCTGCATCATGACCTGTGCTGCACTTTATTTTCCGGAGAGCTGAAATTTCATGGAACATCACAAATAATTAAAAAGCAATTCCGCCTCAAATGAGGGAAGACTTTTCATTTTGAGAGGGAAAGAACTTATGTGCATCACATAAACCACTCAGGAAAACTTCTGTTTAAACTCGAGCCTCATTGTATTTTATTCCAGCAAAAGAAAAATGCTTTAATTAAAGCCTTGTTGTAACATACGTCACATTTATTCAACATCAACTATTGCCCACATGATAATATTCTATTATGACACACTGTGGCACTGCTTTAAAATGTTTAAAAATAGCATTTCAATTGAAAGACTTTAATCTACTTTATTAAAGTACAGAATTTAAAGTATTAGACTGCAAGCTGGACAACACAGCGGGGTCTCATCAGTTGTAGAAAGTAGGGCAGGACAGGGAAAACTTAGCTGAGGCTGTCTGGGTGACGGCGAGCAGGTGGAGATGTGATGGGGGGTCCGTCGCAGAGATGAGAGTCTCGGAGGAATAATGAAAGCGTGTGAAAGCAGGTGTGGTGTAAATAATAGCCCAAATAACCAAGAATGATGCGTGAATGCAGGAAACTACACACATCAGAGTTTCGTCTCTTTTTCCACAGAGGAACACCTTTTTTTTTACCTACACTTAACACTCTGCAATAAACATCGGCATACATTCACCAGTGATTTGAACACCCTTTAGTCTCTAAGAATATTTTAACTGTACATGACAGTTCAACAGGTTTCCAGAAACAGTCATTGCCAGATTTGAGGGTAGCTCTTTATGATGCAATTTTCTCTTTCCAGACACCCCACAGGTGCTCTTTTGGAATTGGATCTGTAGAGCAGGCAGACCAGTTCAGTACAAAGAATTCATTGTCAGGGAACCAGTCAGAGATGGTATGAACTGTACTGACATGGTGTGTTATCCTGCCGAAAGCAGCCATTAAAGAAAGGGTGTACTGTGGTTACAAAGGCATAAGCATGGTTAGCAACAATACTCAGGCAGGCTGTGCCATTTAAATGATACTCAGCTGGTAAGAAGGGGGCTTAGTCTGCCAGAGAAAAAGAATAAAGAATAAGAAAAGCACCTCAGCGCACTGGATGCAGAACATTCCAATGTTTTCATGTTGTTTACCCCGGATTCCCACCTGGCAATCTGAATGTCACAGCAGGAATCAAGACTCTTCAGACCAGGCAATGTTTGTGAAATCGTCCATTATCCAATTTTCATGAACTTGCATCCCAGTGTAGCTTCATCCCCTGTTTTTAGGCAACTTTCCCCCCCTGCAAACCTTGGGTGTAACGAGTGGCTATATGAGTTGCTGTTGGAACCACTCTAGCTATTCCTCTCTGACCTTTGCCTTCACTGCAGTATTTCCCCCCACAGAAATCTCGCTGTATTTTTTCCCCAACCTCTCTGTTTAAACTCTCAAACCCTGAAATAATCAAGCCAGCATGTTTGGCACCAACAGCTATGCCATGTAATTACTTCACTTTTCTTCCGCATTGTGATGCTTGGTTCAAACTTCAGCAGAACCTATTGATTATCTCTATATCCCTCCATGCACTGAACCCCCGCCATGTGATTGGCTGATTAGATATTTGCTTTAATAAACAGCTGTTAAGCGGCTGGAGAGAGGGTTTCCAGTGTAGCAAAGAGGATTTGCAGTAGCTCAATTCCAGACTTAAGTTTCAGTTTCAGCATGGCAAATGTCAGGTTAATGTGAGCTATTATCAAGCTGCAGGCTATTTGTTCACAAATATTCAAATATTAGACACTGATCATAACGGCAAACAGATATAACCCTTTTTCCATTAACAGTAACATTAGCTCTCCCCAGGCAATAAAATATGTGTCAGTCAGTGTCAAGGCTGTTCAAGATACTGCTGCTTCCTCCACCTACCTCCAAAGCTCAAATAAAGTTTATTTTGTATTGGATTTTAGAAGTGTGGTTTGTGCCTGTTGTTCCATCACGAAACCTCATAAAAGCAAACAAGTGAACTCTGGTGAATATTGTTATGTGTATCTAGTATAGCGCACATCATTCAATAGCAATATATTAATATAACTTTAATCAAGTCACATACAGCCAGAAGCTAAACAGAAAAGTATTTCAGGGAAGGAGACATTGACTGAAGATCAAATCCTGGGAGCAGATAAAAGTAATGTGGACAGTTCAAGGCTAGTGACAATAGTTTACTGCCACATACAGCATCAGTGCAGCTCAAAAAATACTTTTTATTGATGATTAAATTCATAAAGGTAAACTTTCACATATTATATATTCATTATATATCAAATGAAATATTACAAGCTTTCCAATTTGATGGTAAAAATTTGTTTTTTTTTATCTCAAATTAATAAAATATTTCCTTTTCACTTCACATTCTCACTCTCAGTTGTCCAGTTGATGTTCTTCGACACCTTCCACAAAGGAAGAAGAGGGTAAACCATAGAAGGCCACTTCTGAAATGGCTGGCTGTTTATCGAGTGCTGTGTGGATTCAGATTAATGGAAGTTGACTGGAAAAAGTGCACAAGCAACAAGGATGAGTGCAGCCTTGAGAAGGTAATCAAGAAAAGTTGATTCAAGATCTTGGGAGAACGTCATAAGGAGCGGACTTTGGCATTCTAATGTCAAGCCACTCCTAAACCAGAAGCAAGTCAGAAAGTGTCTTCCCTGGGCTGAGGAGAAAAAGAATAGGAGTGTTGTTCAAAGCCCTCTTTTCAGATGAAAGTCAATTTTGCATTTCATTTGAAAATTCAGTTTGGAGGAAGAGCAGAGAGGCGCAGAATCCGAGGTGTTTGAAGTCCACTGTGAAGTTCCTGCATTCGGGAGAATTTTGAGAACTTTAAACTTCCATCTGCTGAAAAGCTTCATTTATGGAGATGTTGATTTCCTTTTTCAGCTGGATGTAGCATGCTGCCAGAGTGACAGAACTACTACCAAATGGTTTGCTGTCCATGATATTACTGTGCTTGGCCAACCAAGCAGATTAGCCCGACCTGAACCCAACAGAGAATCTATGAAATATTGCCAAGAGGAAGCAGACCACCCAAAATCCTGACATTGTGAAGGCCATTAAAAACCAACCTAGGCTTCGGTAACACCTCAGCAGTGCCACAAGCTGATCGTCTCCATGCAATGAAGCATTAACAGATTAGTTGATTTGTGGTAAATGAGCCCCAACCAAGTATTGAGTCTACAAATGAGCATTACTTTCAGAAACTTGACACTGAAACTGATTTTCATGGCCTATAAGCCATATTAATCAAAATTAAAATAAAGGCTTGAATATTTCTCTTTACATGTAATAAATATAAAACACATAACAGCTTATCCTTTGTAATTAAATTCCAATAAAGAACAAGCATAATAATTCATGATATTTACATTTTTTGAGATGCACTAGTAGATGTACTTTTGGAATAATTAACTACTAGTGCAAAGTTATTATTGTGGATCAAAATTTTGAGCATGCATCCATTTGGGGAAAACCCCAGCCTCTCCCTGAAAGAATTTGTTTCCCCAAATACAAGTGAGGTCTAAATACCAACGTCTGCAGGCATTAAGTCCCTGCTGCATGGAAGCTGATATGCCTAAATCCTCAGGTACTGAATGTTCTCAAACTTATAGCCAAAAGTTAGAAAACTCCACTTTTCGCTTTGTTTCATTACCATGTCCTTAACAGTCAGACGAAGCAAACTTCATATAAAAGGGATGGAGGGGGGGGGGGGGGAACTGTCACCTTTATGTTTCCACTGCAGTTTTTCATTGAAGTCAGTCTCAGAGGACAAGTGCTAAGGAAAACATCATTATGTGGGGAGAAATGTACCGGTAATAAACCCAAATGGCACTGAGAGTGGAGTTGTCAACCATGATAAATGGCACCTATGCATCCTGAATGTGTTTGGTGCCCTTGCCATGTTGACTCTCTCTCCTGAGGGCGGGCTCTCGACTGCTGGGTTTGGCCTGGAGCTTCAACCTTAACCTCTCCACCAGAGGCCCGGTGCTGTCAGGATGAAGGTGGTGCTGAGATTGCCAGGAAATCTGAGTTACAATTTTTCACTTATTCTCATTTGCACTTCAGTCATATGTTACACTCTAGGTTCCTCCTAGAAGGGAACGTGGAGCTTGTGTGCTAAAATTGTGACATACATGAAAAGAACGGTCCTGTAATTTCCTCTCTTCCCATTTATTTTCACATGTAACAGTTGTCTCTGACTCTCACTTTCCATTTTCGCTTCCAAATATAAATGCAGGGGTCGGTTGTAATTTTGTACCTGCTCTTGTTAACGTATAATAATTTAATGCGAGCGCCACAGCGAGGCTCGGTTTAAATACCTTTCATTATATCAGCTTTAAATTAAAGCACAGATCCTGTTAGACAAATCTGTGAAACAGTAAGCGCTATGCTGCGTCATTTCCATACAAAATGCAATGCAAAATATCCCATTGTATTCTATTGTAGGACTCTACATGCATGTAGATGCATGTTTAACCAGGTTAGAGCACTCCGTCTCATTCATTCCACAAAAATGCATCACAGCCGAAATAACTATCTGTGAACAATTCACTTTCATATTCATGTTTGCCTTTGGAGGCAAATGTTTGTGCCTGATGTCAGTGTTCTGCTCCTCTGATCTTCCCTCTTTCCTTAGCAGAATCATCCAGTGCTCAGTCACGTTGGAGGTTACACAGGGACGCACCTCTCATTCACCTTCCAAGTCAATACAGCTTTCTCAGTAAGCCAGCCAACACGTTTCAAGCAGCTAAAGAAAATGGGCTGGATAGAGTGCTGAAGCTGCAATGCGCAAAATAGCAATTGTATAATTACTGTCTTAAATGTTATCATTACAGTTTAATAAGTTAGTCATTACATAATGAATTAGAAGCATGACTAAAATTCAAGCACCAAATATTTAAGGAAATGCCTCTTGTATGGGTTGGCATATGTCAATAAAACAATGATAAGCAATGAAAGTGACACCAATCATTATAAACATTAAAATGGGCACTAAATCTGTAATATTATCATGTAAACCAGAATGCGAGTGCCTACTATTCCATTACAAAAAGCAACAGAGTTTCGAGTATTATGGATAACTACAAATGGTTGTGGAGTTAGGCAGCCTTCCTAAATGGGTGTTTACAGATGCGCCGAGTGCTCTGAGCGAGTGCTACGTTTTTAGATCCTACCTGCCTGTAAGATGAATCTTCCTCTGTAATCTTGTGAGACTAAATATGTTTGCTATTTGAACTCCAATTCATTTTCGTTTCAGTCAGATTTATTATCATTTCAGATCCATGTGTAATTATATCTATTTTAACCTGGTCAGAGAGAGTTGCCTCTATTAAGCAATGTTGATTCATAGCAGACCAGCATGGGGTTTCTAAACAAATACTGAATAAATGAAATGGAAGCTGATGTAGTCTGGTGTACTGCTGTGAAATAGAATCCACGAGACGTGTCTCAAGTTCGGGGAGAGGGCATGAAAATGGGAAAATGGATGATTATAGAGAAGGGAATTACATTAGCGTGTCGAATTAGAGGGACGTCTGGTATATCCAGCTGAGATAGAAGCAAGGAGCCTGAGTGAGGGGGGTGAGATGGCATAAGATGAATGCAAAAGACAGGGACAAAGACATTGTGTGTGAGCGTGAGGATGCAGGGGAGGGAGGATGAGACAACAGGATAAGCACGTTGCTAAAAATACCTCACCAACATTTTTTTTTTTGTTCATTGCCATAGACTATGCATGCTGAAATAAACCCGTGAGCTCATAGTTGTTATTTAATTATTCCCTTTGTTTGTGTACAGCACATACAGTGAATTTCAGGAGGGAAAAGGCTTGAGTGAGTTGATGGCTACTGAGAAAGAACAGAAGTGTCAAACCACTGAGCGCCAATTAAGGAAAACAACAATTATATCAATATAACTGATATAACTTCATATTTTAAAACAAACAATTTGCATCTATAATGCAGTTTAGACGCAAACCCTGTCTGAATCAATTATCAGATATTTAAACCTGTTGTCTTTTTGGATATTTGACTACTGCTATGTTGTGATAAGTAGGCATTTATATTGTTTGCATGGGGGAACATCATGCATGGGAATGCCAGTTCCCGTCAACTTTTTGCGTTTCCTTTCATTGCGTTAAAATGGATCCCGTGTTGGCCACAGTGATGTTAAAAGGAAGGTCAGAAAAGGCATTCATCTTGTTTTGTAGGCCTTTGGGATGGACGCACAGGAGGTTTTGAAACAAAACAATGCAAATACCACACGTTTACATTTTTAACCTTTTTTTTAACCCCTCACTTTTATTTGAGACTCCTTCTTACTGACAAGAAGCGATGCTCCCTTCCAGCATCCCAGCAGCTGAGCATGCATTAACCATGATCGTCTTGACCTTTAAGCACTCTAACAGATTCCCGCCCTGTCCTCTTGATGATATACTACGTTGTATACAAGGAGATGCTACAATATTTATCAACGTATAGATTCGCCGGTTTCTTGTGCAATAATTGTGAAAACAGTCAAGGAGACCATAAAGTACCCTCTAACTCTATCCTTCTTTCCCAAGTCTTTTTCACTTTAAGCGATCAGTTATTATGGCGCTGTTGAAGAAACCTGCATGATTTTCTCTGTGATGGTGCTGCTGGTGCTGATGCTGTATTGTAGAGCAGTCCAGTATCCTCATTCGTTTCACAATGGCGAGAAGTGAACACTGTCTATAGCACTACTGCACTACTTTCTGCTTATAATCCTGCAATACAAAGCGGGATTTGGGGGATTTAAAAATGACATTTGACTGACTTGTAGTCTTCACAGACTATACTGATGAGTATGATTTCACCAGTTCATCTCAAGGTGAAATGCGGGTTTCCAAATTTTATTTTGAAAACATCTTGTGCTTGTTGAGATAGGACAAAAGCAGTGCACCGCCTAACATCTAAGATTACCAAAAGCTATGACTAATATGCTGATGCATGGGATGGTATGACCGAACAGTTCATGCAGATTTTGTATAAAAGGATGCACAGTAACCCTGTTAACAGAGGGAGGCAGATAGGGTTGGATAATCGTCTCCATAGTCCAGTAGTTCTATAGTCCCCCTGTGAGATCGCCAATAACCAATACCATAGCTGCTGGGCTTAACATGCACTCATTAAAGCAGAGCTATTGGCTCTCCATAATGCATAGTGTGTGGCCCACAGGCAAATAGAAAAAAGACGAGAAGCCTGCTGCTGGTGGTGAAAGAGAGAGAAGAAGAGGAGGAGAGGGAAAGATATGCTGGGGGGTTTATTTCCCACTTCCTTTATGAAGAGAATAAAGTCTGTTATACCAGCGTGAGCCTTCTTTACAGATACTGATGAAAGATTTAGCTTTCCATAATTAGTTACCATAAGTGGATGGAAATCAGCTGACAGTATTAAGTAATAACGATTGGTCGGCTCTTGTTTTTCAGTTTTTTTCTTTAGACCTGTAGTTATACTAACTCAGTAAATCTGGTTCATAAAATGAAAAAGGATCACCCGTCTCTCCTCCACTCTTCGCTGTGCCTTATTCACACAGAGGCAGCAGAGTTTTCCACCAACAAACACAGAAAAAAAGTGAAAAAAAAAGGAAGAGATGAACTGGCGTCTCAGCAAATGCACATTTACATGAGCTACATTAAGCTCTAATTTCAAACTAAACCAACAGACAGTAATACCCTCCTTCTGTTTCCCCTCATTTCATTCCCACACATACATTCATTTCAAAGACTGGATAGGTGCACTGGATGGATGAGTCGGTATGAGCCGGCAGATGAGGACACTGCAGTGAACACAGGAGTCACAGCAGCTGGAATTAGCTCCTTAAAATTTAGTAAAGGAAGTAAAAGGGAGCTGCCGTCTTATTCCAAAATAAAATTGCCGAAATATGCAGTGAAGCAAGAATTTAAGAGGAGAGCATCCACTGGTCCAGAGAACGTTTCTTTGTGCTCAGACTGCAAAGAGTTTGAAAAACTTCTTCATTGCTGTAAATGTAATTTTGTGACATGTCCATATAAAACCTGACTATGAATATTGTGTCTCCATTTCTCAGCCAAATTTGCGAGCGTCAAAATTATAATTACATTATGTTGCAGTCACGCAAGGGAAAACTCTGATTAGACACTGCGTGACTATGTGCAGTAAATTTGTAGTAAATAATCAGTGCCTTTGAAATAGTTGCTGCAAAGACAGGGACCACTAACAGTCAGTTGCTGACACAATATCCCATTGAAAAAGTGAAAAATAATTTCACATATTCCAAATACTTGCTGTGTAACACATCAAACGCATTGCATTTTTGCAAAAACTTGTCCTCAAGAAAACATTCCGTGAGGTCGACATCAAGTGATGATGAGCTGGTCCTGATGTTTCTAAATACTGAGATTCTGAGTTCATCCAGTTCTGATGAGAAGGAAGCAGCAGGAATAATTTCATGGTTTGATCCAGGAGCTGAAGCTGTATCACGACAGCTTTTATACATATTTCAGGTTATCGCTGGAGCAGTTTGAGCTGTTGATTTGAAAAATAAATGTTCTAAAATTCATCCATAAAAATTAAGCTGTCAGTTTGAACGGCTGGATTGAGAATGTGTCCTAAAAATATTTTTAACATGCAAAATGTTTACATGGATTTTATGTATCTGATCTGATGTGTAAAGGCCTTTGGTTGCAAATACTGTCCCTAATATTACTTCAGTGTGACTGAGCCTTTAGAAAAATTATTAAATGAAATGAAAAGAAAAGAAAAATGAAAATCATGCTCCAACCTGATTTGACCGCCCACCTATCCCACATGGTGATATGACCTTTGAAAGTTTACCCAAAATGAATATTTTAAAGTTTTTAAAATTGATTTATCAGGGAACATAAAACGTCAATGTTGTTACTCTATGTCATGGGTATAAAAACTGGATCTGTTTTCCTATTCAAAGTTTTGATACAAACCTGAGAGTCTGGCTTTAGGCTCAAAAATGTGCAAAAAAATAATGCAAAGAAAAAAGAATATAATTTAAACCCATCCCTGTGGTCTTCAAGGTTCTGTATAAAAAAATCATAGTATGGAGGGAAACTTTGAGATGTCTTCAGGAAATATGCAAAGTTTTTGTGCAAAATTTTGAAAAGTGCTTATTTTGAGGGGGTCAGGTGGGAGGCACTGATTGATTTTTCATGGAATGACTCAACGATCTCCCCTGAGATCATAGGTTGAATTCACTAAACATGCTTGCTTATTTGTAGTTCAACAGAGCATGAGTAACAAGAGACGAACAACAAAGCTTAGCACTTCACTGTCACGGCTCAGTAACACTGGAACAGCAGACGGCGTATCTAAAGGTGGAGAGACAATAGTGTAATACTGCAGGAGATCAAGAAAAGTTGTTGATGAGCCACTCAAAAGGGAAATTTAAGACATAAAGACAGTTGGAAGCTAAGTGGTTAAATGTGCCAGTGTCGCTCCCTAACAGAGCTAACTGCACCAACAAGAAGCAGGAGCAGAGGAGAAAAGACTTAGGTTGAGCAGCTTTGCAGCCTTTTCCAGTGAAAAATCACCCCTTGCAGCCCAGTCATTCAACAAAGGAAGGCTCTGGTATCGATTAGCAGGGACCGGAATATCACCAGCCTCCCTGCTGGATAAAGAGCACTGTTGTGCTTAACAAAGCAGACTGTACTGTAACTCTAAAGTGAGTGACTTCTAAGTGAAAAAATTCAATACAGCAGCATTGGACTTGTTACAGCTACATAGGAGTCATCATCTGTGTTTTAGTGTTAGTACAGGATACAGATGCTAACACGGTACCTTAAAATGCTGCGTGCATAAGTAATGATCACACCTAAACTTATGAGGAGGCAAATCATGGAAGAATCTTCTTGCAGCCTCTAGGATACAGTTGCATTTGAAGATGCTGAATGAATAACTTAGTAATTTCATGTGTAGCATACAAAACCCAGCAGCATGATTCTGTTTTTTGGACAAAAACAGCTTAAAGCGAACACATTAAAACAAGCAAAATAACAAAAAAAAATGTTTGAAAAATGAAAAACACCAAATTCAACCAACCATCCTTGGATATCGGAGCAGGTGGGGTTGTGTTTGTTCTACAAAACCGCTATTAGCAACTGCAACTACTGCAGGCATGTTCTCCCATGCAATATCACAACAATTCACACTTTCATTGATGTGAATCCGTTGACCAGCACATGCCACAACCAGTGTGAGACCGCAGTCACTCTCAAGTGTGAATGACCCATAAACGGACCCCAGTAGAAATCAGCAGAAGCGAAGATGCTGCTTGTGTAATGTATGACGTGTCAATTTCCTGTTAATTTTCTAATTTTACAGTGACAGTTATGCACTGCGTTATGCTTTAACAGTGTGACAACAAGTCCACAAGGGTTATGCAGTATTTTGTCAGAAGTCGTGCATGTTATGCACTTTAACAGTGCACCACTTTTCACCGGTCATTCAGCTGACAGAAGCAATAACCTGCTTCATATGCTCTGCTTTGGTATGTGATCAGAAAATAGGTTCATTTTCCGTTTCTGAGTTTTTGCTATCAAGGGACTATCAAATGGGTAGAGGATTAATTTGTCATATTCAGATGAGTTTTGTTTATTTCACATGAGCGATATTTGTCACTGTGGTTTTTTTTGCCTGCACTCTTCTCACTGACTTGAAAAAGATGTCACATGTAACCATGTACTAATCAAATTTTACCAACACTTGAGTCTGTCAGTCACATCTGAGAACAACCACATCTATGCAGTCCCCGCGGAGAAGTTAAGTGGATGTTTTATTAATTCTTTTAACAATTCATTTGTTTCTCCTTTATTTCTGTGAATATTAGCAAATATTTCACGTCAGTTATGTTTTGAAGCTGACTTTCCCCATATTTTAACTTTCTGCCTTGCTTGTTATCTCTTAACAACAACATCTGGTATGTATTTAACTCGAGCTACTAAACTTGTTTAACTCTAAATTTAAGCAGGAGTATGACATCACCACATACCCTGCCTAAGTGTCTTCGGGCAAGCATTAGCCAACCAAAAAGACAAAGTTCAATCTGGAAATCAGTATCATCACATTACACACTATCAAATTAGATAGCTTCTTGAGCACCTGATAAAGAGCTATGACAGTGTGGAGGACTCTATTAAGGAAACTATTTGTTGAAAGGATTTAAATCCAGCTCAGTGTCTGTCACACCTTTGTGCTTTCACACAAAGGTGTGTGTGAAATCTCAAAAGTGTCACTTTCAATAACCTTTGTCTCTGTTCATGCCCTTGTCGAGTACAGGAACTAAAACGATGCTCCAGTGTCAAGATTGTTAACCTATTACTTTGGGGTGGATTTTTCACTGTGATTTAATTTAACCAAGCAAGAGAGTTGGCACCTTATCTGATGAGCAATGCGCGGTTTATACACCGATAACTAAAGTAGTTTAGGTCTGTTTAAAAGCAGCAAATAGTGTGGGTTCAACATCCTTTCAGGGATCACATCTGACTTTTTTCAGGTCTATTTTACTATTCAGCTTTTTTAAACCTGCAAGCACGGATGTGTCACATTCACAGGTTCTTTTTCATCATTTACTATCAGTCATGAATCACACAAATAGCCTCCTGCTTGAAGAGTAGTTCCACCAATTTTACATAACAAAATCTGTTTAGAGCCTTGCAGACATACGGCTGCATACTGAGAAAAATGTGACAAGTCAAATGTGGGGAAAAAAACCTGCATATCTGCCAATAACTATTATTACTAAGTAACATCACAGATATTAAAAGAGAGAGATGTGTCACTCACATAATCCTGAACTATAATATATATTCCACCACCATCATAGCTGTGGTGGAGGAAGCAAGGCTTCTAAGATGCAAACAATATAAATGTATTACATTTTAAACTTTATTTTGTTGAAACTTTTTTAAATGTTGGTGATTCTATACATGCAGTTCATTTTATGTCTTGATGAACATCGAGTTTAAAGTTAATTTTGATAACTCTTCAAAATAAGTGCTAAGCAGCATTTGAAGATGGACGTGGTGACACTTTCTGCAACGAGTCTGACAACAAACGAAGTGTTAGAAAGCACTGCTAGTACATCTAACTACACAAGAGGTCATAATATTTGTAAGCACATCGCTTCAGAAGGCACCAGAGGTTAAGCTTAGTGACTTGAACTGGGGAGGTCCTAAGTTTCTTTTCCACTAGTACGTACCCAGCTTGACTTGACTTGACTCTACTCGGTTTCTGTCATTTTCCATTACTATTGAGTACAACCTCTATAAAAGTCCAGGATGTACACAAACACAACACAATAATGGAAGACATCGAGGGGAAGGTCTACCTGCTGCTCGTTCTATGGCTTTGTCATACTCGGAGACTAGCATGACAAAGAGACTCAGTGATGGTTTTTGTGCTGTAATTTTTCTCACTGCCAGGTTTAAAAAATGTGGTTTGGGAGAAGGAATCATCAAGCAATGCTATTTACTGGCCAATCGGTGGTATGCATTCTGTTGATGTCACAATTGTAGATCCACTCAGCTTGCTTGGAACCTCAGCCGAGCAGGTACTAAAAAGACCTCCATGTGACCTTCATGGAATGGGTTTCCATTTGTGAACAGCTGCCTCCAAGTCTTGCATCACCAAGCACAATGCAAAGCATCGGATCCCGTAACCTATGCCACCACTGGACAGTAGAGCAGTGGAGATGTGTTCTCTAGAGTAACAAATCAAACTTCTCCATCTGGCAATCCAATGGATGAGTCCGGGTTTGGCCATTTCCAGATGGAAACCGTACTTGTCTGACTGCACTCTGCAAGTGTAAAGTTTGCTGGAGGGGGGGTTGTGGCGTGGGGTTGTTTTCAGGAGTTGGGCTCGGTCCGTTAGTTCTAGTTCATGCTCCCAACTTTGAGTGAGCATGAAAGTTTGGGGATGGCCCCCTCACTGTTCCAACATGACTGCAGACCAGTGCACAAAGCAAGGTCCATAAAGACGAGGATTAGCAAGTTTGGTGTGGAAGAACTTGACTAGCATGCACAGTCCTGACCTCAACCCGACAAAACACCTCTGGGATTAATTTGAGTGGAGACTGTGAGCAAGGTCTTCTTGTGTCTGACCTCAAAAATGTGCTTCTAGTAGAATGGTCAAAAATTCTCGTAAACACACTCCTAAACCTTTTGGAAAGCATTCCCAGAAGAGTTAAAGCTGTTATAGCTGCAGAGGGTGGGCTAACATTAAATCCTATAGATTAGAATGGGATGTCACTCAAGTTCATATGCGCTTGAAGGCAATATAATTTTGGCAATATAATGTAGAAACTTAGATCCTGCATTTTTTAGTACTTCTGCATTGGTGAATTTTTCAAGCTGGCGGTTGCTGCCAGCTTTTTGTAGCTGATAAATAACAATGGATGCCCTTGACTCAGAGTTGACTGCAAATGTCAAACTGAAAAACAATCGGTGCATATTTAGATAGAAGGGAGCTTACTAGATCAAATAGCCACTGAGTCATTTCTGCTTGAATATGGCGACATTAGCGACTCCTACTATAACACACCTGAGTTGGATTGTGAGTAATGTCGCCCCCTCCCCGGATTTGACAAGGATCAAGATAAGAGGAACAAAAGTTTTAAAAGGTCGTCCGTCATGAGTAGACAGTGTTCTAGGAGTCCAATCGGTGTAGCACTCATTTAATGATGTAAAGAGTGCTTGCCTGATGACAAAATGAAAGTCATAATACCTGCATGTAGCTCTGACACATTTTATCCATAGTCTGGTTTTAAGTTCACTTCAGTCATATTTTATTCATTTGATTTTTCAAAAAAAAAAAAAACCCTCATTTTTATGACTCATTTTGATGTGGAGTACAAGAAGAAGTTCAACTGAACATGAAATGCTTGAAGAAATAAAAAGAGGAGCAAACAAAGAGAATTCATGATCATCATTTATAGTTCATGGTCATTTTTCCTCATACTCATTCCAAGTACAGGTCTCTGGAAAGCAGAATTGACTGACAGAATGACAGAACAAACACAGAACAGTTGAAATGGAGACTTATTTGAGCTATTCTCCTCTGGTTTTGTGTCATCCCAAGCGCACACTGGACAATCTTATAATACCACTTGGAAAACACACACACACAGCAAGTTAATTTATCTTTATCACTGGCATCATCCATCATCATCATCATCATCATCATCAACACTCATATTCTAGGTCTTCATTCTCACTCATGTAAGTCAGGATTGAGCAGGAAGGCAGTGATTCTACCAGGATCCTTAAAAGAGAGCCACACAAGTTGTCACACATCTCCGCTATCAACAGCTTGTGCAGGTTTCAGGTTAGGCTGTTACTGGTCCAGGTTGGAATTTGTATAAAAACTATATAGGAACACATGTAAAAACAGGGAGAGATTCAAATTATTATCCAACTGAAAAAACAAAAACAAAATGCAGATGTCCTCATAAAATCTTCTATGTCTAGCAACACTTAATAACATTTATGTCTTCTTTTTGTCCTTTTTTTAAAGGTTTTATTCCAAAACGGCTGAGGAGCAGTTATAGTTTGCATCATCTATACAACAGGCTATAAAACACCACTTTGTCACAGTCCAGAAAGCACATATAGATGTGGTTGTATTGTATATAAACATATGTACTGTAATAAGATAATTTTGCGTGCATGGCTCCTGAATGATCACCGTTGAGACATCTGCGGGATTCTGAGCGAAGTCTCTCCTTTGAGTTCACACAATGTGAAAACGAAGGCCTCCAGATTTCTTCCTGGCACAACTCACATATTCTTTTAAACCAAAGTCTTCAAGAGAAGCTGCCATCTGTTCTCATCTTTGCACTGCAGCAGCCCTGCCTGCCAGGTAATAGTCTTTGCAGGCCATCTCTGCCTCTACCGTGAGGACTTTTGGCTGATTCCTCGTCTCTGGCTTAAACGTCATGTGATTGATTTTTTTTTTTTAATTCCTCTTCATCCTCTTCATAAATGTTTGGCATATTTTAATGTATGTATTTATTTATGCATTGTGCCATTTTACCTAGAAAAAGTCCCAGCAACACAAACACAGGCAATGGAAATGGAACGTTAAGTCTGCTATGCTGTCACTCCATTTGCAAAGTGCATCTGTGCTCCTCCAGAAACACGGGAGTTCGATCACATTATCGTGGCCAAAGAACAAGTCACAGATGGGTTAATGGTGTTTTGCTGACATGTTAGATATGTATTTAGTTCATTTTTAATTGTTGGCAGACCCATTTTTCCTCCAGTCTTTTAACCTCAGTACTTTCTGTCCAGTGTTTAAGACTGAAGAAAGTTTATTTTTTAATTTTTTTTATTTACCATGTTTTTTTTTCAGCTTTTCAGAGCATTGTCTTATGGGGGGGGAATGACTAAATAATGTTTGTATTTGTTGTTATATTACACAAGTCCTGATTTGTCTTTTTGATAAATGTTTACGTTGGCCTGACAAAGACCAGAGCTTTGACAATCACACATAGTACTCCTTGTCCTTGTTCTTCTTGTTCTTGCTCGAGGTTTTCGCTGTGTTGACCTGTTTCTCTTTGACCACGGTTCCGTTGGACTGTGCCGAGTTGCTGATGTAGTTACGACTCTCGTCTACATGGTAGGAGCCTTCGTCTCTGTTCCGGTATTTATACATAGCATAAAGCAGGATGAGAATGCACAGCGCCGCTGCTGCTACGATGCCGACCACCATCCCCGTAGTACTGCTCGACTCCCGGAAGACCTCCTGTGTTCCTGGGTAACCCTTTGGTCCAGCACCAGTGGGATTGGCTGCAAGACAAAAAAACAAGATTACTGCAAAAAAGCCATGTTTTATGTTTCATCATTACTTTGACCGTATTGGTGTAATGAATGAGAGCATGCATTTTTCTATCTGCATGTACAAATGAATATCCCAAATATAATAGACATCAAGACTGACGATTTTCAAAGTACATGCTGGCTTAAATGGCTTTCCCATCAAATAGAAAAGCGTGCAGTCAGACAATGAATAGAGCACAATAGAATGAAATGGCATATAATGGCAAAGATAAGGGGTCCCAGCGAATGTCTTTCTGCAGCGTGATCTGACACTTTAAGCGTTTAATATCCCATTGTGATGGCCAAAAGACTTCAAAACGACTCTGACTGTTAAATAAGACACAAATACCCCGAGCATATTTTAAAGGCAACACTTTACATGGTCACAAAATTACCAAAGAAGTTACAATGAAATGCAACCCTAAGAAGAACCTTCAAAAGAGCCAGGGATTTTTTGTAGACTTCAATATAGCACTTGACCTTTCTAACCTTCTCCTCTGCCTATAGAGGATGTCTAAATGTTATACTGGGAATATGGGAATTTTTTTACAAGCTACGATAACTAAGACAGGCGGCACTTCGCCCATAACAACAGTTGGATAAGTGGTTAAGTGAATGGATAGATGGATATATAAAAAAAAAGAGATTTTCTAAATTCAAAAGTAATACTGACAAGACGACTAATGTGTTAATCAATCGCAGGGAAGCTCACAACTCATTACATGCTTTACAGCATAGTCATGAATGAACAAGCCATACTTCCAACATTCAGCATTCATCCGAGCAGCATGACTGTCTCACAGTCTCTGAAAATAAATCTTTCAGAAAGAAACAATTCTTCAATTGAATCAGCAGATTTTTGCCAAAGGCTGTCTCGACTTCTTTGGTGGTGCTATTTTGAAAACATGTCAGTCCCCCCCTCCCCGATATCATTCAGTCCTCCTGGCACATCTCTCTGTGTGTTTTTGTAGCAGTCATCATTTCTGGTTAAGCCCCTCTTTGTTGCAATTGTGAAATCCAAACACTTAATGCTAACATTTGGAAATGAAAGCAATCTGTTTAGACTGGATCGGGAGAAAATATCTCAGGGATTTACAGCTGTGTTTAGATCGTAGTGATCTTGATGAGAAGATGTTAAGTTTCTGTTTTTATTTCCAGTGGACAAACTAACAATAACAGAAACAAACATAGATGTGTGGAGATGAAGGGCTCAAATGGCTCCTCTGTGTTGACTGGGCAGTTTTTTGGGGTTTTATTTTAGCAAGCTTTGCAGATTTTCCACTTTGTTGCTGCTTCTTGCAGCACTTATGAAATGATGCAGTGACTATGCTGTAACACACAGAATCATATGTGTTGATATAAGGGGCCAGTTTGTTACGTAATGCAAATGGTAAAGTAGTCAGTTCACATTTATTCCTACTGTAGGTTTTCATTGTCGCTATCGTATAACCTCGCATTTAAATGAAAAGTAGAAGTTTGCTTCACACTGATGTTTCTCTATGTTTATTTATGTCTTTTATTCATATTATACACGTCACTGTAACTATTAGATGAAGAGCTCACAATGCCATTTAAAGATGATATACTGATACTTTCTAATGAGAAGTAATTATACATTGAAACATTAGCGATGCTTATATTAGTTGCCATTTATGCTCACATGAACAGCAATGGCAATATTGATCAGAACATCACGGGATATTCAATTCTTTGGCAAGTACAATTCTTATAAAAGATTTAAACACAGTGGTCCCTCGCTATAACGCGGTTCACTTTTCGCGGCCTCGCTGTTTTGCGGATTTTTTTTGTGCAATTTTGCATGCTTCGTTTTTTTTTGTTGTTTTTTTTTTAACTTGTGTATTGTGTTCTGTGTCCTGATTGACACAGACACATCTGCGTCACATGGTTTGATCTTTGGTTTCATTCTGTAATACTGGACTTATTTTTCTACCAAGGTTTGAACTTTGAGAGTTTAAACAAGAGAGAAAAGTGTGAAAATGTTCATGCCTGTCTGAGAAAACTGTATAAAGTGTGTAGTGAGGGGGTTTTACAGTCTTAAAACATCTACAATAATTGTAAAAAATAAACTTGGCTACTTTGCGGATTTCACCTAGTGCGGGTTATTTTTAGAACGTAATTTTTAGAACGAATAAACGAGGGACCGCTGCATAATAAAGTCGAGAAAAGAGTTTGAAATTGGTCATACGTGTGCTGTCTTTCATGTCCTACTTTGTTGTCCTACTGTCTTCACTTATTTATTTTTTTATATTTTGGTTTAAGAAATAAAATGCATTCATTAGCTTTAATACAATCAAACCAACTTTAGAAAGAAATGTTATTCTAAAACAGAAACTGCAACACTGTGTCTTCATAATTTCAATCCTTCACAGAAATATTTCCACATAAGTAACTCTTCCTATTCAAGAATACAGCGCAGAGCAACGATTTTACATCAAAAGGAAAATAAAAAGGATAGCAGAGTTTTATTGTGTTGAAGTTTGTCATAATCACTTCTTCCTATCTTATCAGACCCTTATTTAATGACAATGTACTTCTGTGAGCATTAGCAAATAGGACACTGAAAAAGAATTCAGTGAAGGAGAAACCAATCGTACGCAGTAACTCTAAATAGGATTATTATCGATGCTGTTGGACAAGCCTAACAATAAAATGGGGGTTGGGGGGTGGATTTACTTTGCATTGACCTATCTGCAAACTATTCTTGTTCTTCTTCTACATATTTCTTTGACTATTGTTACACAGTGATGTCGGTCTTTTATAACACTGAAAGCATCCTACTACCAGGGATCCTCCTGTGAATATGAGAGTGATAGCACATCAGCAAACCCACTTCATTTTCTGAATGCTATCCAAGCTATAATACAGCTCTCCTTATGTCTCTGCTAGCTCTTATCATTGTTCTCTCTCTTGTGCCTTTACTCATTGTCGATGGCTTTGGAAATAAAGCACTTTTTGATTACTCCCATATCTCCTCTTGAGTGACAGTTGAATTCTCAGACAAACAATGACTTCGAATGGCGTTCTATTTGCTCGTGCTCAACCTCTATCAGGTATGTCTATTTTAGGAAAATATTGGACTAAAGGGCACAAAAAAGTGTAAACTGCAAAGGGCAAAAGTTCCCCAAGCTGTCTATCAGATGCAAAGATGCTGCTCCTCTTCATTGACATGTTTTCCAGCATGGTTAGACTGATCAGCGGCCCAAGTATGCTTCCAATGCTATCCGACATTCAAGGACAAGCAGAGAGTACCAATGGGGGATTGAATGTGACTGAGCGTTGCAACAGATTAGCTCTGCTTGTGACAAGCCCACTTATCCTTGCAGACAGGTGTGAAGAATGCTCTCGCCTTGTGGGCAAAAGCCACTGGTTGACACGGCTCGTCCCAAGCAAACCATCGCACGGGCATTAACGGTGAGTTACTTTCATATGTGCTATCTATCCTTTGTTCAGGGTCAAAAAAGTTGAAAGTGTAGATGACATAGCAGGTTGATGGAGGATAGAGGTCTTGATGTGGCACTCTAGAGTTTTATATGAGACCTCGGCTGGTTCGGGAGGGAGGCAGCCTCAGACTGCTACATCAGGAGTGAACCATGTGCCAAAAGTATCATGGCGCGCTGTTCTTCCTTGTGTGATCTAACACCTCCAGCTCTAGGCTTTGTTATTTCCTCTTGCCAGGATCTGTTGATTGGCTCCCCACAGGCTGAGCTCTCACAGCGACTTTACATTGGAAAGCTCTCAATTAACTGACCACAATCCGTCTTTCATCACTGAAAAAGTAAAATAAGTGGGTTAAATGAGCTACTCATTTACTTCAACATTAATGGAAATCTTTCTATGGAGGGCTACAACAGCCCCCCAAAAATGAAACTAAGTGGAAAAAAAAATAACTACATAAATGAATTAAAATGCCCCAAAGAAATAATAAAATAATTGTTGGCCTTCATTTTTTGGGATCGGGACATACAGCCCATAATTCTCCTTTAATTTGCTTATATAAAAATTATAATATGAAGAAAAATGCTAGCTTAAATTCCCCCTCACCCTCCATGACTGTGGTATGTTTGTGTTCCTAAATTCTGGGTGCTCTGCGCAGTATTTAAAATTTACTAGGACTCTTCTGATCTGTTGGCGCCACTCTTACAGCTCGTAAGAACTCAATACTTTTATGGTGCAGAGAGCTGACCAGTCAAAGGTTAGCACTAAATTTAGCACAGTGCTGACACAACCATGTTTTGTCTAAAGCTATTAGCATTTACAGTAGCTCTTTATTTCACCTTTAGTCTCAGCACTGTCTATCAAATAGCCACCTGATGGGATCTTACACAGTCTACTAGACTGCCTTTAACACAGTGATGCAGCTCATTTGTTACCCATGTGCCTGACTGTGCCCCTGCCCTACAGTGCGCCTGAACTCAAGTGGAGTTCAGATAAAGTAATGTCCCAGACCCAAGGCCATTGAGAAAACCCCAAAAGGACCTCAGTCAAAATGCATCTGCCTGTCTGTTCATTAGCACTCCATCATCTCAGAATGAAGGCACATAAACTGAGAAAGAAATAGCAACTGAAACAAGTGTTTAAAATGATGGCTGCTCTTATGAGCTCTACTCGAGCGCACCCAAGGGTAAAATTAGACATGGGGAAAATGACCTTAAAGTGTGTCTAGCTTCATGGCAGCATTGCAGGGGTGTGCTTGTGAAGCGATGGAGGTAAACTCAGGGGGGTTAACTTTTGAAGGATTGCAGTTGGGTAAAAGCTGCCAGAATAACTCTCTCCTCTACGTCTCATCCCAGAGCAAGACCATCATATAGTCTTTGCTGTTTTATTTACAAGGACAACAGTTAATGTTCTAGTTATTTAGTCACAAATCATTCGCTTTCACCAGAGAGTTCTCGAGAGGAGATGCACAAAAAAGTAAATAAATAAAATAAAAACTGAACAAAGAAGCAAAGATTTTATATGTGACCTTGATACATGAGTTTTAGTGGAAGAAAAGAAACAGCCTGGCTATTAACACTTTGCCGTGCAGTGTTAATAAACAGTGCAAAGCGACTTTGAAGACTTTGATGCTTTTCTTTCTTCGGGCTTTATTTGATTGCATCTCTTCTCTTAATTCTGCCTGCATCCTTCAGTATGGATATATGAGCTTGCCTCTTGAAGATATTAGCACTGACGCATAGGAAAATGTCATTTAAAAGCCGGAGAAATGCCTGATGTGATTCTACTTCTCTTTGCCTGACTTCTTTGTGCCACATGCGCTCAAGGAGAGAAATGGGATCAGAGATTTTGCACTGTCAGGTGGGATTTGAATAAATGGTCCTCTTCAAAGACTATTTTTCCTCATTTGTCTCCAGCGAAAGGGTTCATTTGTTTGGTAATTTGCAACAGGGCAGGCTGATGGGGGCCATAGATGAAGGAAAAGCACAGCAGGGGGTGGGTTTACTTCAGGTGTCTGTAAGACTTGTTGAGAGGTAATGGAGCAACCAAGATTATTCAGAATATATTGAACAGACAGGCCGGGCTTGACCTTTCATTAGCTTTTGTTGCTAATGGCTTTAAAGGGTTGTGCAGGGTAGACAAGGATAAAGCTTTTTTTCTAAGCGGATGCACAATGGCAAGGCTGTGTTAATGCTCCAATGGAAATGAATCAAAGAATGAAGTAATTTTTATTTTTTATCAAGAAACTAGCGAAAAGAGATTTTGTGTAAACTTGGCCATCCGCAAACTGCAACAGCTGACAACATGAGCAACACATCATGCATCGTTGAGGGCTTAGGGAGGTGTGGCTGCAGGTTTGCCTTCAGATCAACCAGGCTTACAGCTATTGGCATGCTCAGTGACACAGTGCTGTTATTCAGCCAGATTAGTGTTATACCATCTTCTTACTTCACATATCCAGCTATAATCATGAGCTGTCAGAGTTGTCATATAGCCGGGGATCATTTTGCAGACAGGTCACTGTATCAACTGCAGCAGAGCCAAAACATTTATTAAATCCCTCTTGCCTCTTTAATTATCGGAGTGTCCTCAAGAAGTGATGCAAGCCACCCTGTACTTGTGACATGCTGGCAGTATACCTCATGACAGCTTGCATATATGAGTCTGAAGTGGCTCTGCGCACGCTGATGGTGGATGATGAACTGAGAGCTGAGTGAGCATGAAATGAAGTGAGAATTATTAAAAAGGTGTTTGATTTAACCCCACTAAAAGGTATGATGCAGTTTAAGCCTTTGCCAAGAGGGATTCCACTAAAAAGGCAAGATGAAAGAAGACGACTAAGCTTACTCAGCTTTAATGTCACAAGTCTGGAGTTCATCTCTTGATTAGAGAGGTAGAGTTCTATAGTGTCAGGCTATGAGGTCTCGGGCTCTATACCTACTTACTTATGGCTCTATAGCTAGGTAACATTGTGTCATTGTGTTCATACCTGTATTTTGTTTCATGATGATAACACAAACAGTTTTAAATATGTAGACACAAGCTGCTATGACAACTGTGTGCACAAAAACTGTGATTAACCACATTGTTGGACAGAAGAGTTCATTCTCACTAGCCACACCCAGGACTGATAACTGTCAGATCTGCTGAATCACGAAATCATTTAAACAATAGTGAGATGGGCTGAAAGATCTCAAAAAGCAACTCACTTCCCAGGAGTGGGAAGGTTCACCTACCTGCCAAAATTACCTAGCAAAATTACTGCTGGAGCACATTGATGTCATAAAAGAACGCAGGCCTGACACTTCAATTAAGGTCAGAGTTCATGATTCAACAATATGAACAAGACTAGGCAAAAAATGAAATCCATGGGAGAGATTCAAGGTGAAAACCACTGCTGACTAAAAAAGGACACAAAGGCTCATTTGCCAAAAATTTTTTGGCAAAATATTCTGTAGAGTGGCGAGACAAAAGCTCAACTATTTGGACGGTTTACTTCCTGCTACACCTGCTATAAACAAGAACACCAGTCAAACGTGGCATTAGGGTACTTTTCCCATTAATGAATCAAATCATGTAAAAACTGCATTTTGTATTTACTTGGGTTATCTGTGTTATCTTTCGAATGTTCAAAAATCTCTGAAGATCTTAAACTTGAAATAAGAAATTAGGAAGTGGAGGAAAAACTTTTTTCAGAAAACTGTCCATATGTTTTACTAGAGACTATTTCTTATCCCCACAACAACTTAATGACCACCTTTAGTCAGATTAAGTGATACAGTTGTTAGACAGCAGGTCAACAAAAATATCAAATGCATGTAAAGATGAGATAATCTTTACAAGCATTTTCCAGACTGGTACATTTTTTATTAATATTTGTAATGTCTTAGTTGCTTTTACTATTTCGATAACTGGCCTTTAACTGAGCAACTTTTCTTTTCTTGGTTAGCAAAGTCTTTCATGCCCTACTTAGACTCATAAACAGACACAATGTGTTATCATCAATGTCAGCACACCAGAAAGATGAACGGTGAAAAAAAATAAAAGTAATTGAAAATATAAATACGGTGGGATCAGTAAAGAGAAAGACTGACAGTAAGTGTGAAATCCTGTTTTCTCTCAGAACACACTTCATTTAAAATAGGATGTAGAGAGAAGACTTGAATGGCATAATCCGCAGTGAAAGAGTGCAAGAAAAACAAAAATGGCAAAATTCCATAAGGCTGTCTGCAGAAAGTAGCAGACTATAGGAAAATAACAGCAACATGTTGGCAAAAAGAGTAGACGTGATGCTTGAAGGTCATCGGCGTTGTTCCCGGCTGTGAGCTACGACCACGTTCAATAGGCCTCCGGTTTTGAAAAAAGGCCTTTTTTTTCCATTAGTTAAACCATCTCTGCTAGTGGCAGTCTGGCATGCAAGGTGCATGACACTGTATTCAGCAAAGGGAGAAATGAACACACACAGAGTTCCAGCTGGGTATGATTGAATAACCTATTAAATGTGGGCAGTGACCTCTTAAGCCAGCACAGTGCTCTTAATGTTTCATTAATCTCACAGCTACTTTTAAAACAATAATTTACTCTAATTTTTTTCCTCCTGTCTGGGTGCATTCCAGTCATTGCCATGGGGTTAAAGAGAGTATTCATTTACCGTTTGATTTATTGGTTTACTCTATGTATTGTTTCCCCAACCATAAATTAAATCTATTACAACAAAATGTCAAACACATTAGCAGCCGCTAATGTCACTGCAGAATGCTTGAGGATAAAAAAAAAAAAAGATGAGCACGCATAGAGAGAAGAGGAAACTAGAGATGATTAACCTTAACCTGCCTATGGGCAATGTGCAGAAAAAGGCTATTTCTAGCAGAGAATAAAAGCACTCAAAGATTATGTGTGAAAAGCAAAGGTCTGCACATACCACAAGTCTCACTGAGGCTGATGGTATGAACCTAGATAATGTTGGGGGGGGGGGGGGGCTTTTCTCTTTCATACAAATCACATTTTACATGATTGCATGTTGCATAATTAATGACGGTATAATGGTGGAAAAATAAAGGTGCACGGGTTTAAAAGATAAACATCCAGCTGAGGCGTCGAGTGTTTGGATATATCCGTCTATATCCGTCTACTTTTGTGCACTCTCTCAAAAGAAAGGAAAAAAAACCATTAGAAGTCAGGGATCAGAGAATCCAAACTTCAGAGGAAACATTGTATATTCTGTCAGGTGTAAGAGAAACTTCCTCATGTTTTCCTCCATCATTTATTCATTATGAGGTATGGAGGGGGGGCTTTGTTCTCAAGTAATAATTAAGGGAGTCAATTTCAAAGCTGGTATTGATTTCTATGGGCCACTAAGGAATAGTTAGATTTTATTGGGTCGTACGCTTAAAGCTGCATGAAGAAAACAGCCAATTGTAGCTTAATATGAAACAGCTATTTTGTGTAATAATAAACATACTTTGGGAAGTATAATGCTACATTTGACAGCCAGTTAGCTTAGGTTCAGATTGGAAACAGAAGAATAATCTAAAATTGAAACAAAGTATTTTCTTACCAACAAGCTAGATGTTTCCACCTGCTTTTACGTTAGGGTACAACGGCTTGCTGCGAGCATTATCTTCATTATTTACTGTGCTGACATAGAACACAGACTTATGTTATAATCTGGCTCTATTATAAGTGCAGTAAACCTATTTAATTTGAAATTAGGATTAATCCTCACACCCCTTTACTTAAAAAATATATTTTAAATGCTACATGTCAAACATTTTACATTATCAATTTCTCAACATGCATGTCTCCAATTCAAAAAAAGTTGGATTAATGTAAAAAAAAAAAAAAAAAAGCCAGTAGGTAATGACGTGAAGAGAGGTTATTTTGGATTTGATGGCAGTCTCATTTTGTCTGATTCAAGATTCCAGCTGCTCAACAGTCCTGGATCTTCTTTGCTGAATTTTTCATTTCATGATATGCCAAATGTTTTAAAATGATGAAAGATCTGGGCTGCAGGCAGGACAGTCCAGCTGCTGGACTCTTCTGCTGTGAAGCCACGCTGTTGTAATAGATGCAGTATATAGTCTGAGAATCCACTTGATAAAATATGTAACGCCTTCCTTGAATAAGACATGGTCTGAATGGGAGCATATATTGACAGACATGCATGTCTCTAAAAACTGTATTGTTAAGTCTTTTCCAGATGTGCAAGCAGACCCGGATTTCTGGATGGTGTTCATATATGACTTCTTTTCTGTATGACGAAGCTTTAACCTGTGTTTATGGATAGCACAAACAACTGTGTTTAACAATGGCGAACAACGATTTATGGATTTGTTCCTAAACCCACGCATTGATTTCTGTGACAAAATCATGTCGATTTTTAATGCGGTGCTTGAGGGACTGAAGATCATGGGCATCCAATGTTCATGGTCGGCTTTAACTCTTAGTTTTAATTATTTACTTTACCGATGTATATTATTCAGAATTATTATTATTGTAGGTATTGGTTTTTATAGATTGGAGAAAATCTGCCTCCTTAAGAAAGCCAATCATGTTACTGACCTGTTGACAAAAAATCTAATTAACTACAAAATTTTTCTCCAGCTGTTTTTTTACTACTCAAGAGAACATTTCCAGCCTTTTGTTGGCCCCCCAGCCCCGCTCACTTGAGATATCTAGCTGCCATCAAATTCAAAATGAGCTAATATTTCTCATAAAGACGGAAGATTTCTCACTTTAACCATTCAATATGTTTCCCATACCCTATTGTGAATAAAATATGGGTTTATCAGATTTGCAAATCATTGCATTCAGTTTTTATTACATTTTACACAGTGCACAAACTTTGCTTTACTTGCTTTCAACCAAAAGGTGGTACGGGTAAAACAATCCTATCAAATCTGGTAACAAGAATTTAACTCATTTTAAACAGCTGCTAATTTTAATCATGGATTGTTCTCTCAGAGGAGGAAAAATGAGGAAAAAAGGCAGCTCCGGCATGTAATCATGCAACCTTGGATATGGGTCACTCTGCAGCAGCTGCCCTCCATCAACAGCCTGCATGGTGCCAATGAACTGGAGCTGGTAGGTAAGAGACATCCGTTTCATCTGACTTCATGTAGCTCAGCAACAACCTCTTTCATTAACTTTCACCATGAAAACTTGGTGCAGAATAATCAGTGGCAGCTTTCTACGCTGTTCAAGAGAATATTTTCCCACCTGCATCTGTGTTTTCAGCAAATAATTAAAACCCTTTGTGTCAGTCTTTAAAAGATTTTCTCGCAAGAAATGAAGGAAATTTTTGCTAAACGTCAGCATTCACACAATATTTACATATGAGAGAATTGGATTTTTTATCTTTATGGATAGTTTTGTTACTTTTCTTTCTAAGAAGTCGGAAAAACAGGTATCACATAAACAGATGGATTACGCTGACATTCAGCTGTGTGAGACTGGCTGCCCAGTACAAGCATGGTCCCAAAGCATCCTCCTATTACAGATCAGATGAGCTGCAGCATCACGGGCTTGTGTATTCCTCTGTGGTTTCAAGAAGCAGGGGGGAGGATTCAATTTGGTGCAGTATGATCTAATCCGAGTCCTGCTGGGCGATAAGCTCTGCTGGTAGCGATGGCTTTCCATGGTTTCCGGAAGTAAGAGTAATAAAGCTCGGCAATAAGTAAGTTTACCTGATTCATGTCATTCAACAACTGACAGAGACTGCTGTGGGACAAGACTCCAGTAAGATGCGGGATGATCTAGAGCTGACCTTGGACCACAGATAGCTTGCAGATAGCATGTTTTTCAAAGCTCGACCTCTGTAGATCACTTATACACCAACATTATCCTGCTGTATGCATACATGCGCTGTGAAGACAGAGAGATATCAAATGTATGCGCATCTGGCCACTCCTTTGGAGATGCCAGACAGAAGAGGCTGTCAAGGTGTTGCATGAAAAATGATATATTATTGGCGTCATTAAAAGGAGCTGGCTGAACAGTAATATGAGTAAGTAGCACTTTATCAGCAACAGTGTATCCAGTTCTTTATGCACAGCAGCCCTGTCGGAGATGTGGCATGTGCTTGGCAGAGCGTGTGAATTGTTCTGAATGTAGATATTAATCAGGATACGGTGTTAGACAGCTGCCACCCTGGGAGCCCACAGCTCTGGTGTCAAATCCCCTTCAGTGATCACAGAAGAAGAGGGATACTCTGCACTGGGAGGGTGTGTCCCTAAGCATCACACAGTATGCAATTGATGTTTTGGCAGATGCCCTTGTCACAGAATATCATAATGCGAGTGTGAATCAGTACACAGCTCAATCTCCTGTGTATTTTTTCAGAAGCAGCAGATACAGTGTTCCCTGGAAGGACCTGCTGTGATGCTGCCCAATCGGAATATCGCTCTGATGTATTGCAGGAGAAAAGCGAGGTAAAAGTTAATCTCGCTAGTAGAAAACCAAAGGAACAGGAAGAGGGACAGACTAGAAAAGTTGATAGTCTTTGCTGTGGGGCACACATTAATTTAGTGGACGTTTTATGACCACATTCTGATCGATAGCACATTTAGATGGAGCGTGGGGCCTTGGGTCTGGACTTAATTGTTCTCTGTGCTTCTCATCACTTCAGAATGCATTTAAAAAATCTTTCCATTCAAAGGTTACGCTTAATTGCCCTCCATGTGTGGCGAGGTAAGAGATTAAGGGAGCAAACACATTTATAATATTTGTCTGAGTAAAGTTTGGGAGGAGCATTTTCAATTTCAGGGAGAACAATAAGTGGTACCTTTTTTTTATGATTATTGTTGTACACTTATCGGGGCTCTTCAACACACACGGTCAGAACCCAAAGCTAAAATGTGTTTGTTTATTTTATGAAGAGCAACACATGACATGTGCCTCAATCACAAACTCCGAGGGTGGTTATGTGCAGCCATTGTGAGCAATACTGCATGAGAAACAACAGGATGAACTCCCACTGCCCACTGTAGAATTTAATTAACAACAGTGGGGACTCTTTGCACCTGTAAAAATCAGCCTTCCCCAACTCTCTGGGTTTACCCTCTTTGATTTCACGTGCTGGAGCCCTGCAGGTCTGATAATCACAACTGTGTGCGTGTGTGTGGCCTTTTTTGTTTTTGCTTTTTGAGTTTATTAACAGATGCCGTGAGCCGATGAAGAAATTAAATGAAAGCACAGTAACAGCGGCTGGTTTGACGCAAAAAGGCAGTGTTTTATTTGGGCACGAGGTTCTTTGAGAGCATTGTTCCGAACATTTAATTTAGGTGGGTTAATGTTGATGGATGGAAGTCGTGGAGCAACAATTATCAGGCTTTTGAATCAATTAAAAAAAAAAACCACACAGATCAGGACACGATGAAGCACAATCGTCAAACAAACAAACAAGCAAACAAAACCCACACAAAAACAGCAACAACTGAAAAAACTTAAACAAGTTCTAAGTAATAGTGCCAGATGATCCTCCATTCATTCTGACTAAATCTACTGAGTGTAACAAATAAATGTGAATGTGTCCTACCAAACTTGTAGCAAAAAACAAACAAATAGCATCTCTTTCTCAAAATGTTTAATCTTCCAAGGTCAGACAGTGATAGATCTCTACCCTGAATCTATTCAAATAAGCTAGTTACATTAAAATGCCTTAAAACATTAATCAGCATGAATAAAAACCAGTAATTTTACTGCATTTATAATTTAGATTCCAACAAACTACTGAAAGAGCTACTGTATAGAAATGGAGCTGCCCGACCCAACAGACTGCCTGCAGCTTGCTGTATCACGCAGTCAGCCTCTGAGAAGTGTTTAAGCTTTAACTAAACTCCAATCTTCTCATTTAAACACTACGCATTAGCCTCGAGTGCCCTGGTGGGGGTGAACTGTTACACACAAAGACACACTGACACACCCAGAGAAAAGTAGAATAAAAAAAAGAGATGACTAACCTAACCCACCTGAGCTCGGCTCACAGGGATCAATGTCCTCGTCATCGCTTGGACACTCGGCTGATGCCACCAGCAAGTCGTCAGTTGTCTGAAAAGAGAGAATTACACAGAGGAGTGGTGAGGGCACGGAATACTTAGCTGCATCTATGGGCTGAGAGGACTCCCACTCAAGTTAGGTTAGGTTAAAGAGAGCCAGGCAGTTGAGATGTGAATACAAGTGGCTAAACTTTTGGACTGGTGAAATCATCTGTCAACACAGGCACGAGCTCCCCGGCGCTGTAGCAGATGCTACGCTGCTTTCCAGGAAGCGCTGTCTTTACATAAATGAGATCAGATTATTGGGGAACAGTGGGGGCTGAAGTTCACGGCACAACTGTCGACTCACATGCTCAATTTGCTTTTCATTGTGTAGCTTTGCATAGCACTTCAAGCGATTGCTGAGAGCCATCACAAAACACCTCTGACATTTAGAGGACAACCAGCCATGAAAGCTTAAAAAACAAAAAGGACATAGGAAAACAGCTCAACACAGGCTTAAATCAATATTTTCTTCTTCTTTCTTTCAAAGCAATTCAGTATCTCTTTTTACAAAATAAGGATCCAAAATAAACCAAATCGTGGCATCTGCTGCCACATCGACTCTTATATCAAATCCATTTCAGACTGCTTTCAGCGCACTTCCTCACCTGCCAAACACGATACATTTTACCGTCCAGGAAAATGGGAAAGGGCAAACAATAGACCAGAAAAAAAGTACACTGTAAAACATTATACTGCAATGTTCTTTTATAGTCTTGCTTCAGGCCATTTGATCAGCTCGGCGTTAAAGGTCATTTCATTTAGGCATGGCGGCGTCTTCAGGGCCAGGTTAGATTTTTTTCTTTGTGGTGTGCCGCTAAGCAGAAAAACCTTCTCTTTTATATGTGGCATTACATCCTCACTTATCCTTTTTGGACTAATAATTTTAAGCCTTTAAGTGTACTTCCTAACAAGCCTTACTTTGTTCATACTGCAGGGGTTTGCATGTGTGACGGTGACAAACCAGACAAAGGAAAAAAAATGGGCAAGGAATGAATCAGGGTCCTAAAAATGAAGACAGACTTTGGCTTTTATCAAATTTGCTCTCTTATTTCACCGATGTTCTAATGCACATTCAAAATATTTCGGCAAGTTGGATTAGTATCGACTCATGTTAAGGAAATTAAAGGTGATGTCATTTTGCTTAACATCCATTTGGCCGCGCATAATGTGATTCTATTGCGACTGTAACATCGTTTTGACATTCTGAACATGGACCAACATCATCTTTACATAATAGACCCGGAAATGATAGATCAAACCCATTAAGGAAGTTGTGGCGGAGGGCTGCTTTTGGTGCATCTGTGTTGGGTGAGGCCCGGGGAAGCCGTCCAAATGTAAATTTAATTTGCTGCGCATGAGGCTGATATACAGTGTCGGCCATCCAGATGGCAAAACCGCCGGATCCTGGAGTGCCACATCCATCACTTCAGCCTTGTGATTTGTTTTTCCTGGCGGGAGATCTTGACACTCTGCACTCACTGGCAGAGGTACGGGAATCAAGGAATCAATACTGCCTCTCTCTTCCCACCTCACCACTCTCTTTCTCTACTGCTCACATCCTTTTTTCTCCTTTCGCTCTGTCCTTTAGGTTTATTTGAAACCAAGGAGGAGGAAGCGATGTAATGTGGGTGTACTAGATGTAGGTTAACTCCCCATAGGATAACCTAAGCGGAGGTGTATGGCCGTTCATATTTATACGTCTCTGTCTCCTCATTCAGGCTAGAAGGATATAAAAAGGGGGCTTAAACTACATCATGACAATGAAATCCACAAAAACACAAAATCGTTTAGATTTCCATTACAAACTAATCTTAAAGACAGAAAGTCAGTTTTTTGATGACATGGTGTCTTTTGTTTTGTTTGTGACTTTTTGGGCATGTCACTAAAGGGTTTGCAAATGAACAAAGTCTGATTTAGACTTAAAAATAAAAAACTGACCCTCCAAGGACAGCCAGGAGGATGTATAAGCCACGTCCATTTTTTTTTTCAATGAATCTTGTGTGTGCTGGATGTGATGTATGGCTCTGAATCAAAACTGAAATAAATTCACATGTTACTGAGCATCAGTCTGCCATCCCGGATTAGTGTGTAGGTCAACATTTTGATGTGGTCATGACCTGGTTGAAATCCAATAACATTAGCAATTTATGGTGTCTTCCACCAATGCTTGCCTTCTTTTTCACCCGTGACAATTCAACACGGGCTATGTGAGAGGCTTACATGCAATTTAGCCACTGTGATGAAAACTGACAGGTAGCCTGGCTGAGAAGCCAAAAAAACCCCAAACTGAAATGTCAGTATTTTATTTTATTTGTTCCCATATCTATGGATATGGGTGTCCTTGTGATTATTTTGACCATTCGAGGATTTTGAGTTCAAAATAACGCTACTGTGGGTTTCCTCGTCGAAATGGCATCTTTGTCTGAAGATTTCTAGAAACACTGTGGGCTTCAGGAAGGGTTTCATTAGCTCAGGAGTGTCAGGTGTACTGATGCAAACAGCATCATGCCCAAAGGAAAGATGCCCCAATAGATAAGCGTATAAACAAGATGTGCCTGTAGTTCACTTTATGAAGGTACTTCTAAAATGCTAAAAGCAAAGGCTCGGGGCTTGGAAGGCATCATTAATCTAGCGGTAAAGTGCTGAAGCCACGGTGAACCTACAGCACAGCTCATTTATCTGCCTCTGCTCAGAGCAGCAGAGCGCACACTTCTATGAGATGTACTAAGAAAACCTGGGGAGACAGTTGGGACCACGAAAAACACAAAAAGAGGAAGAAAGAGAAACACTGTCAAGAGAAACCTGCCTGTAGTGTTCATACCAAAGTGTATGAAAATGTTGATCGTTTGTAAGTGCAGTGCCATTTCCACTGCCTTAGGTGCCGCTGGGAGTTTTATACACAAATACATCTTGCTAAAGCTTTCAGAGAAGTAAAGCTATCGACTGACCTTGGCTCACGCACTGATTGAACCATCAAAGAGGATGCGGACCAGGAAATTCCAAACTGACTCAGCCAAAGGCACGTTGGTGCCTTCTTTAGCAGTGTCATGCCGGTTTTCGATCTTTGAGGATTGATAACGGTCCACCTTAATGAGATGTCCAAGCCAAGCCGTGCTCTGCATGTGCTTTCTAAAGCTTGGTCAGCAGTCTTGTTCCGCAGGACCTCTAGTTATTTACAACCACACAAACACTAACTTTTTCTGTTCCTTCAACTTCACTATGGTGTATAATCCCAATCTCTAAAAACTACTATATGGAGTAGGTTGCCTTTCATTTGTACACATCTAAATTGAATTCCCGTTTTCTCCCTCTTAATCCCAGCCTGTGTGGAGAGAAAGAGAGGGTGGGAGGGATGGAGGGGAGGGCTGCTCTTCAGGGAGGCTGCTGTGTGCTGGTGCCCCAGTGCTGGAGAGCAAGAGACACCTCCTCTGTGATAACCTGTCGGCACGTCTCGAGGGAGAGCTGCGGGTTTTCACATTGTTTTCTTTCTGGTCTAATTTGATGAATGCTCTCTGGCACACAACATGTCTCTTTGGAGACAAGCTGAAAGTCAGGAGGACACTGAAGGCATCTGAAGGGTTTATCCAAAGCATGCCTCCGCTGTCCTGGTAATGTATTCCACTGAGGATGCTGCTGTTTTCTGTTCCCTTTCTGTTTTTCAGTATTTTCTCCAGTAACTTTTTTTTCTTCCCATTATAAGCTCGTGTTTTGCAAATCTTTCTCTCTCCCTTTTGTTTTTTACATATAGTCTGTTGCAAAAATAAACCTGATATTTGTTACTGAGTGTCCGTAATCTGTTGCTTATTAAGATCTGGTCTTAATCCAAATACTTTCTTTTTTCACCCCAGAATGCCAAAAACAAATTTCTATCTTGATTAAAATATCACAGAGAAAACATTGCTTTGCTACACATAATCATTGCACACAAAAGCTTTGCTGTTTGTTAAACTGCACAGAAACCTGCAGATTTTCCCTCATAACTAATCTTCGCCTACATCTGTTCCTTCATGCTCATATTGCATGCGATCCATTAGATGCAAGCAACCTACTGAATAACAGTTCCCATGGGCTGTCACTATTTTCAGATAAGACCATACAAGAAAGAAACCACTGACAGCAGAGGTGGATTGTGTGAAATTCTCTCTACCCGACAATACTTCTAGTTTTTGTCATACTACTTAATAAGAACACTTTATTCTAATCCAGTCTTTTATCCCAACAAAGTAGGTTTTAATATTTTTCAGATTAGAATAAATTGAGCTTCATATTTTGAGAACATCAGTATAATGCAAAACATGAATTTCATATTTTTTAACCTTCACTTAGTTGAAATATAAAAAGACTACCACAATATTTTTTCATGAAACTGCAGGATGATTTTTTTCTTCATATCTTTTTCAGTCAAATCAGCAGCTTGGTACCAAACTGTTAAAGGGGGGGGGGGGGGGGGGGGGGGATCTCTTAGGGGTGACATGCTTTATCCCATCCCCCTTCAACAACCATTGGAGGATTTCCAATGACATCTCAGTAGGAAAACTCCCCAAAGGAGCCCCACTTGGGAAGCTTTGCAAAGCACACCAGCTGTTTTATGAGCATTCTTGTGAGGCATTGACATTTGATGTTATCCCTTGCTTTTTAAATACATAGACGTACTCACTTGTTGTGACTTACATGCAAGAGAAGCACACAGGGAATAATAGCACAGCAGTCAGATTGTTCTTCTTGCCATTGTAATTATTATTATTTTTATTTTGACTGCTACCATACCATACTTATTGCTCATACCACACTTATTTCTTTCAGTTGTGACATCTACTAATAACTTTGAATAATCATACCAAGGTTTTCTACTTGATGAATCTGGCATTATTAAGGTTCAAATTGCATTTCATTTCCCAAAAATAAAATAAAAAACACTGAAGAACCACTGAGTTAAATACAGGGAGTGCAGAATTATTAGGCAAGTTGTATTTTTGAGGAATAATTTTATTATTGAACAACAACCATGTTCTCAATGAACCCAAAAAACTCATTAATGTCAAAGCTGAATGTTTTTGGAAGTAGTTTTTAGTTTGTTTTTAGTTTTAGCTATTTTAGGGGGATATCTATGTGTGCAGGTGACTATTACTGTGCATAATTATTAGGCAACTTAACAAAAAACAAATATATACCCATTTCAATTATTTATTTTTACCAGTGACACCAATATAACATCTCCACATTGACAAATATACATTTCTGATATTCAAAAACAAAACAAAAACAAATCAGCGACCAATATAGCCACCTTTCTTTGCAAGGACACTCAAAAGCCTGCCATCCATGGATTCTGTCAGTGTTTTGATCTGTTCACCATCAACATTGCGTGCAGCAGCAACCACAGCCTCCCAGACACTGTTCAGAGAGGTGTACTGTTTTCCCTCCTTGTAAATCTCACATTTGATGATGGACCACAGGTTCCATTAGTTTTTCTTCTTTTATACCCTTTCTTGCCAGCCACGCTGTGGAGTACTTGGACGCGTGTGATGGAGCATTGTCCTGCATGAAAATCATGTTTTTCTTGAAGGATGCAGACTTCTTCCTGTACCACTGCTTGAAGAAGGTGTCTTCCAGAAACTGGCAGTAGGACTGGGAGTTGAGCTTGACTCCATCCTCAACCCGAAAAGGCCCACAAGCTCATCTTTGATGATACCAGCCCAAACCAGTACTGCACCTCCACCTTGCTGGCGTCTGAGTCGGACTGGAGCTCTCTGCCCTTTACCAATCCAGCCACGGGCCCATCCATCTGGCCCATCAAGACTCACTCTCATTTCATCAGTCCATAAAACCTTAGAAAAACCAGTCTTGAGATATTTCTTGGCCCAGTCTTGACGTTTCAGCTTGTGTGTCTTGTTCAGTGGTGGTCGTCTTTCAGCCTTTCTTACCTTGGCCATGTCTCTGAGTATCGCACACCTTGTGCTTTTGGGCACTCCAGTGACGTTGCAGCTCTGAAATATGGCCAAACTGGTGGCAAGTGGCATCTTGGCAGCTGCACGCTTGACTTTTCTCAGTTCATGGGCAGTTATTTTGCGCCTTGGTTTTTCCACACGCTTCTTAAATTAAATTAGATTAGATTTTGAAAATTTAAAGCCTGTTTTTAAGGCTACATCGTGCTACCTGGTGGCTAGCTACAGAGCTATTGCAAGGCTAATAAATTATTCTCAGCAAAAATTCCTGTAGCATCATGTAGCAGGAAGTAGACTCCAAAAAAAGACCAAATTTCAGTCAAAGAACATCTGAGGTGAGCCCATCAACAGCACGAGATTAATACACTGCTGCAGGTGATGGATTACTCAAAATAAAAAAAGTTAATTTCATAACATTAATGTCCACACTGAACTCACAGTCGACCCAAAAGTGACTGTTTTATGAATATATATATCTGAATATGTACTGTGAGCCCATAGGCTGTAGCATACACCGTGTGGTTTTTAAAACCTGCTTAACTGCACATGAATAGTGCTAATAAAAAGCCAGAGAAGCCAAGAATGATCACAAACTACTTTTTTTGGGGGGGCGGGGGATTAAATGTATAGTTAAATAAGATCAAACACAAAGCATCACACAATGTTTAAAAGACGAAAGCCTCAATCAGTACAGTAGACACTTTACCCCCGGGCCACAGACCAGTACCAGTCCATGAGTCATTTGGTACTGGGCCGCGAGAGTTGAGGCTCGGGTGTGAAATTTATGGTTTTCAGCATTTTTTTTTTTAATCATTTTTTATCATTAACTCGGTTTCCCTGGGTCTTTTTTTCTTCTTTTTTTGGTACTGGTACTGGTTTTTATTTTGTTGTATTTATCCGCGACACCGTAAAGGCCGGACATAAATTGTCGGACATAAATTGGTCGGTGGTGCATAAAAGGTTTTGGGACCTCTCTAGTGTATACAAACATAAAGCGTATCCTAAAGAATCTGAAATCAGTATTGTCTGCATGATCCTGCTCACAACAATGTGCAATTATTTCCCGTGCTCACGCTGACATGCTTTACACTGACAATGGCCTGCTAGGGTCCATAACTGGCCAGAGTTGTTGTGTGCACAGACTAATTGGGAGGAGTTTGTTGTCCTAAGCTTCAGTCTTGCAGCAACACATCATTAGTGGCGCAGTGAAAGAGGCGGAAGAAGGCGACGGGACAGCAGATAGAAAGGCCTCGTAGTTAGAAATGGGATGAAGAAATTACTCCCCATTCTTACATTGAGCCCAAAGCACCTACAGGCTCAGTTGTTCAAAACTACACAGTATAAAACTCAAGTAATGGCTAGTACTCTTTGTGATCCAGGCACATACTCTGTATTTACCCATGGCAGATATCACACTGCAGCAGCAGGTCTTATCAGAACGCCTGATGACATCCAAGTATCTAACTTAGCACCCTGGAACTAGGTCGATGTTGATGAATAATTTAGTCCCAGATGCTCAATAGATTCCAACTGAATAATGAAGGCGTGTGGGCCTCTCAGACTGTGAGTTCAGCTCAGTGTATTGCCTGGCCTTCGCCCACACTCATCCTACTGCTGGCCTGCCAAGCTGTCAACCTCGTGGACTCGCACAGATACAGACTCGCAAGGCTGAAAGACAATGGAATGGCATTATCACTATTGCAGCTGTGCAGCAAACACTGGTGGGATAGGTACTGTATAAATTCTGAACACCGTGTTCCTGACATCTTGATCTTTAACAGCTATTTAAGAAAGGCGCTGACACAAGGGTTACGTGGTGATGCCACAGTTTGCCACCGTGCCTCACAGTACAGTGATGAACAAAAGAGAACAAATACCTAAGGAAAAAGTGAGCTGTTTATCGATATACAAAATGGATATAAAAATATACAATTCATTAAAGTTTTTAGGCAAAAGTTAATTTTAAAAATATATCCCATCCTCATAATTTTATGCTAAACAAAACCGGCCTTAAAAGCAATTCTGACTTTTTTAACATCACCTAATTTAATGAACACAGAATCAAAGCGTCACATCGTGTAATTGTTCAAAGTGATAAGCAGTAAATCGAGACTTTATGCAATGGCTTTCATAATTCTTTTAAATGTGAACAAGATTTGTAAAGAAAAAAAATCACCTTACAGGACTTTTTAACTATGGCTTTGATTTGTTGTATATTCCATAATGTAAAAAATGGCCGTGGTGGTAAGCTGCATGTCTTTCCTTGCTCTGTTTTGAGACGCTGTGCATTTCTGAGAGAAAGGCTTTGCTTTACTTAAAACGGAGCAGCTGCTGCTGCAACTGGACCTCGGGCTGAGTAAGGGAGTGTCATTAAAAAAAGAGTGGTCAGAGGCTCTCCCGTCTCCTCCCCTGGTACCCACATGTTCCTGTCTTGCCATACATCTTCCTCAAGGCTTACAACGCTGCATCCCAGACAACTGAACAAGATGCTGGGAGGCAGCTTCACCCTCCTGGTGCATCCACCGCGTGCAGTGTGGAAACACGAGTACAGCGTCACACGGAGACGTGCACATATTCTCAGTTAAGATGAACTCGGAATAGGGATTTAAAAACTTTTATTTGGTTATTATTAAGGCATGCATGTTAGTGTTCTCATTGCATAAGGACAGTCAGGGGGGATGGACATATTTAGCTACTAGAAAAGCAATGAATAAGCGAGCAGTGGCAGGTGAACTTGGAGTTTGGTCAATAGAACTACAACAGCTTCTGCTGTGTAAAACACAGGCTGCATTTACGAGAGTGATGTGCAGGAACACGAAGGAGCTAATGCGTAAAGTGTAAAGGTGTACAGTACAAGACAGTGTAGATATGAAGTAATTACAGAGCTGCTTTAAAATGTACACATGCATCTGCCCTCATTAAACATACTGCCTCTCAGGGACCCGAGAACACTGCGGTGAGATGACTCCTTTTAATGTGGCTGCTCGAAGGCACCGCTTTGTAGATATTCCTCAAGCCCCCCCACACCCCCCCTCCCCCCAAGGACCCCGTTCTGCTTATTTCCCAGAAACAGTCATCTGCACAGCCCTCAGAACTTACCGCAGCGCGTGATATGGCTCAGCCACCAAAAAGAACCAGGAAAGTTGTGGCTGCGTGGGAGGAGACATGAAGTCCATTTCCCAGTCAGCGTCTGCGTCACACTCTCACCATGTCAGTCACTGACTCAGAGTGAACCATGTGTGACTGGTGCCTAATTCATCCCCCCCCCAGACAACATCAGACATCCTGCACGACGTACGATAAACAGTTGATATTTTGATTCCAATTAAACATGGTGCTTGTTTTTTTATTACTGGAGACGTATAAATAATGTGCACACAATATGGACGGATGCCTGTAGTCAACTCACAGCGCTGAGAGAGCGCATATTGAGCTGCTGCCATGTAGTAGACAGCTCCGAGCCGATTACACGGGAGAAGGCTGGATGCCTTCTGTTAGCTACATGCTCTAAATGATAAAATCTTAATATGATATTCATAAGACACTATCTGCTGCTATCTGCCTCCTACACTCCCCCCTCATGTTCTCTCATTTCTTCTTTCTCTTGCCTATGCATAAACAGAGCTCCATAGAAGTATATTACATGGTTGACTTTGTGCCTCCCCCTTATCCTTGCTTTCACACTTCTCCGATAAATGAAATCTGTCTGCACTGAAGCATTTTTCCCTCTGGATGCCCTGATATTTTCGTTATCTGAAATCGAATCTGGAGCTCTGTGCGTGCCTCTACCTCGCCTTGGTAGTAATCTGGCCTGAGAGCAGGGAACTGCCCAGGAGGAATATCATACACTAAGGATAAGCTGAGGAATAAGGGAAGCATAACAATTACCAGAGAATGGCTTGTAATCACGGTGCTTTCTATCTAAATGCTAACCACAAATGCTTGTGATTGTGGGGAACGTAGTTTGTTTCAATCCGAAGAGACCATACAATTCTTCATTTTCATATTTTCCTCAAAGTCTAAAAATAGATGGCAAAACTAAGCGTGTGCCTGTGCGTGTTTTGAGAAAGCGATTGCAGGAGTGGGAAGAGATACGCAGCTTGGCCACAAATCACTGCCTTCCTGACTTTACCTGCATCTTGACATGCAGTCCCAGTCCCTCGTGAGGTGACAGGAACAAATTTGTCATCCTAATATAGATGCCATCATTGCTGAGATGAATGTACTGAGGTCTAATTCCCAAGTGTAACGTTTGCAAAAACATGACATGAGGAAGGAGGAAGAGCAGCTTTGCCCTACAACAGCACACCAGGTCACCTGTAGCTCCCAGAGAGCATCACCATAATCTGATTCTTGTATTCCAGGTGGGGATTTGTCATTCATAAAGAGGTGAGCGCGAGCGCTACAAGCTAATGAGCGAGGCTCTGGTTCGGCACAAAGGAAACAAAAACCACACTGCAATAAAAATCAGGTGGAAATCGTTTATGAACTCTCTCAAGCACAATTGATTTTTCATCACTAATCCATCCCTGCAGCAATGCTGTTGTGCCAGAGTTCAGGACTGCAATTCATGGCTAGATTTTCTCTTAATAAATTATCAATTTTTTTTTTTACTTGACCTGTCATTTCCTGCAGCTCTCGGCTTGTAAAGACTTTATAGTTTGCACAATTACTGCACACAAAGGGGAACAAATATCTTGAGTCTATCAAAAGATATCATAGCGTAATGGAAATGTAAAAGCACTTCTGTGGTAGTTATTGCACTTTGTCGAGAACAACTCACACAGAACATCACATCTTCTTTTGTGCAGATTAAAACATCCAAGATTGGTCTTTTCCCCCCTCATTTATGGTATTTAGCTTTGAGTTTCTTTTACATACACAAGAGTATTATCAATCTTCTGATCTTACTCTCTCAAAGAAAACAAACAAATCTAGTTTTCAATATGTTAAACTCTTACTTCAAATGAATTTACCTCCTTCCCGAACCAATTTCTCCATTCTCCATTGCCCTTTGTCTCATGTCCACTTGTGTGACAAGCTAAAAGGCTTTATCTGCAGGCATGCAGCGTTCTTTATTTTATTTCTGCAGCATCTGGAATTTGTTTTATCTTAATTTAATCTGGTAATGATATTACTTCATATTGTGTTCCAGTCCATCCCTAAACTGCCTTTATCGTACTTATCAAGTGCCAAGATGGCTGCTCCCTGAACACAGCTAGCCATCTTGAAATTGAAATGTATACATTATAATGCTAATCTAACGCTCGCTATAGCTGTAGACTCAATTACCAAACCGTTATCAAGTTTGAGGTACACTGCATTTGTTTTATACACCCGAAAGGAAAATTTACTGGCTTCATCCGAGGACAGAGGAAGCATGTGATTTCTCTTCGGTGAGAATGAAAATGTCAAATTTGACTAGCACTACTTGAATTCATTAATAAAGGAGCTTTTATGGATGCGCGAGCCAGTTTGTGCCGAACACTTTCTATTTGCTTTGCGTAAAATTACTTTTAAAAATAGAGGGAGCTCTGCATAGCTCGACGAGCAGTTGGCACAGAGCTCGTGTTCATGAATGTTAATGTAAACTAGCTGATCTCCGAATCTTGCAGGTGGGGGCAACACACTGTAGGACAAATTTGTCTCTTGTGTACAACAGTTTGCCTAGGACTATATTCTGTATACAAATCATAAAAGCAAAGGTCCTAAGAGACAACAATGTGGTCTATAAAACAAGCTGTAAAGCTGTCACAAGAGCCAGCCTTTAACAAACAACAGAGACGACATTCACACTGCGTAGGTTTCATTCTTGTCATCCAAACTGTCTTAGTGGAACAATCTGTATTTCTCAGCACTGCTGGCAGTTAGTGTGAAACCTGCAAAAGTAAACATGCTTTCTTTTTTTCAGTCCTTTAATAACGGCACGATGATAAACTTGGCTGAAACAACTTTAGAAAAAAAAACTAATTCCAAATAAATCATCAAAGGAAGACGCGACGTCCTGTCTCAGCTGGCTAATGTGACGATCGTCTTCCTGGTGCAGTCGAGCCTGTCTCTGCTGTCAGCTCTCGAATAATACAAGCATTCATCAAATCAAGCCAACACGTGTCGACAAGCTGGCATGTACCCCCGATAAGGTGGACTGGATCAGTGAGTCACATGGACTCTACAACACAATGTTGAAGGGCAGTTTCTATAATAGCCCCTGGTGAGCGTGAGATGATGGATATGGTCTGTTGCTGGGAGTGAACGTCACAGGGCTCGGGCCACTGCAGGTCCACGGCGTTACCTTCTGTGCCATCTGTCAGCACTGGGTGGGCACAAAACCATGATGGGGTCTGGGGCAGCGCACTCCAGGACCACCAAAAAACAACAGGCAACTGACTTTAGGGAGAAGGTGGGGGAGGTCAGGAACACAAACAAGTGCTGCAGAGGAGAGCTGTCCATCTCCACATCACGTGTTCAACCTAATTCTGCTCTCGTGAAATCATTGGAGTTGTATTATCCACTAGTGCTTTTCCTTTTATTCCATAGCAGGTGGTGGTAGCAGGATTTTTAATAAGATATAGAAAAGATAATAAACTTAGAAAAATCAATAGCGGACCTGTCAGTGAAGTAAGATCTTTGATACCTATTACTTTATCCTCAAGCTTATAGTATCTCGGTAGCATGACGGTCAATCCCATATATCTGCATTGCAGGGGAAATCTTATCCCGAGGATGTTTTCTTTCTCTGAATAATTGAACACAACCTTACAGGGCGCTGACACTCACACTAAACACTGCAGTATGTTTGTAGGTCCATGAGACAGTTTGGTTTAATATCTGGAATGAAATAAGACTCATCCAACATGGCTGCACTGTTGCTGAATAATCACTCTCGTTTATTAATGGAGAACATCCTCTGTTTCCTTAGTACCCTCTCAGTTCTCTATGCATGTGTCTGTTTTTCTAATTGAAAAGCGCACAAATGCAAAATTTAAGGGGGGAAAAAAGGGTTGGCTGGTTTTCATTTTACAATGAGATCTGCCTCTAGATGAGTTGAAGGAAACAGTTCCACTTGGTTAAGAAAGTGACAAACAATTCCCGATACAAATATGAAAAGGAAACTAGATAGAAAAAAATTTAATTATTTTACAAATCAGTAACTTCCCATTTGTTTCTACCCAGTCTCGAAATATCAATAAAAGAGAGAAACAGGCTCTGATTAGGTATATTGTGTGAAGATGTAATTACTTTTCATAAAGATTTAAAACTTCAATGAGCTGAATTTTTGTGAAAAAGTCATGCGTAATATCTATCTGATACTGTAATGATAATGCTTTATTTATATTTATATATGTATACGATCCATTGGCAGTGGATCCACATGTGTAGCATCCCTACATCTGTTTGAAGAAAAAGCTGCACGGATTTTTAAGTATCTGTTGTATGAATTTATTAGTGCTTAAAGAAATGTAGCTTAAAAAATAAATAATATCCCATGTTTGACAGCAGTGACATTAATTTTACAGTAGTTGCACTGTGAAAACCCGTCAATCAAAAGCAAACTTACTATGCTGTTGTCAGCGTGTGCTGCTCCGTAACTTGCGAGAGACAACTGATGACCTCATCCCTTTTAGAGAAGACGGCCAGGATAAAAAGCAAAAAGGCTGATTTCATAACAGGTAAATGGACCGATTACCTACTTTGACTATACAAATGTAATAATCTCTAAGTAAAGGCTCTGTTTTTACAGGCTCTGCTTTTTTTCTATTATTCTATTCCCACTTGTTGAGTGTGTTACTAAACCTTAACTTTAGCACTGCTTAAGAGGACATACCAAACTCAGTTTAAACATGTTATATTAAGTTATATTTATACAAATATATTCACGTTATAGTTACATACAAGTTATTCATGCTATGTAAAATGTAAAAGTGAAATTACATTACTCTAGTATTAGCAGCCTTACACTAGCTCCCCGTGCATTAGCGAATCTAATATAAAGTGGCACTGATTGTATTTAAAGTCATGAATGGACTTGCACCTGCAAATGTGGTAAATAAGTGCATCCATACACAATTTTGGATAGATCCTTAATGTCTGCTTCCCAATCTGTACAAAACCATTTTGTACTTGCGCTGTCGTTATTCTGAGACTCTGGAATAATCTCCCAAATGACCTGAGACAAGCATCAACTGTGACTGTCTTCAGGTCTAAGCTGAAGACAAAGCTTTTTTGTCAAGCTTTCAGAAACTGCTGATCTTTGAAACTCTATGTGGAGAGAATATTAGGAAAACTTTATTTATTTTTACTATTTATTGTTTGCTTGTATTGTATAGCACGTTGGTTTTAAGTGTGCTATATAAGTAAAATGGACTTACTATATGCCAGAATAGTTTGAATTTGTTATGGAAAGAAATGAAACAGCAACAGTAACATTATAGCAGTATATAGTGTTTTCATAGTGCAATGAAGTCTGTTTCAGTGTAATACAAGTCATGTTTTCCACTGAACAGTGAGCAGTAATCAAATTCTACACAGCTGCAATTCTTCTCTTAAGAAATGCTCAGACATGATGTTCCACCTCCGTCTTCTCCATCATAAGAACAGCAACTGTTTCTGTTTATGGGAAGCTCCAAGTGACAGCTTGTTATGGCTCTTGTTGTTTATTCTTTGTTATAAAAGACCAAAAAAAAGGAGTGGTAAGTGACCTAAAAAAGTTTAATTTTAATACTGGAGCCACATCAGCTTCATTAGTGCACTGAGAAAAAAAAAGGCGACACAGTGAAATACTTTTTCATCGCCGTTAACTGGACATTTATGATCTTAAACTGGGATGGGAGCTGTAACATGAAACTGTGCAATTGAACTACTGATGACAAATTTCAGACAATTGATTCAGAATGATACCCATATTAAGATTTATAAAGACTTATTCGAATTTATATAAAAAATGTGAAGGCAGTTATCATGTATCTCAAACTAAATGAAGACAGAAGAACAAGATTTAGCATCATTTGCAGGATAATTAAAGAAGCACAATCTCAATCAAACTCCAGACGTCTGTCTGAATAGGGACACATGCGTGATTAGTCTTAAATCTTGGCTTTAAAGACTTATTCTAGCCTCAATTTGTAAAACAATTATTTCTACCAATATAAACCACGCGGTGAGGTAGTATAAAACACAATAAAGACACATAGTGCAAGGATGTTAATTAAATAAAAGAAGGTGCAGACTGAGCAGTCATTGAGTAGTAAGTTACAGAAGATTTTTCACCGCAAGATTTTTGTGACACTAAGGTAATTATAGTGTGTTCTGTGAGAGTCAGCAAGGGAGGCAAGAAGGTAGCCAAATACCGCACTAAAGGTGTAGCAGTGCAGCATGTCAAATCTTCGATTATCCCTGAGAATTATAGCGAGGTCAGGTTTTGGCCCCTTGTCTCAGGGACCAAGATAAACAGAGCCACTATAAGCCAGTTCAGCTGGAACTGAACCATGTGCTGTGAGTGCAAATGAAATGGCCCACACAATGTGTTTTGAATGTTCCTCGCTTCCTCTGAATGGCCATTACACCCACCTCACCCAGGGTTAATTCAGAAATAGTGGGGGCAATTGGCTATTTGGTGGCAATGATGTGACATACTGGCCATTCATTCTCCCTAGGAACAGGCTATAATCTGCATTTCTTGATTTTTCACCAGCAACAAGCTATAAAACTGAAATTGTACAATGCAAAAAGGTTATGAAAGAAACATAGCAAGCGTGAAATGTCATATGACATCCAAAATTACTGCTATGTTTCTGTAAGGTTTTCCCATATCTGATATTAAAGGTCCCTAGAGCAGAAATTTAAATGACTTGAGCAATCCTGTGAGTTTTCTTTTAGCGCCATCATTAGGTAAAAGTTTTCATTTCTTTAGGGGAAAAGCTTAACATCTCCCGTATGGCCTGACACAAAATTAGTTCTTATAATCATGGATGCCAGACAGTGTGTCCTACTTATATTATTATGAACCTTTTACGTTTTCTCCATTTTCTAATGTATGCCAAAGGAAAAAACAAGCTTCAGAAAATTGAACCACCATATGTAAAACCAATAGAAAGAAACTAGAGGTTCTTTATACCAAACTGAAGGTCACATATGTGTAACATGGCTTTGAACTGTACATATTTCTGCTGGAAGATTGTGTCCTTGTGTCTCCCCTGCAGCCATTACCAACTCTGGAGGATGTTGCTGGAGGACAACATTGGTGGATGGTGGATGGCAGCCCCACACTAGGAAAGCTTCAGAGATTTATATACATATGCACTGGCCAGGGTTGATAATACAGAGCGGTGCAGGTGAGGATCCATCACTGTCACAAGCACTCAATGGCTCTGGTAGATAGCAGTATTTATCTTTTTGTTTCCCCCCTTTGTTCTTTTTTCTATTCTTTTCTTTTTGGAGCTGGTAGGTAAATAGCATTCAGTACTCAGTGGTTTGAATGAAGCATTAACTAAGTACGAATAATTATTTCTTATTTAAGATGCTGTTATATCCCAAACTGCCATCAGACATATTTAAATGTTTTTATTAAGGAGGAGATGATACTGAAAAGATCTAATTTACAAACACTGAGCAGTGCCTGACCACTGGCTGCTAGTTTTACCTTTAGACCTCTGTGTGTGGGCAGCTTGGGGTCAAAAGGACATCAGTACATATAAAAACATACGTGCACACACACACACACAATATCTCTTTTTTTCAATTTACACAAAGTTCAGCTCTGTTCAGTAATTGGTGGAAAGGGTTAGGGGACTGAGTGGGACAAAAATGAAGATGGATTTAAAATAGTTCAAATCTGACAAGTGAAAGCTGTGCCGTTGTTTGCGAAAGCTTACACAAGTTCATTACTGTTTAATTGGATGTTACCAGGCACCACTGCAGGGAGCAGACACTTTATCAAAACACGACAGTCCAGTGCTTACAATCAGCTCCCTTCCCCTCACAAGCCACAATCTGACACCCAAGCGTTTAATATCTTGGTCGGGGAAGCTCGTCAGATTGATCGTATGATCAAAATAAAAACAAGATCATATCTGGTTCTTTTGTACTGGAGTGGCCCTAAAATTTGTATTAATCCAATTATGTTTTAGGCAGATGTAAAATTTGTATCACAATTAAAATAACAATTCTGACTCATCAGCTTTTTTCCCATGGTGAACTTCTTTCCTGATTATGCCAGTGTGCTCTAAGACGATAATAGCCGTGTTAATAAAGCAAGTGTGGACACCCAGTGACTTGAGAAGAATGACTATAATGTAATGTTACCCATAAGTCAAGGCCTTCGGCATTCAATCACCATATAACCCCAGTCAAGCATTTTTGATAGGGCACCTGAGAAGACAGACCCTTTAAAATCATTATTATAATGACCACTAGCAGGATCTTCCCCCTAGGAAGTAACCAGGCCGAGGCAAGAAGACACACCCTAAGTCTGCAGAGCCGATGTCACTGAAAGGTTTCACTGTGCTTGAATTTTCACAACATGTGCACAGCAGGGCTGCATGGCCGAATACAGACATTCTGTTTATTAGGCAGGTATTGAGTATGAACGACCATATGAGGTAAGCATAAGACATTATAGTGATAACCCTAACCCTGTTGAGCTCTCTTGGAGAAAGTCAAAATAGACTGTTTTCTTTCTTTTAGGAAAAAGAAAGTTAATAAATAGTTTTGACCATTAATTAGTTTAATTCACATTGTTAAGCTGTAGCCATTTATTAATAATCCAGTCAAATAATAAAAGACTGGATGGATTGCACCATCCTAAGTTACATTATGAAGGCTATTGCTGCTACTTTCCTAAGAAATTTAGTGCTGTAGGTTGCAGCCACTTACAAATCTAACTACACTTTTTTTGTGGTTTGAGTCATCACTTCGCATCGCTAGGCATGTGTATAAAAGGTCTCAGATATGTTTTTCTTAATATTTTGGATCCAACTGCTCCTTTTGACAGTCTGGCCGGCATTTTCCGGAGCACCTTTTTCACCGAGGTTCAGTGGTTATAGCCTGATACTGCCACTGCCTGCGTTAGCCATTTTATATCCACTGGGACCTGCCATACTAAAAATGTATGTGTCCCAGTAATGTGAGGCTCTTAGGATATAAAAGCATTCGGTGAATTGCATTCGACATCAGAGGGGAGATGGAACAGCTGGACAATGAATAAATGCTGACTATTCAACAGAAAGGACAGTGAATGCACCATCTCTTTTTACTGTAGTGTCCTGAGACAGTAATGTCGTACCGCAGGAGCTCGCCATAGGAAGGCTGTCACATTGAATCAAACCGAACGCGTTGACATCTCCCAATGCACACATTTTTGCATGCCTCATTCATCTCTCCACCTACATCGCTGAACCGCTCTTTAGTTGACTTGACTATTTTCTTACTTCCAGTCCTTCTTTACCACCTTATAGGTGAGCTTGCAGCATAACACGATGATACAATGCCTGTTTCTAAATATGAATATGCATCGCCACTAATCAACCTTAAGCCTTGCAGCCATACATACTGTATACTTTTAAAACAATAACAATAAGATGATCTGGACACTGCTCAACAATAATAACTATACATCTACTTTCCACAAGGTTAATTGTTATTGATAAAAACAGTAAAGCAGAATCCCATTAACAAAATAGCATAATGTCAGTTATCTATGTTTCCAGATGCCTTGCACATAATGCCTCTCTTTGTAATTTGCTATACTTCTAATTTGTCATGGTCCTTTAAATCACCTTTTTTAACTCCAGATGAAAAGGCCAAGGAAAAAAGGGGCATCCATCCTATCAAGGCTATTCCTTTCTGCCAATCTCTTGGTTCCTTGGTGGCAATTTATATCACCGCATGGAGCTGGGATATAATTATAGTCTATTGTCTGATATTTCACCTGCATTACACGCTATTGCAACGGTTCAGGAACCATGCTGAGTCCAAGAGAAAGCCATTCCACGCGGATCAATATTTATGATTGTATTATTTGTCAGCAACTGCGGACCCTTGCACAAACTATTATGCCGGTCTCAGGTCAGAGAGAGTTAGGTGACAAGAGGTAATGTATAATCTTTACTGCGCTAAGTCGAAGGTAAGGTGCATGTTATCTGTAGGAGTCTGTCATTTCATAAAATGAGCAGTGGGTTTAGTAGTCTGCTAACGTTACAGAACAGCGTGATATTTTAATTTGCTGTTTGATTAAATATAGCTGATATTTCGCAGTAAAGAGCTTAATTTTGCTTTCACAGATGCATCAACGTTAAAGGTTAAAGGCGTTTTCACACTAATTTTTAGATGAAGACAACAATAGGCCTAATGTGAAAACTAATTAAATGGGTTTCTTTTTAACAATGAAAGTCATCACTGTTACACTGTGAAGGCACTCAGACGTTTTCTTTTAAAATAGACTGAGGCATGTGTCTATTAACTGTTGTCTCAGTGAAACTGTGAAGACAGACAAGTTATACAAAGAGGAATTAAAATCAAATCATTTGTGTGAAGATTTTTCAGTGAAGTTAAATCCACCACTCCTCGGGATGCTATGATCTCCCTGTACCCAACGCGACTAATCCAAAAATTATTTTAAAATATATTTGTAACAGCTCTGATCTAAGGGATGTTTTAGCTTACAGCAGCTATGCATGCTTTTAATACATCTGACCCTCAAATTATTTGAAATTTTGACAATCACTTTAACTTTGCATGCATTCAGTTCATGTTCCACCCAACCCCCCTTTTCTTTTTTTGCTGTGAGCGTTTAATATAATGTAAAATGCCCAATTAATTTTGAAAACTATCACAGAGTAGCTTTGGCTCAGTTTAAGCACATTTCTCCAATTAGTGAGGTGAGGCTGGCTTTTGATTGTTTATACAACTTGAAACCGTCCCCTGGGTCACGCTGCTTCTAGTTTCGTTTTGTACCAACAAAACATGAAAGCATTTCCAACATTCCAGTCTTGTTTATGCTGTGAAAACGAAATACAGCCACTGCAACTCTTCCTTTTAATGACCTATATGAGAATATATAGTAACATGTATTGTCAATTAAGCAGGTCTTCCAGAATCACTGACATGGCTTTTAAATTCAGTCCAATTTAAAGGAGAAGACTTAAATTCCCAATTTACATTTTTAAAACATCTATAACACATGAGCAAAACTGGGCCCGTGGGACAGAATCCACCAGTTAGGGGCAGAGAGCTTTGCAAAACAGGCACCCTCACACTTTCTTGCTTACATTAGGAAAATATACAGTACATAATTTGTGACAATAAATAGAGCAAATAGCTGTCTCTTAACTGTATATCATTCAATCCTAGACTGTGTCCATCTTAGGTTTTTTCATGTTAGTCCGTGTTTTGTTTTGCAGCTTGTGCATAATACTAATAATAGGATAAGACTTCTTGGGGATCCCCACAACATCAATCTGCTCAGCTTACAGCTAGGAAAACACAAGATGAAAAGGGCCACAGCTAGCCAACTGAAATTTCAAATTAAGAGTGAATGGATTGCCCTTTGATAAAATAATTACACAGTCGCACCAATCATTCACAAAATATACTTGGCAAGGTTGTAGAAAAAATACGAGTACTACACAACTAAGGTATAGTAAATATTATCCCAATTTGTTTATTTTATTTGGGTATACAGATCTGTACTCTAACTCAAGTATAAGCTAATGCACAAAGAATGCAGCGGTCATAAGAAAACACAAAACTATGTGAGTGAATTAAAATTCATAAATATGATGTGCATACTTGATGATGTGGATAGTGAGTGAAACAATGGTAAAAGTATTCTAAAAGGCATGACAGTTCATTTTTCAAGTGTTTTTCATTTCCAGTTCATGGCTGCTGATGTATTGTGAGGCGTTTAAAATGCAATGTCTTCTGTTTTTGGCAGAGACTATGCAAGAATGGTCTGATCACCACTCCATTGGATAGGACACATATTTCGCGTTGCATTGTTTAGTCCCACATTGTGACATCTGAGAAGTAATATGCTCCAGCAGATGCTGCACCACTCATGCAGGACCGATAAAGATGATGGAGGACCTCGATGATGGTTATCACTGTAACACAGACACACCTCATGGGGCCATATCTGATTGCAAACAGGAGCAATGCTCAACAGTGTGTTGCAGCTCCCAATTGTGAAACAATGTGCTTATTTTCCCTCAGTTTTTAGGGCGGAGGCCTCAAGGAGAAAAAAAGGCATGACGGGCGGAATAAAATGGAGCATTCTTCACGTGGCTGTCACGATGAAACGTACTATATTAATCCAGGATGCGCTTAACTTTCTATGCATTACTTTGCATTGAGAGCATTACAATAAGGATCAAACAGAGTATAGACATGGAAAAGAAGAGACTTGAAAAAGAATTATTTAAAAGAGATCTTACTTGCTGAGGCTCTCGTGGTGTTGTCAGCTTTACTCTCCTGCTGGACGCTGTGGTGGTGGTGATCTCCATGATGGATGTGGATGTCTCTGAGCGATTGGCTGTGGTACTTGACTGTGGGGTGATAGAGGAGGGTGACTCCCCCACAAGCCGCACACTGCCTTGGATCCTTATATTGGGATCCCCCTCTGCGGCCATGTTGAAGACCTTCAAGCCATTATAGTAGAGGCCTGAAAGCTGGCCCTGAAAGGATCGACTGCGATCTCGCTCCCAGCCCCCAATCTGTATAGTGGTTTGGCTGTTGAAGATTGTAAGCTGTCGCCCTGCGGGAAAACAATGTTACATATATACAAGAATGTTGAACTGTGGACTCGGCCACTTTTACAAAGCAAGATAAAAGAACAGAAAGACTGATTTTTTTGCCCAGTGGCTAATGAGAACAATAAATTACGGGTTGTAGAGCAAACCCTGTTAATTTATTGTAGTTAAACGATGAGATGCCTATGAAAAGAAAAACATAAAGTATAAACACAGGATATAGAAAATCAATGTAGCTTTGCTAAAAGGTCAGTCTAATCTGGAATGGCATGGAAAAAAAGATTAAGAAAAAGTAGCACTGTTATGGGAATGCAATAGATTTAACTACATAAAACATATGATAACATAATCTTGAAAGGACTAAATGGATCATTTGTTTGCAGGAAATTGCCTGGAAATAAAACTGAACAAAATTGGATAACAAAGCTAAAAAGATATATGTAACTAAGTTATCTTTCAATTTTTTCTTCAAATTTTAGCATTTATGGACCTCGAAAGCATGAAAAAAAGAAGAAAAACAAGAAAGCTTCATGTGTGGCTGCAGTCTGTGAGAAGTGGACTGGAAGGTTCTCACAGGAGGCAAGAGACACTTCACTGTTATTGTTCATCCTTTTAGCAAAAGCAACCAAATTAAAACAAACAAACAAAAATAAAAATGGTTGGAAAGAAATGAAATTTAAAACAGAACTTTTTATGACACAATTTCAATGGAAAACTGAAAAAAAAGAATTAATATTAAAAAAAAGCAGAACGCTAATTTCACATTGAGTGAAGATAGAAATTAGGTATTTAACTACAAGAAAAAAAATAAAGAAAATCGAAACAAAAAAACAAAGCATGCACTCAGCTTGTTTTATGTTACAGTTCCTTGATCTAAAGTCCTGCATACATATATATATATATGTATATATATTTACAATATATGTTAAAGGGACTCAAAATGCTGATGCCAATTGATATTGCACACTATTTATCTTTGCTAACAGTTTAATCAAAATAGATCAAATGACACTAAAGTAATGTGCTGTACTGTAAATGCATGTTTCAAAAGTGTTTCAAAATAACACTTAGCAACGAATGAACAACTGATGTAGAACTTTTAATTTGTAATTTATGTTTACAGCAAAAAGCGACATGAATTTATAGACATTTTAAAAATGCTGATATTACTTCAGTAAGTGGATTTATATTCATATTTACAGTCCCTTTAACCGTAAGTTGACAATAAACACGTATTAAAAAAAGCTTACATCTATAAAATGAATACATTATTATAAAAAAAACTAAATTTAACTGTTCAAATCATTTTAATTTTAAAGTTTTACTGAACATTTATTTTTAAGGTTTATTATTTACAAAATAATGCTACAACTTGGTTATGATCAAATTATTTTATTTAAAATTTTAATCAGGTTTTTTACCTTTGTCGAGTAGCCATTCGTCAACTACTCGACCAAGTCGGTATGGGATTCGCTGTCTAGCAATCGCCAGGCGTTCGTTATCATTGTTGCCTTTAAAGTTTAAAGAGACATTTCATTGGTTACAATCTGTAAGGTCAAAGGTTAAATATCCATACTTAATGCTAGAGCTATACAACTGCACAAGGTTTTTATATTTAAAAACGTTTTGTATGTTTAAAAAAACAGTATTAACTAAAACATTATTTGACCAAACTTCACTCTTTTTATTTTAATTTTAACCAACAAATTAGGCCTATATTAATTGAAAATAAGAGGACTAGCATATAAATGTTTCATCTAAGTTAATAAACCTATGTTAAAAACCAACCAAAATCACAAATTTATACATCCATTACAATATCTTTACCCAATATTTCCATCCCCATTTATCATTTCCCTCTGTTTTTATCTGACTTTTAAACTGGTTACATTTATACAGCTTCAAAAAGGAACATCATTTGAATTTATTATTAAATAAACCGTTTATGGTTTAAAGGAGAGAACCATTTAACTTTCACATATTACAAATGCCCACCCCATTTATAAAAACACTAATTGACAAGTAATAATAAACTATTTGCCATATAAAACCTAACAGTAAATTCTCTAACGCTTCTAATCAGAGAGAAATCAGAAGACAAAGTAGATACATACACTGTAAACCTTCAAGAACATGGCTTTGACAAAAGCTACAAGTCATAAAGAAGAAAAAGTCACAAGCTTGACCGAGTGTAGCATCGCATACATGTGTTTCAATGACAGTCAAGTGTTTTTAGAGCATAAAGTCAAATAAGTGACATAAATGAGAAAGAAGAGCTACAAAAAAACGACACTCTGTATTGGAGGGGCACTTTGGCATTAATGAGGGCAAACTCTGCATCACCCTTTTGTCAACGCCAATAACCTCTCCAGAACAGAAGACTTTCAGCAAAGTGGCACTGTCTCTGAGTGCTTTTCCCCTGGTATTGTCTGCTGAGATTGAATTCAGTCAGCCCCATTCTTCTGGCAGATTGACAATGTTTGTTCCATCAACTATATTAATTCAGTTCTGGCAGATAAAAGATCCGGTAGCTAACAATGATTCGGTGGAGAATAGCTTCTTAGAGGAGAGGTCTGCTAAGAAAAGGAGGTAACCTTGTAAAAGACGCACACCTCTTCTAATAAAAGATCTAATAAGTTAGAGCATACATAAAAATATATTTTTTAATCACATCAGCTTGAATTACTGTTGAAGACCAGCTAAACAAGAAAAAAACCCAGTTTGAATCTTATCTATACCCCTAATGAAATTTGGTTGCGGATGACCGTGCCTGGGTGGAGCACATAGCATTGTGAAGAAGATTTAGCAACACTTTTCCTTTATGCTGATTGGACAGATACAGTCCAGATTACAGCAAACCCACACAGGAAGGTAATGGGTAACATTTGATATGACTGGTTTAGGAAGGAAGATGAAGTTTGTAATGGACAAACTCTCTTGTAGAGCACATACATCAAGTTTCTGCACTTTTTCTACATTTTTCTTAAAAAGTATTTTAAACTTGTAAACTTGCAAATGCATGTCAACTTCAATTTGTCATTTCTTGTGAAACTTAACTGTGACTACTCAACTTGTTTCACTAAAAAAAGAGGACTTAATGAGCTCCTCGAGAAGTCGTGTAGTGCAGTTTTTAGCATACGTCACTCAAGCAGGAGTAAATAGCGCATTTGTTGAGTCAAGCATGCACAAACGCAGACACAGCTGTGCTTCCTATCATTTTGAATGTGATAAATTAATGAATAATTCTTCATTGCTGTTGCAATGGAACATTTGAGGGCTTTGTCAATTCCTGTCATCTCCATTTCTTAGTCATGGGGTGTTGGTTATGTCACCTCACCATTCCCTGCTACTCTGACACCTCATCTGAGGAGAGGTCAGCATCAAACGGGGACCTGGAGAACATTTATCCTACAGCTGTTGCGAGGACAGCAAGGACATCTGAGTTTAGAGTGAAAAAGAGAAACACCCATTAATACCTTCCTTTTTTAAATGATGTTCATTGATTAATGCTCATTTCTAACTATGCTATATAAGTTACTTGATGGTTGCAGTATGACGTGTTTTTGATGTATTCTAAGCTTTATTCAAAAAATAGTTTTAGTATAGGCTTACATGTTGGTGTCAGAGTTTTAGCGCAGATGACAGTTTGTTGAAGAAGTATGCAAGGAAACTAATAGAAAGGCACAGAGGAGTGTCAGCTCCAGGCGCATAGATACCCAAGAAGCACGCACACATATTCATGCACACTTATCCTCACACACAGCGTGCCACTGTGCCAAAATCCTCTACTTTTGTGCAAAAACATGCTCCATTTTCAAAGACGGCTGCGCTTTATCTGTTTGGCTACGTACCCCATGGCACACTGAGTCTATCCTTATACTGAGGTTAATTAAGTGTGCATATAATCAAGGTCTGATCGTGTATTGATTCCCACTGTGGGACACCGAAGTGTTAAACAATGCTATCCCCTGGGCTTTGATGCAGCAACAGAGCCCATTCATCCTGCCTGTGAGCGGCGCCTGTGACTGCTGCTGAGTGGTGATTTGGTTTGGTGTGGGACAGCCTGGCTTATCTCCTCTGCCAGACAGCAGCGATTCAGCTGAGCCATCCCAACCGACCTGCTTTACCCTCGCTCGCTTGTATTCTTTTTTTTTTGTTAATAAAGTGGTCAGATAAGGTGGGAGCTTTATCTCATTACAAGCCCTAGGACACTCACCACATTAAATGAACAAATATGCAAATGCTTCCTCTGTTCATGGAGCCGGGAGAATTAAAAAAGAACAAAAAAAAGGAGGAACCTACACAAATCGCACTATTATTTTTATTATTCTGCCCTCCCTTTTCTCTAACTGCGCTATTTTTTAAATATCCTCGGTGTTGAGAGCTTGCACAATAGGCTCAATAAGCTCACGGATAGAACAAAGGTAAAACCAGAGCAGATAGGACTGGGCTTTGATGGATAAAGCTAACCATCCTTCCCTTGTATCCCATAAATCAGACTCCACACCACAAGCGGGAAAAAGAGGACAGGGGGTGAGATCGACACGGAGGCAGACGTGGACAGATAGAGGTAAAAAGGACAGGAAAAGAGAACTCGGAGCTCGGAGAGTGGAGTGAGAGACGGTGAGCTCTGTAAGTGCACCACGCTCTGATAACAGTAAAAGAATAAGGCCAGGGACTTCTCCATTATCTTTGTGTGCAGCGTGTGTTCATTGGGTGCTCCGATAGGACACTGCACTGTACCCTGCAGGCCTGGCAGCACCATTGTGATGGTATTACTTCCATGGCCAAGGCTCAGGAGAAGGGGTTGATTTTTTTTTCCTTCTTTTTGTTGCTGCTGAGCCTTTTGTGTGTGATGCAGAATGAAGGCAGAGACAGGATAAAAGAAGGAGAGCTAAACTACAACAAATAGTTGCCTAGTTGTGTGTCTGCATGTGTATTTTGCATTTTAGATTCTAATAATTGTACTAAAGACTTTTAATGACCCATAAGTATGCAGTACGAGACTTTTTAATGAGATTACCAGGGCAGCAATAGAGGCTCTGGCGAAGCAATTATTTCCTTGCTTTAAGAACGATCGCTCCCTCCCCTATAAACTCCTCCTCTCTATCTTTCTCACTCTCTAGCCATCATTTTTATCTTTGCTGTCTACTCTTATTATAATCATTGTTGATCTGTGAGTGGCCTAAGAGTGGCTGAGGGCTGCTATTATGAGTGCGTTAGAGGCATACATGGATACTAATCAAACTACAGGCGAGCTGAGAGAATAATAGCTTTGTGTGCTGGGGGTGCAGGGAGGAACTGCGCAGTAATTGTGATTAGATGTAATTAGTCTGCAACGAGCTTAATAAGGTAGCTGGACTTGGCATTGTCACTGACGCATGATTGGTGGGGATGAGATAGGTCACTTTTCCCTGCAGCAGTTATAACTCATCACTTAGCATAACAGGACAGTCTTGTATCATTCTTATGCTTTTCTGCATTTTCTGCAGTACTGCATGACTTTCTACTACCAAATATGTGTTGTAATGTAATGTACATTGTTGAAAAATGCATAGCAGCAAACCTTTGTCTGTATAATATCACCACTGATGTATACTACAACAACAACAACAACAACAACAACAACAAGTTGTTTTCGCCAACTTCTTTGAATTTATCTGCATGACATGAGTACGAGTATGTATCATCAGGCTTTCGCTGGTCTGCGGGTGTTTGTCGTTTGAAGACTGAGACGGGATGCGGGAATTTAACCCTGCTGTATATTCGGCCCTATCCACAACATGTCAAAAGCCATTAGTTTCTCTTTTCCACCTGAGGCAAGCAGGGAGGGTTGAGTCCAAGTCATAAAAACCATCTTTCATTTGGATGAATGCACTGGTCATAGCTAAAAAGGTCACCAAACATTATGCAAAAGAGGAGCGACAGGTTCAATTTGTCTTCTGTTTGTCTGGTTGCCCACTCATTTTATGCGTGCTCAAAATCTAACAAATGTTTTGCATTTAGTGCTGCAGTTTTTTCTCTCATGGGAAAAAAAACAAATAAGAAAACAACAACAACAACAACAAAAAAAACCACTACACGTGTCCATACAGTAATTTTGCTGTTTGCATTCTCAACAGTCATTTACGCACTCCTTTATTCATCTATAGCTTTTGTCAAAGCCTTTAACAAGTTAAAAATGTCATCAAGTTCAACAACACAGGCAGAAGCATCAATATCTGTATATTCTACTCTATATTCTGCATACATTCTACACAAATATACCAGTGTTGTTGAGTTGTTGCTGAGTTAGATTACTACAGATTTCCTCTCACAAATGTGTTGACACAGAGATTGCTTTGTTTTTTTTCCCCAATCGATCAAAAGATTCCCTCACAACATTGAGTCCACAGTATATTACATCATCAGTAACCAGTAAACTATAAAAGAAAGTGCCAGCAAAACTATTCCACTCTTATAATGTTAAACTACTAAAATACATTACTCTTTTTCAGTTACTAAATGCCTATTACACAGGGCAGTAATTACCAAATTCATCCTCTACTGTCATGTAAACTGTGTTTATGAGAAGTGTTACACAATTTAAATTATTAGTAACACTATTGGCCAGGAAAATTAATCCGGCTTGCTTTTAGTCTGTGAGTAATTGTAGTGTATGCTGTGAAAATTATTAATATCAAAGTGTATTTTTATGTCTAAACAAGATGCCGTAATGAAGCTGATCATCTGGTATTTAATTGTGAGTAAGCAACAGATTTACTTTGACAGTGTTATTACAGGTCCGTCTCCCCGGTGACCTTAATTCAATCAATCTGCTATATTGGCAGACACATAAATACTGAAACCGCACACAATTACTTGCTACAAAAAACTGGTAATTTGTCTGTGGATTGTCTAATGATTTGGGTTACTGTGAGTATACACTGTGCATTGACAATTAGGTATATGGGGGATGTAATGCAGACATGTAGACAGGTTGGGTGGTTGTACTTGTAGGCAGACATATAGGAGTCTATCAGCCCTCGGGTTTATCAGATTGATGCACCACAAAGATCAAAGATTTCGTGAAAAGACAACTCAACAACACTGGTGTTTACTCTCAAAAGCTGCTGGAAACCGAAACATAAAAAGCAATTAAAGCACATGCCAAGTCAACATAAGAACATCCTAACAGATAAGGCTTTAATAGCTTGCTTGATAATATCTGGGTCATTTTATCGCCTCTAGGAGGCAGCAGATGTAATTAAAGGCAAAGTGGGTGACTCACCTGTGGGGTAGCGCTCAATGACTGGCAGGTCATCCACCTGCAGAGTGGCATTACCCCCACTCCTCGTAAACTTCACTATATGGTACTTTCCATCATTTACAAACTTTGACGTCTCCTCAATATTAATGTCATCTGTACCGACATTAAATACAACGGCAATGTTTCCTTTCTCCTGAAAAGAGAAGAACACAAAAAACACTTTCTTTTTTAGTAATCAGTAAACATTGTTGTGAACAGCATTGCTAAGGGACTGTAGCGAAATTAGAGCAGGTGGTTTCAGGAAGGTAGAGAGCTGTGATTTTTATAAGACAATCAGGCCAGTGGCCTATAATTCTTTAAGCACTTTCACTTTTTATAATGAATTAACACTAACTACTTTATTTTATTTTATTTTTTTAACTACTTTATAAATGAGTAGTGCTATGAGAATCCAGTAAAAAGAAAAAAATATTTTAAAAAAAGTATCAGCTGAAATTTTTCATTGTACATCAGTATGGACTAAGAAAACACAATGAAACTATGAATGAAGTCGTTAGCATGGCTTTTCTCATAAAGGGGTAATCAGGTGTACTTTTCAAAACGTGCTTATTGGAACTTTTGTTAGCTCTGCATATACAATGTTTAATATAATTTAGTGTCTATTTATTAAACTACAAGACCTGCTGGGTTGACCATAAGACAGATTACTGTATGGCTGTTTGGATTATTGCACTGGCAGCCGTATCAACACAACATATGTGTTTTTCTCGGATGTGGTATCACTCCTGGAAGTTGCAGTCTTCGAAAAAAAAAAAGAAACAAAAAATAAAACACAAATATGTGCATTGTGTCTTTTGTTGTGTCAAAAAAATCACTTCAGGCAATTATAGGGTTATTTGTTAAGTTTTCCCTTGAGCTGCATATGCTGTGTGCTGGCTGATGCCCTCTGCACGATGCTGACATCTGGTTTTTTAAAGTACAATAAACATGCAGTATGCTATTTATTTCATTCACCCATTCATCCATCGCACAAACACATTCAGTCCTGAATGATATGACTGATTGTGAGCCCTTTGTTAGACTGAATCAGTGCTTGAACACTGGCATCTTTACAGTGACTTAAAAAAACTTAAGAGCAGAAAAATTAAGCAAAAGTCTCAAGGGAAGTTTTTTCCAGCTTAGCCGCAGACTCCTTCACATGATTGATTCACGTGATGCCTATCTATTCTAATAAGCTTTGTTACAGTTCATGATCGAAGTCCCTGAATCCTACTGCTTAATCCAGCTAAGATGAGAGCGTATGTTGGTGCAGCTTCTCTCTCTATGCTTAGGAGCTGCAGTGAAAGGAGCATCTGGTTGGAGGCTCAACCTACTGTAGCAGCACAGCACTCTGCATGTCATTATCCAGTCAGCATAGCCAATACTACACTGCATCCCTAACGTGCCCATATGCACAAACTGCTTTTTCAAGACCCCACCCACACCAGTGCACACACACACACACACACACACAGACACACACTCTTACAGAGCCCAGATGCCTTAAAGTGCAGAATGAGTAGAGCGTGTCTCAAGAGCCAGGAGCTAAAGTGCAATTAAAACCATTTGTAATGTGTCACACCACGTTACCAGAACTAGGACAATTGTATGCTTTGTAATGTAATTTCAACAGATTATATAATCTAATGCATTAAAGCTACAGTAGCAAAACAATTTACTGACTGCTTGCAGGCCTAAACACCAACCGAGAAAAAAAATGAAATCTAGATGGCAACAGCGACACCAGCTCGTCTCGGGGGTTTTTTTTAGATCTCAATGGGTGTGGGGATGATCTTTATACACTTGTTAGTACTCAAATCTTGTGGTGGTTGTAATCTGTCCTGCATTGCATCCTCTTGAAAGAATTCAGCAAGAGTCATAGAGACTGCAGGCCCTCAGCAGAGCTAAATGTAGCTAGAGAGACAGGACATACAAGACCTCTCGCTAATATGGATATTACTTTATTTTAAGCATATAGTGTGAAATCTAACATGAAACTAGAGTTTTTCATTTCAAAGGGGCGAGCACGCACTCAACAGACTAATTCTGGAGTTTTTTTAGTGTCATTGCTCTTAGAAAAAGAGAGACAGAAAAAATGTTTTAATGGACCGACCAACCCAATTAAAATCCTTCTTTTAATAGCCTCCTTCAATTGACTTCTAATGCTCCCCATGGTCTTGTTAATAAATTTACTGCATTTAGTCACAAACTGCCAACTCAAATTTCCCATAGCATAAAAAAAAAGCCTTGAAAGAGATGAAGGGATAGATGAAAGCGAGTGGAAGACAAAGGACAGAAACCACACCATGAGATTTTGGAAGTCAAATGTCAGATAAAAGATAAGAGCTTGAGTATTCAAGCTGAGTAAATGGAGAGCCTTTTTGACATGGTGTCTCCCATATTAAAGTAATTAACTTTGACTGTTATTGCCTCCGCCTTCTGAGGATTTGCTTTACCGCCGCTATTATTTTTTTTCCCCAAAATAATAATAATGCATTACATTTCAGCATTTCTTAAAATTCGATCAACTCAGACAAGCAGTTTCTCAGTTTAGTTCAGCAATGAGAGGAGCCTAATCCTGGTGCTCTAATAGGGTGCAGGCTTATGTCAGATAGTGATTGATAGCTGCTTACATAAACTCAACCCATTACACCCTGCAAAATTTTGGGGCTGCTCACTTGGTAAGTGCTGCTCCCCACAGGGCTGCTCCCCTTGGGAACATACTGTACGGTGCACACATCTCACATCCGAAGAACTCAGCCCTGCCTGACACTCGGCACGCCGCCTTGATTAATTGCTCATCAAGCTGCAATAGAGTTTAATTAACTGATGAAGTTGATCCACCATTCTCCTATAATCTGCTCTTTTTTATGCTTCTCATCCTTTCAGCTGGAGGGTGGTGGAATAGCTTCAGAAATACTCAGGGTGTCAGTTTCTTGTTAAAACTCCCCATCTGCCCTCATTTTACCACCACCGAGATTCTTGCAGCGCTAACCATAAAGCTGCAAAACACTCTGCAGACCGACTCGTCTTTATCGTTATTTTTTCTCAAATTTTCAGTAGCACGGAGAAGCATAATTCTTCTTCTTAAGTATGTCAACAAAACCACATTTGAACAGATATATGAGAAAGCCAATAAAACTACCTTAATGGCGGCTTAGAGAAAACTTACTTAGCGGTCTTGGTAACAGTGTTCTCATAAATAATACATTGATAAATAAATAAACCATATTTTCCCATTAATATTCCCAGTGAAAGAATATAGTGTGTTGCTCATAATCTGCCTGAGGATCAAGCAGATCAGGCAGAATGATCCGCTGACGTTTGAAATAGTTTACTGAAGTGAGTTTATTTCCCCGACCCACGTAAACAGAACGCGAGTGAGAAGTGATATTTGAGATGGTGTTGGGCCTCCTCTCCCATCTCGGCAAAAATGAACACCGCGGTGTAAGCCACCCTAATGTTTAGCTTGTTTATGAGTCATTCACGATGACAAGCATTGTGCACCCGTCACATTTCATATCTCACAAGTCTGACGCCATGGCACTGCAACACATCTCCCTTCAGTGCACATGTCTACGAGGGCTCCGCTGGCAGGTGGGAGAGCACCTCCGTCATTCCCTCGCTGTGTCAGATGTGTGTACACATGCTGAGGGGCTATTACGCTCTTAATGTAGAAGCTAAATGTCTTAATGCAGCTAAGGCAGGCAGCCTGTACTGTTCACCTTATCTTTTAATTACCTCTGAGTCTTGGCTTCTCCCTTTTTCTTTTTTTTTTTCTTCTCAAAGCTTGGTTAATGAAATTACACAAGTAATGGAATAATTAGGAGATAGAAAATGGATTTTTTTTCCTTGAAGCATGTGGTCCATATACTTTAGATTATGCAATAATTCAATGATATACCTGCATTTATGGATCCAACATATACAGGCACACAAACAAGTGTATATTGAATGACATACATTATTTTTTTAGTGCTGTGACTTCACAAAAAAGAAAGTGCTGTAAATACACACATACGAAAAGGAGATTTTATCCTGGTAGAAGCACCGTATGATACATTAACTTCCTAATATCTCAAACAATTTAATGACGTTATGGACTGTAGCAAAGCAATTGTCTCCAGTCGGGCCTGCATATTCAATTTTATTTTATGCTTTGATCTTGTGAAAACCTCTTTGACTCTCTCTTACAGAAACACACACACACACACCTTATATTTTATCTTTATCTATCTTTAGAGTATTTATTTCTATTTGCACAAATAGCCTGATGTGCAGCTGCTAATATAGTGATAAAAACATGATTGACACTACCAATCACACATTAATATCCCCAAATGGAAACAATTTAAACAATTATAAGTCTATTAATCAGATATTATTATCTAGTAATCATATTTTATACAATAATAAAATCAATAAATAAAAAAAAACTTGACATTTATTGACAATGTATGATGTGATGTGTGATTTTCTGTATTTTCATTATGTTTATCGGCTGTGTGTGTGAAAGCTAAGACACTGGGCCTCACCGTTTACATTTACACTACTTCACCTTAAACCAAATGCAGGAACCTGATTTTCTGTTCTCCTTACATCTAAATACCACTGCACCACACTTAACAATAAATCACCAGTGTAGATGAAATTAAGAGGCACAGTGCATTAAAAATATTTAACTGCCTTGATAAGGAACTACAGCTTTGCATAATTTAAACAAAAAGGATATAGTATACCACCGTGCCTGGCATAATAAGGAAAAAAGTGTGTTAACCACCTGCATGGCCTCACAGGCATACCAATTTACAGTATATATTTATAACAGAGCTTTCTGTATAAAAAAAAGGTGTAGGTAAGAATATACATCCTTCTTATTATCTCCATTAACACTATACACTTCCTAAAGGCTCGAAGATAACATTTGGAAGCCTATATCTAAGCTTAATGTAAGCCAGTGGAGTAAATGCTCTTAGATAGCTTCTAAAACTTGAAACAAAGTCGTTCTGCAAGGTTCTCCTCCCCCTTCATTTAACCACTGCCTTAAAGAATCACCAGTGTGGCGAGTTATAACTGCATTGGCTGGAAATTGTGTTTTTTTCAAAATCAAGTCCGCCAGCTGAAGTGCCTAATTATCTGTGAAGTTGGCTTGAAATTGTTTCCATTGCTAGGAGTCTCTATCAAGCCGGTTTCTGTGGGATAGCTTCCCAGTTAATAAATCATCAAGCCAGCTCTAGCAGTGGCTGAAAGGCGCGTGCTGAGAGAGTAGCAGGAGACATACGGCTATTGTACAATTACAAGGGAATCTGAAAACATTCGGTTAAAGCTTCGACACAATACAGCCACAATTTGTTTGTCAAATGCACCAAAGAAACATGTAAAAATGATCATTTTTTATATTATTATAAACTGTGCAATCAGTTGGAAGAAGTTAGCCAGTGCACTTTTCAAAAGGCACTGCTTGTCTTTTACTTAAATGACATTTGCTGTCTGTCTGAGCTCTTTCTCTCACTCCATCTTTGGCCTCTCGTGACACATTCCATCAAGGGAGGTCAACAGATATCTGAAATTTCGTTCTCTCTCACTCAAAGAAATCAATTCAGGTTTCAGGTGATTCTCCTGTCTGTCCACTTATGACAGCTGGCACGCAGTCAGTGTGAATTGACCTTCATCTCTGTCCTCTCCGTCAGGACTTCCTGCGTGCCCCTGAGCACAGTCCGGCTCGCTTCGTCTGTACAATTCATACCGCATGGCTTTCTGGCTAATATTATTAAGTGCACATCTGGGAAGAATGGTAAGTTTTTTTGAAAGTATAAGTCAAGTAAAACTAGGGGCAGATAAGCATATGGCCCAAATGACCCTTAAGTCGCAAAATGTGGAGCCACAAAACTTTTTTTTGAACTCCACTCAAATAGTTTTTTCAGGAGAGCAAAAACAACAGAGTTTATTCTCTTTTTTCTGTGATGCTGTTGCAAAATCAAATTTGTGGATTGTATAAGTCTTACAATACTTTGGAGACGGTGTTATAATTTAGAAGGTTCTCACTGAAGAAGGTTTGCAGTTATAATGAGATGATTTCTCATTAATGTGCAAGCCTTTCTTTTTCTACTGAGATCTGTTCCACCATGTTTTCTCACCGTACGCACTCTTCCTGCAATTATGCGACAGGTTTGCTAATCTCGTAAAAGGTGTCACACATATCTCACCTCGGTAATCCAGAATGCAATTTTCAACACAGTTTGGTTAAAGTGTGTCACATTTCCATAATTGCCCCCATTAATTTATAGAACACTGCATGTGTCACTAGATTTCATGAATTTGTAAATGTGGCACAATGGAGATGAAGGTGGGGAAAAGGTGCAGCTGATGACTATTTTCTTGGGACAGCTGCCATAAAACTCTCAAAATGATTCTCAGTTTTCTCATAGCTCCACGTTTGGGTCTGTTCAAGATAGAAAACCCAAGTGGAACTAATACAACGAGAAAAGCTTGAGTCTGTCCTTATAACGGTCACACTTGTGGACTAAAATAACCCGACTCCCAGTGTGAAGTGGCAAGGTTGCAATCAGGGGCACATTTTCTTGCTGTTAGTGAGAGATGTAAAGATTCAGTGGGAAAATGTAATTTATGATTTGAAAAATTAAATGCAAAAAGGCTTAAAATTAAGCAAAACATCTCTTTGGTCTTTGTTTATTTTGTAGGCATAAAAGTCATAGTAATTGTTGTAGGTAAATGTTGCTAAACATGTCAAACCACATTAGCTCCTGATATATTTGTAACATATCCACCTTTATTATATATATATATATATATATATATATATATATATATATATATATATATATATATATATATATATATTTTTTTTTTTTTTTTTTAACTTTAATTAAGATGCCATGTCACAGTTTGAATTAATCTCACTTCTATGAACTCTCCTACTGAGAAAAGAGTTTATTAAGAAAAAAAAGCAAACCAATCTTTCTCTTTTTGTTTTTGACTGTAGCGAACAGAAAAGGTGTGACAAATTTATAATTATAACTAATATAATGCTGAACACTGTGGATCAACTTCTACAGAACCAAACCTAATTCAGTGCTTGGTATGGTTTGATACACACAAATCTTTTCACCTGCATTTTCTTTCCTTACACCTTGCCTTCATGAAACAGGCAGCTGGAAGCCTTATGTAATGAAATGTAAATGCATTTCAATTAGCCTGAAATGCTAACACATTCTATTTCTAATCTATATTTTCTCTCTCCTTTTTTTTTTTTGATGCAATGAAAATGTTGCACAGGGGAAATTACAATGGATGAAGAATGCATGGGAATAGTGAGCAGGAGCTACTAACTATGGAACTGGGATAATGCTGTGACATGTTTGCAGAGAGAATTCATATGGGAAAACTGTAATGTTTCCATCGCAGCCGACGAAAGGGAAGCAGAAAATACATTGCTACCCAGCGCGCACAAGACACAGAGACAATGCAATTACAACCAAACGGTTAAGATCTCTTTGTTTGGTAATGCTTTGCATTCTTGTCCACAATTATTCAGATACAGACATGCTCAAAGCAGTGCTTGCAAAGGAAAGCTTGTCACAATATTTGGGCTTTTGTTATACGGGCCTGTTGCAAATCCAATTCCAATTATATAAAAAAAAAAAGTCCAATTATTTATTTCTTAAGCTCTGTGAGAAAATGGCAATTAATGAATTCAGTTATCAGCTGCTAGCCTATTGGTTAGAGCTTACAAGCCCTTTGAGATTCTTGAATTAAGTTAATTATGTGGTAAAAATGTACTGTTGTGGTTGTAGGGTGAAGGGGAAGAACTAGGTTTTGGAGCCTATAACCTATGATATTTATTTTTTCTAAGTACCCTGAAACTAACATAAGATTTCTATTTTCATGAAGGAAAAACGTGTTGTTGTTTTTTTTTAATTGAGGATCTGTAAACAAAAAATAACATTAAGTGATGGAAACAACCTCAAAGCCTCCATACTGCACAAGTTCCACCGTAGTCACCTCTAAATGAGACTAGTATGTTGTCGGATTTAGAGCAGTGGATGAAGTCCAACAATTTTCAGCACCACCATTAACTGCTACTTTGAAGCTATCTTACATTTGGCACCAGGAAATAGACACACTTGCCTGCTACACCAACAGCGCAAATTAAACTTAGGACTTGCTACTTTTAGAACGCTATCAGAAACAGAAGCAGCACCAGCCTTTTACTGAGCTGTGAACACATCAATAAAAGGTGGAACTTTGACACTGAATATACTGTTTGTAATATTCATCTGGTGTTGTTGAAGTTATTTATGACTGCTTTCTGGTTGTAATTAGAGAATTATGTTTAAATGCTCCAGACGTATCAAGCTACTTGTTGGGTATTTCATTTTTTATTTTTTTTTGAGTCCATAACACAGAATAGAGCACTTTTGTTTTTCAAATAACAGTTCAAGCCTCTCTAGAGTTAAGTCTCTATATTATAGACATTATAATTAGGTAACATTAAGGAAATAGCTTATCACACATTATATTTGTCATTTTCCAATACGAAAAGTCACATTTGTTAAAAATTACACTGAAAAACAATATTTTTGCTATTTTACTCGTCATCTGTTTATATAGCATTCATTTAAAGTTTCCTACAGCAGACGTTACTGTTGAATAAATTAGGAAATTATTAACTCTGATTTATTATTTAGTGTGAATCACTCCTTAAATTTTTGTACATAAAAGCTATAAAGAGGGGTTTTTTTCGAACGTAGAAATTGTAGACTTAATCATTTTTTTCCCCCCGGTGTACAAATATTAATAAATTACTATTTTTAATCTATATACAATATCTAATATCAAACCTAAAAATCAATCCCACAGCTGTTGTTACTAATTGAAAGCTTTCTGAATTTTTATTTTTACATTTTATTTGTTATAACACTACACACAGCTGTAGTGAGCAATTATAATATTGGGATAGTTTCTAGTAGGAATAATAAAAACACACTATCAAACAATAAAACTGAATAAAGAATGTATATTGCCAATAGATGTCATTTAACTTGTTTTTGTTAAAGTGTTTTAAGGTGCATTTTTCCTTTAAGAGCACCCCGGAGTACTTGTTTCTAATACTTCCACAGAACTGGGAAACTGCCAAGCTTTAAAATTGCCACCATCAATCAAGAGGTTTTAAAGGATGCAACAAGCAATTTCATGGATGACTTTTTTTTTCCCAACTTCTTCAACATTATTCCCCATCACCCGTGTGCTATTGTGGATCCTCCCCCCGCCTCAGACCCGCTCCTGCTTCTCTTTGATTCCAACACCACTGATAAAAAAGTCTCTCTGTGTTCTGTCGCTTATTCATGTCCGGTAATTTCTTAGCTCAGACTAATTTTCCTCTCCCTGAACTGAAGCAAGTTCATCATAAATGTCTGGAACAAGAAGTATTAAGTTAGAACATGCCTTATGCTTCACTTAAACCTCAAAGGAATGAACCTTGTCCTAGATACTTTAGACAAGGGAGGAGCATAAATGCGTTTGCAGTATTTTTAAAATGTAATTGCGAACACTGTTGCAGTGACTCCCTGGCCTCATTTTTTTGGACAAAGAGTGTGGATAGGGATTGGCTGTGGGTGGGGCTGTGTGCTACAATTAGGGAGGCCGAGGAGAAAACACAAAGATAGCGTTGGTGTGTTGGTGACACAGGATCGAGCCTCCCTGTTTGCCATTATATCTAATCAGTGCGCTCTAATCAATTTATTCTGTTCAGTTTAAGCAGAGAACACGACTTGCTAGCAGAAAAACACAAAGTATTCCTTCATAAGAAGGAAAACAAAAGTAAAAAAGAATAATTATCAAATAATAAGCAAAAACTCCTTTAATATTCATTCCAAACTACAGTACAGGGCAATTCTGTGCTACTATATATATTTAGAGAAACCGGATTAGGTACAAATAAACAAAAACAAACAAACACAATCAAATTAATGGGAGGGGAGGCAATGTGGCAATGTGTGATTTCTGCAGCAAATAGGATATTTACTGAATAGCTGTTTTTGTCTTGTTTTTCTCAGACAGTCCTCAAATGGCTGTCTGCTGCTGGCCACATGGTCTGAAAACACAAGGGAGTCTGATACTTACACAGAGCACACTAAAGACATAAGGGATCATTGTCTTTATCCCCAGGTCCAGCAGCTATTTCGGAGCAAAACTGACCCAGCATCTTTCTGCTGATGAATGTTGATATATACTGTGGAAGATTGTTAGGCAACAATAACCTGACCAGAAAAACTACAAAAGAGATGGGGTATGATATGTAATTCACAGCTGAGCGATCACTAAAGACAGCAATAGGTTCCCATAAAAACTATTTTACCATAAATTAATGAAGTAGTGTGTTTTTTTTAAAGCACAGATGTACAATAAATAATAACTTGAGAAGATCTAGGAAAATCCTGACATTTCTTTTATTTTTTACAGGTAAAATTTTGTTCTTTTTGAATATTTATAGGTGCTAAAACTAAGGACGTCATTTCCACTGTTGTTTTTTCACTAGCTGAATGAACAGCCATCAACACCTGCCAGTTTCTTCTGCACACATTGCAAGAATTTAAAATTCATCTTCCCCCTTTTCTCCAATGGCAGACTGGCATTATGGTGTCAAAGAAAATGCCGGTTAGGGCAACACAAAAAGGTGACACGTCTAGCCAGGAGCCATCATTATAAGCCATCTGAGTCAGTTTTCAACTAAAGTACTTTTTTACATTTAAAAAAAAAATGCAGCAGCAGTGTTTTCCTTTTTCTTTTCTCTCTCCAGTTTAACAAACTCCCATTGCAATCAGCAGTGATTTAAATTGATCCTAATCATCTCAATCAACAATGTAATGACACAACTGTATATCTAAAGATTCGAGGAGGTTAAAAAAAAACTCATCCAACCCACTCAATTTCAGGATTACATGCAATTATTCTCACTTGTCATTTACTCCGAGTGCAGTACGGAGCACCTGCTCAGGGATAAATGGTGTGGGTTGAGAATCTGCCAATGAGCACAATGACAGTGGTGCTGACAGCCGCTGTGGAAGGTGATGACAAGTAGAGACTAGTGACAGATACTTGGATGTTTGTCATCTCTGTGGAGCTGACCAGGCACTTTCATCTTAGCTCTCTGTGTTTTGATGCAGCCTTGTCTCTGTTTCCCTTCCCTTTCTATATAAAGATGCCACAGCGTGTAGTATATACTGGCTGGCTATGGAAAAAGTGCAAAAACAGACAAGGTTTCACAATGATCTACCACCCTTTTAAACAGCTACTTTGTGTTTAAGTCTCTGGCAAATTATCTGCAGCTATGATCAATTGACGCTGTATATGCAGCGGTAGCTTCTAGGATGAACTGAAGCAGCTTTGCCCCTTGGGATATGGCTGTTTATGCCAGGGGCTCATTCATCTTCACAGTCCTTGTTGGTCATTTGATATCCATCAATTGATTATTTTTGGAGGGGCTTGGCTTTGTAACTACGGAGCAGTGTGTAGCGATTAATTGGTTAACTAGATGAGGTATTGAGACGTTTTAATTGTTGCGCTGTGAGGAAGCCAATTACATTTGCTCAAATGAGTGTGGATTGATTAAGGCAGGCTCGTTCGTGGGCTCCATCAACATGAAACTGATGGAAGGAGAAAAGTGTGTGATTCTTTGGGTGCAGTTGTTGATTTCTGAGATGATTTAGCACCTTCTAATGAGACAAGGTCACCTTGCTCCTGGCCTTTTAGGTCATTCTTTAACTGCTTTCTGACATGCTCACCAACAATTGGAACTTTTAACTACTCAAGGAGTGTAAAACTCACCAAAGCCTGGGTAGTTTTGCTATTAGTATTTGTTTACCTGTTTGCAACCCTGCATTCCATATAGCTTTAGTGAAATTGGTGGCCTGTTTTCTGGGCAGAGGCTGAATGTTTTCTAGCCTACCGGTTACAGCACATAAAGGAGCTGCTCTTGCTGGTAGTGAAATTAGAACAGGGCAGTCAGGTGTTACTGCAGTGCACCTTAAACCTGTCAAAGAGAATGGCCAGTACTTTTGATTTGGCCTCTCCAGAAGTTGCAGCAAGTGGTAATTTGCTGATACCATTTTTTTTTATCCACTGTTAACCTAATTTCTGCACACAGAAATTGCCTGTCCAGAGGGAAGGAAAACAATTCAGCCTGCTGACAGAACATGATTTGACTCCTCTAACCTCAAGGTACCACACAGACATGTACTGTAGCCCTGCTCGTTTAAGCAAACTATTCTGGCCTGTTTTACATTTGAAATAACTCACCTGGAGCACCGAGGTGAACGGTAATACACTGTATATAAAGTAGCCCTGTTATTGGAAATGTAAACTTAAAACTTGTGATATGGTCGCAACTTAGAAACATTCACATAAATAGAAAAAAGTCCTAATCTTTCTTTTCAATGAGAGTCATCAGAGAAGCCTTGATCCATACAATTTTTATCTCTGTTTCATCATGAATATGTAAACTGCAGCTATTTCTCTGGTAAAACATGATCCGTAGGGGCCAAGGCAATGTGATGAAGACTTGTGTCAGGCCAAGTGAGCTGGAACTGATGGTGCACATAATTAATGGTCTGAAATAGACTGAGAATTAGTGCTGGGCTGGGATGTTAATTGACTATGATACTTGGGCTGGTGCCTCTCAGCCTGAGGCTCTTATTCTTTTCCCCGTGCTTTGCTGTATCACTTTGCTTCAATTTTCCTGATGTCCTATTTCCCACTTCTCCCTCTACTTTTCCTCGATTTTGGCCTCCTACTCAAGTCTTCTCTTCCTTTTTCAATCCCATTTTCCATGTTTCTTAGTCTCCCCTTGACGGTTTCCTCTACCTCGGAGGCATATGGAACTTCAAAAACAGACAAGGACAGACCTGTGACGTACACTCCTCGTGCTGAAGTAGCCACCTATGCAAGCTTTACAAGCCTTGGTTGTCCCTTGCAGGATGGGGGAAATCTATAATTAAGACAAAGTTGTAACACTAATAGGACTACCATGCTAACAAGGGTGGGTGCACATTTGCACACGGTGAGACAACACTGCAAGTTTACAAAAAATAGTTGCCATGACAATGTACTGATATCACCTGCTTAGAGTCCTCTTCCATAATTCATTTGCTCAAATAGATGACCTGTGCAGGTCTGGAGCAAGAGCGTCAGGATGACAGTGTGCTTTAATAAATATGCAAAGTGAAAACAAGGTCATAAATAAGCTGGGTTTAGCATTTCCTTCTACCACAGATTTCCCTACATACATGAAGATTTTTTTCCCCACTCATGTTTGTTGCACTACCTCGTCAAATCGTTCTTTGTGTTCGTGCCAGGGTAAAATTGTGCATACCGGAAAACACTGCACTTGTAGAAAAAAGAGACACTTCCATAAAAAATAGAGCAAACTGAAATTGCAAAGGCATAGATTTGCAGATATTTAGTCCCATGCATTGGCTCAAGGTCCAAAACAGTGAACACTTATCACAGCTTTACTGAAGTATGCTGTCTAAATGAATAAATAAGTCTGCTGACATCACAGGGGATGGTATTAAACTGTTGCTAAGACTGGTGCTTGAGACTAGCAATAGTATGAATAAGGAGAAAAGCTACACTTTTCAAAGCCTTCTTAAAAATACATTTTAAAAAAATGTGTCCACATTAGCTCCATAACTTGTGTTTTTGTAGTTTTCCAATATTTTTTATTTGATGCATAATGGATGTTTTTTTTCTCTCCTTTTGTATAATATACACATTCAATCCAGTGATAGCAGAGCAATTCCACCTGGCATCACGACCACATCCAAAGATAAAATACATCCCTGCTGAGGCAGTTCCGTTTTGATAATAGAAAATCAGACACTGCCAAAGCTTCTCGACCATCATTAATCTCCTGCCCCAGTGCCGACTCACAGGGAGTGACTGGTGATGGAGAGCGGGAGAAGTAGACGATAGAGCGGGAAGGAGAGACCGGAGTGAATGAGAGGAGTGAATTAGACAGTAAAAGAGGAAGGCACATCAAAGCGAGGCTGGGAGGATGAAAAACTCGATTACAGAGAAGACAGAAGGTGAAAAGTATAGAGTGGACTTAGGCGCTAAAGAGAAAAGGAACTCAAGGCATTAAGTAGCTGGTCTATAGGGAACCAGCTGGACTGACGGTATAAAGTCGCCCTAATCACTCCATCAGCGATTACATCGTGTCCGCACACAGATAGTAACCACAGCCATTCCAGTATCTCCCCATCACACCTCATTACTCTACCTCTCAACTACACACGTTGCCTCGGTGATGGTCCCTAGGACATCACACTGCCATGGAGGTCTCACCTGTCAATGCACATGAGCATTACCTCCCATATGACTAAGTAGGCTTATTGGGTAGGCAGCTGTGGCTGAAGTATCCACTGGCCAGAGTGAGTAAAGATTGTCATTGATTTGTTGCGCTGAAGGACAGGCCGAGGTTGAAGGCCTGAGGTTGTGGGGCTGAGGCTGTGCCGGCTGTCAGGGTTTAAAGTCTGCTGGAGTTCTGAGACAGCTCAGCGTACAGAGGCATTTATCATCAGCAAGGTAACTGGCTTCTCTGAAAGCAAGTCAGGCGAAAAATGAACAGCTGCCACGGCTGCACTCACAAAGACCCCACCATTCTTTCTGCCTTTCACCAGACTTGGTTTCCAGCAACAGGAAACAAGTCAGACATATTGTCATTCAAATACATAACTGCTCACAAAGAGCCAGATTCGTCTGGCTGGAAATTAGATATCAGAACTGGAGGCTTCCGAACGTCACACTGTACACAAGACGGAAACAAAATAAAAACAGTTGAAATTAAAGAACAGACGTGGCATACATGTTTTATTACAAGAATTATAACTACCAACTGTGTCCTGCTGACAGAGAATATTTTTAATTAAGCCAAAAAAAAAAAAAAAAAAAAGGATAATAATTCAACAGCTATACACTTTGTGCTAACAGTTTAACTCATATGAACAAGCCATTACATGGCATCACTACATGAGGACTGGCTTTTTAGAAAGAAACCGCACTCTTTTCTCTTCCCAGCTAAAGCTCTTTTATGCGTTATGCATTCAACTTGGAAATCCGGGAGATTAAAGTTTTGTACTGAAAAGGTGCAGTAGGTGTAACAGTAATCAAGTGTTTTACAACAACATACTACAAAACAGAGACTTGATAATCCCATTATCTTTTTAAGTAGATATAGTGTGTCTGTGGTGTTGTGACTACGTATAATAGGATGCTAACATTTTCCACATGGTGCATATAAATTAGAACATTTTCGCTTTCTCATAGTCATGTTGTTTTGTATCTCAGTACTTTCTCTCAAACAACAGCTGCATGCTACAGCGTGGCTGGGTCTTTAATATGAAAGGATTGGCAATGTCTGACCTAATCAATCAGGTGCTGGTAAGTAGAAGCCTGTTCTATTACCACAGGGGGAGAAGGGGCATATGTATCAGTAATGCATTCGCTGACCTCCCACGTAAGATATAATTCCCGTGTGGTTATTTAACACCATTAATGATAAATGTGTATTTTACATGGCAGCATACGCCACCGCCCTCCCGTTAATTTCATCCTCCTAATTCTCTGTTATTTCGCTGTGCCTTTACCCTTTTCTTCCTCTCTATGTCCACCTCACAGTTGCCATATCTCATATTAAAGCTCAAACAGAATGTGGGCCCATTTCCCTGTGCAGTGCAGAGTGTTGGGGAGGGCTGCAGATTAAAAAGCCTTCCCCTGGGTGCGCTCACCAGGCTGTTCAGCACTGCTCGCCAGGGAGATTCACTACATACATTCTCTTTTATGGCCCTTTCCTTATTCATCATAACACAGCTTCAATTTTATTAACTTCTCCAGCCAAGCATACATCTTTCCCTGTGCCATCAGTCTTCTTCTCTCTATTTCTATCCAAACAGCACACCCCATGATGCTCATAAGCACAAGCACACAAGTGTGTACTGCTATTTGCTTCCACGTATACAGATTTAACACTAGGGAACGTTGAGTAAACGGACCCATTTCTTTCAGTCCAAGCACGTCTTTATCTTACTGTTGGGTGTTTCCCAGCGTTACCTTTCCTTGACATTGTGTCAGGCCCAGCTGATGGCCAGCACAAAAGACACTGGATGTGAAAAAAGTACCACAGAGCAAAGTTTCCAAACTCTATTTTATGTCGGGCATACATTAGAACGTAGACTTGATTTCTACACTTGATTTCTAATCAGTGGCTAAAACACTAATCAGCAGGACCCAAGCAATGTAAATATTCTAGCCTGAAACATACAGGAGAGTGTGAGTGCACTTTCATGGTATTGCACAGCAAAATACAGCCGACTCTGCACAGTTAGAAGATAGAGACTCAAATCTATTTTTGGAGGGTTTTTTCTTTCTCGTTTCCTTAGGCTGTGTAATCACAATCCCAGACACTGCAGAAAAGGCTAATTTTACTGGTCACAGCCTTGCCCACCATATGAAAAAGGAATATGCTCTTGAACCCAACGCTACAATGGCTTTAGTAGGTGGAAAAAGCAGATACATTCGATCCAATCACAGTCTCACTGGTAAGGTGATGGCACAAGGGCCATCTCAGCGTGAAAAGCTTTGATGGGGGAGCTTCACCCATATTGTATCATGAAAGACAGAATGTGAGTCGGACAAAGGGAGGGGAAGAGGGAAAAAAAGAGAAGTGGTGTTCCTCTGAAGATTTTAGTGTCAAGAAAACAGACACTGTTGAAGTCTTAGGTATGATATTTACTGACCGCTTAAAGTGATGAAAATATGCCAAGTAAAGCATGGGCTCTAATTGTGTTTACTAATTTTAGCAATGGCACTAAATTGTTCACATTTGGCATCACATTTTCTGATGCCACATGTGATACGAGTGGGTTTTAAATGTTGTTTGTGTAGCGGTTAAGCATAAAGGTAATTGTCAAATAAGCTATATAGATGTTAAGATCAATTAGTACATGATTATCAAATAAATGGAAAACAATGGAACTGTCTTGAGCTGGATGTTGAGTGTCGGTACCATTGAAACTTCTCCAGAAATTACACTGAGATCCAGACTCTGTAAGTCCACTCCAGTCTAATGTAAATGTATTCACCCAGGATTCTTCAGCATTTTCCCCCATGTATCTTTCCTTTTGTCCTGACTAATTTCCCAGCCTCCTTCAAAGAAAAACATCCCCACAAAATGAAGACTGCACCACCGAGTTTGACTGTAGGGATGGTATTAATGAAGTGATCCTCACTGCTGGCTTCCGCACGTCTTTGGGAATTTGTAGCCAGATCGATGAATCTTTGAGTCATCAGGCCAGAGGCTTTTTTCTTTTTTTGGTCAGATACGTGTTTAGGTGTCTTTTGGTTCCCAGAGTGCTATCATCTGCCTTTTATTGAGGAACGGCTTCTATCTGGTCAATATACCAAAAAAGCTACATTTGTGGAGCGCTAAGCTAGTAGTTTCCCTTCTGAGGGATTCTCTTACTGCCACAAAGGAAATTTCCTGTTGATTCAATGTGAACACTGGACAGTGGACCCACATGTAGGTAAGCTATAATTACCCTTATTTGGGAATATTGAAAGCTAATATTCTACCATTTCTTATATATCTTTCCAGATCAGGGCTTTGACACAATATCGTCCTGCAAGTCTGTGGACAAACTCTGATCTTCATGGCTTGATTTTCAGTCTGACATCTACTATTAGCTCAAGGCACCTTATGTTTACAGATGTGTGTCTTTCCTAATTATGTGCAATCAGTTCAATTAGGCAAAGATGCACTCCAATCATTTCGTTAATTGCCAGTGTTATATTGGTCTGTATATTTTCTGTTGCATAAGATAAATATTTCAGGCTATTATTTTCAATAACCAACAAACAGTAATTTTTTAGCATTTTCATTGGGGTATATTATATGTAGCATTAATAGAAAAACAATCCATTGAGCCCGAAACATAGCAAAATACAGAAAACATAAAAGGTTTGACAATATTATGTACATTTTGGTTAATGAATGGAATTTAGCTAAATCACAAAACTACTCAACTACTACTCAACATATTTCGATATAAAAATATCAATGGCAACAATGGAATAAATACTTGTTAAATTCAGAGATGATATTCTGGTTCAATTCAAAAAGAATTATCATGACTATTGTGTTTTTGCAGCTTTCAATTTACAGGTAATATAGTAAATTATCATCTGCTATATGCAGTAAGTGGTAAGTAGTGAGCTAAATGCAAAATAATCTTACTATAACTCAAAGTCTTTGTATGTGCTTGTTTCTTTGGATGCCAACTCATCCCATGTGATCAGAAGTTGAGCAACCAACTTGCCACCCAGTTACATCGTATACTCCAGAAAGTTTTTATCTATATCAGATGTAATGATGCCATCATTTTGCCCAGCAACCACATAGCAACAGGCTAACATGATTTCTTTTTAGCACCAATAACACCTTATAAAATCACCATATCATTTTTATTTCACCACAATAACATCTAAATTATATCCTTAAAACTTCTGCTATGCCTTTAGGTTGCTTGGCAACCACCACAGGAACTTACTAAAATGACATGGGGTTTTTATTCCTTTAAGGACCCAGAACAACTTCTAAAAGCAGCCTCTTGTTTTGATTTCATGACAATGATGTCTCATTAATATTTACAAACTGTAAATATATGCAATATATCATAAAGTCACCACATTACCTACAAACCACCTAATCATGGACAGCAACACAGACAGGCCAGCATGGGCATGTACTAGCTCATTTAACATGGTAAAAAGTATAGCTCAGGAAAAGGTGCTAATGTGCTATTGTCATTGTAAGTATGATAACACACTAGTTAGCTTTTAACTCAATCCACTGTTTGATGTTGGACATTGCTTCTGTGCTGACCTGATGAGTCAACATAAACCTGTAACAAATCTAGAGTCCCAGTTGTCTGGTCTCAGGTAAAAGACGTTAAACAACGCCTGAAGAGAAAGAAAACATGCCAAGGACTACACTCCAGCTCCCATCAAAGATTCACGAGTTCTCCGAAGCTGTCTTATCCACAAACAGAATTCCACACAAAGGCACATTCATCATCAAGGTGCTGTCCAGATCATAATGAGAAAAGCTCAAATGGAGGAGAAGCTGTCGTCTTCAGTTGTCCGATTCTCACCATATGCTGCAGCTCCTGTCGACTACTTTCTGCTTAAGAGAGAGCCAATTTATTTTCCCAGAAGGATGGACCACTTGTGACATTTGGCAATGGAGCATCAGACGTTTCATCCAGCTGTTTCAGAGACACACACAAACACGCAGAGGCTGGGACAGAGGTTTGCGTAGTCACCACACAGGCTTTGATAGGCTAAACAGGCTGACTTACAGCTGCTGCGTTTTAATGTGTAATGATCCGTGGTGGTCCTGATATAACCCTTCCCACTCACTGGCGCTTTGATGCCAGTGTATGCGCACGTATGAAAACACACTCAATCAAAACCCTTATATTCCTAAATCTAGCAGTTTTTCAAATGAATTCTTCTTTGTGATATTGCATGTGGTTGAATAGCTCCAACAATATTTACTGTGTAAATAGGAAACCAGGAACTGTTTCCCCAATGCTATTCAAAGCAATGTTTCTTTGCCAGAAGCTATTAGGGAATGGACTATTTTGCGTTTTTTTATCGCAGTTTTTGAGGATGCCAATTCAAATCATGAGTACAAAGTGGAAAAGATTTTCAGATCACTGCATTGTACTGACAAAAAGACTTATCTCCACAGTAAGTCTGAAGTACCATCAACCATTTTGTGCCCTGGAAATCATTTAGACAATTAGAAGCATTTTAGTGGAAGTGCTTTCAATGAAAAACACTCCTAAATGCCTGCTCACATTCACTACACTGTTACAAAAAGCATCTTAAAAAAACGGTAATATTCCGGCAGCTGGGGCGCCAAAATACTACCGTAAAATAACAGAAAATAACTCCCTGATAAAAATACGGTTATTTCCAGTAATGACAATACAGCTTGTTGCGCTAATTTTACATGGGATCTTGCCTTTGCAAGTGATTTTAAACATTAGATTAGGAACACGTTAATGTGATTAAACAATGAAATTATCTATAAATAGGAAAAAAAAAACAAATCTTAAAAAAACTGTAATATTCCGGCAGCTGTGGCGCCAAAATACTACCGTAAAAATAACAGAAAATAACTTTCTCATGAAAATACAGTTATTTTCAGTAATGAAAATACAGCTTGTTGCGCTAATTTTACATGGGATTCTGCCTTTTCCAAGTGCTTTTAGACATTAAATTAGGAATATTTTAACGTGATCAAACAATGAAATTACCTATAAACAAGGTCAATGAATGTGACAATATGAATCATAATACGTAAATGTACAGAAATATACAGTTAACAGTTGGTTTAAATAATAATGTATGCCCTGGGACAAACTGACAGAGGCGAGGCTGCCATATCGCACCATCGGCCCCTCTGGCCATCACCAGTAGGCGGAGAGTCTTGACCACGGACACAATACCGAGAGTGTCCAAGTCGGGGCTCGAACCGGCAACCTTCCGAGCACAAGGCGAACTGCCAACTCTTGAGCCACGATCGCCCTAAATAGCAATGAAAATAATACTTATGTGATGTAACGCAAGCTTATAGGAATCATTTTATACTTTTCCATAGCATTACATTTGAATTCAACAGTTCGATCTTTCAAATAACGGACAGATATTTGTGAAATCGTGAAACATTTGTGAATGTATTTTAACAATCTAAGTATGCATATGTACAGACAGATACATTTAATGATCATGAAAATTATGTTTTATTACATTACAGTGATTTAACGTTAATTTACATTTGAAATGTGAACTCACAGTCTATTTACGTAACTTTAATGATATTCTAGAAGAACAGAACAAAACTGTAAAATGCAGTAAAATACTTTTATATTAGGATTTTTTCCTACACTGCAGCCATACCCACGACCTTGTGGTTGTTAGTTCACATTCATTGGCCGATGCTTAGCGTCATGTTATTATGTGTCCCAACATCCAATGGCATGTCACATTGTTTTCATGGCCACACCCTCACCACAGGTGCAGAGGCCTATTTCTGTTCAGGAATGTTGTGAATACTTTGAGATTTATATTAATTGCAATTCCTACCTCTACATTTATTTTTTTTAAATATATAATTAGCACAGCGTGGCCGTGCAATGTTTTATATGTTTTTTTTAGTTTTTATTCCTATTAATTATATTTTCACTTGTTACCTCTGAATTATTGAATCAGACCTAGATGACATGAAATTTTCAGCACAATTATAATTCAAATACTCCTTTAATTATTGATTATTCTCATTCATTTTTGATCATTTTATATATTTTTCCATAGTATTACATTTGGATTTAACAGATTATACTCTCACATAACAGATAAATATTTGTGAATTCATGATACATTTCTGAATGTATTTTTACAATCTAAATATGCATATGTACAAAAAAATATATTTAAAAAACAAGTAAATTGTGTTTTACTATATGTACAGTGATGTTATGTTATTTTAGCTTTGGCATGTAAAATCACAGTCTACCTATGTAAATTTCATGATATTCTAGAAAGACAGTACAAAACTGTAAAATATACAGTAAGATACTTTGACATTACTATTTTTTGGAACAGTGTACTTTTATGTTTCAAAAAGCTACAAATATAATATCAGGTTTCTTAATGGTGATTACATTAATCACAATTACAATTTAAAAACCACATACAGTGGGGCAAAAAAGTATTTAGTCAGCCACCGATTGTGCAAGTTCCCCCACCTAAAATGATGACAGAGGTCAGTAATTTGCACCAGAGGTACACTTCAACTGTGAGAGACAGAATGTGAAAAAAAAATCCATGAATCCACATGGTAGGATTTGTAAAGAATTTATTCGTAAATCAGGGTGGAAAATAAGTATTTGGTCAATAACAAAAATACAACTCAATACTTTGTAACATAACCTTTGTTGGCAATAACAGAGGTCAAACGTTTACTATAGGTCTTTACCAGGTTTGCACACACAGTAGCTGGTATTTTGGCCCATTCCTCCATGCAGATCTTCTCGAGAGCAGTGATGTTTTGGGGCTGTCGCCGAGCAACACGGACTTTCAACTCCCGCCACAGATTTTCTATGGGGTTGAGGTCTGGAGACTGGCTAGGCCACTCCAGGACTTTCAAATGCTTCTTACGGAGCCACTCCTTTGTTGCCCGGGCGGTGTGTTTTGGATCATTGTCATGTTGGAAGACCCAGCCTCGTTTCATCTTCAAAGTACTCACTGATGGAAGGAGGTTTTGGCTCAAAATCTCACGATACATGGCCCCATTCATTCTGTCCTTAACACGGATCAGTTGTCCTGTCCCCTTGGCAGAAAAACAGCCCCATAGCATGATGTTTCCACCCCCATGCTTCACAGTAGGTATGGTGTTCTTGGGATGCAACTCAGTATTCTTCTTCCTCCAAACACGACGATTTGAGTTGATACCAAAAAGTTCTACTTTGGTTTCATCTGACCACATGACATTCTCCCAATCCTCTGCTGTATCATCCATGTGCTCTCTGGCAAACTTCAGACGGGCCTGGACATGCACTGGCTTCAGCAGCGGGACACGTCTGGCACTGCGGGATTTGATTCCCTGCCGTTGTAGTGTGTTACTGATGGTGACCTTTGTTACTTTGGTCCCAGCTCTCTGCAGGTCATTCACCAGGTCCCCCCGTGTGGTTCTGGGATCTTTGCTCACCGTTCTCATGATCATTTTGACCCCACGGGATGAGATCTTGCGTGGAGCCCCAGATCGAGGGAGATTATCAGTGGTCTTGTATGTTTTCCATTTTCTGATGATTGCTCCCACAGTTGATTTTTTCACACCAAGCTGCTTGCCTATTGTAGATTCACTCTTCCCAGTCTGGTGCAGGTCTACAATACTTTTCCTGGTGTCCTTCGAAAGCTCTTTGGTCTTGGCCATGGCGGAGTTTGGAGTCTGACTGTTTGAGGCTGTGGACAGGTGTCTTTTATACAGATGATGAGTTCAAACAGGTGCCATTCATACAGGTAACGAGTGGGGGACAGAAAAGCTTCTTACAGAAGACGTTACAGGTCTGTGAGGGCCAGAGATTTTCCTTGTTTGAGGTGACCAAATACTTATTTTCCACCCTAATTTACGAATAAATTCTTTACAAATCCTACCATGTGAATTCATGGATTTTTTTTTCACATTCTGTCTCTCACAGTTGAAGTGTACCTCTGGTGCAAATTACTGACCTCTGTCATCATTTTAAGTGGGGGAACTTGCACAATCAGTGGCTGACTAAATACTTTTTTGCCCCACTGTATGTACGTGTAATGGAAGCTGTGACTGTGTGTTATACCCTTGAAGACACATTTTAGACTAAAAGTGGTTTACATTGATTTTCTGTGCCATAGACAGTAAGTGGCACCACTGACTGCATCTGTGTACCCAGTTGTGCTCATATAAATGTCCTGTTGAGCGCATACTGGAGCACGCAGAAGAGCATGAGTAGGTGCATGTGCAGCAGAAAAGATGGAGGGGGTCATGGGGCTAAAATGAGCATGGAATCTGAAAATGGGGATATATGAATAATAAAAATGGATGGTGTAGCCAGGCTTCCTGCATACGAGTCCGATAAAATGCTTCTATTAGCAGAGCCACCCAGGTGTAACGTGGCCACGAAGTCTGAATATCCAAGCAAAAGGAAAACAGTGGAGCCTTGTTATGGTGAGAGGAAATGCAAGTTAACTCTACCAAACATTAATCCACGTGATGGGTCAATAGACTCTATAGCTCTGTGTGCATGTGGACACGGATTTGTGTGTGTGTGTGTGTGTGTGTGTGTGTGTGTGTGTGTGTGTGTGTGTGCATGCAAGAGAAAGAGAGGAAGAGGCAAGAATGTGTGTGGGACACTTGATTTTCAGAGACGTGCATCTCTGTCATTGGATGCTCAAGGCACATGCATGTGCTTAGATTTCCATACTTTGCTACAGGGCTCTTTCAGATGTGATGTAATCACTTTATCATGGTAATGGAAATTGGATTTAATTTTCTCCTTTCAGCAGCTGCACGTTGATTCACCCTCTCTTCAGCTTGGAGGGGAAAAAAACTGCAAGTGAGAGATTCCTTGCTCGCTGGCTCTTCATCTAGCCTATAAACACCGATCTTATTTGTAGAAGTGGTAAAATTGTATAATTAAAAACAATAATTCACTACAGGTCGCTATCGCTCCTGCTAATTAAACCGAGTTGACACAGCAAGGTGTGTGGGGTGAGACGACAGTTAGAGTTAGAGAAGACGTACTCCTTTGAGCTGGATTCATCTTCTCTGTGCCTCGTAGAGGAAGCTTAAAGATTTGAGAAATGATAAAGGACAAAGTTGGATTGCTGCTGAAAAGTACAAAAAAAAAAGGATTTGGCTCGTGGAGGTCTACCAACATTAAAATTATGTTGTTCTGAGGGAGAAGAAAAAAAGGAGCCCGGGGACCATGATTTACATTGAAACTGGCTGTAAAAAACATCACCTCACACCTCCCTGTTTCACATTTCTACTTTTTCACCCTTCGACAAGGAGCAGAAAGTGCAATTTTGTAAATCCGCCCAGCAGATCAAAGTGCTACCATGTTCTAATGGCTGCCACCCACCCACCCACCAGTCTCTCCTGTGGAAGAGCCCCATCAGCAGAGCGTGTTTAGGAAGAGCCAAGACAGCCTGATTAATCTCCTAATAGTTCCAGAGAGAGATAAAGACGGATACTGTAGAAGCACAGATGGGAAAAGGAAAGAGAAACAAAGTTGGAATTCAGTTATCAGATTGCACCATATGCGCCAGTGGAGAACGTGAAAAGAAGACAAGCAACAGAGAAAGCTGATGAAAACAACTCTATGTTTTGTCTCTGTTGTGACTCTCACACGTTTAAAAGTAGAACAACACGACTCCTCCATTGTTTGCCGTAGCATTAAGGGGATGGGGGAATGGCAGTGATGCAGCACCCGCCTCCCCCCTCAACCGCCCCTCCTCCATGCCCCTGTCACCATCACAGAGAGCAGTAAAGGTAAAACTATTCAAGTCAATTCAAGTAGGCTTATCATCCCTTCACCTGTATACTGAGCTAACGCGAACATCTCTCTTTCTCTCCCTCTCCCCCTGACAAACTCAGTCGGCTTGACTGGATGACAGTAACTATCAAAAGGATTCCACAAATAGGGAAAATCAAGACCAGAATAAAATATAAAAAGGGGAGATAATAGAAAAAAAATGAGCTTGTCATGTCTGAGAAATTGGGGAATTTCAGAATGAACACAAATTGAAAGAATGAAAGTGTATGCTAAGAAAGACAATTTCACAACTCACTGAAGATTGAGCCACCACCTCAGCGTAGTTGGTTGTAACACGCTGCGCACGATGAATGGTAAATTCCTTGCATTTACCTCGGTGAAGTAAAGCATCATATGGTTTGCTTTCCAGGAACGCAGTATAGCAGCGAGTCAGCCAGCTGATGCTTTTATAATCCTTTCATGTGAAATGTCGGTTTTGACCGAAAAATGAATCAATTTTACTGAAAAAAAAACCCTTCTAGTTACTTCAATGCCTTCAAAAGGGGCGTGTCTGCGAGCACTTCCTGTGCATTTTGCAGAGAACAGTACTAAAGTGAAGGTTTCTAGCGTTACATATGTGCACGTATACACAGACAGCATAAGCACCTTCAAAAGATCAGCTTTGTTAGCGCTCGCATTAACACATACGATTATCCTGGGCACAGGGAGAAATAGGTGTTGTGCTTGTTTTTACTGATTGTATTACCAAAATCATTTTTCTCCTTTTGTTGGATGCCACCCATTAACATGCTTTAGCTGTGACAGTGAATATTTTGATTTGATATTCCGCACCTTCTCTGGCTCGCAGTGGACTGAGAAAAGATGGTGGGGTGCGAAAAGTGACGAATGGGACAGGTTTAGATAAGAGAAGCCAAGAGGTACCATTTTTTTCTGCGTGTGATTGGTGCTGGTGTCACTGCTGGGCCCAACATCAGGCAGAATTTTTATAAAAACACCCACATTTTTTTCGGCCAAGCCGGAGAGTCAAGAAATTACATAATGATGTGGGTGTTTCCGAGCAATAAATAAACAGTTTAACAACAACTACGGTAGGATACATGGGGTGTTTTTGTGAGTGCGTGCGTGTGTGTCTGTTAGCCACAAGTGTCAAACACCTCGCCCATTGCAGCATCCAGTAACACAATACAGCAGGTCAAAAATGCGCTTGTTTTATTCTTTGTACTCGGAAGGAAGCGGTGCTTCTTTGTCCTGCAGCACCACTGGGTCTGTATTCCTCTCTATTTACTCCCAGTCAGTATTTTAAGGGTAGCAGAACAGATATTTTCTGTGCCGTGAAACTGCCTGCAATATTTCAGCATTTGGTGAAGTTTCCAGTGTCGGTAAGAGCTTTTTTTTTTTACCATAGCGGCCACACAATAAGCAGCACTATTCTGAACCCAGCAACAGGACCTGATACAGCGAAGGCAAATAATATCACATTTCTATTTACAGCACATTTTGCAATTTCAAGCGCTGCTTGCTTTTTCAACAATTATCACTAACTCTCGCCGTAAGTGGTACCACCTGGCTTAGAAAAACAGGGTGTGTTATTTTCTATAAGCACTGCATCAGTCAGAAAATATTCACAGCATGACTGCGGCATCACAGCTGAGTCTGAGGGAAAACTTGGAGGAAAAAAATGATGAAAGTGCACGCCAGACTTTTAATTCTCAAATCCAGCTTCAGGTATGAGTTACTGCCTGTCTGATTCAAGGCAGGAATATGGAGAAGTATATTGAAAGGTCCCTCTACCTGACAAACTGGGGAGCAGCTATGAGTGACTGTCGGCTTTTCAGTTTGTCTATGACAGCGTCTGTCTTCATTCAGTGCTCTTAAATTGGCTTTGGAACCGATTGGAAATGGTTCTTTTATTATACACTTCCCATAACTCCCCCTCTCATCAAAGCTTGACCATCTTTTATCTGGAAGATGACGTTTCCATTAGGGTCTGCCAACCTCTGACTGTTGCTCTGTGAGTTGTGGTGCCGAGGAAGAGTATTGTTAACCAACACAACAACAGGATCTCACTGGCTGGGGAGCTCACAACCCTCGGTCGTGGCAAGGCAGTTCATCAGATGACTGCTCACCCAGAACACACACACACACACACACACACACACAGGAGCAGACACACATGGCTTGTCTCTATTGCCTTCTCCCATTTCTTTCTCCCTTTTCTCTCGCATTCTTAGACACACAAACACAAAAATTCACAGATCTGACAAAGTCAGACAATAGAGCAGCAGAAAAAAAGACAGAACTTGGCCAAAGGGAATGTGTCTGTCAGCTCTTCCTCACCAGTTCCAGTGTTTCATCAAAGGTATGAGGTTCAGCTGCCAATATGGCAACACTTTCAGTCCCCAAACACAGAACTGGGGTTCTCTCAAATACTGGAGCTTGATGACTCCCTCCTCCCTCTGTTGCTGTCTTCATTAACCGCATTTCGAGATACAGCTTACATTAACAATTTAAGGTTCAAGGAAGCGGAATCGTTATACAGCCCTAGGATGTATAGTAAGTATACTGCATACTATTTTTAAAGCTTCCTGCTGACCAGGCCTGGTAACACTGCTGGCGCTCATAAGGACGTGGCCATGCCCGGTGTGTGTGCATGTCGGAAGAGACATACGCTCTGGTCCCACTCTGGGAGTTATAATTAGATCTACGTTATCAGACTGTCTGTTCACACTGGCCCTTTCAGCTACTGTTTGGATGCATCATGAATCATTAGTCTAAGTGGTCACGCAAGATCTCAGTTCGATCTGTGTTTTGTGAAACATTTCATTCATCTGTAAAAGTTAAACACAATTTTTATCTCTCCCATTACTTATCTTACATTGCTCCTCATTTCTGTTGTGTTCATGTCCTTCATTTTTCTTCCTCCTGCTTTTCCGCACATCTCTTTTCTTCCACGGCCTGGCAGCGGGAAAGCCTATTCTCCAGCATGATTTCATCAGGCTCAGCTCCTTGACCTTTGTGCCATGCTGTAAATGGCAGCTTTCTTTATGAGGCCTGTGATGACTTTATTGAACAATTCACACACAAGGGCACGCGTGAACACAAACACCCACACACACACACCCACTTGTTCACAATATACATGCGTGCACGCTGCCATGGGATCTGTCCTTCACAGCCAGCTATAACTCTGACTTTTAGGTGCGTGCTGAAAATTCCAGGCCTTCAGAGCTGCTGAGCAGTTTTAGAGCAGGTGATCAGCATTCCTGCAAAAAATAAATCCAGGTTTCATGGGGACTGAAACGCAACCAAAGTTTATTCATATCATATTTATAAACCAAGCTGATAAACTTTCAGATCTGAGTCAGGACCTTGGAGTCAGTGGGCTGCTATTAATTGTGTGCAAATACATAATTAATATCTCCAAAAGTTGATTCTGTTCATCTGGACGCAGCGTTTTGTGGGAGAACAATTAATAGTTTTTTAAAGACCATAGCCCTTAGGTAAAGGCTCATGGAAACCAGCTGACTGTGATGAGCACACTGGAGCAGCAGGAGCAAATATTTTCAATTTCCAGCAAGCGGGAAATAGTACATTTGAATTTCACAACAATTTAGAGAGTGGTGAGAGAATCCATGAAATTTCAGTGAGAGCAATTATATCTGACAAGTAAACAAAATTAAATTGCAGCGATTCAAACAGCATGTTGCAAAATGCGTCAGTGAATGAAAAGCCCCGTGTGCGCACTGAAATTAGTTGTGCTGCTACCAAGTTTTAGAAATTTGGGACAAGAGTGTTCGACACCCAAGTCTGGGCAGTTAAACAGACTTTCTAAAAACTGGCCAGGCTTTACTGAAGGTCTTTTCTGTCAATGTAGTCGTTGTCTTTGTGAAAGTTAAACAAGTACCCATTATCATGGCGGTCACAAAGGACACTGGGCACTGAAGTGTAGTGAAGTCCTTTCACACTGTAACCGTTCCAACAATGTGTCACAACAACCGCGCCGACGTAGCTCTCGCCATATGCTACGAGTACTGATCCGGGCCGTTCCTGACTCAGCTTTACCCCGTAGTCGTGGTTCATAACAGAAGAAGTGATCAGAGAAGAGTGGTGGGTACTGCTGCCATCATGATTAATACTTTGCATTAGAATTAACTGGACTTCTGTATCTGTATAAAACTGAAAAACTCTAGCTGAGCTGAGGCAGGGAGACATGAGTAAGCTGGTATAAGATGCTGCTCCTGAACTGTTTTGCTCACTCATGCTGTTAACTGCTCCATCATCTACTTAAGTAAAGACCTATGAAAAAAAATGAAGTCATGTCTGTGCAGCAGTAACATGCCTCATCTCCCATTGTTGGTGTGTGCGCACGTTTAGATCTCGCATGAATCCCTGGCTATGATGATGATACAGTGACACGTTTCACATAACTACCGAGAGCGAGGAGGACACACACTCCTACATGCGTGCACATACGTGTAAGAGTGTCAGTTACAACAACAGTCGCTGAGTTTATGAGCGACCTGCATCTGACAACTTGTCAGTAGATGTTGCAAAGCGCAAAGCGTAGTCTAGGATGAGAGCTCGTGGCTTGTGTATGTGCACTCGAGTCCTTTTTCAGACTTAATCCTTCTACCTCCCTTGTTTCATCTTATCCCCTTCATCCCCCCTGCGCCAACATCAGGCTTTTCCTGACACAGTCCTTATTCTTTATCTTTTCAGTTTTTTATCCTTTCTTTTTGCTCCACTTATCTTCCGTCTTTCCTTCCTTCATTGTCTTTGGCTTTTTATCAGTCATCTTGCAGGGAAAAGGTAATAAAAGACCAACACATCGAAGGAACATTGCTCCGCTTTTGATATTTTGTTCTCTCACACCCTCCTTTTTGTCTTTTATTTTTGTTTGCTGCAGCAGACCTTATCGGGAAGATGGCTGCGAGATAAGGCCTCTGTGGTTCTTTGTGGTGAAATAATACGACAGGCCGATAAGGCCGGATGTGTGACTAGGTTCGCCACTGCCACTGCCTGCCTGGGAAGAGGCCCCAGGGTGTGCTAGGAAATCCCCAGTGGGGCTAAGAGATATCAAACCTTTTATAAAATGTCAACCCTACACTTCGGACACAAGCAGTGACATGTTTTCCAAGGCAACTGCGCAGCTTAAATTTTTGATAATAACAGAGACAGCAAGCAGCCACATTCTTTAAAAATGCATCGCTGTGCGCCTTTTTAATGTGAGCTGTGGTTGTTAATGACATGTAAAATGTGTGTGTGGCTGCTGCCAGACTAACAAGGCTAAACATTACAGATGTAATGGATGAAAGCAAACTATAAAAAAAGGTCTTGGCCTGTGCTTCGTGTGGACACAAACAAACTTTTCATTGCCATCTGTTTAATAGTGATGGAGTCACAAGTTCCTGGCTCATGCCATTACTTTGTCTCTAATCTGCAGCACCTATTACGATTTCATGAAGTGGTAATGATTATACAATTACTTCCAGCTTGGAAATACCATAATAATGGCTGCAATGACCAAGGTTTGCGAGTTTATTGAGTGGATGTTTATGGATTTAAAAACAAACACACACAGACTGGCTGACTGGCTGGCCATTGATTTGTGCTGCTACTGACTAAAGAAGCGTGGTGGGCAACACTGGCACTCAATAGCAGTTACATTTTCATATAAATAACAACAGCATTCTGGCCTTTAATTGCCACAGAAATGACTACATGGGTTAAAGAGTGGGCATAGATGGATATGGCATTGATTTGGGTGACTTTTTTTTTACGCTTTGTACTCTGAGGCATCACTTGGGTGACATCTCCAGCTCACTTTTTCTCCTCAACTGGCCTCATGATAAACATGTTATGTTTGTATTCTAAAGAGGGCTGACAGCGCCTGCTTTTTGTTTTTTTCTCCCAGATCCAAACCTCTAACAACTCTGAATAGGATAACAAAGGAAAATGGCTGGATAGATGGATCTCATACCACAATTAGAAAATCAATTACAAAACACATAATTCATAGTAACTCTCAGCTATAGTGTATACACTTTAAATGCTTTAGCTTTATACCTGATCAGATGTTGTAATGCTTCTGTGCTGAAGCCACATTAAAGCTTTGACTTCAAGTGTTAAGCGCAGTCTGGATCCAGCAGAGACATAGAATTCCCACAACAATTTTCTACATCTTTTATAACCCCTCCTTGTCAGACACAGGGCTATTTCACAAAATGCGCAAGTGAAATAAAGAGTTAAGGAGAGGGAGACACTTCAAGCATAACTGATTTATTAGGCCAAGTGAAGGGAGGAGAAGGAGAGAAGAAAATGATTTAGGCCTCACATACACTTTTAATTACTGTTGTCAAGGTGTTTGCTTCGCCCTTCTGGGAAAAAGCAAACCAAATCATCACTCATACCAACTACTTAGAAGACCCGCAAAACAGGCCATAAAGTTTAGCACCTCTTCGATAGTGCAACATTTACTGCAACATAAACAAATCCCAGCCTTCTCTCTGCGCAGTGTCTGTCTTTTCTCCCGAGGTAAGGCACGCTGCATGGCTGATAAACTGGGCAGAATGAGGCCACAAATCCAGGGGTGCCCTGCTCAACCTCGTGCGCTTACCTGAGGGATGGAAGAGGACAAAGGAACAACATGTGCCTGTCTGTTTGATCTCCCTGTATGAGGTGCGCTGCACATGTAGGCTGCTGACACGTCATGGATTGTTTGCTCTCGCACCAGCAGCCCTCACTGCACAGCAGCTCTTATTATAGCGGGGAGGCAGCTGAGAATGATATTCATTCGCACGCGCGCGCATACAGACACGCGCACACATACAAATTTTCCTTTGATGAGGCTGTGGTATAAACTATCTATGACCAGAGGCTCACTTAGAATTCCTGTCTGCAACATTACACTCTTATAGCTGGAAGACAATAGAAGGCAGTGGCCAGACAGTCTGCCCCAAAAGCAATACCAATGAAGAAAATACACATCCGTCTTGCAATATTTAACTTGAATGTCAAGTGCTCCTCGGCATATACACCTGAAATTACAATAGCTGTGTTTCCAGGTTAGTCTTTAGTAATATTGACCGGCAGCAATAGAGGATATAGGAAGGGCCACTAAATCCATTATTCATAAATGAAAACAGGGGACAAGAGGAAGATGAGTGTTTCTGCTGACTATGTGGTTGCTCCCTCAGAAGTCTGAGACATTTTAAGAGCGGATACGGTTCCCCCACCACACTAACCCCAGTCAAGTTTGGTTTCATTTATGCTGATTTCCATATGTCCAAAAGATCTGTTTCAATCTATAGCTTCCTGCTGCTCAGTCACTCTAAATGTTTTATGAGCCTGTGCGGCTTGCTGGTGAAAGCAAACTGTAACAAAGGAGGATAATTTTCGTGTTCCTGGCACATACAAGATATTCAAACAAAATGATATATATATGAAATGGAAAGGGGAATACAATAATTCAAGGCTACAGTTATCTGAGCTAAACCACTAATAGCACACGCCGCTCTGCCTACAGTGCCATGCTGCAAAATGTTTCCACAGCAGCACATAATTAAAAACAGCATGCTTATATGTGTATTATATTTATGTGTGTGAAAGCACAACAGGCTGGCGAGAAGAACAGTGCCGCAGTGAAAAAAAAAGGTAATTAAGTTGACCGGAACAAGGCGAGCTATCTGTTAAATATTCCATGCAGCCCCACACAAAGCACCATGGAAGCCATCAACAACAGGGCACCGACAACAATTACAGAATAATTAGCAGAGAAGATTTGTCTTTGCCAGGGATATGTGTAAGTAATTGTATAAGTAATTTTAGACTTGGCCCGGTCCAAATTGCCTTACTTGTGCTTCAACCTCGGTTAACATAAGTGGACTTAAAGGGCGTGCAGCGCAAGTGTGGCAACATCTCTAAAAGCGCATACAAACATGCTTGCATATGCTTCTAGAAATACATTTCCCTTGACTTTATAACAATGAAATCATACAGCCACTACTAAGTGTAATGACAACAGAAAACAGCTATTCTCACTCCATGTTCAGTCATTCCTCAGAGAGTTTTACACTGCTTGTCAAAAAGGGGGGGAAAAACTAGAAGACACTAATGCAGTGCTACAGTTATTTAGATTTATTCACACTATCCCTATTTATGCTTCATCATCTGTTACTGTTCAGATTATATTCGATGATTTACTTGTTGTAACGAGGCAATCAACATTCAAAGAATAACAATGTACTTCCTATAAAAATAAGCTCTACATGTGATAGTTTGGGGACGCTGAGCTACAGCTCACTGTAATGGAGCAAGAAAGAGAAGGCTATTTTTATCTCACCCCGAGGCTCGGGGCAGCTGTGTCAGAAGTCAACAACTATGGTGACTCCATGCTGTGGCACTCCAAAAAAAGAAACAAAACACACACACAAAACCTCATGCTTTAGCATACTGAGGTCTGCCTTTTAGTTTCTTTTTAAATTCTTTTTAAACTAAGCAAGAATCTTAAAATCTGAGCAACGTTTGAGGCTAAGCAGCCTGAGCGCTCTGCACAAATGTGCTCAGCGAGAACTTTGGAGAATAGCTGAGCCAATCAAAAAATGTTTCACACAGATAAAAACAAACACAATGTTGACACTTCTAACCTTGTAACTCCCCAAAAAGCGAACATGCCTAACAGTGTAACATTGACGATGAAATCAAATTTACCCCATGTTAGCCATGGCAATATTGTTCTGTATGAGGCAAGCCTAGAACATATTGATGTACAGCTTTGAGGATGACAAGCTGTGCTCGCTGTGATTTGTTACACTAATAAAAGTGAAGACACATTATTGTCCTGCCCTCTCAAATACACATACACACAGATCTTCCCCTCGCTCGCTCTCTGTCTCTCTCTCACACACACACACACACACACACACACACACACACACACACATTCATTCCTCTTCATGGACCACTTGGCTTTGTAGTGGCAAAGAGCTTGAACAAATTGAGAAATGATTGGAATTGAAAGATGAGTAATGGCAATTCTAGCGCTGTCTCTTCTCAATATGGAGATGATGAGATTTGATTCTTTGAGGTCAGGTACATCATCCGAGCAGAGTGGATGTCCCGTCTATGACTAAAAGAGATAGGGGGCCATTCGCTCTCGCCTACATCCTTTTGCTACAATCGGTCACAGCCAACATAAAATCAATGCCATATTTACCAGCGTATTACCATACTAATAACACTGCTCATCGCCACTTTAACAATTAAGGCTCAAAATCTGCATGCTAAATATATGCAGCGCCTGGGTTATTAGGCATTGCACTTTCTTACTGCCGTCTCCTCCCCATTCATGTTGGGGAGAGTGAATCAGCAGTAAATGATTCATTTCATTCCTTTCAGTGCTATCTCCTCATTACGGTCAGCAGTTAATTCACTATTACAGTGCCATTAGCCTAGCTTCGCCACAGACTGCGCTGCAACCTGCCAAACATACTGACAAGCAAATGGCAGTTCTGGTTTCACTGACACTTGGTCACACAAAGGGAAAGCAAGGAGAGGAGTTAGGCTGTGAGGGCTGATTCTGTGATTCTTGCTAGTCAGGCTTTTATTACAAGATCCCTTAAATAGGAGTAGTGGGAATGAAGGGAAACCTCCACAACATAAAATGGAATGTATCTTGAAACAAAAAGGTGGTCAAGCAGGCTGAAAAGAAAACTTTGGCCTTTTGCCATCTGTCGCATTGCGCTGATGATCCTCAAATTACACGCTCTGTTGGTTTTTGCTGATTCTGATTAATGTGGAGCAGGTTGGCAGCTAAGGCTGTCTTAAGATGTTGTCCCAGGGAGGCGGGGTAACTGTAGAATTAAGAGTGACTCGTGTCAGCACAAACCGTGGGAAGCAAAATCGCTTGTGATGAATGTGTTTTCTCCTACCCTCTGCTTGTTGGAGCATGACATTTAAATGATGAATAATGTCATGGGAAACGCATCTGTATTTGGATGACGTTTTTTGTAATTTTACAGATTTTATTCGGGGAAAATGCAGTTCCTTCAGTAACCACTTGAGGCATCATTCGAAAATAAGTCGATTATGACGTTATATGTGACATGGGAGTAAAATCTGGACCTCAAAGGCTCATTCATTCTGCTTTTACTTTAAAAGGGAGGAAAAAAGGAAAACCATCAAAAATGGTCTCCATAGCTTGTTTTTCTTTTTTCTTTTTGTTTTACTTCTTAACTCATCCAAACTTTCTTAAGGCTTAAAGTTTGCGGTGTTGACTGGCAGCTGCATGCAGACACAGGTGTGTGTAGCAGGCAGCTGTCTGCCAGACTTCACCTCCTCCAATTTGAGGAGGACCTGTCAACCGCATCTGTGATGTTGACGCCTTGAGGAGCATTTCAAAAGAAATTATTTTTAAAAATAAAAAATGTAAAATAGTACATCACATCCAATAACTCTGTGCTCCAGTGAGCGAAAATCTACTGTTGTGTGATTCACAGCCGAGGATGCATCTTGTTTCCTAGTGTTAGTGAATAAGAAGCACCGAGGCTTCGAATTGGAGAGCAACGGGGGGAATCTTAGTGGCAACATCTATTATGTCTTGATTTCATGTAAAGTTACAAAGAATCATGTTTGCATTTGTGCATTTTAAATAACAGAAATGGTATACTGCAGTTTTACATTTGAAATCATGTAATCTATTTAACTTTAAATCAGCTTAAAATGAACATTTTCACCACGGAGCTAAGTCCAGCAGACTATATTGGAATAGTTGCCATGGCAACAACAGTTAAAGTAAAGGCTGTTCAAACACTAAAAGCATCCAACATATGAAAATGATTTTAAAACCTTTAGCTGGACATGGAATCGCACACGCCTGCACACAAGTTGACACGAGCGTGTTCATTTCTTCTCCATTTCCAGTTCGTCCAACTATCAGTTGCTCAGTTGCTAATTATTGATATGCACTGACTGGGGAAGCAATGCAGGAAGGCTGTATACACAGAAATCCTGGGGGTATTGCATGCGGCTGTGTTCTATGTCTGCGCATAGCGAGGTAATTACTGGGTGTGAGACCTTAACACAACTGTGGATGAGAATAAGATCCCTTCCCTGGACATGTGTTTTAATAGGAGCATGGGGAATAGCGTGACACAGGCTCTCTCCTGAGACCTGCAGCACCTCTCCCAGGTAACAATCTCATAGCACCGAATGTGAAAGTGCAGTGTTCATCTAATGAAGCACACGATTGTGAATAATCAGAACTTTATAAGTAATGTGAACTCCAAAAGAACATATCAAAGTTGACGTTTTCCCACTCGAAGCTGAGATGCTCAGACAGTGTGCAAGGTAGTCTCTCTTCTCAAGCCATTTTACATGATTAATAGGGTAGAGAGCAGGAGTTGAAACTGCAATTAAAGGTGTCTTCCATCAGAGGAAGAACCCCCTTTCTGGTAGTCAGCTAAAGGAGGACCGAAGGGAGCAATGCTCCACTAGAGAAGTCATTATTTCTCCACCATCCTCTCTGCTCCGTGGAATATATTAACTTCACAGTGTTGCCGTCTTAGCCAGCGTGCCTTCATTGCCTGTTTTTTTTTTAAAAGCGATGCATGCAATTAGAAGTAGGAAAAGAAGAAAGCACTTGGAATAGTCCCCAACCCCTACACTGAGATTGAGTGCCAGCACAAAACAAGCTGAGTGGGCCCCTCGGGGCCCTGCCTGAGACTGAGGAGAGCCTCTGATAGTCGGTGTCACCGCTGCTCATTGACAACAACAAAAAAAAAAAAAACGCTACTGCAAAGCTTCAGAGTAAATGGTTTCCTAAAAATGTACAGATGGATTTCCAATAACAGACACCAACACCCCTTGTTTGTGCAGAAAAATAAATGGCACTTCCTTGACAGCGTAAAAGTAAAATGCGCACCCGCTTTAGTATTCTGTGCTGAAATTTCACAGCCATTGCACAGTAAACTGTTTAACAGAGAAAAGTATTCCATACCCATATCTTATAAACTTTGTTCCAATTCCTCTTCTGTGTGGATTACACCGTTGAATAGACCCACCAAGGATCATTACATCCGTAACTCCCTGTTTTGCATAATGTCATTGTGTGGATTTGACTTTCAGCTACAGCGCAATTAATTATATACATGGCTTCTTTTCCAAGCCACACTATCATGTACAGAGAAGACTTACATCCATGTGGGATACTTGTTCTTGTAGTCTCATGAATACACTTCACCTTAGAAAACGTGAAAGGGATTGTGGAGTATCATCGTAATTGGTGAGACGGCAAGAACATTATTATGAATCTAGTCCCTCTTCCACGTGCGCTGCAGTAATAAGCCCGAGGAAAGTGATTGTCGTACATTTGATGGTTCGCTGACTTCACAGTCATTGTCTTTATCTGCATTGGAAAAGGCGAGGCGGGGGAAGGATCACACCTCCTTTGAGGTGCATTTAAATCATAGTCTCCACATTTTACTCAGAAAATTCCCTCTTGCGAGCGTGAGCTGAGATGGCGTCCTTCAAGCCCCGCTGGGTTTCCTGTCATCATGAAATGGGAGCAGGAGATTAGGAAGGGTGGGGGATGTAGAGGATGGAGCAGGAGGGGGGTAAATACTGAAATCTGGTCTAATCCCATCTCATACAGCTGAAGATACACTCCTCCGAAGACATTTCTGCTCAGAGCTGAGGTAACTGAAAGGAGCGAGAGGGATACTGTTGGGAATGGCCAATATATTGCAATATTGTTTCATTTTACAGCCTGATCCACTAAGGGTGCAGTTCAACTAGTTAAGGGTTTTGTAGGTGACACGCTGAGTGCTGCTATTCTTGTGAAGAAAAGCATCAAAGTGGCAATTTTGCACAGTTCATTGTGTTTAACGGAGCACTGTAAAACACGTCCTTTCCTCTGTAATTAATAAGGAGATGACAGAAGCGTCTAGATGGTTTGTTTCATAAGATGTATCTTTTTTCAATATGTCGTGATTTAATTTTCTGCTATTCTTTCATTTGGCTGCGTTTCAGAACTAAGGAAATAGACCTATATCACAATGCTATTCAACAAGTCTTTCAGAGGCAGATTTATTGGCTAATTTTAAGTTTAAACTGACATGTTAAAACATGTAGTTTTTTTTTTATTCGTAATCAACATTTGACAAAACCCTATGGTCACGTTGCAGTTTAAATTATAAAAACCTGTAAACGCTACAAGTTATTTACTGCTTTTATGCCTCCTTCCTCTCTTTAAAGCTATTTTTCTCTCACACTCATCTTCTAATGAAATGTGCAGAAATAAACAAATGAGCTTTCAGAGTGACTGCTGATGCGAGAGGAGAGGGGATTCTCACAAGCCACTGCCCCTGCTGTATGAACATGCGTTATAAACAATTTCTCCCTGTAAAATGTCATTGGATTGGTACACTCTTCCACGAGGAGGATGTGCATGCATCTTTTTGTAAGCTGCATGATCTTCCTGTCTTGTTATACAATGTGAGACTCCCCTCTGTCACCTCGCTTGTCGGTGAGGCTCAAGCCTATAACCTCTAGCATTCATCACTCGTTCACAGCGAATCTGAAACCTGGCATACACGCTGACGCTGTCGTCTTGTGTTTCCACAAGATGTGACCTTTGTCTTTCGGCAGAAAATGCACCTTTGTGCATTTCCTCCAGTGCCAGGAAGAGGAATGTTGTAATGCACAGCTTGGCGCATACGTGTATTAAGGGCTTATAACATGCTGGAGATTTCTAGTGAGTGCAAAGTGTTATATTATTTTAACCTGTAGCCTAAAGGTCCCAAGTTACGGTGGCTCTGAGAGGTCAAACAGTAACGTGTCACAAGTCACAAGCTAACATACACTTTGTATGAATTATACAGTAATATATGATCATATGTAGTCTAAGGCGCTTGGAAAGAAAAGCATCTGGACGTCTTTAGGTTACTTGAAGACGTTTCACCTCTCATCCGAGAAGCTTCTTTAGTTCTAAGAGAAAATGGGGGAGAGTCCCAGATTTTAGGCCCTGTGGGAGTGTCCCCAAGAGGGTTGTGGACCCCCTATTGATCCTCTACCTAATCACACAAGCCAAGGGTTGAAAACAGGTGTGGGTCACAATCAGCCAAGGTTTCAGGTGAACCCATTGTGAAGCCTAGCCCCACCTTATCATGTGATTTACTGAGATCAAATGGCCCAGAATGTGAGTGGCCGTCAAGGCGTCTGGGAAGGGATGTTAAAAATGGATTATAGATGGCAGACAGTTGGTGTCGTAAGCCCCGCCCTCTGTTCAAAGATGGTCGTTCACAGTTTCGCAGCTCCTTACACTACGATAACCTGGATGACTGAGAACCTTCACACACATGGATTGTATGATTAAAACCCACACCACCACACATCTTTTTTTCCCCTCACAACACGGATGAATCCTCCGTTTCTTTTTGTTCGTTTTTCAGCACGATCCTTCACATGTTTTAGTTTCTGTCACTTTCACAGCTGTTTCTTCACATTATTTTCTTTCCAAAAACACTTTCCTTGTGTTTTTTTCCCACTTCCTTTGTGGTTTACACATATTCTGTTGTGTTTTGTATGCTTTTGCAGCATTTTTCTATTTGGTGGTGTGTTCTTGGTGTGTTCCACCGTACTAAATAGCAGTACCACTCATTGTATTTAAACTGTAAAACATTTTGACAGAAAAAACACAAATAAGTTAGCAAAAATGATGTGCAAGTTAGTGGGTAGATTTCTATGTCTTAGGGGTCCAAAGATATTTTCATCGTTTAAATTATAGTGGAGATTTCTCCTGTTTTACCCAGTCTGATACAGTATGTCTCTGCTGCATGAGAAAAGGTGCTCAGAAAGCAGCAGAAGACGTGAGGACTGTGGGAGAGCATTTGCACATCCAAGTGAGCACATCTATGCCTTAACCATATTTTAATATATGTCCTTCTGAACATCTTGTTTCTGTCCCTATATGGCATTTAATGATGAACGGTCTGCATTAAACACCTTACATCATTTTAAACTGGACAGCTTCTTCTGGACTAGGGGCTAAAAACCATTTGTCCCCAAAGCTTGGGGAGAAAAATGTAACAACAAACAAAACAAAAACCAGACAAAACAGAAAATAACCCATGTCCAAGCACAGCAACTACGGGGGGGCCTCTCTAAAAAACAACATCATTGCTTCACTATGTCCTCGGGATAGGCCTGCTTATGTCACAGTTTGCTTACTGTAAGTGTGAATCTCAGTGTGTGGGCAGCTGGGGTTGAGACAAACTTCAAGACCAATTTCATGGTTTTTTTGGGTTGTTGGTGTGTAGCTTTCACATGTGTGTACGTGTGAGCAATGTTCCTGTATGCTCCTGGCCAGCATCAGCATTACTGTCAGTAAGTGGGTGCTTGTGATAGGAAGGTCATGTGCTAGCCAGCAGAATTATGTCCAGGTCAGCTATGCACTGTATAGAACTGACCCTTAATTTGCCTCTGTTTCTGCAGCTGTCACACTCAGAGGCGAGGTGAGCAAACGTGGGCTCCTTTTTATCACACACATTAACCTACTGTTAGCTGTACACAACTACACACTTCTTTATAGGTTCTTAACTTCAACACAATTAATCCCCAATCCCCATTTAGGCCCCAGGAAACAGTTACAAGATTGCAGTCAAAAGCCCGTCATCGTGTTCATGTAGGATCCCACTTCAGTAAGAAGCCAATTAAAAAAAAGTAGGTTTTAGTAAGCTAGGTTTCGCCCTGTGACAGCTGGGATACTTCCAGCTGAAGAAAACATGGATCGATAGATGGATTGATGTCTTAGTGATCATCCTTTTTTTTTTTTTCATTCACTTCCGCTTATCCTTTTCAGGGTCGCGGGGGGTGCTGGAGCCTATCCCAGCTGTCATAGGGCGAGAGGCGGGGTACACCCTGGACAGGTCGCCAGTCTGTCGCAAGGCTAACACACAGGGACAAACAACCATTCGCACTCACATTCATTTGCACATTCACACCTAGTGACAATTTGGGTTATCCAATTAACCTATCCCCACAAGTTGCATGTCTTTGGACGGTGGGAGGAAGCCGGAGTACCGGGAGGGAACCCACGCAGACACGGGGAGAACATGCAAACTCCACACAGAAAGACCCCGGCCTGATGTTGGAATTGAACTCAGGACCTTCTTGCTGTGCGGCAACAGTGCTAACCACCGTGCCACCGTGCTGACGTCTTAGTGATCATTAATGTGAAAATGCTGTAAATGTGTACTTTTGCTCTGAAAACAAAGAAATAACATATTGTTGACTTACAATGTGGAGCTTCAAGAAGTCTCCAAGACCAGAGGAGCTATCCACCCTCACCAGGACAGCATCCTTCAGATGTGTGCTGAAGCCAATGGCTAGTCGGTCTGCCCTCGTGCTAGGACGGTCATTTGGTGGCCACGTGTATGTGATCAGTCCACCGTCTCGTCCAAATATGTATGTTGTTCCCGCTGAAAGAGATAAGACCAGAATTAAAGATGTTAATAGTGTGTTTCTTCTTTCATCCGTCTATCAGGCGTGACTCACTGACTGTCAACACGCAAACATTATTAACACAGTAAAGCCGGCATCAATGCCGTGTGTACAGAGCACCGTCAGTCTGGAGTGTTTTATTGTGCAGAGCGATGATTCTGCAAAGCAATGAGCAACATATCACTCTTGAACGGCTCTCAGCCCCGTCTGAAGTACACTCGTGTCAATTCATGAGTAGGAGAACGTTCAGCAAAAACGAGGGAGGCAGGTACTGGTTCTGATTTCCTCACAATCCTGCACAGTCACTCAGTTTTACCGCTACTGCCCGTTTCACCTCTAGAGGGAAGAGATACGAGTGAATGCAAGAGAATGTGCGGCCGTGTCCCCAGTTCACAGGTAGCCAGCATGCCAAATGGGCACCTCCCCATCTCTCATGCTTCATTAGCAGCCTCAAAGGCAGATGGAGATAGCAGCATTATTGACTGGCTGGTCCAATTATGCCCTTCTTGTGACCTCCAAACCAGCCATTTCCTGTCGTGCTGCATTACCTTGTTGTCTTTAGCGGCTGCATAAAAGGGTTCAAACATGACCTAGTAGATGGAAGAGTGCTTCTAATTACTTAGCTATTCAGTGAGAAAGTGCTGTGCAGCATTAAGCCGGTGACCTAGTCAAACTGATGCTTCGAAATGAGTCAATCTCAGCTAATTCTGTGGGATTCTGTTTACGTTTACTGTCATCCTCATGTTTTGAGAGTAAGACAGTGTTATAATCCATTTTTTTCCCCTTTTTTTCCAGGACGCAAACACAGTAAGGTTGTGAACAAACTTGGTTACGTGTGCACAATTGTGAACAAATAGGGCATGTGATTGGGAAATCAACGGCAGCGAGAAAGCCCGCAAATAAATGCAGCTGTCAGATTAGCATAAAAACTGCTATCTTAGTGAAAAATTAGACGAGGAGCTCTGTTAGTGTGCGAAGCATTTACATGTGGAAGTGTGAAAGAGAAGGAGAAGCCGGGAGAGAGTGCGAGCGAGGCAGAGTATGTTAATATTCATAGGGGCAGGGAGTTAAACAGCCTTAGCCTGAACAATAGATAATAAATCATTCTGACTGTAATTCCGATATTTTCTTGTAAACCAGTTCACGAGGTTATAAAACCATCGATACATTTTGCATTTTCTTTATAGATCCTGTTGTTTACTTTCTCCTAGCTCTGCTTCATAGTGCAGCGATTAAAGCGCATCAGTCTGCTCTCAAGTCCCGTTTTCCAATTTCATCCCCTCGTTTGAGTCAATACACACTGTCAACCATTAGCTAAAAAGAATTGCATCATTAATTAACAATAATGTGATTAACCAACGAGGTTGGGACATCGAGATCTATGGCGGGATTTATTGTTTTCATAAAGCATAACTCGCATTTGTAAAACTTAATGATATAACACTGTAAGCATTTTTTGTTCTCCTAATGGAAAAAGCGTTATGAAGCTTGATGACTTCTACAAAGGGAAAGACATTATGTGTGATGTATTTGCGAGGCGGGCTGCATTTCTTTTTCATGAAGTCTGGCGGCTACCACTGAAAAAGCTCTTCTTGTTTCACTAATGCATATCTGATGTTGGCCCAGTCACAGAGTAATCTTCGATTCCGTGTATCTCGCGCTGGACTGTTGTCACCGTCTCCGTTTCCCCCAAGCCACCTAACACTCGCTGAACGTTCCAGCTTATTATAATTAAGTGCTTTTAAACCATGTCAGTGCTGGAACTCATCGGGCCCTTAAGCATCTAATTCCCCCTCAGTCTATTCATATGATCTGACACCCACTTTCTCCCACAGAGCTTATTTACCGGTACTGTTAAAAAAAAAAAAGAGGGGGGAAAAGAAGTGCTTTTAAGCTAAGAAACACTCAAATCATGGTACCAAAGGTCGACAAAACTAACAGCTGAGTGGTTCCGAAACCAACATGCAGATAATAAGGTTGCCAATATGTGGTGAAGCAGTGTTAAATCCTTACAAGCATGTAAAACTACTGGGAAGTCCTTGGGGGACTGTTGAGGATTAAGATACACGAAGAAACATGGCTAATGCACACCTACACAGTTGTGCAATGGCATGAAATCAGCAGACACGTGCCTCTGTAACTCCAGTGCTGGGGAGTAATTATGCACTGGCTCCATATTTGTTATTTGTGTTCTCTCCTGGGACACCGGAGCTGATATGGATCTGTTGTAGTCATTAGATACAGTGGTGTCCTGGATATTCTTCCCGTTTGTTGTCTCTTTAATTTGACAAGAGTTTCAGTTTATTCCCTATTCACCCACTGTTTAATGAAAAAAGAAATAAATAAAAAATGAAAGTACAAGGTACAGGTGCAACGGAGGTGAAGCTATGCACAATACAAGATCTGTGAAACTGAATGTAATCAAGATTTTCTTGTTTTACCTATCCCCAGAAGCATTAATGCATGCTTTCTGACATTTGTAGTCCTTTCCCCAGAGGGGTCACGCTGCAGAAACGCAGAGACGGTGTTTCTGGAGGTCTTACTCAAGGCTGCTACGGATCCTCGACCAGACCTCCAGGATGAACTCCTCAACCGCAATCTTCCACTGTTAAAGGATAATGAATTAATCTGTCCTCGTGTTGGACTACATTGAGAGCTGGCTGCTCTCTACTGTGTCAGTTAACATCAAAGAAGATAAACATTGGCAGATCAAACACTCTGCTTTCATTAAAAATGTAGCACCATCCCAGGAGTTCTCCTGCATTTGGCCTAAGAGGTGTGTGGGATAGTAGACTGTAGAATAGCAAACATGGCCTGTGTGTGTGTGTGTGTGTGTGTTAAGGCCCTCTTGGCTGCGGCTTCGCAATGTCTTCATCTATTTACACTGTAAAGAGGTAGCAGCATATAGCAAACTGTCCTATAGGCTCTGTATGTTCAGAAAGTGATGCAGTGTCATAAGAAGAGACAGGTGTAAGCAAACCAAAGCATCCCGGCTGTGTGCCTTAGTGTAGCAGATGTGGGAGGAGTGGATACGCAAAGCAGGCAGTGTGTTTGACTACACTGTTAGGCTAAGGTCAGGCCAGCAGACTGTCTTTCCTCTAACCTCCAACACTGCCATCACAAGGCGCCTCATATTACCGCCTCTGCCGAGAAACGAGGGAGGAATCCAATCATAATTACATAGTTGTGATGGAAATACGAAAAAGGAGAGATGACATTATAGATCTGCTTTCTGTCAGGACCAAACACTAGCGTTTCTCTCTGTTTGCTGCGATGGATTCCCGTAATGACTGGCGTGCAAAAATAGATTACCTCAGATTTGGAATATAGTGTAGCTGTTTGAAATTCTGATTTTTGATATTTTTTTGTGCATCCCTTGCATGGAATCCCAAAGGAAGAAAGTTTTTTTTTGTTTTGTTTTTGTTTAACATCTGTTCCATCATTTATTCATAAAAATAGATATCTATTTTTTGGGTGTGCTCATCCTCCTGGGAGGAGTGCTATTAAAAGAAGCTTAATGATGTGTATTGGTTTACCATTTCAGTTTTCACAGAAATCACTACCACGATTTATAAGGACACTTTTAGCCAATCCGACACTATCGGGATCTGGTAAAGGCCCTATCTCTGATCAATGCTCCTGAAGATTTAGCGCCGTGCAGGAAAACTGTGAGACAACAAGCCCCCTTCTGATCTCCTTTTCTCTCACTCTATTTTACCTTTTAGGACAATTAAATGGTCTAGTAGTTGAGGAGATGAAGTGGTAAATAGACTGTGAGGTTATGAACAGAACCTTTCAAAAGCATAGCTAATTAAATATCTTTTCAGCTGCATGTTCTAACTTGGAAGCAATTACAAAGCTGCGAATTGCAAAGACAGTCGAGTAGGGGCACCATTCACACGGACTCAGTGTATAATTAAATGGCACATCACACTCCATGATCCAAAATAATGATGCCAATACCTCGTATCTATCAGTCAATCGATTCTTGTTTTATCCACGGTATTATTTTATTTATAGCAGCAGACAAAATGTATCAAATATTATTAAAGAGCTCTTGTGATGTGAACAGAAGAAGTGATTTAAATGTCAACGGATTATGTGTCTGAACTACAATTATATTTTTTTTCCTATTTGCCCGACTTGTTTACTTCAGCTGGACAAAGATATACTGGTCACAGCATTAGTATTAAGGACCTTTAACATTTATTCTTTGGCTTCATGTGGGTGCTATTATGAAGGCTCTGTAAGGCAATCTTTTCATTTCTACAGTCACTTCCTGTTATTTAAGTGAATGTGGATCAGCTTTTGTGTAATGAAAGAAGAGTACCATTCTTTTGGAACGTTTTACAGTAACAAAATTCTGTTACAAGTGTATTTATTGATGGAACTGTTGCTTTACACTTATTATTTTTATATATATTATTTATTATTACTGTTAGTAATCTGTAACATTTTTTAGTTGTCTGATTTTGGTGACAGCAACACTGTTTTCTTATGTATATAAATATATATCCTGCTGACATTTTAATTTAATGACATGTAAATTTTCCATGTAATTTTGTTACATAAGTACAAAGCAAAATGTGAAATTTAATGGAATCTGGTTAAATGAAAATTACTTGAGTTTATACCAAGCATCATTTCTTTAATCATGTATTATTTGAATAAATAAACATTTGTTTTTTTATATTTCAGTTACATTTGAATCCAAAATCTTGCTTCATGTTTATGTAATCTCTTTTTTACACCACTGTAAAGGCTTTATGTTATTCTTTTGTCGATTTTAAATTACTGTATCGATCTTTTCTTTGTCTGTTGAGCTCCAGCAGTGACTGCTCCTATTACACCACTATCAGTGTGTATATTTATGTATTTTTGCACCTATTTCCTTCCTACTATTTATTATTTGTTGCATCTGGTGTAAATGCAAAACCTAGCTTATGTATACCAGAAGATGTCTCTGTGGATACTCATATAATGTAAGCACTATGTTCTCCTGCTGGTGCATTGTGGGCCTTTGTGTTGGCAAGGTGGCATTTCTGTCAAGGTTTTTCTTGTCTGTGGCTGTTTGCTGTTCTGGTGACACGCTGTGAACTTAACTGCTCTAGAGGAGAGGAACCACGGCGGTTTCTTGTCCTACACATTTCTGAGTCCGTACCAACAGTGGTGTGTGAGATACTGCAGTCACATTTCTACTTTATTAAGTCATGTGCACAGTGCACGTAAGGATGAGATCCTATTCATACATTTACCGAGTTCTTCTACAGGTATGTAAGGTCATTTTTTAGGATAATCTGACAGCAAAAATGTGCTTTTTTTCCCCACTCCAGGCATAGCTGTACAGTGAAAAAAAAAAGAAACATAGTGGTGGATGCATGTTTCTCCCAGCCACACTATCCCTGGAGCTCCCTGCTAGTTCAATTGGTTCTTCACCTAATGTCATTGAACCATTTCTTTCATTCTGCAATGAAGCTTTTAGCACCAGAACAGCACAATATCCCAATACTATCTCTTCCGATGATAATTAAATTTAGTGCCATAAATTTGCTTTGGGCAATTTTGGACCTTTTGCACAAGGACATGAGTTTTCTCTTGAGAGAGCTTTTTTTCTGTGAATCCCTTTTGTACTGTACATCAGATTTGTCAGAACACACTCTGTTCTGATGAGTGGCCAAACCACATCTACCACTAGTGTAGTATTTTCCCTGTCGACATCTACAAATGCAGAGACAAAAGACAGTTTACTCTAATCTCCTATAGGTTTTTCACACAAATGAAATGAAAATATCATAAAAAACAAAGAAATTTTAAGGCAAGAATGGCAGATGCCTTCTCATGTCAAGCTTATTTCCCTCATATTAAAGCGATACAGGCAAGATAGATTTTGCTTAACCTTTTGTCTGCAAACAAAATGCAAACAATGCAAACAAAAACATTTTCCACTTTTTTCTTCTTATTTTACTACTTGCAGTATACCAAAATTTTACCTCACACAAAAGGTTTGTGTTTTATAGAAGCATTTCATGGTGTGAATGCAGCCATTGCCGTATAATGGATTAGGTGATGTTTTTAGGTGCTACAGACTAATTTAACAGTGTCGTTGTTGATATATTTTTGCTGTATGGGCTTTGTCTTTGCTGAATTAGTCAGAGTATATTCTTAGACTACAAAAACTATATACAGTAATTACAGGAAAAATCTTTTAGTTAGAACATATTTTTTAAATTGCATGACAAAGACTCAAAGAAGAAAGGGAAAAAAAGACACAAGCAGGAAACAGACCCTCCTGTCATGTATCATCTTTGTGCTTGATGTAACTTTGGCATGTAAAGTGATTAATTGCCTGTCACCTTTGACTGGCAGCTTCTCTGTGTTGGCGAAAATCAAGTGCAGTGAACAAAAGGAAGTCTGAAAAAATGAGAGCAATTGTTTTTCCAATTATTCGGAGTGGGCAGTTACAGCACAGCCTCAGGTTGTCTGTCTTTCGGGGAGAAGTGAAGGAAATTCAGATGGACACTGAGAACTGGAAAAGGAGGTACACTGGATGCAACGAGATGCCTGTGGCCAACCGCAACCCCTATCTCTATTTCGGTATCTGTTCATTGTTCCATTGCAGAATAGCAAGGTCCTTTCAACAATTTAAACCTCGCTCTCAAGCCTTGATCCTGAAAAAAAGCCTTTCTCTATCTTCACTGGTGTGTGAGCAGCCCTTTGGGAGACTAAAAAGACTATGGATTGTTGACTTGTCTTAATCCTCTCTCAGCACAAACAACTGCCTCCCTTATAATAGGATAGACAGTTAGAACAGAATCAGCAGGCATGTGAAAAGATTCCATCATAGGCTGAAGCAGGCACAATCCTGCACACGGCACAACTGAAACAACAGCAAAACCAACTTTCAATGCGACCATTTCTAATTTTCACATGATTAGCTAAGATTTGCTCAGCCAGATAAAAACACCACTGGATTATAGCACAGCAAGGACACCTAATCAATTTACTCCAGTTTTGCTAGTGTAGAGCCAAAACATTTATTGTGTTTGCATGAAGTGGTTGTTGAACAATCTGCCAGGCTATAACTGCCGCACTCCTGTAAAGGGAAACTGCATACTGCACACACTCCGCTCTGCTTCTTTCAACGATTCTTCTTTTTTTGTCTTCTTTTTTAAGTGATAAATCCTTCCTTCAGTCTTTATCAGAAGACTGGAGCTAAGCTATTCTCTTTGCAGTCAGCAGAAAGCAGAGAGGACAGAGGTGCTAAATCAACCCAGAGTACAGACTGCCTGCTTATTTTGTGTTGGCTTAATAAGTCTGGGCACATTGGCATATATACAGCACGGTCGATATAAACTTTTACAGTTCATTGCCCAGAGACTAATCTTCACCACTGGCCAATAGTGGATTCACTTATATCTACTGTTTGGGATTGAGATATAATATTGACCTATGCTGATACAGCATACTTTACTGCTTACAGGCATTAGAGTACTGCAGTAACAGCAAATCTGACGTTCTGATGTTTTATTGATGATAATAAATGCACCTTTTTTCACACTTAAAATTGTTTGACAAATTATAAGTGGGTCTAAGGCAAAAAACAAAAAAGATATAATACCAGGATACATAAGAAAGTCCTAACGCAGCCATCTTAGTCTTTAGACTAGACCAGGCACATATTCTAATTAGTCAATTTTGACAGTATTATTTTAACAATATCCAGTGACCTATGAGCCTTAAGCTCCTTCTAATGAAGACAATCCCACAGCAGCTATTCCACATAGGACAGCTGAAAGTGTCCAACCTGCCTTCATAAGCTGCAAAGGATTAAGCCTCCCGCTCCACCACCACCACCCCCTCTCTGCTTTGCTAATTTGATGTAATTAAATTAAGTGGAGACTAAAAGTGGGGCATTGCTGCTTGCCCCCATGATTGGTCATCCTTATTAGAGGGTATGAGATGCAGGCTCCAAAATCATAGGAGCAACAGAACCTAATAAACATGAGGAGAGAATAGCACTTAAGCCAGACCTCAAGGCGAGTACAGTACAAAGCGACCACAGCAAAGAGGAAAGAGGGAGAGGAAACAGAGAGAGAATCATGAAAATAACGATTTGAAAGCAGGGTTGTACGGTGGCCCGAGAGGTCAAACGTACTTAAGAGAACACCAGCTAATAGCAAAATGCAAAAGCACACAAACCACAATGGAAGTATATATTGTAAGGTGAAGACCTAACAACAGAGAAAACCCCAACAATCTGCCCCCCTGTGCATACGAAGCATAGCGGGTCAGATTCATAGTGAATCTGCTAATCATCAAAGCCGTCACAGCGTTCTTGTTGCAGTATCCTCTCTGTGACCGACTTTGCAAAGCAACTACTCGTCAACCAGTGAAGGAGTTCACATTTTTCTAGAGAGTCACTAACCAAACTTGGTACCATATAGCTATAATGGAACCCAATTATAGCTATATGTTAGATATATGGTACTGGGTCTACAAACACCACACCTGGTAATATTTAGAAGAGAATGTGGGTCATCAAATTATTTTGAGTGCAACTAAAACCAACAGTGACAAACGGACACTCCTTGAATCCTAATTATTAGCTTATTAGTTTCTATTTTACACAGCAAAGACAAACTATTGAGGAATTTCATGGGAAAAATTAAAAACGATTTTTAAAAAAAATATAAGGGACTAATAACTCGTTTGGCACGTGTGCCACGTGTCGATATTGTATTTAGTCAGACTCTGACATCACTTCAACAGCTCTAAACTGTTTCTACCTTGACATAAACTCTAGAAATCTACAAGAAATCTCCCCTTCCTTCTTACCAGAGCAGCACTTCACCATATTTTATCTTCATATTGCTCTGAAGAGATAAGCCTTCACCTCATCATGACGGGGCCCTAGGGTAGCCATGCAAACCCGCCCTCGCTCTTCATGGCAGAGGACCATCAATTCAGGGTAGAGGTAAAATTCTACCCCTTGGGCTGCTAACATTATGCCATGAATGCTCAGTCGACCAGTGTCACTCACACCCTTCTGCTCCCCTCCTCTGCCAACCTCACTTCCCCTAAGTCCTAAGTGATACATGAGCCCCTGCCTTGTGGAGCAGAATGGCCCATCCAGGCAGAGCTGACAAGACCCAGTGTCTTAATGGAGCAATACACCAAACGGGCCCTTTGTTACCCTGACCAGCTGCATATCTGCCTCCCCCGCCAACAGCCTTGGCTCTGATAGAAGTGTCTCACAGTATCGACAGCTTCTAATTTACTCTCTCATCATCACTTGCCTCATTTGCTCCTCAGACACAATGCTCCCTTTCTCTGCTTTCAGGTCAGCCATTTTGATTGCCAGCAATTTGTTGATTAGATTTTTCTGCATCCAGTGTTTAATTTGTTCGCCAGCCAACAGACATATCAAAGTCAGACTTAAGGAAACTCGAGCATCAGTCGATTTTCAGCTTTTTCATTCCCGGTTAAAAGCCCGTTTGACTGATTTTGTGCCATCAGACATCAGTGCATTATTTAGTTTCAGTGTGTCTGTGTGGTAGCATGCACCAAACATCACAGCTTCCAAATGGTCTCTAGAAGCTGTTGTCTTCTCTATTAGGGAGCCAGCAGATGTGGAGTATGACTGCAGTTCTAATTACTGAAAAAGACAAGTGTGGGGGATAATTACACAGTGGAAGTGAGGCAGAAAACAGAGTCTGGGGCCAAAGCTCTGATCTGAGACTAGAGACAACTCTGGCGGTCCATCACCATATACAGCCCAAACTGCATCAGCACAAATACTTCTCTTACAAGAAAATTGCTTTAAGAGCAGACAGAGCTACTGTGCACTACTGAGCATATTCCAACTTTAGCGCCGCTCCATGAATGCAAATGAGCAATAATGTAAACCTACATAATTACAAAATGAGCGTGCCGCAATAGGGTTTTTATAGAGATGTTTAATAAACATCTCTGCATCTGCACATAAAACATCAACATTCTCCAAAGCCTTTACTATTTTTCAAGGCACAGTTTAGCTTGGGGCAATGTGTATGTGCAGTACATCTCACACTTTGTAAGTGGATCGTGAACACTACCAGAACATGTTTGATTTGGTACAAACAAGACACAACGTGCATCCATAAATCTGCCAATGAGGTAAAGTGCAATGTTAAATATTTGGGTAAAAAAAGCGCTGCTGGTTTTTAAACAGATCACAGATCAAATCATTCCTATTTCAGATGTTAATGTATCTGATTTTTATGTCGTCCCTGCATGACACTGCCTCGGCTTTTTTTTTACTGTTTACTCTTTTTGTAAGCTGCACCCATGAGACAGCGAGCACGCCTTGGCCTTAATTGCAGGATTAAACATCTGCTTTTCCTGTTACTGAGTAGTCTAACTTTGTAAGTAAGCTCACTAAGTGGAGCGATATTATTTAATTAGATGCATATCTTATGGAAATGATGCCGCACAATAAAATTAATCTGGAAAAGATCAGGAGAAACAGACCGCCAGAAATAAACAACGCATGTGTCGATGGCTGAGAGGGAGTTTGGTCGTGCAGCATACTGTGTTTGAGATGTACATACAGCTCTGCCTCCCCCTTATCAACAGCCAATGTAGAAGCACCTACATAAGAGAGCTGTGCTGTCCTCTATCTCACACCATTGCATGTATCTACCAACAAATAAATATATAAACAGAGAGAAAAAAAATATGCGTGGGTATGCATTGTATTTCTACACTGCGGTGCAAAATATATGCTAATATTAGCTTGCACTTAGGTGTTAGGCAGGCGTGTTTTTATCAGCCCTTGCCAGCAGGCCCGAGGCTCTAAGAGATGGAAGGAGCAATGAGGAAGGTGAAATCCCACACAATCCTATTAGAGTGGATTAAGGGGCAGCTTTCTTTCTGTTGCCACTCTGCTGCAGGTGAGCAATTGTAAATTGTAAAAAGAAGAATAGTTATGACATGGCTGGTTCTTACGGCGGTCTCCTATTGTGACACAGGGCAGCCATTCATTTGGTTTTCTTATTTGAGGCTATCTTTAAGTCAACATACGTGACATTAAAGTTGTTAGGTAATGATGTGGTAAGCTAAGGATAATTTGAACGTTGTCAATCAATCCACCCACACAGAAAGGAAGCAAAGGGCGATTTTGTACCAAAGGAACTGTGTAAAAGTTAAGTTATACTTCGAAGTAAAAAAAAAAAAAAATCAATGTAATGATCAGTGGCAATTTTGACTTCTGAATGCTGACTTCCAGAAAAACCCATCCTCTGCAACATCTCATGTGGTTGTGGATGCACAGGTTGGAAGATTTCAACATCCACGACCAATTAGTCCATTAATAAGGGAGTTATTGGTGTACAGTTGAAACTACTTTACATCAATGGCATTTAATGATCTAATCAATGATATGATACACTTTATAAATGAAGGTTTTCCCATGTGTACATTTGCATATCGCTTTAACTACCCACATTCGCACTTGGTTGTGACAGTGATTCGAAGTGATCAAAGAGATGAAAGACGATTTTGTAGAGGGTTGCTCTTTGTGTGAGAAGTGTATGCAGCGTGCATATCTGAGTGCATGTGTGTATATGCGGGCTTGACTGGCATAGAGATAGCTGCTGCCTCATTATGATGACAGAGAATGAGGTTTCTCTGGGGTGACTGAACTCAATTCAGATTAGATAATAAAAAAAAGTGGGCTTTTGCATTCTTGATCTTGGCTTTATTTATTCCCATTTCTTATTTTTTCCCTTTCTTGTGTCTCCCCCTCTAGGAAATGGATAGGCATTTAAAGAGTCAATCAGAACAGAATGAAGGGAACCATATAAGCTGCTTCATTTGCATCTTTAACACCTTGACCTGCTCTACAGCTGCATCACTCCTCCACACTCGCTGTCTTCCGTTAGCAGTTAATGCTAGCCAGTAGTCTGCAATAGCTCAGAAATGGTAATGTGGAAACAACGCTATTTCAAGCATCCTAAAAGAATGATGTAACTTACCATCTTTTACACTTTTATCCCTATAATACATCTGAAAATTGTGCTAATCCAGTGGTTCTTAACCTGGGTTCGATCGAACCCTTGGGGTTCGGCGAGTCGGTCTCGGGGGTTCGGCAGAGCCTCCACCGTGACATGCACGGCTCATTTTGTGCACCAGTAAAAACATATCTATGTCTTGAATTTGAAAAAAATCCTATTTTATTTTTCACTAAAGAGGGGTTCAGTGACTGCGCATATGAAAGTGGTGGGGTTTGGTACCTCCAACAAGGTTAAGAACCACTGTGCTAATCATTTTAAATAATTAATGTTCTTTTCATGTCCACACGAAAATGCTTCAAATAATATAATCAATCCCTGTGTTTTCATAGGCCTGTTTCAGCCCATTATTGTTGCACTATACTTTGTGCTACTGGATAAATATATCGGCTATTTGTAATCCGATGATTTCATCACCCATTGTATTTTTGATGGTGGCTTTAATTTATTTTTTTTGCTAGATTGTGTTTATTTAATAGTCTTTCACCTTGAGAATTCAGCTCAGTAAACAATAAACTTATAAAGCACATTTTTAATAGCCCCACAAGGGGGTGCTTCCTTCCTTTTTGTTGAGCAGAGAGTTTTACATACTCACACTAACTCATTATATATTAGTAGCAAATGTAGCGCCGGAGAGACCTGCCATTATTTGGCAGTCTCAATTCCCGCCAAATTACAGAGCTAACAAGCTATCCTGGTGTGCTAGGTAAGCTAGTTGTGTATTGCTAGTGCTTGACATGTTATAGGTTGTGCACACTGACAATTTAATAGCCGCCATTTTAGAGGATTAAAGGCTTCTTTCACGTGTTTCCTTAATTTTTTAGGCCCACTGCACACACCTGTGACAGTTAACTATGCTAGTAGCTAGATTGGTATTAGTAGCTTGCTAACATTTTGACACATCTATAACCAATCAATGGTGACATTTTACTGTCAAAATGCGTATGTGCAGACTAGATTATATGACAATTATATGTTTTATCCATTTCTGTGCCCAACATTTAGTTTTCTATATCATGTTTGTTTTATTTTCCATAGATAAACACCAGCAGTGAACAGTGACACGCCAACTACTCATCTGGTCCTTTTCATTTTCCAAAATTACCTTTAGAAATAGAAAGCCAGAGGTGAAAACAGACAGGATGAACAAGAAATAGGGAGATGTGAAGAAAAAGATGCTGTTGATGATGAATCACAATGTGCCTTCTGGGTAAAGAGCTCACTGACTCAAACTCATCCAGGACCTAAGCATGTGAGGGGAGCAGACATACCCTTGAGTTAACTGAGGGGGTCTCTTTTTCTCTCTCTCCTTCTCCATCTTCCAAGTCTCTAATCCGAAACCGGACACATTACTCAGCCGACCTCTCGCTGCCTACCGCACGCACAGTCAGGTCTCATTTCCGTTCATGCCAACCATAGCCTGGTCACCACCGAAACCACACAGACCACTGCAGGCACAAAAGGCTGCCCACTCTGTCTGCTCGGATGGACTCTGCAGACCAATGAGGGAGCTGGGGGTGGGTTAGGCAGAGTGGTTAAACAGATATAAAGAGCAAAGCGTTGGAAGAAAGGACACAAAGGAATAATCGAGAAAGAGAGCAAACGAGTAACACAAGATGCAAGTAGGTTCAAGACTTAAAGCACATATAAATAAAAAGAGAGTGTTTTTGTTCTCATACATCAGAAGAGGAGGAGAATGAAAAGACTGCAATCTTCGCTCTCTCATTCGCAGGTCAATAACTGCCTATGCTCCCACTAGAGCAGAGGAACATGTACTCAGATCCCTATCAGGGCAGCTATCATCTCTTCTGCCTCAGAGAAGCAAAGATACTGTCATCCTTGCACTATCGCAGAATGACATCAGCTCAGAGACATGGGAGTAATTATATTATACAAGCTCACAACACACCGGCAGCGAGACAACACCAGACACCATCAACTTTCTCCCTCCTCGCTCTCGTTTTCTTTCTTCACTTTCTTCGTGTCTGGTGTTCTTTACGATAGCTTTTCTTTTATTTCTTCTCTCTCTCTTTCTCTCTTTTTTTCCATTCATTTGCTCTGTGCAGCAGTGCCAGCGCAGAAGAGCAGTGTTTCTAATCCCTTCAACCCTTAGCTCTGAAGCTGGAGAGCATTCAAATTGATTATAATCACTTAAATTGCTTCACCCACTTTGATAAAACCATCAAGCTTTGAAATGCTAAAACTCCTGGTACTGTTGATTGAACGAGTGTTAGGTGAGGTCTCAGACGTCTAAGTACAACGCATACTCATCAAGAAAATGAAGGTTGACTCCACCCTGACTAAATGTATGGGCTTTGACTCTGACAGGATGGCAAATATATAAACAGCATAGGCAAAGTAAGCAAATGAGGATATGGCAGACACGGCACAAATTGGAACTGTCATTCATCAATAAAAGTTAGATGCAAAAATGGCCAAGAAGTCAGTTTTCCTATTGACCACTGATTCCTAGTTTTACCACAATAAACTATTTTCCCACTGGTCAGATCAGCTACTCACTCTCAACAACTGGTCCAAAAGAAAACACGATAACCTAGTTATCCAACGTATCGAGTACAGTACCCATCTCTGGGAAAGAAGACTATCACCTCTGGGAGTGTATCCGTGATGAATGGTATGTCTGCTACTTAGAGTTGATACTGTCTGAACCTCATTACGGCTAGCCCTAAACAAACAATGCATCACACTCCAACTCAATTTCATACATCCTGACCATGGTAATTTTCTTCTTCTTTCCACATAAATCAATGACACTCAAGTTCAATACAAAAGGAACAAAAGATGTTTGCTCTTACAGTAGTACTCGGATACATATATATATATATATACATATCAATGTATATATATATATATATATATATATATATATATATATATATATTAGAGAGAGAGAGAGAGAGAAAGAGAGGGAGGCTGCAATGTGACTTTTCCTATGAAATTGCAGGAATTGTGAGCTCATATTGTCAGAAAATTTGGGACACATGAATGGCTAGCCCACCATAGGGGCGGCTCGAGTTACTAAATATAGCTTCGTATTAAGTGGAAAAAGTGAATGTTCGTGCCACAGAAACAGAGATAGTTTGCATACTGAACTAACTGTCAGCACTCTGTTAGCTTTGCTTGGCCTAATCACTTGAGACAATGTTAAATGCACTGTGACAATAAGAGCGAAAGGCAGGTACAGTTACATAAGTATTCTAAATAGGATTAGATTTTAACATTAACAAAGATATGAGAGACAGAGCGAGACAGATGGGTGAGGGTAATACATCGGAAGAATCCCTTTTATGTTAATAGATGGAAACTACAAATACAGTATGAAGCAAAAAGAGTTAAAAACACCCTTTGTCTCAGTTTTACTGAAAAAAGTGAGCTGCACTTGCTTAATTGACACTCTGTCTAAAGAACAAGCCCCATGAAAATTAAACCAATTCTGTCACAGCATTAGACGACAGTGCTGGGGCTTTACAACAGCAGGGTTTGTCCTGGAGCAAGGTACTATGTTGAACAGCATGCCTCCCAGTTTGCATTAATGCACCCTCTGTGCTGATCAACCAAAATCAGCAATCATGTTAGTGAGAAGACTTTTTTTTTTTATCGGCCTCCCTCAGACTCTCATCGGTAATCACAACGTGAGGAAGCATTTGCACTAACTGTTATATTAAGTCATGGAATCTGTCTGGAGGCAACACCCCCCCCCCCCCCAAAAGGTCCTTAGGGAGAGCAGGAGGCAAGCTGAGTGTTGTCCGGCACAGACAGGTCATGGCAGAGTGGCCTAATTGCCTCTCTTGTTGTCTCAGTAGGCCAGCAAACCTCCCAGCTCCCTCATCATCACTGAGGAGCACTGACTCCCTTGTTCAGGCAGGTCTATCTGTGCCCAGTGAGCCAGGATCCAGCCTTGCTTCTACATTGCGCCAATAAATACGTCCTCATTACACCAATTCAGCTATGTAACAGAGTTGTAACTCATGATTCAAAAGCTCGTAATGCTAAACTTGAATATCAGAGAAAGCACAATGTTCCTGTAGACATTTGTTGTGCATTGTTAAACAAGGTCTGTGATATCCAGGGTACTTCAGCATTACGTCAGTGTTACACCAGTAGTGATTACGTCACTCAAAAATGCCAGGGCAGTATGATAACTAAGAAAAAAAAAAAAGCAGTACTTTTTATTACAAGTATCATTTGCCTCGATCTTTAACATATCTCAGGACCTTGAGTGAAAGTGACAGAGCAAATTGAAAACAAGTACAGCCAAACAGGGAAAAAGAAAACAAAAAGCTGCAGCATTCTTAAAACCCTCATCACAAATACTGTGCCGAGACAAGCACACTGCAGTCTAGCATGAATAGTTGGCATGAGGTTATATAATTCCTCATATTCTCCCTGCTTTCTTTCCCCTTTTCAGATGCTTGGATCATGATCATTCTCGCCCCAATGGGCAAAGGGGCCTCATCGATACTCCACGCAGGGCAGGGGCCAGGAACAGCTCGACGTCCCACAGAGCTGAAGGCAACTCATCTTTGTCTATTCCGAACACCCAGGGGCAACATGGAGCGCCATAGCGTTATAATCCTGGCTAATCTGGACACAGTGGAGCATCTGGAGATAGGGATATGGCTAATCTCAGACATGGAGGGCACTTTGCTGAGACAGAAAAGGGGATGGGTCTAAGCTAGACTCGCCCTGTCGTACAGAGCTGAATACACATCTTGTGGGAGTTTTAGGTATTACAAAAAAGAAAAATGACAATACCACATAAGTAATACTTGAAATTGCATTGGCCGTAAAATGTAACAAGAAGTAAGCACAGACTTTTAAAAGTAAACACCAATGATGGACTGCTTGAGAAATCACATTACCTAGGGATTGCATTAATGGTAGGATAAGAAAATACTTACTGTGCCCTGCTCTTAGGGATGCAGGAGATCTGTGGATAGCAATAGGCACAATATGGTGGCGCTTGTTTCCATTGGAGAGGTGAATGTGGTGGAGACTCTCCACAGCACCTGGTTCTGACCCTGCCACAAAGCCCAGGGCAATGATCCACAAGGCCAGATGGGTGACTGAAGCTGAATTCCAGTTTCGGGGCTGTGGAACAGGCCTCAGGGGAGCAAACTGTGTCCTCCAGCCTCTGAACATCTTCCCTGAGTGGCCAGATGAGGCTTCAGATCAAGGTGGAACTTCAGCGAGCCTCACAGCCCCATACTTCTCACCTTGCCAAATCTCACTATGGCCAGAGACATTGACACAGATCCACAGGGAAATAAACAATCATTTAAAAAAGCCAAATAAAAAGGACCGAAAAAGCAAAAGGGACACCTCACAAATTGTCGGCCGTGAGGGAAAAATGCTTCTTGCTGTTCTCCAGTGAGTTAAGAAATCCACAGCAGCACCCAGGTAGGTAAAGAAGTATTAAAAATCATCATAGAAAAACAATCAAAAACATTCACAAGAAATTAGGGCAACCTCAAACAGCAATGGAGAAATCCCAGCTTGCTCCAATTCCCCTAGTTCCCTTGTTTTCTCTGTTTCTCCCCTTAACCCTCTATTAAGCACTCACAAAATTAGAAGCATCTTCACATTTAAAAAAAAACAAAAAACTGTTAATATTCCAAAAAAATGCAAATGCCAGGGAAAGAAGAGAGCCTACTTAAGAAGAGACTGACAGCCTCTGTGCAAAGTGATTTTCTTCAGAAAATCAAAACAGACATTCTGAGTTTCCCTCTTTTTCCTCCTCCAGTGGTCTCAAAGGTTGTCCAGAGGAATGGGACCATAGTTAAATCCGAGTCTCATTTGCATGTGTTGGACAGCTGCAGCAGCGTGCAGTAGACTGCGTGATTGTACCTGTAAGTTGTGCCAAGTAGCGCACTCGTTCCCCATCTAGAGATATCTGTTCTCAGTGAGACCAAGCGATAGCAACGCCGGTACCTGAACGAGCAGCCCTGGGCAGGAACACACACTCACACACAGCCAGCATCGGCACCGCCGTTCCAGAAGATGTGCGCAAGAGGAAGAAGGGAGAGAGGAGGAGGAGAGGGAGGAGAAGGACGGAGGGAGGGGGGAGCCTCAACAGCCAGCCAGGAAGCAAGAGGGAGAGTGGCTATGCAAATGGGCAGCATTCACATAGCGAATCACTGGAGTCTGAGTGCATTGCAGAGGAAGAGCCTATTTAGGCAGAATAGCAGGATTTGGAGCTATGTCCTCCAGCCCTTATTCCTTTCACAGTCTACTCTCTCTTTTCAGTCTTTCTCAATCCACTCTCCCGTGTGAACACTCTTCAGCGGTTTAAAAAAAGAAAAAAAAACGAGAACGTGGGACAGGCTAGACTCGTTTCGTTTTCTACTTTTATCATCTCATCCTTCAGCATTCCTCCCACTCCTCCTGCTCCCCTTTTTATGTGTGTCTCTTCCCTGTTCACTTTCATTGTCTGTGAATTTAGGGAAGTTTTGTGACAATAGTCGTCTGGATTAAAAAAAAAATAAAAATGGAAAGAAGCAGTCCAGCCTAATCCTCGCCTCTCCATTGCTCAAGAAAACCTACTGCAGAAGAGTGATGATGCTGCAGCTCATATACTTTAAGGAACTCTCTCAAACACACACACGAACATATGAGCAACCATAAGTACGAACACTCAGACACACAGCGACACACAGACACACACGTATGTAAACAAAGCACGCACAATGCCAGAGCCCGCGGTCGAGAACTGTCCACAGAGAGGGTGCTGAATCCGGGCAAGTCTGCCTTGCCTGCTAATAAAAGACCATTTCTCACAAGAGCGGGAAGGCTGATCGCAGTGCAGCAGGGTTACAGGAATGTAGAGAACATGTGGACATAAAAGCCCTGCTGATAAACACAATCCGGTTCAGCTGGGAAGTGTGCTCAGTGTTCAGAGTTCAGGATTGGAGAGCACAAGGCTCAGCTGCAGTGTGCCTGCTTCTGTTTGCACACTGGCTATTCAACATCCTTCTCTTCGAAACGCAGTGTCCTAAGCTGAGGGGAAAAAAAAAAATCTGCAAGCACTGCTGAGCTGATCTTTACGGTTTACAGGGAATACACAGGCATTTCATGCCCAAAGAAAGCCAACTTAGCCAGCGTGACACAGAGGATAATATGCCCTTTCCAATTTCTCTGAATATTTCGTATAATCAGTTTTTAGTAGAAATACATGCAGAGAGTTGAATACTCACTTTTAAAGCATGGCTGCTATCATCTGAATTTAAATGTAGGAAGAACAATAAGAGCAGGCACATACTGTTACAACATTAAACTCTAAGAAAACTATGATCTGCCATCTGGAAGGAGGACAGATGAGGATCCCTCATTTCTCTCTCTTCTAACTAACGCTGTGTTCCTATATAGTAGTAAAAAGCAACTGAAATACAAAGCAGATGCTGCACATATTAGGCAACTGTGTTGCTCTCACCTTGTAGAATCTCAATAACGTGGTGCAGCCACCTGGTGCTAAAAAGTAGGCAGCATGGAACCTCTCCTCTGTTCTCATTTGCAATGGTGAAAAGGAATGTTCCTGCTGAATGTGTTTACACTTTTATAATTATCAGCAGTGCAATCTGCATAATTACGCCTAATAAGGCAATCTATCAGGGCTGCTTGCCAAGGACAACAACCTGACTTAGTGTGTCCTTAACTGCAAACTTTTGCAAAGAAACGGAAGGGGAAGCTTCATTTGAGAAGCTAAATATCAGGGTAAATACAGGTGTTATTTAATGGAAATGCAGTGTTAATATCGCAGCGCCCAAAATTATTGGCATCAGCAGTGAGCAGTGATACTTTTAGCACGTTTATCATTACTTACTTGTTCATTTGTGCCCCCAAGTGGTGGAATTCTAAAGTGCACCAAAGCTGTGTGGGTTTTTCCGAGCCAGCAGCTTATGTTTGATGAATCGAGCAGAACAGCAGAGTCTCATCAATCAGCAAGATTCAATAAATTCAATAATAGAAATATTGCTGAAAGCCTCACCAAATGCATCATATTGCTCCAGATCCAAACTTTAAGAGATATAAATTTGAAATTCTGATTCTTTGCTTCAAGATCGTCCTCTATTAGGGCATCAGTTAATTGTTCTGCAGGTTGCCCTTTGATCTGGTGATGTGTGGGATCATTAAAGTATGAGGCGCAAGGAGGCCATGCATCCAGCTTGAGGTGAAACATTTAGCACTAAATTCCTTCTGCCTGCACAAAAGCAAACACCTGAGCCCATGAGGTAAACTAATTTACAGATCTCAGCTGCTTTAACCAGATGATTGTACTGTAGTGTGTTCGCCACAAAATGAGAAAATCCTGTTCCACAAGAAAGCTTCCACCATTAAAGAGAGCTTTTCTTTATTATTTACTATTGTGTTCTGACTCCAGCTCCTGTTAGCGAGATGTCTCCTTAACAGAGACCCAAAAACAGCTTGCCTTTGTTTCTATTTAAGACCCAGAGGATTGTGTCTCAGATGCATGCGATGCTCTGAGCATATTTCCCCTTTTGAATCAACATCACTCCGATTTACTTTTGTTTGTTTGTCTATTTTCTTTGCTTTTTAAAGCCACAGAAAATTATTTTGGAAGAAAAAAAGACGGGAAATAAAGGAGAAATCATGTGAAAGATTGGGGCTGATTTTTCAGTGACAGGAGGAGAAATTTGGCTTGGGTGTAATAATCCCTCGGAGAGTAAAACGCTAGAAGAGAACAAGCACAGAGCACAGAATAGCCCATGTTACTCACTTACGGCTGCAAGCAGTGTGGACTGAGCTGATGAGATGACTTTTTGGAGGACTGGAGGAAAACCGCAGGGACAGCAGCAGATGGGTGGTCTAAGAGTACCTGACCCGACTGGAGCAGGGCCTCTAAATCAGTTAAAGAGCCATCAGGCAACACTTTATCACACACGGAGAGACCCTTTAGAGAGAGGGTCAGACACTTACAGCCACTTTGACAACAATGTTTCTCGTTCTCAAGTGCTACAATTATGTTTACTGTTGCTATTAGAGGGGAAGGGGAATAAAAATCTAACGGTGTATTATTTTAATCAGCACATTCATCGAATTCCCAAAGGTGCAACATCCCAACACCTTGCACATTGTTTTCTAGGCACACACTGCTTGATTGAGCATGCAGGCCAAGTCATGCATGAAGCAGGTATACCTGTTGTGTGCTGGAGTGACACATCTGTGTCAGGCTCAGCAACATATGTGTCCCAACAAATGAGAGTGTTTGGAGACCCATTTCTCCAGGGTATACCAGGTGCACTGGTGAGGAGATTACAGTGCACCGTGTATTAAAAGAATGACAAGTGAGAAATGCTAATTGTACAAAACTGATCCTCCCACCAGGATGTAAAGCAACGGTGACCATGAGAGCAACCGCCTGCGAGCAGCCGCAACTCAAATTTCTAGAGCGATCCGCAAAAAGAGAACAATTACTGTAGCAAAAAAGTAACACCCTTAGTTTTGTCACCAACACAAAGGTATACAACGCTAATAGTCTCTTCAAACGCTGACATGCAAAATGAAACCTGAACTCTTTACAACTGAGAGTTTTCCGCGAATATCAAACGTGTCATTACTCATCCGAACACCACAGAGAGAGAGAGACAGAGGAGCAGACAATGCTCTGATGCTAATGCGTGCAAGTATACAGAAATAGAAACACGGCGTCTTAGTCTTAGTCATCACGAGATGTGACATGATAAGAGCAGACAGACACAGGGAGTCAACACTCAATACAAACATACGAGCTGTACAGTATCTCGACACAGCCGGGGTGCCAATACGTTAGTGGAATATGTTACACTGTTCCTGTCTATCAGATCGCTCAACTGTATATAACAGAGTGAGGAGTGTAAACTCAGACCCTAACACATCATACAAGCATTAACTGGTCATTTCCCATTCATTTGCTTCTTAGCATCTCTCTCAGATGCTGGTGCTGGAAAGCCCTATAGAATTACATCTAAATCAATCCCAAAAGTCCTCTTTTATTGAGGATCGACAGTATTTCTCATTGGCTAACACAAAAGTGGTCGTGATATGGTATGAACAGCATACCTATGCATGTAAGCCTAGGGAAAAAAAAATCTGTAAATGCAACTGTTTATGTAAAATGCAGCAAACATCACCAACCACACGAGAGATTTGTGCTGCACACGCTGTTCATTATGCAAGCTGTGAAGGCAACATAAATAACAGCACTCAAGCTGATAAAACAGCCCGCTAATAGGAAATAATGCACATTTAGTGTCGCAAAATCAAATCTGCAAATGGCACTGCATGGTGGTGTAATGGAACGGCTTCATTCTCACTTAGAGCAAAAACAAAGAAACCAAACTCCACATTAATTCTCATTCCTCCTCACGCTAATTTTCTTTCAATTCACTTAAACATAATAATTAATTTAACGGAGCTGCTAAATGAAGTTAAAAAAAAAGTTTAAAAGCTTTTTTGGAGGGATAGCGTTGACACTGACAGCTTTTGGCTTCATTTTTAAATACTGCACCTTGTTTTTTTTACAGTGTTTGGTGGTGTGTGTAAGAAGTGGCACTATATTGAGTTGAATAAGGAAATATCTAGCTGTAAAATCTTCAACATTATGCAGAAATTGCTCTGCACCACACTTTGTCACCATTAATGCGCCGTGGCAATTACAGTCAAATAATGCTACTGTTTATTCCTTTCGCGGTAAGAATGCGCCCCTACAAATACTGAACAGATTCAAACGTGTGCACGTTAATGCACATCCCATTACCAAGACTAGAGCACCCCAAACTACACAGACAACAGACTGAATTTTGTTTTTCATCGCACACCGACTTGTTTGTATAGCCAATAGTGTGCTTTTGCTCCTTTTACTCACTGGATTCTGCCTGATGTGACCAAATGGTAACCCCCCCCCAGACACACACACACACTACCACCAACACACACACAGCCCTCCTAATGCATAAACGCTGGCACAACACTGTTATTCATTTCCATAAAACCATTTAAATACACATTAAGATCAAGCATGCAGGAAATAACATTCAGAATTCCTTGTGCGTAAGTATAAATAGAGGCTGTGTGTGGGTATGTACGTACACATTTATGTCTGTTTCAGTGAGTGTGTCTGCATGTGGGATGATGATGCGTCTGAGAATGCAAAAACCAAATTCTAACTGTCAGTAAGAGAGAAAGGGGTCACAGGTCGACAGCTTTTCTGGACGCGTTTTCTCTATCTCCTCTGACAGCTCCCAAGATACAGTGGGGCCACTGAAGGTGCCCTGTCTGTCTGTCTCTCCTTAAATTCATCAGAAGTAGATCAGTTCCCTTCTCAGAGTGCTTCGTCGTGCAGGTCAAGGACAGGCAGCGCCTCCTTTCAGAAGTCCATAGCTACTTTGTTAATGAACATTTGCGCTAAGCTGAAACTAACTGGGGCAACAAAGGAATAATGATCACACTTTAAAAAAAAGGCTTTTCCTGAATATGAAAGTATTTATAAATAGAAATCTAATTCTGAAAATGTTGGGTACTGTGTAAAATGTAAATAAAAACAGTATGTAGTGATGTAGTGCTAATCTTATAAAACAATCTCAATGCAAAAATTGTGAAGACACTAAATGGGCTATGGAATGCTTCCAGAAGTCATCATTAGTGAACACAGTTCATCTTCCCTTCACAAACGCAGGTTAAAGTTCAGTCATGCGAAGAAGAAGCCACATGTGAACATGCTGCTCAGACATCATCTTCTTAGAGCACAAGATCATTTTAAACGGACTGGGGCAAAGCAGAAAGCTGTGGTCAGAAAAATCAAAATGAACCCCGCATCATCTAAACTAAAGAGGAGAGGGGGCATCTTGCTTCTTATCACTGCTCAGTTCAAAAGTCTGTATTTCTACGGTCTATGGTGATGCATTATTAGTACCTGCGGAATTGGCACCTTGCACATCCAAAAGACACCATCAGTGCTGAAAGGTTTATACAGATTTTAGAGCAATATTATGCTCTTATCCAGATAAGATGGTTTTCTGGGAAGATCTTTCGCATTTCAGCAAGATAATATTAAACTGCATCCATTAGAGCAGCATGGCTTTGTAATAGAATAGTCCTGATCCTGACCTTTCACCAACTAAAACATTTGGAGTATCATGAAATGAACAATAAGACAAAAAAGACCAGGGACTGTTGAGTAGCTAGAATCCTATAAGAGAAGTGAATGGGACAACACTGCTATTCCAGAACTCCAGTTGCTGGTCTCCTCAGTTCCCAGTGGTTTGCAGACTGTTATTACAATAAGATGTGACACAGCAGGAAACATGGCCCAGTTCCAACTTTTTTTGCTGCCATCAAATGTTTAATATATTTCTTTAAAATTATTAATTTTAAACATTTTCTATGATTTCTATGTTCTATTGTGGATAAAATACGGATTTATGAGATTTGCAAATTACTGCCTTTAATTTTGGGGTTTTTTTTTAGATTTTACACAGTTTTTCATTTTTCTCAAAAGCTACTTGCCTGCCTTTGAATGAAACTCCTTCCTTTTAGAGTAAAACTACAAATAAAGGAAACAATCTGCCCCTGTTTTACAGGTGAACTACCATTCATTTCATTCTGTTTTTTACAGTATTATCAAAAATACCAAGGCAGTCTGCAGCCACTGCCAATGGTCAAACGAGAATTCATCTAGATACAGTTGTATGATGAAAGCATTTCCTCCATACACAAAGTTTAATCAATGATAAATATTACTACATGTTTTTTCAGTATTCTATTTTTTCAAAGGCACTTGAAAACCTATTCATCTTCAACGACTTGACATGTAAGGTCGTACAGTTTGAGTATCTATTACCATGTTCTTCCATTCTTTCAGCATTTGAAGTCTTTCAAATAACATGAAATCATTCAACAACAAGTGAATAATCAGAATCAGAATCAGAATACTTTATTGATCCCTGGGGGAAATTATTTTTTGTTACAGTGCTCCATTTTAAACCAACATTAAGACAAGACAGACAATACGCTAACTAAGAATAGTACAATAAGCTGGTAAATTGTCCTGTCTCATGGGACTCTCACCTTATGGCACACAATTCAAAGACTGTACTTCACTCCAGAAAGAAATTTCATACTTAAAGCTTTTTCTGTTCATGGCACAGTGTGCAGAATGTACTGGGCTGTTCTTACTGGCTATCAAGTGTTGAAAAATAGCAAGAAAATGAACAATTTTTATGAAATATTACATTAGAGACTCAGTGCCTTTACTTTGCAACAGTTGCTTAGTGTCACATTAGTCCCCAGAAGGTTCCCAGCTCAGTCTATTTGGTAAAAAAGTGAACTTTTGATGGTGGTATCAACCAAAGTAATTGGCCAAATTAAATCCATTGCGCAGAGAATGATAGATTTCGATACCAACATCAAAATGCTATCAAAATAAACACAAAATAAACACTAGTGTATTTTAAAATGCAATTAAGTGCTCCCTGTAAGTCAAAGTGCACAATAAGTGTTATGGTCCATGGGTCACTGACTCAAGGTTTTGAGTTTTGCGATGTTTTCAGTTTTGTTTGAGCTCATGATTTGCTCATATAGCTCTTTATCTAGTCCTCTCAGTATTATATTGTTTTCAGGCGCTTCTTAGTTTCCCTTTGCTTCCACTCTGTGTTCCTCATTAGGTTGTTTAATATTTAGTTATGGTTTTAATTGATTACTTTTTATCTTCGAAGTCAGTCATGTCTCCGATGTTTGTTTATCTCCTGTCCCCGTGTGAAGTTCACATGTCTTGGTCCTAAGCTCAGTGTTGTTTATTCTGATATTCGCTTGTCTTGTGCATGTTGTGTTCAGTTTTACTTCCCCTGTCTCACTAGTTTGATTCTGTTCAGCTGTGTTCCCAGGTGTCTCCACCCTGCCCTAATCTCCTCATGTGTATTTAGACCCTCCATTTAATTTGCATCTCGTCTTTGTTGGGTTCTCACTTATGGTTGTGTTTTTGCTTGCACTTGGTGGGCCTTTATTATTATTTATTTATTTATTTTTGAAAATTTGCATTGCACTTTGTTTAAGTTCTGTATTAAAGTCTTTAGGTTTAAATTTAGGTTCTGAGTCCTGCGTTTTGGTCCAAATTCTGCCTGCTACACAGCCAGCCTTGACAGTAAGACCAAAGTTATTTAACAACTTGAGTGAAGAAAACCTGTAATGACAAGACATGCTTGCATTTTCTGCTGTGATAACAGTACATGCAGGGAACAAATTCAGTGGGAAGCAAAACCAGCACTGTCCCTTCCAGCATATAGAAAGCCATTCATGTCCAAGTGTATCAATAGCCAATGGCCTGAAGCAGAAAATGTAATGTATACTCATAAAAAGCATGTCACATACAGAAATGAGAGGCTGTGGCTTCAACTGTCTGCACAGAGAGGCACTGCAGGCATCTCTGAATTTATTTTGTGTGCCTACAATAAATGGAGATTTAGAATTGGCCTCGTGCCTTCTCTACATTTTTAGTAAACATCCTGTTCATTTCAAATGCTTCAGTATAGTAGAACGCTTTTATTTGGATTTTATATGGATTGCAGAAATTCTATAACAAGCAAAGTCCATTTCCGACTAGCCTTTACTACTGTTTCTTTTATACAGTGAGGTGGCAGCCTCTTACACCAAACGGCCGGTCTAAAATATATTTCAAGCCCATTAACCAGGTTTCCTCTCTAAACCATTCACACAGGACAGCTCTATCGGTGGTTCTCACTTTGGCTAAGGCAGTGACTGATCTGTGTGGGCTTTCCACCCTTGCTGTCTACAGATAAGACAGGATTTGATTAGTGCCACACATAAAATCTGTCCTTTGTGTGTTAAACCTTTTGGAAGTTAGCTTAGTTCAAGGACAATTCAAACTGAAGTTCTATTTACGTTCCCCTAGAGAGAGGAGCACCTGCATTGTCTTAGACCTTTGTGCATATTGTTATTACTTGGAAAGCACAGCAATGCTCAGACATACTAAACAGTTGTTTGTTTGCTATGGAGATGGCTGGCAAACTACCTCTTGAGACAAGGTTATTCATTTGCTTTGTGACAGCATTTTACAAGCTCTAGATGCTCTTGTGGCTATACTGCAGGAATAGTACACGACCTGTAATGTATGAAATCAACATTTCTTTTATGTTAAAAAAAATAAGTAAAAAAAATGTTTATTTAAACAAAATGTAAAACAATGGGAAATTTCAATGTGTTGCTGCTGGGTACATGAAGTAAATGACATAAAAAGGCCGTAAAGCCACTGTGAAAGGTTACCAAAAGCCGATACACTATACTATGATACTATGAAGTGGACTCAATGGACATTTTATTAGTTACACCTTGCCATTACCAAGTCACCCCTGTTTGCCTTCAGAACTGCCTTAATTCTTTTGGCATAGACACAACAAGGTGCTGGAAACATTCTTCACAGATTGAGTCCATATTGATGAGACAGCATCACATAGATTTACTCTTGCAAATCCATTATGTGAATCTCTCGCTCCACCACACCACAGAGGTGCTCTAGTGATTGAAATTAAGATTTTCTGAATGCAAAGTCCATTTCAGTACAGTGAACTCATAGTCACAGTAAAAAAAAAACAGTTTGGGAAGATCTGAGATTTGTAACATGATGCTTTGGTCATAAAGGAATGGATTATTATTATTATTAAGAAATGCATTACTGTTGTCTTCCTATCGGCTCAAAGCCCAGAGAACTGCTGCTTGTGGGATATTTTCTCTGTTTTTGAATCTTTAACTGAAATCTCTTGAGATATCAGCAGTTTCTGAAATACTCAGAGCAGCTGTCTGACACCAACAACCATCCCACCTTCAAAGTCACATAAGTAACCTTTCTTCACCATTATGATGCTCAATATAAATTTCAGTAGGTCGCCCCGACAATGCAACAGTGATAAGAACAAAATAGAATATTCTTGCAAAATAGGAAAAAAAATAGTTATAATTTTTTTTTTTTAAATGAGAAGCTCTGAGGAAGAGATGCCGTACTTTATGCACACCTTTTTTTTTCCTCGTGTCATCTCAGTGACTGGATTACTTCAAATTAGAAGTGAGGAAAAGTGAAGCCCAAATGTAAGTGAAGGAGAGTAACCGGGAGATTTTATTTTTGTTTTTAATTTGTCTTTTTTCCTATGGAAAAACACACCAACGTCCCTGTTAAACTAACTCTAAACACAGTCAACACTTTCTCCACGGTTTTGATTTTTTGTTGGGTTTTTTTAGATTTAAATTTTTTTTTATTGATGTAGCATTGAGAAATGTGGACAACCCCTCCAACATTTTGGCTCATCTAAAACTAAAGGTAGTATGTATACAATTCCCAAAGGCAAAGTTTCCAAAACTGCCTAAAATTAAAAAATATATATATATGTGTGTGTGTGTGTGTGTGTGTGTGTGTGTGTGTGTGTGTGTGTGTGTGTGTGTGTGTGTGTGTATATATATGTATATATAACTATAGCCAATTGCTCCAATGACTTTTTTCTTAATGTGAATTTAAATACAACATCCATCAGTGTCTCAAAGAGCAATTTACAGAGTTAAAGTATATTTTTTTTCTTCTTCAATTAAATGACTTCTGACTGTGAAATCCTTTAAAGAATGGTTATAGAAGCCATCAAAAGTTTTTTAAATAGAACAAGTAAGCAAACTTTTTTTTTGTCCCAGGGATGTCTTCACGTTTTGCCACAGTCCCCCTGGGTGTCATGTTCAATAGCCTGTGTTTATGAGAGAAGGGAATATTCACAGTGTCAGTGTATCACCCAGCAGGATAGTTTAGCTGATACTCTGTATCAACGCTTTAATTAGTATTGTGTTGTGGAGAAAGAACAACTCCTTATTTCCTGTCAACATGCCCCTGTGGGCTAGCGATTAATAAAAACCACATCAAAGATTAGGTTCTCACCACTGCACTGCAATGAGTTCTAGATGAGGTTGTGATTAGAACATAGATTACGTTGAAAGACAACTAAATGTGTGGACTGCTTGTGCTCCGCTTTGGTCGCACCACATACTGTTCACTGACACACACAAAAAAAACTGTTCAGCATACAGAGGTCTATGTGGTGGAGGGACACACCACAACTTTATTACAACATATGAACAGCAGGATGGGTTTATGAAGCAATCTGACATATGTCTAGCACTGCTGCTCCTACATTTTAATGTCACTGTGCCAGCATGCGTCTGCATCACATACTAAGTTAGTAACATGCAGCCTCACAGCTGTATCCTTTGTTTATCCATAAATCAAGTGAAGTATTAAGTCATGTATATGAATTTAAAACAGATATTTAAGCCTTCAAAATTCTCGCAAGCTAGCTAAAAGATGTTAGTTATTCTACACCACTTCCTGCAGAGATCTCATTGCTTGGGCAAAGTTACAGACAAGTTACAGCATCCAGGGTGGGAGGAAAGGAGACCTAGTTTCCATGCCAACAGCCTTTACCCACATATGGCAACTGCTTCCTGGCACAGAAACCCATTTAAATGCAGATACTCAATCACCATAGAAAATTACTGAAAATAATCAGGCCAGATAGTGACCACTCGAACTGAATTGGAGGTGGAGGACGAATAATTGAAAATTAAAAAAAGAACACAAAAATAGGACAAAACAGCAGAGCCTCTTTGAGACTGATAGGATGTGATAGAAATCTGTAGCAGCACACCGTCTTAGTGTCCATCTGGGAACAGCAGGTATGGGATGTGTGTAGATGAAGATCGCCATCCTCTTGTACAGTTTACAATGTAATGGGTCCATCTAGACAAAACATCATTTCACATCATTTGAATTAGGTACTCGCTTCATAATACTAAACTACTGGGCTGCTCCACTCAATAGCTTAACAGCCCCATAAAACATGTTTGCCTCTATATATTTACATGTTCCAGATTCTACCTCAGGCACTCAGCCAAGCTGATTTATTATCAGCAGGTCACACCTGTAAATACTGCAGATGGAAAAAGATCGTAAATAACACATTTTCAGTTTTGGATTAATGCATATTTACTGTTCTAGTGGGCACTGGGCGTCTATGATTGAATACAGCGATAAACTACAGTAACACTAAAGTGTCTGAGTAAAGAAAAGACATTCCCCAGTAAAACAGGCTCAGTGATGTGTTTTAATAGGTATTTTATACAAGAACGGAGCCAGTAGTTCTGGGAGTGCTAATGCAGAGACCACTTATAAAGTAGGATCATTGTTCATTGTTGGATTTCATGACAGAAAAATAAAATACAAGAAGATTTATTCATTAGGGAAAGATAGGTTGAGCAGGTGAGTACACCCACAATTCCTCTAATAAATTGCTGTTATAAACCATTGGTAATGTAAAGATATATACATCATAATTAAACTTTGTTGATCCGTAAATATTAATATAGACTTTATTAATGCCACACTGGAAGAAACTCACCTGTTACAGCAGCACAAAATAAGGCGCAGCTCATAAAATGCTAAAACTGCTAAAAATGGATCAATTCCAGTAATATTTGTAAATATAAGCATGTATCCTTTTATTTCTTATGTATAAAGATTTGTTCCCCATTAAAAACTCAGATTTGTCTTTTATTATTCTAACTTTTGAAAAGCCTCCTGCTGCCTTACAACCGATCAATTGTATGTGCTATACTTCCTGCAAGCATGCATGCACATTTGAGCGGATGGCTACCCAAGTGAATACACAGAGGCACTTAAGACTGCCTCTATTATATCTCGGGGCACAATGGCTGTTCAAAGCTAGGCCAAGCGTTCAATACAGATGAAGCCCAAATATTTTCAGACCCATAGATTTGTTTCTCTGAGTTGCATTAAAAGACACATCCAGGGCAAAGATAAAATTACTTCCATGTGACAGCAGGCTGTTAACTCCAGTACCTCATATCCCCCTGGCCCCACTGCTGGATTGGGTGTCCCCTTGTATCGATTGGAATAAAACTAAGTGGTATAATTCCTGCATGCCAGCACAAAGGAACAGGGCAAACTGTCTGTGGTGCTTCCTGACTATGTGTGTTTATCTGCATGACAAATCTTAAAAACAAACACAACTGCTCCGAAAGAGCGCTGTTTAAAGAACAAAACAATTTCAGGAATTTTCTTGAAGATTTAGAAGAGACTGTTCATGTAAATCCCTCGTGCTGCGGCTGACTAATATAACTATGAAATGTGCAACACTAGAGTATCCCAACAAAACTTACAGGCTAGTTTCTTTCATTTTATGATTTTTCTTACATTTCTTTCATTGTAACCTTGAAAGACTGTTTGAAATATTTATTTGAATTCTTGCTTTTGTACTGTAGAGTGATGCAACACCTCAGAGCCAGTGTGTGAGTTTGTGCGTGCTGCAAAGAAGCTGCCTTTAGACAATATGAAGGAGGAGCGTGTAACAAAAACAGGATACTTTTACTTTTGCATGTGCTCAAAATAAAATCCGACCAATCCGGTGGCACGCTTGGGGCCCAGACAGACTATTCTCTAGCTACAAAGGCACAAGAACGAGCACTGACTTAGACATTACAGCTCAAATGAGGAGGGTGGGGGGTTCTCTTTGCCCCTTGGGCAGAGACAATGGAGACTAGACCCACATACAGTCTCCATTGTTGATACAATATTGACATGGCACTAATAGCTCTGGCTACGGGACAGAGTAGAAGAGCAACCAAGCAAGATGGAAATCGCGTGAAGGCCAGGCATACCCCTTGCTGTATCCTCTCCACAACACACTTTAGCTAAACAACAAGCACCAATCTATTTGTCTCTGTACATTACCCTCAGATGCTTGACCACTACAGGCACACTCCCTCAGGAGTTCCAGACTAAAGTTTTAAGTCCCACCCACACACGCATACACACACTAAACCGGCTTCTGAACTGAAACGAGAGCATTATCCCAAAAAGAAGACTCATGCTCAAGCCTTTAAAAAAAGTGCTTACAATCTTTTTCTTTGGCTGCTTATCTGCATCTGTTTGAACGTGCAGAACGCCCCTGATGACTTCACCACACACAGATACATGCAGTCTGGCTCTTCTGTCAGGGTCACTTAAGAAAATATGTTCCAAATGCCATTTCATTCCTGCTGGCAACCAAAACAGCTTGTAGTAATAAGACCAAATGCATGCTTAACACCATTCACAGCCATCATAACTCATTTTGCATGGATGACTTTCTGAGAGGAATCTGATTCATCTTCGAAAGCATCGCTTTGATTATTTTTTTATTTTTTTTTTTTACACCGACTGTAGGTATCCAGTCGTGATAATTTGTTCTATAAATACAATTCTAAGTTATTATGTCCATAGTTCATTCAAAAAAAAAGAAAAGAAAAGGAAGGGAAAAAAGAAAATACTGGCACATCAGTGTTTGGGAGATGATAAAGAGAAGATCTGAAGAGAGTTTTCATCATCTTTCCCATCATTCAGAAGCGAAAGGTACAGAGCTGTTATGAAGCTGAAATACTTTTATCATAAAACACTGAAAGCACAGCCAAGAAATGATTCTATACTCTGAAAAAAAGAAAAAGTGCTGCGTGTATGATGTCAATACAAGCCACATATTCAGTGTTAGCAAAGCTTTCAGACATCTTAGTGATTCAAATCTTAAGAACCAATTTGAATCAATTTGATACACAATGCCATCCTAAATGGGACTAAAACACCCTTCAAATATAAAAATGTAAGATTGCCAACTAAGACATCAGTGTTGCCACTACTGATGTCTTTCATTTGCTTAAAAATGATGCCAAGTGACTGATATTTCCACTTCTATGTGCAGCTTCAGAGGGATGGAGGGATAGCAGCATGTCTAAGTCAAAAAGTAAAATTTTTTATGGACAAGCCCAAGAGATGCATTGTAACTTTAATTAAACTGTATAAAACCACTGTTTAATAGCCTGGATTATCTTTCAGTTTTTACAATGAAAAAAACCTTTTTTTGCATTTAATAACTGAAAAACTTCAGAATAAATAAATAAAAGTGTATTCTTAAAAATGATTACAATGAGTAATGAAAAAGTTAATTAACAACAAAAGCACAAAGTATTGGGATCAAAATGATGCTTATTTTCAGCTTGTAAGCTAAATATTTAGAAACTAAATTGTGGTATTATGCTGTCACACATGTACAATTCACCCTGGCTGAATATTATGGGGCCAGGAGCTGTTAGGTGATTTTTCCCTTCCTTGCGATAAGGCAAGATTGGAGAAATATCTAGAAATGCACATAGCTCCCCAAGTAAGTGGCTTACACAGAGGCCCAGTGCTTTGTTGTAAATTGCCTGCATTTCAGCTTATGCAAATATATCAGGTAAAAAAAAGTGATGTGTTCTTCAGAAATGCTGCTATCCTTCTTTTTGCGCCCCCCTCCCCCCTTCTATATATCCCCATGACAATCCATCAACAGAGATAAAACCCGACCATCTCAAGCTTCATTTTTCTCACTCACAGATATTTCCTTCAGCAGACCCGGGCTCTCTTGAGTCGCTATTCTGAGAACTAGCTCAGTTCATCTGTAGTGAAAGAAATTTCTTGGAAAGTATGTTTTTGTGGTTACATATTAAATCCCTCGGGTGTACACATTCATCCATCCCATTGCTTTGTCAGGTCAGTAGGAATAATGAGACTAGCTACAGTAACTAGACTTAGGTAGAGCAGTTCCGCTCCGATATAATATATGCAAACATGCCCCATGAGTCTTCCTGCTCCCAATGTTGTCAATGAGCTCTGTGGGTCAGAACAGGATGAATATGTATGACAGAAGAAAAGGAGAAAAAATAACGTTCCAAGCTGGATTTCTTTTCCTTTTAACGCACAAGTTAGGTTCACACGGAGTTCACCGGCAGAAATATGCCCCCAGCACAGCCCTATTTCCTCTGTTGATCCAAACACGGCCCGAAGAATGGAAGGTAGAACAGAACAAGCAAAGGAGGCGCAGGTTCACAGCAAACTTATACTCAAACATATCATGGACAGAAGAATCCTTTTAGTCTTATCTCTGGCTGCAGATATGTTGGAGGTATAGGGCTGCATGAGAATCTATTAACACTTTCAGTTGATAACAAAAGACAGGGGTCTTATCAAGCAGCTAGAAGTGAAACAAAATGCATTAACATTTATGGTGCTCTCTCCTCTGCTTTTGTGTCATCTCTAGAGTGCCCACTCTGTTCCTCTCTCCTTAATGCACTTCGGCACTTTGCTCATTCACCTCTTGCTGTGTGAACTGCTGCAGAAGAAAATAATGACCAAACAAAAATCCCTTATGCATGTTTTGCATAAGGAAGTAGCCCAATTTTCAAAAGGTGGAGGAGACATTACCCTTGTTCGCTCGAAACCTTAACATTAATGAGCACAAAACCAAAAGTCCATTTAAGCATCTTTAAGAGAGATTAATAACACGGAACTTTAAATCACATCATGGGGCTCCGATAAAGTTTTAATGGGTGGGCATACGAGCATTTATGGGTTGCAAATGCCTTATTTGGGGTAATGTTGATGTATGAATGCGTTCCAGTACAATTGCAATAAATAACAAGCGCTGTTATTTGTTTTCAGCTCATGATGTATTTGTTTACGTCTTTAGCTTGTTGTTGATGTTTTATTTATTAGAACACAATGTGCATTGCTCCCTCTAGCGGTACAAATCTCAAATTTTAATGAGCTTTCACCGAACTGTCAGACGCTATGTGTCAAAGTTTCTGCCCTGCAAAGCTGCAACAGCTGCCGCCGCCCTCAGTGAAAGACAACCTATTCAAAGCCGAGCTACGGAAATACTGAGATTCATTCTAACCGCGTTTTGACATATCAGTCACTAGTTACAGTACCCAGCACGGTTTACAAACCCGGAGAGTTTACAAAACAAGTACACCAAGTTTCTGGCAAACGACGTGCTTCGTGAGGACACAAATATAGAACAGAAACAGGAAACAATAATGAGCCTGAGTCTGAACGCTGTGTGAAAGCAAGGGATAAAAATGGCGCTCCTGTTAATGATAACACCCACCTTTAAATGTCTAATACCAAGATTTTCTTGGCCGCGTTCAAATAGGTTAACAGATGGAATGAATTATCTGTCTAATACTGTGAAATGTGTACAGGGCTTTTTTATTTTTGTGTGACTCACACAAGGAAATGAAATGGTGAAAAATAAAACATCATCATAGTATTGGGGGGCTTAAAAAAAAGCATGCCAACAAGTAATGATGGCTTTGTTCTTTTCTGACTTTCAAATAAGAACTAGAGGGATTTTAAGCTTTGAGAACAAGTAAAGGTGGAATCCTACCGTCATTACACAGCGGTCCTCCAAATGTCGTCATGCTGCAGTCACAACTGAAGCCCTCCCACTGCTGAAGACACACACCTTGGTTGGCACATGAGTCCTCCTGGCAGGTAGTGCTGGGACCTGAATATGGAGACAAACAGATATCTGGTGAGGACAATTTTTTTAATACTAATAAATACCTATGGACTCTAGAGTGAAATTAAATATTAAAGCACACACAAAAAAACATAGAATACTAGCTGTGTACAAACCCTGCGATAAAAGGCAGCGAACTCAACTGTATTCAGCAAACACACACAACCAAAAATGATAAAAATGTAAATAATTTTAACGCTTGAGTTAGACTTCCATTAGTAATTTAATTATTTTCTTCCATATAGTCACATTTAATGCATAACAGCAATTTAATCCACTCAATTCCATTTTTTCTCCGAATCATCACCTGTCAATGAGCTCAGTGTGCTATACCTAACCGGGCAAGGATGCTCATTTCTTAAGGTGCAGAGGTCCGTGTACTTTTAAACTGCACTGTATTGGTGCTTCCTGTGAAAGTGTTTAATCTTCATGCTTGTGGATTATTTCCATTTTACCACCAGTGTATTCATCCTCCAGAAGCATACAGCTGTGTGGCCTCTACAGACACTTTTTTCACAGCAGCCACTTTGACATGAAAGAGTAGGCAAGCACAGGTGTTGGTAATCACATTAATTAAGCAATAATTACCTAAAAACAACAGAACCGTTCTCCATGACATCAGCAGCACCTGTGTTTACCAGCTATGGAAAAAAAGGTCCATTGCGAGGCTATTATGTTTGTGTTAGTACAATTCATGTTAAAATGTGAGTGTGAAGCCAAGTGTTAATGTGTAAATGTTGTATTTTATGAGACATAGTAATTTCTAACAATCTGTATTTAGACTACGTTAGTCTAGCAAGTTTACACATTAACAGTATTATCAATGTCAGGATCTATACTTATGATTCATGACATACAATCGGAACAAAATGAGCACTTTTTAATAGTTTAGTTATAATCAATGCACTGAGGAGGGCTATTTTTTGTTGCTGTTTTTTATTTATTTACTCATGAGAGATTGAAAAAACAGGAAAATTGCAGAATGGCAATCGCATTCTTACACATTTTTTTAATGTATTGGAGCCACAGTAGCTCCTTTTCCGATTCAAGAGTAGCTATGGTAACTGGTTAATAGTTTCAGCATTTGCTGTACCCTGCTCAAGGCTGAATAATGCAGGGGGGAAGCAGAGGGCATTCAGCAACATGAAAAAAGAAATGAATTCCTGATTGCTTTTGTCAAATATTTCTCTGAATGCAAAAAAGTTCCTCTCGCTACATTCTACATAATATATTATAGTGCCTATTAAATCTTTTATAACATCCCTAATAAATCACATCTGCAATTCATCCTCATTTCTGACTCACTTATGATTGAAGTAAACAGATGTGTTATGGCATACTTAGAATAATTTCAAACAATTAACATACAGAGTTATTCATCTTAAGAGTTCCAATTCATCTGACTTCTGCTGATGTAGCAGAGCATGAATCCCAGCTGAGAAAACGGTGACGCTCATTTCTAACACTAATAAATGAATATGTATTAACATGTTTTAAAAATAAAATCTGATGAAATATTTGTGAGGGACCTTTTTATGGTAGATGCAGCAGATTTAGTGAGCTTGACCTTTTGGGAAGGTCTGATCGTGTTTGGAGTCCAATGATTTGTCTTTGTGAGTTTGCCTCTTTGGAGGCCCTCAACAGACAACCTGGCTTCTAAATTTGGGAGTGCAGAACTTTGCACCGTTCCCTCATTTTATACACATAATGGTGCATTTATCTAGAATTTCTACTACACTACATTCACAGAATTGAGCAAGAGTCTCAAGCCACTTTTCATTTCTAGATTTTGCTGGGAAAAAGTGATTTATTGAAACATATGCAAACATACCTGGAAATAAAGCATATAAGGCAAAAACACAAGTTGCACCATTCTAACAAACTTTAAAGTCGATATTTGGTACGACCACCTTTATTCTTCAGCAAAGCCTAAACTCTTTTGGCGAGCTTTCATTTTATTTCTTTAAGCAGTCTTCATGAATAGTTCTCCAGGATTCTTGAAAGAAATTGAAAGCTCTTCTTTAGATGCTGGCTGCCTTTTATTTTGTTCTCTGTCGAGATGATCCCACACTGCTTCAGTAATTCACTGGCAGTGTGTTTGGGATCATTGTCGTGCCAAAAAATGAAAATGTTGCCAGTCAGGCACTTTCCAAATGGCATTGAACGGTGGTTCAAAATCTCATGGCACTTTTCTGAGTTTCATTAGAATTTCATTAGTTTTGACTAGCTGGCTAGGTGACGCCCATGTCAGGAGGGGCCAGTGCCTCCCTATATAATAGGCTGACATAGCGTCAGATGTCATTCAAAAACCTCTCCTCGCTTCTCACAGAAGCCTGTAGACAACTGTGCTATTGGGTGCTAAAGCTAAACAACTCGGTCGCCGGGCGCTTTGTTCCCAGCTTTTCAGTTGTCCACTAGCATACAAGCAGTAGCAATACTGTTCTGTGGCTAGTGCGGGTGCCAAGTAGCAATACTTTCAACGAAGTTGCAAAACTTTGTCCTTGCAGCAAGAAGATTTCTGCCTGGGATACACACCCCGTGTGTGTGGCATGCCTGGGTTTATCTCACGCTCAGGCTGCCTTGACACCCGCACAAGACTGTATCCACTGCGCGGCTTTCCCACGCAAACTACTCCGCCGCAGGCTAGCTCGCCAGGCTAACCTGTCGGGTGGCGACCCTTTGCTGTGTGAGGCTGCTGCAGCGCAAGGAGAAACTGAGATGCCCGATGATTTGGCCGCAACGGCAGGGCCGAGCTGGGCAGAGGCAGACCCTCAGCCCATCGCGACCGCTTTCCCGTCGCTGGAGGCACACGGAGATCGTGTGTTTTTCCGCGATGCTGGAGTCACCAAGGGAGGAGATGCTAACGAGGACGGAGATGAGTCGGCTGACTAGGAGCTCCTGCTGTCTGACGACGGCGAGGAGGAAGATTCCACCTCCTTGGCTAGCATCAGCTGGGCTGCAAAGCCCTTGGCTACCGGCGAGGTTGAAAAACCGACACCGCCGTCTCCCCTGGATCTTGACATGCAGGACATGTGCAAGCGCGCAGCCGCTAGGCTCAACATCCCATGGCCCGCCATACAAACAGAGGTTGTAAAGTCTCGTTTTGACGGTAAGAAATTGCCAAAGGCGAAAAAGACGGGGAAGCATGTGTTGCCTGTTTTCCCTGAGCTACTCGATGAGATAGCGGTGACGTGGAAAGCAAAACCTTACAGCGAGAAACACCCCATCGTGGGGAGCTCCCTGCTGGATTGTGAGGGGATGGAGTCTATCGGCCTCCGCCAGATGCCACAAGTGGAGCCGTTGGTGGCGAGCCATCTTCACCCGAAGATGTCTCTGTCCTCATCGGCTCCATCTCTCCCCTCCAAAACAGACCGCTTCCAGTCTAGCCCTACGGATAAGTGCTACAAGGCAGCAGCTCTGTCAGTAAGAGCCCACAACGCCTCTTCTATGCTAATGGCTTACCAAGCTGAGCTAGAAGAGGACATGACAGCTAACCCAGATACCACAGTGTGGGAAAAAATCTGCGTTATTACTGACCACGTCCTCCGCCTCCACAAGTTAGCCATACAGGCTACTGGGAGAGCCATGGGCCTCATGGTTCTTCAGGAGCGAGCACGCTGGCTCGGGCTCACCAACCTGACGACTAAGGAAAAAGAAGAACTCCTCGACACCCCTGTCGTCCCTCACGGTCTCACGAACCCAGTTTCCCCCCTTTATGGGCCACCCTGCCGCCTCCCAGCTCCGTTCCAGAGCAAGTTCAACGGGACATGTCCCACACAGAGTGCTTAACTCGGGCCGGCGTTCCTGTCACCGGACCCACCAGAGGGAAAGAGAGCCACAGTTCACAGTGTTGTTTCACAAGCACTTCTCTCATGCATTCTGTATTAAAAAAGCCCCGACACGCGCATCCAGGCAGTTTGCCGAGGGCGCTGTCGAGTGTTGCAAAACACATGAAAAAATCAAACATGCTGAAAAACAGAGCACCGTCTGCCATAACGCAGCCCGTGGAGACTCGCGTTTCCACGGCTGTGATGATCCAGATGAGCCCGTCACCTCGCTCGCCTGTGACAGAGGTGACGGGACACCGAAATGGCGCATGTTTCGCGCTGCGACAACAAGGGGGCGCCAAAACGCCATATTCAGTGGATTGGCCAGTGAGCGCTCTGTCTCGCCACATGAAGAGCTGGGCCACCTGCACTCAGTCAGCATGGGTGCTGAGGACATTGAAAAAGGGCTACAGGCTGCAATTCAGTGTCGCTCCACCACATTTCAAAGAAATCGTTTACTCTCGTGCTCTGGGCGAGTCTGCCAGTTTTCTCCTGGAGGAAATTTCCACCTTGAGAGACAAAGGAGCTATAAGAGTTGTCCCTCCCGAGGAAATGCACAGCGGATTTTATTCAAGGTATTTCCTTGTGCCAAAGAAAGGGGGTAGGAGGATGAGAGCCATTCTGGATCTCCGTGCCATTTGAGGACATACAAGTTCAGGATGTTGACGCACGCCTCGCTGCTACGGTTTGTACGAGCGGGCGACTGGTTCACATCAATCGACCTGAGGGATGCTTATTTCCACATCCCCATATATCCCCCACACCAAAAGTATCTGAGATTTGGTTTCCAGGGGATGGCATACGAGTTTGTAGTCCTGCCTTTTGGTCTCTCACTGAGCCCAAGGGTGTTTGTGACGTGCACCGAGGCAGCAGTGGTCCCGCTCAGGAAAAAGGGCATTCGGGTGGCCACATACATCGACGATTGGCTCGTGGCAGCCCCAACCCGCCAGGGAGCGACTTGTCACACAAATGCTCTCATACACCATCTGGAGAGTTTGGGTTTCCAGATAAACGTGGAAAAGAGCACATTGATGCCAACTCAATGCATTACTTTCATAGGGCTCAGCCTAGACTCCCTTCGAGTGAGGGCTTTTCTGTCCCCGGAGAGAACAGCGGCCATACAGTCATCCCTTGCACTGTTTTGCAGAGGCAACACAGTGACCCTCAAACAGTGCCAGAGGCTGCTCGGTCTGATGGCTTCTTCTCTAGTGGCGATAACACTGGGACGCCTGCACATGAGAGGCTTTCAGCGCTGGGTGGGCTTGCGGGGACTGGACCCTCACTGAGACGGCCACCGTCGCGTGAGAGTCTCTGCAGACTGTTCACTCGCTCTCCACGAGTGGAAGAGGCCAGGTTTCTTGTCTCAGGGCGTTGCCATGGGGGCAGTTTCAGCCAGGAAGGTGATTTCCACAGATGCCTCTCTTTCGGGCTGGGGCACCACCCATGAGGAAACAGTGAATGGGGAATGGGGCCCTCACATGCGCTCCACCCACATAAACTGTCTGGAACCGCTGGCGGTTCACCTGTCGCTAAAACACTTTCTCCCTTGGCTGAGAGGTCATGTTTTAGTGAGGTCGGACAATTCCACCGTTGTGGCCTACATCAACAGACAGGGGGGTCTGGGGTCCAAGTTACACACACTGGCACACAGACTGATAGTCTGGAGCAGTGTCCACCTGCTGTCACTGAGAGCAACTCACGTGCCGGGGATCTTGAACTTTGGAGCAGATCTTCTCTCCAGGGGCAACCTGCTGTATGGGGACTGGAAGCTTCACCCGGAGGTGGTGAAGCAGATCTAGCTGCGATTCGGTCAGGCGACCGTAGACGTTTATGCATCCAGGGAGAATGCTCAGTGTCCCCTGTTTTACTCGCTGCACCATCAGAGAGCTCCACTCGGGGTGGATGCTCTAGCTCACGAGTGGCCGAGAACCCTCCTCTATGCTTTTCCCCCAGTGGCCCTCATTTCTCCAACTCTGGCCAGAGTGAGGGAGAGAAGTCACTATATGATCCTGATAGCCCCGCACTGGCCAGGGAAACACTGGCTGGTGGAGATTTTTCAGCAGCTGTGCGGCCCACCTTGGCCGTTACCACTACGCAGAGACCTCCTGTCTCAGGCACAGGGGGAAATATTCCACCCCCACCCAGAGAGGCTAGCTCTATGGGCTTGGCCCGTGAGTGGTTTAACCTGAACACGGTGGGGCTCCCTCATAGTGTTATCGACACTATTCAGTGTTCTAGAGCATCGTCTACTCGGACGCTATATGAGCACAAGTGGCGTGTGTTTGAAAGCTGGTGCTTAGAATCACAGGCCATCCCTTTTCAGTGCTCTGTGGCTGTGATTCTGTCATTTCTTCAGGCCCTGATTGATAAGGGTAAAGCCTTCTCCACCATCAAGGTGTATTTGGCAGCAATTTCGGCCTGCCATATTGGTTTTGAGGGAAAGACTGTTGGCCAGCATCCCTTAATATGCCTTTTCATGAAGGGTGCATGGCGTAAATTGCCTACGTCTAGGCCGTTGGCTCCATCGTGGGACCTTCCCACAGTATTGGCTGCGCTCTCCTGTTGCCCATTTGAACCCCTGGAACAGGTTGAGTTAAAATTTCTGTCCTTGAAGACGGCTCTTTTAATTGCTTTAGCTTCTGCTAAATGTGTGGGAGAGATCCACGCTCTCTCAGTGCATCAGTCATGCATTCAGTTCTCCTCGGATAATACGAGGGTCAGTATGCGGCTCAACCCTGCCTTTGTCCCGAAGGTTGTCGGCACATGTTCCCCTATAGAACTGCCGGCCTTTTGCCCACCGCCTTTCTCCTCAGAGGAGCAACAGCATACCTTGTGTCCAGTCCGTGCTCTGCGCATTTACATGGACCGAACCCAGAGTGTCAGACAAAGTGACCAGCTGTTCGTGTCCTGGGCTAAACCACATATGGGAAAGCCTGTGTCTAAACAGCGCCTCTCCCATTGGATAGTAGGAGCAATTGCCCTGGCCTATACTAGCAGGGGCCTTCAGCCCCCTGTTGGCTTACGTGCGCATTCCACTAGAGGTCTGGCAACCTCATGGGCTCTCTTTAGGGAAGCTTCTATTCAGGAGGTGTGTGCAGCGGAATGCTGGACCTCACCTCATACATTTGCTAGGTTTTACAGGTTAGATGTGACAGCACCTAACCTAGCACATTCAGTCCTCAGTGCAGGTTCTTCCCGGGTGGGGGCCTCTCCCCTGTGAAGTGCTGTTGGGGACAGTTGTCTTCTTAACAGGCATGTCTGGCAATCCGGGAGTCAGTATTTCTCCCATAGTGAGACACGAAACGAATGCTATGAAAGAGAACTTAAGGTTATGTATATAACCCCGGTTCTCTGAGTAGCATGAGTGAGTGTCTCACCAGACCGCCCTCCTTGCTATGGAAGCGAGGAAGAGGTGGGCTTGTTTTGAATGACATCTGACGCTATGTCAGCCTATTATATAGGGAGGCACTGGCCCCTCCTGACATGGGCGTCACCTAGCCAGCCTGTAAGGGCTGGCGTAATGGTATTTGAGCTTCTGATGAGGTCACGCAGGAGGCGTTCCCATAGTGAGACACTCACTCATGCTACTCAGAGAACCGGGGTTATATACATAACCTTAAGATCTTTCACATCTTTGCTGGAGTTTCTTAGCTATGTCAAATGGAAAGTCCATTCTCCCTGCAGCACGGACTACACTGCCCATGAGGCTACATTCTTTAGGGCTATGCCTGTAGCATTCTGCCTATTAGCTTAGCACAACAACAAAAAGGCGCTCTCTCACCCAGGAAACACGCAGAGCGAGAGCGTCCCCCTGTAACCATGGCAGCCGCAACGCTGCCGCCTGGAACTACAGAACATAGCTGTCAAACAAAACCGAAACAGTCCTGACCTGCGACAATATGAAATTATGAAACAGGAAAGTACCCCCGTGTAATCCATTTATTTCAACAAAGTAACTGTATTCTAAATACCACCTTTTTAAACGGTAACGGTAACGGAATACAGTTACTCATATTTTGTATTTTAAATACGTAACGGCGGTACATGTATTCCATTACTCCCCAACACTGGTAGTCAGTTACGTGTAGACCAAACTACACAACTGTATCATGCTTGAATGATTCATATGTCAGTGCAAAGTTGCTTATTAAACAAACACATTGTCCTAAAAATGGGCAGCCAATATCTAAAGAAAAATGTTGGAAGACATTCAGAAAGCTGAGAGAAGTATTGCTTCAGATCACTGAAAAAGTTATAAGAAATACTGTCTCCATGGAAGAAAAAAATAAAGGAATGAGGGATGGCAGAAGAATTTTGCACAGTTCGGTGCTTCTCTTGAAAGGTGTTCCCTGGAGTAGTAAAAACCTACTTTATTCCCATAACAATGCCCAAATTGTGTCCCCAAAACCCTAAAACAGTTTCAGATAATATTAATAGCGCTTCATATACTTCAGAGTGTATTTGACTTTAGTTACTGGCCAGTGGTTCTGTTTGTTTCATGCCATATTTCACTGTTTATGTAAGTGTTAAATCTTGAAAGAGTCAGTCCTGTTGCTTGGAACACCTCCTACTTACAAAATAGAAATAGAGTGCCAGAGACAGTGAGAATACAACAATAGGAAACACTGGGCTTAATAAGATTAATAATAGGTAAGACATTACAATGACCAACTTTAAGATCAAAAGCTGAATATTTTAAGAGGAAATCCATGCAGGATACATTTTTGTTCTTCAAACCATTAAAAGGCATGCTCAGAAATTCCCTTATATGTATATCAGGGAACATCAAAAACCCCACAGTGGAAATAAAAGTTCCAATAAACAACATCCAATATGTGAGTGCAAATCCACACATAAGCCCCATAGACTCTGATACAAGATTATAATGAGACTTGTATTCCTATGGGACTTAAGGCCATTCCACATAGTTGGTGGTTGAATGGCAACACTAGGCAGTTATCTTGTATTGAGACATGTGGAGGTAGTGATAGTTAGAGGGTAGATATGTTGTAGATGCACACGGGGAGAGACATCAGACTCTTTATCAGACAGACAAAGCTATCTACCTTGCAAGTCAGCTTTCATCAATGCAACTTTTGTCAGCAAAATAATAGGAAAGGAAAAGGCAAAGTATACCAGCTGTTAGTAAAAGCAGCAAGATGTCAGAGATGGAGTAGCAAAACACAGAGTGCTGAAGAAGGAGAGACAAAGGGAAGGATCTTTGTCTTCAGAAGGAGCCAGAGGTGGAAAAATTATACTGTATAATGAAGGCTAGGTTAAGCTAAACTGTTAAAGCAACCAACCAAAAATGGCTTCAGCAGCATAAAGTAATACCAAGAAATTGCTGCTATTAAAGGAAGCGGGCGTTCTTTTTCAGGAAAATTTAGATAACTTGTTAAAAAACAAACAAAAAAACCCAAACACCCAGAATGTTTCATTATTCATTACTGACTTTTAATATAAGTAGCTATATGTTATACGGCGACTCCACCATCACAATCTAATAAATGTGTTAACATTTCCATTGGGAGTCTCAATTGACTCTGTGTAGGAGGAAAAAAAAGAAAACAACAAGTTTGACAGACCTGCACGGGGAGATGAATTTGATTACATTTGTAATGTCAAAACACAAAAAGATCAGAAGCCGCACACTCGATAGAAAAAGAGTGGATGAATTGTGAAATTAAACTAAGTGACTGACGCTGGAAAATAAATCTAATATTGTCTCTGGATATGGTGCACATATTAGACTGGGCAAATGATATTTATGCATGCAACAAAGGATTCATACATAATTCAAAAGGATTGCTTCTGGCAAACTCTCAGATCCAGCAAGCATACATAGAGCAAAACAGAATGGGGGTAAAATGGGAAATAACACTCGCAGTACAAAAATGGCAGAGAGAATAAGCAGATTATGACCAAGTGAAACAGAAATGATTGCCCGTGGAGGAGCGTCGGAGTTTGATGCATACTAACAGAATACTAACACATTTAATGGATGTTAAATTATGTGCCACAGGTTGCCAGTGTGGGTGCCTCGGTGGGTGTGCTTCTCAACGAGTGTGTCTTCGTCTTGGACAAGTAGGAGAATGGGAATACTGAGCAGCTTTGCGTGGCGCTGCAATGACCCCTTAAGATGGTTTTGTGAAAATAAGGGGGAAAAGATTGAATAAAGAGGGAAAAACAACTGAATTTATACCTGAGCTTGGACTGACTGAGCTTGACAGTGATTTATCATCATCGACCCACTGCGTTCACTTATTGGGTTGACAGACTACTGACCTTCACATCCTCTCTCTATTTGTCCCACACAGTCCAGGGCATCTGACATCAAGTCTGGGAGCCGCCCGTTCAGATCCATTGATGCCAGACAACCTTGAAAACCCTCCTTGGCATGCACCAGTTTGGGCAGCTCCTTGTACATCTCCTTAGCCACCCCTCCAATATACAGGTTACCTGTAAGGACATGAGAAATATGACAATACTGACCCCTAGTGGACATAAAAAAACATTATCAAATATTTTGGATGGCTTTTTAAACTGCGTTTAAAGTGAACATGCCAGGCATTAGTAACAGTTGCGTGAATTATTTTATTCAAGTGAAAAAGTACATGAGGTTAATTATGTCTAGCTTTGGAAACCTTTTCTAATTGTCTTGATTTAAATGTTTTTTTGTGGGTGGCTTTTTTTTGTGGTCATGTCCAAGCCAGACATTTGTCATCTTTCATGTTTGTGCTGTTTCATTAACAATTTCAGATAAGGAAAATTACAACACTCTTCAAGGTAGTACACCAATTACCCCAATGTCCTTACAAGCTGTTTTATGTTATTAAATGATAATTCTTTAAAATAACTTTAATTCAAGGTTGGTCTGCTGAGCACAAATGGCCTTGTTTTTATGAACATATGCACATTGTTAATGGCAGCTGTAGAACAGATTAATGTGGAATTCTTGCTCAAGGGTACCTAAGTGGTGCTAATGAGTAAAGGCCAAGCATTGTTCCTACACACCCCTGCTGGGTCCACCCTGCTGGTGCAAACCTTCATTCACAAACCCAGGTCACTGCTGCTTCAATTTAATGTAAGAAATACACTGTAGTGCACTCTCAGGAAATAAGATACCCTTATCCTATTAGGTGTACAACAGGTTCACACCAGAAAAGGGATGCTCTAAGGTGCTGTTGGTGTACCCTTGAAAGGCATCCCTTATATTGTCTCATTTTCTACCTTAGTATAAGGAGGAAAAGAGCCAATAACAGACATAAAAAAGAAGTTAACTAAGGTTAATGACTTAATTATTATTTAATTATAAATTTGGGAATGGACTACCATTTGCATAGTACATTTCTAGTCACAGAGGTTATTCAGTGCTTCATCTATTTCATATCTGCACCTGCATCCAACAGAAACCAGCTCAGAACCATCCTCGCAAAAATAGAAAATTGTAGCTGAGAGATGACACTGCTGTCCTTTGGACTAATATATTTTGAATAAAACTTATCATGTTATTAAAATGAAGAATAAAATATTAAAACATTACATTTTTGCCCATATCCCCATTGCATTTGACCTGATATTACATTGCAAATATTACCCTTTTTCATATATATACCTTTTTGGCTCTCAAAAGGCACACAGTTACCCTAAGGTCCAATAATTAGCTTTAGAGGTGGAATTCATGGACTGTACCTGCAGGGATAGGAATGTATTTCGTTCTAGCCCTGTTGCAGAGAGTGTATGTGTGCATACCCTTCAGGTCCAGGTTTTTGGCTCCTGTTGTTGTCTGCGTGGTAATCTTGGTGTCAATCTTGACAGTGTGGAGGTTGTTGGTGTCCCTGGAGATTATAACATTGTGCCAGTGGTTGTCGTTCAGGGGTTTGTTAGAGTTGCCTTTGATCAGGTGGGCTCCATTCCCCAGGTCAGACACATAGTGTAGGTAACTGGAGGAAGATATTTAACTATCAGCTAATATCAGATGTGTTCTTTGTCATCTTGTGCTTTACATAGACTGTTTATCAGAGTAGACTGTAACAATAACAACATTGATACAAATAATTATGCTCATGTATATAAATATATTTTATACTGAAATGTCGCTGTTGGTGGCTGTGCGTTTGAAAACATAAATATACAAGAGTTTGAAAAAGTGGAAGTTAATAATTGGCAGGTAGAATAAACAACAAAGGGCAATGAACAGCGCTGAACAAATCATCCTTAAATTATTTGCTTTACAGTCAATTTGAGATTCGCACGCTCGTTTTTAATTAAAAAATATGGCGTCAATGTTTAGCACGCGGGAAAGCCTAACTTGCGGCATTACTTAAAAGAAGGTTATTCTATAGCTGCAATAAGTGTGTAGTCGATTCTCTTTTATGTTGGGTATTTGCTCTGCCTTCATGAAGATTAAAAAGAACAGCAATAGCCGACAGCTCTTTCAGTAAATATTCTGGCGTAGAGGTGATAAGAGAAGAATTTGAAGTAAAGGCATAAAAAAAAAAAGCTGTCAAGAATTCTTTTCTGTTTGGAAACTGTCCTGTGTAGGAAGGGGTGCATTATTAAAATCATAATCCATTTTTATGGAGATTACTGCCTAAATAAACATCACCTACACTGGTATAAAACTGGATAGGCACAGTTTAATGGTTTTTGCTGTCAGTATTTGCTGGACTTTGCACCTGTTGGCAGGTAGGTCTGCCGTATGTGTAAAAAGGAGACTTTTATAACAACTGTTGCACTGACAGCAACAACAGCAAAGCAAAAATGTCAGGCATATTTTTTTAATGTGTCTGAGTGAAGGTTTGGTGTAAACCGTCACAAAAAAACACCAGTGACATCAAACAGTCAAGTCTACTGGGTACAAAACAAGATATATTACAGGCAAAGCACTTTTCTTTGACAGAATGAATGCTGCAAAGTCTCCACTTACCCTTTAACCAGCTCCACCACAATGAAGTCATTTCCATCGCCACTGTTATACAGGATGAGGCCGTCCGAGGAGGTGGTTTTGAACTGAAAAAAAAGGTGCATGGAGTAGTAGGCCTGCAGAGTAGTGAGAGTCACATAGCTGGAGCGTGACTTGAAGGTGACAGGGTCAGCAATGATGTTCTTGAAGCCAATCATTGCATTGAGCTCACAGTAATCAATGTCACCATTTTTACAGAGGTCTATGTAGGCCATGCCATTGAAGGAGAGGCTCTGGAGGTGGCCAATGAAGTTGGAGGGCACCATGGACATGAAGCGCTTCTCTGTCACAATGCCCGTCTCAATGTTATGGAACTCCAGCTGGGTGTGGTCACCTGCCATTTGACCTTTGATCGGCAGAAGTGGGAAGGGGAGAGAGGGTGTTACTGGGGATATCTGACAGTTAAATGGGCGCTGCTTTGCAATTAAAGGATCCACTTTAAATCCTCTCTGAAAAGAAATTAAAGAATGGCTTCACAATTATTGTCTTTAAGGGAAAAAAAAACTTCCACCAGATGCCCTTTTCATGCAACCCCCAGGAGATTAGAGTCTTCTCCTGGGACCGAACCAGGGATCTTTCACTTGTTAGGTGGTGCGTAAATCATTTGTTTCAATTCAATCTTATTTCATTTATGCAGCACCAAAGAACAACAAGGTGAAAAAAAGAGAAATAGAGACAATTTTATTTTCCTTTTCAAACAGCAACATTTTATCTTAAATTTTTTTTTTTTTTTTAAAGGTTTTATTCTATATAGAAAAATGATCAAACCCTTTTTCCTGATCAGCAAAGCATGTTATGGATTATTTAAGTTTACATATTCAAAAAACTACTACATTACATCAAATAAAAAGAGGATGAGAGGTACCTTCCACAGGTGGAAGATCATCTACGGTCAGTTTCAAATTCTTGCCCCTCCTGAACACACGTACTGTGTGCCACTCATTATCGTTCAGATTCTGACCCGCAAAAATTGTCTCTGGACCTTTGCCTGCAGGACAGTCCAAACAGCGGTTAACACACACACTTAATACAGACACACATACACACATCCATAACAGAGAGGTTGATAAAAGTAGAATAAGAAAGAGGGAGATCAAAAGGAAGAAAATGTGAATGGATGAAGTAGTTGGACAGAGGAAGAAAACATTAAGGTAAACATAGTTAATGGTCCATAAAAACACATTTTGACTTGCATTTGCAGCACTGATCGCACCATTAGATAAAGCATCAAAATTCTGAATTCTCCCTGAACACTATTTTCTTTGAACCAATAGGAGGGAGGCCATAATCAGATGCTGTAATATATTCAAACAAGTGTTTTCTGTGAATGCATAATGTGTGAGCTTTGAGTTAAATGGAGACACAAATATAAGCTTGCTATACGACTGATGTCTTCTTTCTTTTGAGATTTTCTTAAATTCCTATCATGCCACTTGGTGGCAGCAAATAACTACCAAAAGGCTATGACTGGACAGGCACTTAACAACCCAGTATCACTCTCCATCTTGTTTACCTACAAGAGTGCAGGCCAATATTTGATTTCCCTCATGTCCACCACATAAAATGAAATAGTGATGCAAAAAGAAACACCTGCATAATGGAAGCATTGTGGTTGGCGGTGAGCAGAGAAAAAAAAGGAACAAATAAAAAACAAAACAACAGAACAGACCATTTTAGCCCTCGTGCTAATCGTACAAAAACAGGAAATACAGAATGTGCTTTTTATCAGCACCCTTTGAAATAATTGATGCTCTGGAAAATGGAGAAGGTTACTGAAACTGCACAGATGCCATTTAAAAAAAGCTAATGAATCCACTTTATTAAATCAATAAATGCTGTTTCCTATAGTGCTGCAAATCTGCCTTGCAAGGATTTACACATTCAAAACTTGTATTTAACTGAATTTTGAAACTGAGAAATTGTATCACATTCGTCCTTAAATACACAGGACTGTGAAAAAGTTTTGAGCCACCCATCATGTTAATATATTTTGCTTCCAAGGAGCCAGACTTTCCTGTAATTGTTTAATGCAGTCTTGAGCAATGGTTCTCCAGAACCAGCCCCCCTCCCCCCCACCCCTAAACAACAAAAAAACAAACATGTTTCAAAAACACAAAATATGTTCCCATTCGTTTAACTGAATTTACCAAAAATGTCACAAATAAAACATTTTTGCAACAACAAGGTGATTCTTGAAAAGCTTTTTGCTGATAACTCTCAGCATGGTGCACAGTTCATCTTGAGAACACTGGACAAGTAAGGGATAAAAGGAAAAGTGTCAGACCTGAAATATTATCTATAGCAGATCTGAAAAGAATGTCCTTAAGAAAAAAAATCCAGCAAAGACCTGACACAGGATCAGAGAGATGCATCTGGCCCTTCAACAGATGGATCTACTGTTTGCCAAAGGTTCGAAATGCACTCAGTGGAAGGGTGGCTGTCAAGAAGCCAGTCTTAAGGAAGGGAAACAGGGAGAGAAGGCTGAGGTGTGCCAAATTACTAATGAAAATGTCTTATGGAGTGATGAACCAACATTTGACACTTTTGGTTCAAATCAATATCTTTATGTGTCTACAACACAGTCATTTGTAAAACACGGTGGAGGCTTGGTCATGGCTGCATTTTAGCCAGTGGTGTTTAAATAAGTACATTTTGATCCACTATGCAAAACCATCTTGAAAAGAACCTGATTGGCAATGACCTTTCAGCATGACAATAATCTTAAATACACTGCCAATGCAGTAGAGCATATCTGGATAGGAAAACACACAGTGGAACACTATCAGTAATGGATTGGCGTCCCCAGAGCCCGGATTCAACATTGAATCACAGAACAGAACAAAAACGCAGCTAACATCCAAAGAAGAGCTTTGAATGTCCTTCAAGAAGCCTGGAGAACATGTCTTGAAGTCTACTCAAAGAAATTACGAGAAAGCTTGCCTAAGAGAGTTCAGGCTGCGTTGAAAAATAAAGGTGATCATAGCAAATACTGACTTTCAAGCTTGATAGAATTGTACAAACTCCAAATTATATTTCTATGTATGTTTGCTCATGTTTCAAAGTGGTCGTTCACTTCAAAAAAAATATAAAGAAATGAGGGGCGACTAAAGATTTTAGCACAAAGCTGTGTATAATTTTAAAGTGTTTGATGCTAGCATCACATTTTAGAAATACTGGAGCAGGCACAAACTACACCTAAAAAGGTTATTTCTATAACAACTAATGCAAATATGGACACACGACACCTTCAATCAGCCAAAGCTCATTTATGGTGGAGTGAGGTGAAGCTGTGTGATGAGTCCAATATTTTCCAAAATTATTTTTGAAAATCAGAAATGCCACATCTGCTGACTTCTGAGAAGAGCCACCCAGCTTATTAACAGAGGGTGATGATGCAAGCAAATGATACAGGGGTAAAATACACATTTATGAATGCAACATCCAGACTTTCCATCTATTAGAAACATCATGTGCATGAAATTCTGTTTAAAATGTATATTTTACACATCTTCCTGTCTTTAGAAACACGTTGCTTACTAATAATATCACTTAAACATTTTAAATATTCTGATTATTTTGTCATCCAGTCCTGAAATCAGCATATTATATGATAGCATGTCATATGTGTTATTGCTTGCAGTCATTAATGGGTTTGTAGAGAACCCCTGTGCCAGAAACTCAAGGGGAGATTAAGAATGAGAGCTAAAATCAGAGAAACTGCACCAAATCTCTGTGATCTTATCAGAAGAATAATAAGTCTCTCCAGGATACATTTCTCCATTAGGAAATTCCAACATTGGTCCAACTAGGGCAGCATATTATTTTTTCATACAGCCTTTCTTAGATCATCTTGAATTGCTATACAGCTCTGATGTTCCCCTGCCAGGCACACATAACCAAAAAAATAGCCCAATGAGGTTGTGCCACAGTGACGGTATTAAAACCCCTAGGCTCTGGACAGCTTGCCTATACTGCTCGGTGCATTTCAGATGGGTTCCAGGTTCATTCGCCTGAACCATTTATGGCTATTTATTTCCTGCTTTTCTGCAATCTTCAAAGCTCCATTGCAATGTGTATGCAAATCTGAGGGTTCCAAAGTACTGGGACACACTCAATCTGAGACACAGTTCTGCTCTGTAAGCACCAAACACCGGGGCAGGCTTGAGACCAGACGACCGGCGAGGGATTAAGAAGGAGAGATATGAAATAATGGGATGGAGTTGGACTTGAAAGCGTGCTTGATCTTTGCCTTCTATCATTCTGTTCTTGCTGCTCTCCAAGAAGAAAAGAAAGGCAAGAGGAAAAGAGGTCAGTCATATCAAAAAGCACAATCCTACATAGCATTTACTACTGCTGGACCTGTTTTGTTTTCTGCCTTTAGTACAATCTGTGGTCCAAACCAACAGCTGCTGGCCAGACATTAAGGGGCTTTTAGTCCAGTCAGCGCTCTCTAGTGCCCTCACAGGCGGTGATCTATCTAAAGTGATGGATCTACAGTGATCTCTCCTTGCCTCACTGACTTTAGACCCAAGGGAACAGTGAAGAAGTGTGGCACAGGGCAGCATGAGAAGATGTGATTATCCAGTCAGTCAGCTCTGGCAGGCTGGATGACAGCTCGGACACTGGTGCTGCATGCCCCGACACTGTGACTCACATAGGTGGGGGAAAGAGGAAGTCACTGACCAAGCAGCAGGCCACTACACCGGATTACCATCAACAGAGATATCAAAACCAGATCAACACGACAGGGAAAGCTTTAGCAGGATACCTCGCTACAGAACCTGCTATCTAACCACTTTGCTGCATTAACAACAATGCTACAGTGAAAATGCTTTTGTACAAGCAGAGGTGAAACATTATTAAAATGATAAATGATTTGTTTTCGAATTCATGTTAAACTGCTAAATACTGAAAGGCTCAAATTGCCACGACGTTACTGAGACTAGCACTGTTTAGCAATAAATGACATGGTTAATCATGTCATATTAAGTACTTCCTCCCATGACAGAAAAGTCCCTATTACACTGTTAATTTCAAAGGATGTTAGTTATTTCCCTTAATTTAAGAAGCTATAGAATCCTGCAAGAACTTTATTAAAATTAGCTCCTTAATTTAAAGAATATTGCAACGAATAAATTAATAAGAATGTGAAGCTTGTTGCTTTTCTTAGAAAACACTACACTACGCACTCCAGTAATTTTATATAGCCCTCTTTTTATTTTCAGATTAATTCATTTACACTATTATTGTTCCCAAAGTCCTCCTGAACAGCTCTGCCTTTACTTGTTGCCAGATTTATACCCTCCTTTTACCTTTCTGAGCATAAAATATAAGTGAATATCATTAAACTCTAGTTGAAATTCCTATTCTTTATGGTAAGATGAGAGCTGAGCTATAATGAAGTAGTTTGATTACTTTTCTGAATGTAGATGCCAGAAATTGGTGCGAGTCATTTGGCTGAGAATGCAGGATGCATGCATGCATGCTCCCCTTACATCACTCTCCAACATATGATGATTTCTAACAAGAAAACAGGTGTCGCATCTGTGTTTAACAATCTCCTCATTTAAATTAAATTAGCCACAACAAAGACTAACGTTGTGACTAACAAGAGGAAAAAGTACCTTGCAATGCTGCTAAAGAAGATCAGAAGTGAATGATCACATTACGCTAAGGTGCCCTCATCACCATATCCTGGTCTAAACTGTGACTTTTCTGCAGTCCAAGCTAATAAATAATAGAAGAGCGGACTCACAGACCAAAAAAGCCAATCTGTCACAAGATATTTCTAGTTCATATTTTCAGCTTGTTGTCACTCAGTGCCTGTTAATACTGTTTAAGTCGAAGTGGCAGTGTTTTCTTCAGACAGCTCTGGGCAGCCCCAGGGAGCCTAGGTCCCTAATTGACAGTGATGTGTTCTTTGAGTCGGTGTTGAAATTCTTCATCCACTAAGCTGACCGGAGCCGCAGCGCCTGACAAGACACATTAATTAACATAGAAAAAAAGGGGACAAAAATAACAAGCGAAAAAAATTTTTTTGAATTAAATGCTAACTCTTCATAAGTGGAAACGCACTGGCTTAGCAAAGTTCTTTCCAAGAACTTCAATTAAACATTTTCCTGTGACACAATCAGGTCTGGCTCTATTAAAGGAAGGCTTGCTGTCCCCCGTCTTGTTCTTTTTCTTTTACTCAAACATTTTGCCTTTAGCATAACGTTACATTAACAAAATCAAACTACTTTTCTTCTAAGCTTAAGCACATTTACAGCTTATATGCCAATATAAGCATTGCTTTAATCTGCACATATGGCACTATTATTTTAAAAAGAATAGGAACATAAAAAAAAACCAAATGAATTCAGATTAACATTGTACATGCTTTAGTTTACATTATTTATTTAGCTAACAACTACATTAACCATTTTACCTGCCATATGGCTCTTTACTTTCTAGCACTAAGCAGTTCCACAGTTTAAAGGATTATCCTTCCCTGCTCAATTTTACATGATGGATAGATCTCAAAAGATTTGTGCATTTACAATGTTAAAATAAATACACTGATAAATATTAATAAAGTGTTAAGAATATTTCAGACTGAGAGGAAAAAGAGAAATAAATCAAAAACGCAAATATTAGCATAACAGCTGATGATTATGTCTTCGCACTAAACCAAGAATGACCTTTTAAAGCAGTGGATTGGGGGAATTAGAGCTTAGAGCTATTTATTTGCATACACAAACAAGGGATGCATTGAAGAAGCACAAACAATGCTATTTAGCATTTAGAAAGGTGTTAAGAAGGGCTGGCTCACAGAAACATGTCTAGAGGTCACATCATGTGATTCTGTGCAAAGGCGTTTTGTTGTGTAAATCTCCACTTCTTCATCAGTCAATGACCTTCAGCTACTGTAACACACACGCACACACACACAAACACAAACACACACAAAGAGACCTAACACTCTTGGTTTCAGAGAACAGTTTGTCCTTCTATACAGTATGTGGCAGTCTCCAGCCCACTGTTATGGAGCTTAAACTTGGGTATTTCTGTTGTTATGTGCCGATACCAAGAGCGTCTGCCACTTCAGAATCATTAAACAGGGAAAAAAAAGGTGTATTACGATCCAGAGAAGTAATTATTAATTCATCACTGTTCCTGAATAATAAATGTCAAGGATATTTACCTCCCAAAATATTGCAATGTAACCTCTTTGTTCAAGCGCACACATACACAAACACACACACACATCCAAAGCGAATCCCACAAACAAGATCTGCTCTCTCTCCCTCCCTCTCCATCCCCTTCTTTCTGCTCTGTGAGGCAGGTTAATGAGAATAATAAAATCACACTCTGTATTTCCTCTGTGCTTTGAATGGCCTCATCAATTTGCAACCGCCGTGAAACGCAGAAGAAGAAAGAAAAAAAGGAAAGCAAGAAGAAGACTGAGAAATCGTGCAAAATACCTGCCTCGTGTTTTATGTCAGTGAGTGAAAAGGTTCATTAATTAGAAACAACCCAGTGTGTAGAATCACAGCTGACTATTATATTTGGGTTTGTAATTAATTCAAGCCTCCCTCCATCTCTCCAGGAATTTCTTATTTTCCAACAGCTGGAATTTGGTATGATGACACACAATGTCAATGCAAGGGGCGAGTCAGATTTCAGTATGTTTTTTAACATCATAGCTACATTTTTTTTTTAACAGTTGCAAAATATAAAGCAAGCATGTTTATAAACAACACTTCTAGGGACTGAAAGGACAGTTAAGAGTTAAGAGAAGAAGAAGAGAAAAGGTGAACAGTAACTTACTGGAGGTACAGTTAATCCTGATACAATCTAGATGGGGAAGAATAGATGAGAGATAAATTCATCTTTCAACGTTACAGCTGCAGACATCATTAAAGCATACAGTCCACCCCTCTGGGGACACACACACGGACACTGTCCTTCATCTGATGCTCTCAAACATGATCTAATGCGCAGCAAACTTGTGAAAGTGCTGCAGTGTGGCCTCTCAGAGGAACACATTTTTCACCTAACCATTAGAATTGATGTTTAATTACATGGCAGTGCTATGTTTATCTATGAAATATGTTTTACATACACCAAGATAAATTCTTTCTCTTTTTTAATATTATTTTCTTATGAGAGCCTCAGATTTTGGTCAGGGTCATGCAGGGCCAATTGGAAGGTATACCAACTCTCTCCCCATGTGTCTCCCGTGCAAGACAACTTTAAAGCACTGTCCCTTTTTGCTACTTTGTTACATGACTTATCAATGTTACATCGTTAACTAATATCAATAAGCTAAAATTCAAAATTAAATGGTATTCTTATTTTTCCAACAGCAGGGAAAAAACAGTCATTAATTATATGTACTCGAGTGCTTCCTAAGCTCAGTTTGAGATACTTTACTTTTGTATCCCGTTTCCCTACTTCAAAATATTCCACTTTTTAGTAAGCAAGTAAAATTAGCTCCACCTTAGCCAATATTATGATGCTGAATGATGTTGCACTAATGATAATAACACAATAAAATAACATCTATTCCACTAAGAGCCATTTAACATGTTTTTTTTTATTTCATGCACATTTTAGTGATAATAAAAATCTAGTCAGGTTATATAAAACCTCCTTGTATCATATAAAGCAGATTCATTTCTACCCTATTACTCTATTCTAGTGTTGTATATGCGATTCATACATTCATATTTCATGTGGTAGCATACTTAAAACATCCATTCTGCATAAGTGCATTTTTCGATGCGGATATTAAATGAAGTCTTCTTCACCGTATTGATTTTAGTATTTTAAATTGGGATGTGGATCATTTTTATTAAGTAAAATATCTAAATGCTCTTCTTTAGTCTACACTACACAGCTGTTTTCTTTGACGGTAACAAGAAATAATTATCTTGATTCTACTGTGACAACTTAACTTGGCGTTCCTGTACTAAATACCCAGCTAATCTTACTCTACTCCCACTACTGTTCCTGAATTCTGCTTCGCCTCTTTTCTTTCTTAAGGCTAAGTTTGTGTCGAGCTCTAAGAAAGGTGACCCAGATCGAACTCCCTCCCCTGCTTCCCATTTGGCCCTGCTTGTCATGTGTTGTCAACCGCAGCAGAAAAGTGGTCGCAAACAGCCAGAGACCAACACGAGCCTACCCTTACAGGGAATGCTCTGCTTTTTGAAGGAGGGACAAGGAAGGCAGGCATAGAGGACTGAACCTGACAGACAAACTAAAAAAAAAAAACCTGAAATGTGTCAAAGATAATCCAAAAGAAAACAAAACTCCGTAGCCTGTTGTTTTCATCAGAGGGCATCTTTTTGTAGTCGCAGTAATATGACTTGTCAGCGCTGTCAGTGTGTGGCGCTGTTGTCTTCCATGGTGGGACACATGCTTCCTTGTGGTTGACAGTAGACACAGGCTGTCTACTTTGCATGCACCGCTAAACGGCTCCGCTTAGGGAGCCCATTTCTGTTTAGCCAGTGGAAAGGAGAAATAGATGGCTATCATTTGTGCGCCGAGGCTCTGTTTGAGAGATATCAAACTTTTCACAGGCATCATTGGATTCTATTCTGAGCAAATAAGCACATGTGCACACACTCGCGCGCACAAAAAAACGAAATGTGTTTCTTTCATTTGTCCTCAATTTTCCGTTTTTGCTGTAGGCACGCGAGAGGAAGGGGTGGAGGGTGGAGGGTGTCTTTCTTTGTACTCATTTAAGACAGCCGCATATTCATGCACGACCATGCATTCCTCCCACAATGATAAAAGTGTTTCTAAATAAAGTGATTAAAGAACAAGTGTGCAGGGTATTTATTGGCCCCAAATAAGGACTGCTTCACATTAGGCAATGACTAAATATTATAAATGCCCCCATCCTCAGAAGAATTATTAGCTTCCTGGTATGAATTATAACTGGAAATACAGAATACAGCAGTGTCTGCACTGTAAGCTGCACATTTTAAGATGATCTGAGTGTGTTGACGGTACACGCAGTGAGCATTCCCTGCTGGGCATTGCTGGCCGTGTGCTCGACTGGCAGTGAGCAAAGAGCCGCAGAGTCTTGCCATTGAAAGTCTTTACACCATCTCTTTCTATTCAATATATATATAAAAAGAAGACCAATTGCTCCGAGTGTGTGTGGGAGAGCAGGAGTATGTATATGGCTATGTTCCCTTAAAAGCGGTTTCTAGCTTAATTTGACTTATCTGCCGCAGCGTGTGTATCCAAGGCATTACCTAAGTTGACAGTCAGCCGGACGCGGCCGCTCTCCAACTCAATTCGCAGAGCGTCAGCAGAGTCCCGAGATGTGGTGGCTATTAGGATGCCATAGGCTCGCTGGGAGCGGAACCGCAAAGACACGTCCTCAGCTTCCGTGTGCATCACCACCGGTAGCTGGACCTTCATAAACTTGCTGCCATCGTAGCTGAGGATGGTCGCTTCTGCAGAGAGAAAAAAAGATATGTGATTGGTAAAATAGACCGTAACAGTTTTATGGTAATGCAATGACCGGGCCTGTCAGCTCAGCTTAAAATGATGCCCTTATTGCAGATATTATTTAATGTCGCGACTTTCAGTTTTGATGAAACAAGTGCATTAAATGTAATAATATCCAGTCATGTAAAAGAGGAATGAATACAGCATATGACTCAACAGAACAGAGACAAGTACGGTCAGCGTGTCTGGGTCTATTTCTTAGACGGGAGCTTTTTTGGTTTTTTAGAGCTACCTTGCCTCACAGACAGCAGAAACACTGAGTCATTTTGACTGCTGATGAATCCTAGAATTAGTCTCTTAGAAATATAAATACAATATAAAAACTTGCTGAGTAAGTGACTGTTAAATGGCATGTGCCCAGATATGTCACCCAAAAGCAGTGTGTAAAGACTTGTCAAAGTCTGGCGTCGCATTTTGCTGTGTACTACAGCTGACAGCAAGCCAAACTCTCTCCAAAAGACTGACTCCTGTCTTCCCCGTGCCAATTCAGCTGGTGGACTCGATCACGGAGTCAGTGGCAAGTACATGTTTGGATAATTATTAAGCTTAAAAAACACGGTCCAAGGTGAAATGAAGCCTTCGTGACAAACAAATAAAAGAAACTCAAAGTCCAAGTTCTCCTACATAACAAGTGGCATCCACAAGTATTTTGTATTTGCAATGTAATAGTGGCAAACCATGAAAGGAGAAATTGGTATTGACCGAGGGGAAAAAACACTAACGATGACAGAATTGTAATAGTATATGGACCTTGAATATCGAGCTTCTGCTCAGGGTGACAGCATTTACTCAAAGCATTAAGCGGGCCGTCTGGAGAAATGCTGGGGAGATTGTTTAACGCTGGCAGGAGGTTGTAACAACATTTCCGGTAGTGTAACTAAACCATAACCCAATAACAAAGCCATTACTGCAGCTGCAGAGTTGAGCCAGACAGATATAAGGTGAGACTGAGGGACGGGAGATGGAGACTGTTGTGGGTGATAGGGTACCAGTATACACAAACCACCTCATCACCACTTCCTCGTCACACAGAGCCAATGTCACATCCATCCCCTGGGATAACTCCGTCACATTCCTCACCCAAATCCAATTTCTCCACACCCTCCTGGGGTATGATGCAGATGACAGGGGCGTGTGACAAACGAGCTCCCACTGCTAAACTGTCTGCTCCCTGCCAGGCAGCTAAAGCAAAGAGCTACATTTGGAAACTGTTAGCCAATGCCAGGGAAAAAGCGGAGCAACTGTTCAAGCTTCTCGAATACTTGAAAAATGTGTCTCTGTTATATCACCTTGCACCTGGTCCCGATACTTGCAGGAAAAGTATCTGAACTTTAAAAAAAAAAGTCCCCCTCAGTGTTTAATTATGCTTTGTAGTGTCCATTAACAGCAACTGTCTGATGTTTAGGTTCATGGCAAAAATGTATTACTGCTGCACAATGAGTGGCAGCTCAGAGTGCTGACCTGTATAGAATTCTTACTAAAGAATTAGCACCTCGCTCTGAAACAAGATCCATTATGCTTGCACGAAACAACACATTAAAGAATAAACACATGCAGCGATGATGCTGAGAACTTGTTAATATATTCCTTTAAATTGTAAAGCATTGTGTCTCCTTAAGGGTGAAGAAAAATGAATCATTTGCTAAATGTAATCTATGCAAGCTCCCTTATAAAGGAAAGACATTTCACATTTCCCTCATCTGCATAATCTTCAGCTTTTTTCCCCACACTGGATAGGAGGATAAAATTAATCACAGCTGGAGTAAATATTGCATTTCATCCAAGATGTCACCTTTGCTGAAATTCATATAAGGGACTATCTAAAATGTCATAAATAAGAAAGCTCCAGAATACAGATATGGAAAAAATGGAGGATGACATGTGAGGGAATCATTACCTAATGCAAAGTGAGGACCTGTCAAAAATCCAATCCTGCAAGCCGAGTCATTTTTAATGGCACTCCCATGTTTAATATCAAAATAAATTGAGAGGACTGAAGCCGGAGCTTCTGTCTGTGCCAACCCAACAGGAGGCTGTCAGAGGGGAGATGGAGCATACCAAACTAAACCAAGCATTCATTTTCTGTCGTGTAAAGCTCAATGCAACATTCTTTTCTGATTTTCACAAGAAAACAAGTAGCGATTTGAGGGGGCGTTGGGGCACTTTCAGAGAAGTAACAAACAAGCCTGTACTACTAACAAGGGGTGGGGTAATGGCAGACAGGCACACAGTTCTTCCTGCTTTCTCCCCCCGAGGAGAGCAGACTCTGCAGGAAGGCTGAGCTGTCAGCTGCATGCCACAGGATTGTGATGTCCCACAGTATCGGGGCACCAGACTCAACCCAATTCAAAAATTGCCAGAAAACAACTGCCAAAAGGCTTTTGGAAAATTTGTGTTCAACATCCATAATAAACAGGAGGAAATGGCTCAGAGATATGATAAATAATTCAAGGCAGCTCATGTCTTCTTCACCGCAGCCGTCTTTGAACCCAAGTATAGACAATCCACGAAAGAGACACACTGGCTATTAAAAGTGTGGAAACAAGTTACAAGCTGAGTGGATTTCTTCAGACAGGGAAACAATGTTCTGTGTATGCACAGAGAGGAAGCAGCATCATGGGCCAGCTTCACATCTGCTGCCCTGTGACCATACGGCAACATTATCTGAGCTATGAAATGAGAGCGAAGATGGAAAATAGATCAGCTGAGATTGGGATAATATGCAACTTCAGCTCTTGCATTATGAAATGGAAGCTACAAGTAGTACAGCTTTGCATTCAATCGCTATCAAAATCTTTCAGCCGGTCGAGAATGTTAGGACAATTAGCTCATCTCTCAAGGTCTATCCTGCGCTATCAAAATCTTTCAGCCAGAGCTATTCCTCAACATTTTCCTCGAAAAAATGGACCCCCAGCGCTCGTACAGTCACGCGTCTTCCATGTTTTTCACTTTTCTACACATGTATGTCCATCGCTTAAGGGCGCGGGACAACCGGTTCTCTCTAATTATGACTAGATTCAAGTGTGCTGAATGGTGACTAACACAGTGTGCTGTCAAAGGGCACGGCTAAAACATGCTTTAATGCTAACGCTCAGCCATATTCTCCTTTAAGGGCTTTTCTCAATTATGCAATAGCATTCTGCACCTCTTGGCTTTTGCTTTGGACCGATGGCAAATGGCTTTATGCTCTGAAAAGCAATAAATGTTCTCAAAGAACAGAGTTTTTCTTTATTTACACTAATTTACATAAGTAGTTAATGCATTGTATTGTTGTGCACTATGCTCTGGAGCAAGGTATTAGACACCTTTAGTACATGCTGGCAATAATATACTGCAGTAGACTCAAGGCTCTACTTAATGATATATCCCTTAAGAGTACCCTGAAGCTGTAAGGCTGCTATATTTTATACAGTTTTTTTTAAATATATATTTTGAACTAATAGCATCACTATTGGTAAAAGCACAGTGCAAAGCCTCTACACTGCAAATCAGCAAGTTGTTAGGTATGTCTGGTGTACAATGAGCAGACTCATGTATCGATCTGTACACTGATCTTCAGCACCGAGCTTATCCATTGCGGGTATGTTGAAGCACACGTTCAGCTGCAGCCACTGTGAAATGATGCAGGTGCTGTCAGTGCTGGAATCCAGCATGTCAAATCTCATTAGGGAATATGTGCATGTACTACAACACACCTACCACACCATCTGGGAGGCTGTTTTAGCCTCACACTGCAAGACTAATATTTGGGCTAATTAGCAACTGGAGGAACAATGAAGGGGAAGACATTTGGGATGCAAGGGGGGAAAATTGCTTTGTCTGCTTAATTAAAATGTCTCAAAATAGGGTGAATAGCTCCGTGGCTGTGTTCCGAAGATCCACCTCCTGCTCCTTTTACTTGTCGTCGTCCTCCTCCTCTGCCATATGCAGTAGCTGTATTTTGCCACCGGGTGGTACACCATGCATGGATAAGTGAGAGCTGGGGTAATTCTTTTGACAGCTCCTCGGCCTGCTGGTGCCTGCTTCATCCTACCAGTGCAGAGGCAATCTGGAGCATTCAAAACAGCTGGCAGCACGCCAGAGCCCATCCTCTGTACCACTGCTCCCACTCACACTCTCGCTAATGCCTGTCTCATACACAAGTGCAGAGACAGCCAGAAAATGAGAGTTGGACGGAGAAGCCGAGACGCCAGAACACGGCTCTGGTGTTCAAAGAGAGTACAGAAGGTCACGGTGGAGGAAATCTTTGCAACACGCAGTCTCTTAATGTGGAACTGTTTCAGCTTTTTGTTTTTGTTTTCAGAGCAAAGTCAGGCTGGATTATATCTTTGGACCCAAGAACGCTCTCTGAATAAGTAATTATCTTCCTGAAGAGAAACGATCTGTATCCCTTGCCCACTCCACCTCCCTCATGTACTGTGTCCTAATTCCTGTCAACTCATTAGCTAAAACCGACGTGCACATGTGGAAAATCAAAGTAGCGCGGAGACAAGCCTCACTGACACGTTCATCAGATATGGAGATCAAATTATTTTCTTTTACACTAAATTTTATTTCTGCTTTTTTTGCTCCCTTTTTTAAATCAAATATTAATTTCCTGCCTCAGAACTAACTAAAACACTGCATTCGCAACACGTGCCACATACCTTCAAGACGTTCGTGACTAAACAAGCCTCATTTCACAACAGTGTCATGTGCTTTTGTATCATTTTGTTTTTGTGCCATTTGCCAGATTTCCATCAGTATCATTAGCATCTCTAAAGTGCAGTTGGAGTTATAAATCAGCGTCATCCATTTATACTCAAGGTTTTGTGTGTGTGTGTGTGTGTGTGTGTGTATGTAGGTGGTAAGGCAGGGGGTGGGGGGTGGTTGGTTTGTGGACATAATAACTTACTCCCTCCCCACTCCAGTGGCAAGACTCACACCAGAAATTGCCTTCCCGAGTCAGACGATTGCTAGAAGACTGGGTCAATATTAAAAGAATAAAAAACAAAAACTAAAAGAAACACATATAGTTGCCTTTTCTTTCAAAATTAAGGTTTTTAAATGACTACTCCAAATTTTCTTATGACTACTTGACTAATTTCTGATGCCTTATTCATTTCCCAGTCAGTTTTAATGTGTAAACAGTGTTCATAATTAAGTCGTTATGGACAGGAAGCATTTATCACAAAGCCAAAGCAAGAAAACTACAGGAACCAGGTCAGGAACCTTTGCCATGTAGCCTTTGAATGGTGGGGCTTGGATGAAACATGTTGCTCCTGATACTTTTTATTTTTTACAAAAACTGGCACACTTTGTGTCATTTCTATCGATGCTGCACTTCTTAAAATACCATAGAAACGTTTATACTGGTTCTAGAAGCGTTGCATCACCGTAACATTTGGTGCATCTGCCCTAAGAAGACTAACAAGTAGAGGTTAGAGAGAAAACAACAGATAAGCACTGTCCACATACAAGTTATGGTTAAAAAAGACAAGCTGTGACTCTTCAGATAACTTTACATTTCACAATAGATCCGTTTAAAACACACACTAAACAGAGTTCCAACTATACAACATCCCTTTACTTTTGGTAATACTGTTTCATGAAGCAAGTGACTTCAGCACAGAGGAATAGCAAAAGCACGTGTGGAGCTGACACATGTAACTGTGTGGGACGTGGTGCGTTCCAACCGCAGCGGATTTTTTTTCTTTTTTTTCAGATGAGAGAACCTGTTCCTGTTTCGGCGAAGATGCATCACGCTGTGATAACAGTGTCACATGCTTGGGCACTTTTTTGACATTTGCCTTGATTATGCATATGTTAAATGCTTTCATGCATTTGCTACTATTGCACCATTGAGATTTCATGACTATGCATGCTGCTGCAATATAAATCCCTTAACACGCCAATATATAGTCTACTGCTTCAGGTTAGAATCTGTGATGATTATATGTATATAGCTATGAATTCATTCAACCAATATGGAAATATCCTATGATTTCTTAATATTGCAGTTCTCCTTAATAAAAGAACTATAAATTGGAAAAATGTATTTGCTTAGTCTCACTGTGTGGATAAAAGGAAAGTACATTGATCAAAAAGATCAGCAAATTAAAGCTGATCATGCAGAAATGTTTAATCTCACAATTCCTTAAAGATACACCTGAAATTCTTTTCATACATTTATAGCACAGAAAAAATTCTTGTACTCCGTTGCTTTCAGCTAGCTGCAGAAATACAGCAAAATACTAAAACAGGAAGAAAAGAATCTGCTTTAGAGTACTAAGGGCAGTTCTGGAAGATTTTCTCAGGGCTAAGTTCAAGCAATTATAGCTTTTTATCAGACAAATATGTGACTATTCATTTTTTTAGTATAATTTGCGACCCTATCAACTTTAAACACTAGTCAGAAAGTTCAGAACAAAAAGTGTTCTTTTAATTTCTCAGTGATCAGCTATAAATAAAAAAAAGACAAATTCCTGCAGAATCAGGGGTAAGTCAGACATAGAGGCCTAAAGTTTCATGGTGTGACACTCACTTCTCCTATTTCTCTTCTCTGGAGGACAGAAGGATAAGTATTCTGCACCAGGTCTGGTCATGAGCGAGTGGTTTGATGAGGCAAATGGTTTGCAGAAGACAGCCAATTTACAGGCAAGTGTGCATGGTGGACGTGACCAGCAGTGTCTCGGTGGTGCATCAGTCACCTGCCACTCAACATACTCGAACATCAACCCTCCGTATCCTGACTCATTTTGCCTGCTTCTCTGTTGCTGTCGGTCTCCTCCCGCAATTTCTCTCCTGCCTTAAATTACCACCAACCTGCTGTTAGAGAGCTGGCGATGTTCAACCATAAGCCTGGATAACAAAAAGACCACCTGCAGGCTTTTGTGTGTTGACACTGTTCAACGTGAACTTGAAAGACAAAGAATACTACATCCATGGCAGATATAATTAAACCAATCTTTTCCTTTTCTTTGATGTAAATTATATTCACACTTTTATGATCCCATCCCTACATCAGAAGATAATGCATGGTGAGGTCGCTGTGCAGCATCATCAACATTTTACACTGGCAAAGATTACGCCTAAGAGAAAGAAATTATAAGCAGTCTAACAGCTGGGTAGAAAAAATGAGACAAAGTTTTACCTCTTTCGCAGGAGCGACCCAGGTATCCAGTCCCAGAACAGTCACACACGTAGCGATTCCAGCCTTCTCTACAGATCCCATTGTTTTGGCAGGGGTTGCTCAAGCACTGCTTGGGAGGCTCTTTAGAGCAGGAGGGCTTGACCCCGGCAGCTTTCTGGATCTCAGCCAGCCGTCTGACATCTTTACTCTGTCCGTCAATAAATAAATCTCGAATGCAGCCTACGTAGCCATAGTTGAGCAGTGCAGTCCACACCTCGGTGGGGAACACCAACCCCCTTCTATTCTCCGGTAAACCCCCGAGGTACAGGTTGTCATCCAAGTCCAGGATCTCACTTTCTCCAGGGGCTGTGTAGGCAGTGCGGAGGGTGTTGATGGAGATGGTACCTAAAAATGAAGATACAGGAAGAATAAGTTATTGTTTTGCTACAGCTACTTTGAGGTAAGTAAACAATTAGCCTCCAAAAGGCACTGTGTGTCCTACAGGACCACAAAGATGCAAAGAAGACCCATTTGAAAATGTTTTGATGAAGAAATTAACCTAATTAGTGTTATCCATCTGGACAGGGTCAGGATTTTCTTCATTTAGAATGACTGATGAGAGACGATAAGATGCATTAATCACAGGGCAGCTAGTCTATTAGTAGTTTAATCTGGGATTCCTAAGAGTATCCTCTCCATTTTCCTTGGGTTTGCCATAATAAATCTCCTTTATCTATAAAGCAGTGGTCATAAAGAAACTAGTGAGGAAAAGAAAAATAGTTGCCCCCTCTATCATTTTAGCCACCCTTCCCAAAAAAACATCGTAACCATCTTTTTGATCTTGATTAACGGACTGGAGGCTCCGACCCCCCCGCCACCCTGTCTCTCCTTCTGTTTGCCTCTCAAACACATAAACCTGCAATGAGAGCATGTGTGTTTCCCAACATGATTTATCACTCTCATTCAGGTTTAATTCTCGATCTGGAGCACGGTAAACAACAGCGGACATGACTGGACTGTAAAGCTGTGGAAAAGGAAGGCCTTACTGTGGGACTCAGACCGGGTGATTAATTTGTATATGGATCTGTTACTCTCAGTGCAGGAACCATTGTGGACTTTAATTAATGGTGGCTGCCTCCACTGCCTGCATCCTCGTCCAGTAATCTATATACCGTGGCACTGAGGATCCACACAGGCCACTGCCTGGATGGATGCTTAAAAATAAAATTGCCATAGAGTCAAAATTTGAATTTTGAGTGGCAGATGCATGCCATGGCAGATATGAAGGAACTAATAGTTGATTGCCATGGGCTAAATGGCAAAGCTGTAATGCTTGTACTGTATGTGGGAGAGAAGTGTAGCTTTTAAGTTACTTTTCTAGTCAAAGTGTTTATGTTGGGGAAACAAGCCCTAAGCCATACTTGAATTTCAGCAGGGCTGCCTGGCACTTTTTAGAGACACATTAGATATTAAATGGGGCATTTCACATTTCATTACAGCTACCATTAGCATGCATGAATGTACATATCACAATTAATTATACATATAATAAATATCTGCATTTCTATTTTTTCTATCAAAGCCTTTTTTCTCAGAAGCATCTTTTCACATAACAAAAAAATGTTAAAAATCACCCCCTATGCTAATAACACACTTGTTCATGTATGATCTTCATAGCCAAGGTGAGCCAGCCCTTTTGCAAAATTGTTTGAGAGAGACAGCTAAGGACCTAGTGCACAATGATTAACCGGGTCCCACTAACATGTTCCAGCTCTTTTCTCAGGGTCTTGGCCCCAGGCATCTGTTCCTGCACTTTCCTGCCGCCACCCACTGCCCCTGCTCTCTCCAGCCACAGCTGTTGAGACTTCCAAGCTTTGCACACTTGGCATAGGCCACCCGTCATGCAGCCAGAACAGCTCCCTTCAGGTTATAGCTAACGAGCTCACTACATCAAACTCATTAGCGAGGAAACTTTTCTCTGAGTAGAGCAGGTGCCCGGCTGAAGAATGAACATCAGTGTGGTCAGCGTGAATGGCGAGAGAAGTATCCACACACGCAAACACTTTTTTTTTTTTGTCAGAGCCCACACTGTGACAGGCATTTGAAGGAACTGAGTGAAGTAGTGTGCAAAATTCTTGAGCCACCCTTCATTCCTTTATATTTTGCCATCTCCATGTTTCCTAAAGGACATACAAAGCTCTTCTTTGAGGTAAATCCATGACTCATTATGTTCCATTCTTTGCTTTTCTATCCAGGTATGCTTTTACTGCTTTGGCAATGTGTTTAAGATCGTTGATCATGTTGAAAATGATGCTGTTGCCAATCAGATACTGTGCGGTGGATTAAAGTCTGATGGTACTTTTCTATCTTCCTCATTTAATCAATTTTGATCCCCAACACCACTGACTGAAAAGCTCCAAACCATGACAGAGCCTCCACCGTCTTTTACAGATGGGTGCAGACACTCACTGTTGGGCATCTCTTCTGATCTCATATGTACTGACATCAACTTTGGTGTAAACCTGTTGCCCGCTGATTTTCAGTTCAATTCTTGTGTAATTTGGCAGCCTTTTCTTCCTGTTTCTCTTCCCTTCTTGAGAGCCACCCTTTTCTCATTTTTCCAGTGAACAGTAGATGAATCAAATGATGGTCCCTGTGCATTTCTCAGGTTCTATGTCAGATCTGTATTGTTCCTATTTCTTATGGTTTCACATTGCTTTCAGATAAATATTTATCTGCTGTAGATAGTGTTTTTTGTAAGCTTTCCTCTTTTGTTCTCCACTTGTTCAATTTCCTCAACTTTTTTAAGGACACCCTGCACATGCCAAAATATGCCAGGTTTTTGGCAAATAGCTTTTTGGTGTTGGTGCCAAAATACTATTTTATACCTGTCACACTGTGTTATCTTTGGCATTTTTCAACTACAAATTCACTAAAGAAATAGGAACAAATGATACATTTTTGTAAGACGCTGCCAGTAACAAAATGCCTAAAGATACAATTTAAAATTTGGCACACACAACACCGGTCCATCCTTTGAGTTTGGTGTCTTTGTTTACGCTTTAATAAGATCATAGGTCAGTGTAAAAGTGGCGTAACAAATAGAAATTCCACTGAAAAGAGGCTGGTACTTGAACTGGACTGAGAATGAGCGAAAAAGCAGGTAATGTCCAATGAAAAATTTGGAAAGAGTTTCAAAAAGTCTGACCATTTTTAAAAATTACAAGAAAGCCTTGCTCTTTGAAAGTAAAATATAACGTGATACTGTTAAAGTCATCATCGAGTTATTGGATGCTTTAAACCTCATGATATCTACACTTAAGTCTTATTACAGTCATAAAGAACGAAGAAAGAATATCTGTCTAAATTGATGCAGAAGAAGAAGAAAGATATCTACATCTCCTGGGCATCATGTGACAGTGATGTATTTACTTCTCAATCTCCTGTAAAGAATATGTGAAAGCAGAGTGGATCTGTGTAATGTTGGACGACTACCCTAACAGCAGGGCATATACACACTGCAGGACTACTTATGTTTTGAACACTATTATTTTGATATCAGGGGGTGTGTCTTGTGAATGCTAACATTAAAGAGGAGGAGATACAGAACAAGATGAGAACATGGAGATAAAGAAGCCTGGAAAGAGGATGGGGGGTGTATATGATGACAGATAAGAAAGCAGTGGGAACACAGCGGTAAACAGTGTCCTGAAAAATGAGTACAGAAATTACAAACGAGATGATCAAACTGATACAGAGGGCTAAAATGTGACTGAATGATGATGACAAAAATCAGCAGTCTAGCCAACTTAAAAGCGCTGACCACATTACTCTCTCTATCCCTCTCTGTGGGCTGACCTGTAAGTGGTACTCCATCATCAAACCTGAAGGCAGGGGTCCAAATGACAGCTCAGATCTCTCTCACACTTTTTGCATCAGCAGCCAGGCTCAACTTGGCATGATGTCCCCTAACCCCACTCACACATCCCCAAAACATGTCAGACAGGGGATTACTACAATCCAGTTAGGGCGATACGGCCAAATCTCTCCCTGTGATTGGATTCTCTGTAGAAAAAGAAGCTCGTGAGTGGGTTGTGAGGATAGGGAATATGTTATCTATAAGAGTGTGCATGCCTGCTTCTGTTTGTTTGGTGTACGTGTGCATGTTTGTGTGTGAAGTAGCGCCGCGTGTGCCCTAGCAGGAAGTGTGGCTACAACACAGCAATGTCCGTGTAATGTCTCTGATGAGTGACCCACAGCACTTGCGGCCCAGAAGCCCTCACTTAAAAGCAGAGTGTCTCTTAGCGTCTCTAATGCATTGAGGGTTAGAAGATGCTGTCTGAGAGCCAGAGTCCATTTGCAGGCTTGCTTCCTGTAGAAAGAGCTGCCTAAACTAAATAGGGCAGGGATCATTATCCACCATTGTTACAGCTGCAGGAAGCGTTGCACACGGAGGACTGGGCTGCGGATAATTATGTCTGGCTGTTGTGTTGCACTTTTGTTATGAGTGATGTGCTTGGTGGTGTGTATTAATAAAACATCTGACACACAGATGAAAAGCCAAGAATACCATATGTTTGATGAGTCACGCTCTCGGGGGACTGGTGAATTCTTCTATGTTGTTTTTGAAAATTACCTTGAAGGACTCGTGTGTACGATTTAAAGGGTTCAATTAAGAGAACTAGATTGTAGGATTAATAATCATTTTCATCAGTGTTAAATTAGCTCTGACAATAAACTGTGGTTCAGTTCAGTTAGAATAGAATAGAATAGAATAGAATAGAATAGAATAGAATAGCCTTTATTGTCATTGTACAGAGTACAACGAAATTGGAGTGCCACTCCCTTGGTGCAAGTTTCAATAATAAATATAAATGTAAAATATAAAAAGTACAAAAAAAAACAATCGTAAGTACTCAAACAATAGTATGTACAATATATACAGGATAGCAGCATTAATATAATGACAGTATGAATAGCAGCATAATATAATGACAGTGACGGTATGGAATAGGTTCAATTGTTTTTGTGCTTATTTACTACGGTGATAGCTCTGGGAAAGAAGCTATCCCTGAATCTGTTTGTCCTGGTTTTATGTGACCTGTACCGTCGGCCTGACGGTAATAGTTCAAACAGTTGGTTGCTGGGGTGAGAGTGGTCCTTGATGATATTGCCAGCTCTGCTGAGGTACCGAGAGTTTGCAGTGACCTCCAGGCTGGGCAGAGAGCAGCCAGTGACATAGGACATAGGTTCATGTGGTTTTGATACCTCACTCTAATTTAGGGAGCAAGCATATGTTTGATGGTACACTGAAAACATCAGACACCTAGTTAGTGTTTGCAATGTGTCTGCTCACAGAACTGGGCTTTATTATGGCATTTTCACTCATTTGTTAATTTTGTGTCATTCAGTTATGTTCTGTGCTTTGTGTTGTTACCAGCTGACAACGGTTATTTGTCACAGTTAGAAATGTTCAGTCTGGTATAATGGCTGGAACCATACTGCTATATCACAGTATGGCATGAACTGTGGATGAATGAAATGTACAGAATCCTCTGTGCTCTCATGAGCTGCATAAAATAATACCACGGGCCACCACTAGCAGCCTCAGTGACAGATTATGCTGCAACATTTTATGCGAGCAATCGTCTGACAACTCTGGGCTCAGAATGAGCCCATTACAAAGAGAGAGTGTCATCCATGGAGCCCAACATGTAGCGCTGCTCTGTTTCTATAGTAGCCCAGAGTGCTCTGAAGAGAGCAGTAACCAAGAGAGTTGTTCTGAAATACGCAACCTCGTGGCTAAATGCCAGTAAAAAGAAGCAGTGTGATCACATCACACCTGTAGTGGCCTGCCTACACTGGCTTCCAGTCCATTTCAGGATCCAGTTTAAAATGTTATTACTTTCTTTTAAGAGGCTCAAAGGTTTGGCGCCACCATGCCTAACGGAACTTTTACGGGCCTACACTCCTACCAGAGCACTGAGGTCTACAAACTCACCGCTCTTGGATGTCACTCGCTCAAAAATAGAGGTGACAGAGCTTTTTAGGTGGCAGCTCCTGATCTATGGAACAACCTCTCTACCTACCTACTTATTCTTGCAGGCTTTCTGTTGTAGTTCAGGACGATGATTGTTTTATTTGATTATAGCTTTAATTGAGATTCACAATTGTTAATACATATATAGAGATTACAATATATACATTTCAGGAGTGGTATCCACACCATTACACACCATAAGCAGCAGTGCTTTGTACAGATCATAGAAACCTGGATGTAAGAAATAAATAAATAAATTGGAAAAAAGCTTCACAATTTGAAGCCACTGTGTGCACGTATCTAAAGCATCCTCGCCATGTTGTTACTCGTATCACAAGGGAAGTCGTCATATTGGCGAGACCTTTGTACATCCTCTCTACAGGCCAGTACGTAAGTGTTGATCCGCAGGACTTGAGAAAAGAAGGAAAAGTTATTCTGAAATGTCATTAGTGCACAGCTCAGCACAGCACTGTGCAGTAACTGTCTCAGTCCTGGGAGAGACCCCCTCCTGTTTCCATGGAAACTTAGGCAGGGTAGACAGAGAGAACAGTGAGTGGAGAGCTCGATGAGAGAGCTCGGGGTTCTGTGTGCCCGTGTTCGTGTGTACATGTGTGCACTGCATGGGGGAGGGTGATCAGAGGTTACTACACACATAATGAAAAAAAATTTAATTTAGCAAGACAATGTTGTTTATAGTGCGGCGCACCGCAACTAAATGTTTTGGATTTATGTCATCTGAGAAGGTACCCACAGCTTTCTTCTCCCAGCGAATTCAATAGAAGCCACTCAGTAATGTTTATTTCAGCGTAGGCCTGTATTGTGTCACCTCAAACAGAGTATTGGAGCTAATTTTACAAACACTTTCATTGACTAATGGAGCTGAATGTGTGAAAGCTGTCACTATTTTAACATTGTATCTAGCTCAATTTGGAACTACAACCCAGACTTGCTTAGGGGGGTAATGAAACAGTTAATCTAATTTCCACCTCTTGAGATGGAGTGGAAAACATGGTCAAGGGGTATATCTAATTTGCAGCATGACATTGCAAGGGCTTGGCCCTAAGCTCACACTAACAAATTGCTGCTTAGATAAGCAAATCAACAGGGACCAGTGCAGGGCGACCCGGGGCGTAGAGGACACATTGTGAGAGGGGACAAAGTTATTTTGTTGCAAATATGTGTCTGGAATCGTGACACGTAGCCACTATCTGGAGTTGGGTTATCACTATTCAATTGGATTTTATAATAAATATGTAAAAATAATTATAACAAGTGGAAGGGCAGGCAGTGTGTGGAGAAATATTCAAGTTTCAGTGGTGAACCAACTCTGGTACAATAATGAATAATTCAGTTTTTCAGAAAACAAGTCCATGACCCCATGAAAATAATTTTATTTCAGTAAAATTGTTTAAAGAGCTCCTTGTTTAAGTTTCTTCTGAATTCTGCGTTGTACCGTACACAGTGTGATCAAAGGGCCCATAAAAATCTGATCTCCCCTTCAAGGCAGTTTTCTTATTCACCACCAAAGTATTTTGAGCATTGCTGCTATTTTTAGATCGCTCTGCAGGAGTCTCATTCTGTCCTGTTGTACCTGAAACTCTTTGATGCACGTTATATCTGCACCAGTGTGTTGAAACAGTGATCCCTCAACTTCCAACTCAGAAAGTGGAAAGAACCGAACGCAGTAAGTAAATAGGTAGCTAACAAAGGTTGCGCTGATGATACCGAAATCTTCCTGTGATGTCAGTATGCCGGCACACAGTGACACGATGCCACAGTTCATGGTTGTAATGGGACTTCTACAAAGTGAAGAAGAAAATTTAAGCTAGGTAGTATGTATTTTTGATTTTTATGGGCCAGTGCTTCTTGATCGCACTTTATATGTTGAAGGCTAAACTAGTCAGTCATATTGAGGATTACTTCATCACCATACTTTTTGCACATTTCTGGTGCCAGGAGGACAACGACACACAAAATTAAAACTGTGTTTGATTGCTGGGCTACTGAACTGCATGCAATGTGGGTGTTTGTTTGTATGTGTATGAAAACACAAAGGAGTGTGGTGGCATGTCTCTGTATAATTTCAAGCCTTCTGAAGTACTGCATTTTGTTTTTATGGCACTATTATTTAAGAAATCTTGATCGGAGATGGTCACTGTCTGCGCTACGAAGGAAATAAACTGCTGAGAAATGCATCACTGCTACAGTACTTCAAGTCAGGACATGTGGAAGGTGTAAACTACTGCTGTGAAAACACTATTGTTAAGCCCACAGACCCTTTTCACCTACATGATAGGAAGTCAAGTAGTAGTCACGCAACCTAATGTATTTTGTTGATATAAAGTACATCAGTTCAGTTTAAGTGGTCATTTTTTGCCATGTTGCATTTTTTTTTTTACATTTAAATGTATTGCACTCTCATAGTAGCGACAGATGCAGCAACAGGTGCCTTTTATTGTTTATTATTGTTTCTTGCATGCTATTCGTCTAAATATTGTATGTTGCTAACGATTTTTTAAAAAGTTACCTGATCTTCCATCTCGCTGGAAGTCAACATGGTACCACTCGCCGTCATTGACCTTCTTGTTGACTGCCCTGGTCTTTGTGGTTCCCGAGCCCATGTCCAGCAGCAAGTACAGATGGCCATCCAGCATCTCGATAGCAAAGAAGTCCACTTTAAGAGTTTGAGGACTCTTTGAATCCTTTGGCTGCTGCTTGAGCTTGCCATGGCTGAAAAGGAGAAGGCCGTTGGGCTCAGTGGTGCGGAAGTCAAAGGAGATGGAGCCTGTCTTTTTAGCATTCCACTTGTTGAGGATGATGTAAGACTCAGGCGTCTCAAAAGTGATGGGATCTAGAGTGGCCACGTTCTCACACTTGAAGGCCACAGTGCCGTGGATCTTCATCTTGGGATCACCCTGCTTGGCCAGCCTGGACAACTCAAGTCTCACGTCATTGTTTTTGTATACAACCTGAAATGGAACACAATAAAAAAAAAGGTTTTAGTCATATTCTGCAAATCAAAGATCAGTTTGCAGAATATAAATATAATGGGGAATGTAAATATGCATAATTAAACACCATGATGTCCATGTGATATTTCATCCCACAACACGGTGTCATAAGCAAGGATCGCATGCCTCAGCTATTGGTAATCTTTGTCACACTGCACCTATACGTGACGAGCTGTGTCCACAGGGTACCAAATGTCACAGACATCTTCCCGCTTTCTCTGCACCCATTTGAAGCCTTCACAACAAGTGAATAGTGGGTGAAGTGTAAATAGGTGGGAGATGCATTTTGGCTTTCAGCTCTACCGTCAAGAGACAACCTGAACATGACAAACAACTGTGACAATGGTTTGGAGAAAATGATTTTATCCAGCATTATCTCTCGGGAGTCGGTGTGACATGTGAGATGAAGAGTGATAAATCTAAACTAGTGACTTGATTGCAAGTGTGGTGCAAAATGCTGATTTAAAGTCCCTGTTGGAGTATTTGATTAGAATAAGAGTGGTCAGATGATGGATATGCCTTTCTAAAGAAGAAATTAGTGCAGTGTTTTCTCATGCAAGCTCCAGCATCCGTTATCCCGTACATACTGTTGGAAATTTCTAAATCAAAAAACCCCCCAAACATTTATGTCAATTTTAGCTACTGTTCTCAGACACTATAAAACAGGAGGCTTAAATAAATCAAATGTATTAGTTCTGTGACCTTTGAGATGATATAGAGCTAAGGTACAGAAGTGAAAGAGTAGCAGCCCATTAAATGTCATTAAAATACCAAATTTACTGATGGATGAGCTTCATTATCATACATGATACAGCAATAGTACATTTTCTAATTTGCTCATTTTTATTTACTGTTGTTTGTCTAACTAGTAAACTCCATTTGTGTATGAAGCTCATCTTAATCGCCTGATTTATTCTCATTCACTAAAATGCAAGAAGAGGCGTATTAAATTCACTTAAGCAAGTTTCTCATGAATACTCATATTGATTAAGGTCTACAGTTTGTGTAGAATATGTCTGTGTGGGTTCCACTGTAATTAGCGACAGTCCAAAAAAAATGAAGACAGCTCTAACCCCGTCATTATCCAATCCCCACAATGAAAGAGTATCTACTAAGCAGCTGTAAGCAGCAGCTAGGATCCCTATGTCTAGTTTCATCCAATTTCCAACTAATTAACATTTCCGTGAATGTCAACATTTTGCATCAAAACATCAATGGAGCCGTTATATTTTTCACCAGACACACTTGACATACTCATACAAAAGCTAAGATTTAGAGGACGACAAAGGCTTTAAACATAAAGATGTTAAAGTTCATCAGGAAGAGAGATAAAAGGGGAACTACTATTTAACAGCCACCTCTAGATGTCAAGCGCACAGCTGATGATCTCTTTCACGCTGCTCTAATACTGTTAATTGGAGGATAATGTTAGAAAGTAATAGATAGCTCTTTTACTGCAATAGCACGCACATTTATATAACAAAAGAGTTGTAATTGTATATGTCTGTTGCTTCCAGTGGGTCAAATCAAATGAGTTACAGCTGTGGAAAACACTAGCCATGTTTTTTATTTGCTGTCATCATAAGCGTTCACCTGAAAATGGGAACATGTCCGATGGGATTGTATTTGCATGGAGCATTATGTTTATCACCAAGTCAGATCTACTGTGTCTAACTGTTCAGGTGGATGGAGCTCATAGCGGTGCTTCAGAGTTAGATAAGCCAAGGCTTAGTTTATTATGCACTTAAATGTGAGGAAATCAAACCAGGAAACTATATTTTCTTCACACACACACACACACACACACACACACACACACACACACACACACACACACACACACACATATATATATATATATAAAGTATATATTTTTAAAGTATATTATATATAAAGTATATTTAAATATATACGGTAAGAAAGAGAGAGAGAGAGAGAGACTATACGTGTATATTCACTCAGGCCTGTCAGGTCTACAGTGGCCACATTCTTGCACTCGAAAGTCACACTGCCGTGGATCTTCATCCTAAGATGAAGGCCAGGTGATCCCAATGTGACACTAAACCAAAATGTAGTGTTTTAGGGATTATAGAAAAAGAAATGGAAAAAAAGGAAAGGAATAAATTACAGCCTCTCTGCCCGTTGAACTTGACTCATGCAGACAAAGGTGCAACAGATACAGCCAATAAACCCAAATCAATTTTTTATAGTCAAGACAAAGGGCACCTTTCAGCATCGAAGGAGCTTTGGTCTGAGCTACAACTGGTGCTGCACTCGTAGTGCTGCACTAATTTGTCATCAAACTAGGGCTGTGACAACTGAGCTATTACTGCACCACAGTTTGTTTTGCCATCAGAACTAACAGGCAGGCGTGGCGACTCAGACTGGAATCTGCACACAAATGCTGCAACATGCCACTTGGAGACATGTTATCAATCAGGTCCCACAGCGTATGCTGTTAAACCACCACACATATTCTATCACAACACACTCTGAAGCTGACCTGAGATGGGCCTTTTTGTTTAATTCAACAGCCTGGATGAGAGGATGCAAAGAGCTTGTCAACGTACTAAAAATGTCAGACAAAAAAATCAAAGTCAAGTAGATGGAACTAACTATGGATTTTAGATCATGCAGGCTTAATCTCTTTTTATTTGATATTGACATTTGCATTTGTCTGGTAAAACTAAATAAGGAATATTAAAAGATCCCATGAGCAAATAAAATACTGAAAATCCCCTCAGTCTCTCTCTTGTAGGCGTTATTGCAGCTCTGCAGCATATTTAAAAGTTTTTGAGCAGTTCAATACATGGATCTCAGGACAGTGAGGGCAGGCTTGGCAAGAGGACAGAGAGTAATTCAGTGGGGTGGATGACCACAAATGGGGTGAACCAATTCCACCCCTGTTGTTGTAGCATCTGCAGCACCTGCAAGACATGTATTTAACTAAAAAAGTTGCCTTAAAAACACACTTTTAATAAGCTTGTGAACATTCCCTGCTCCACTCCGTGTGTACTCATTAAAGAGAGATGCTTCAGACCTATCCTAGATGATACTGAGGACAGCAGTCTGCCTTTAAGTACTCAAATGGCCCATTGCACTGTGGAGGCCAGGGATGTGCTGAATTCAATGCATCCCAGAGCATATAACTAATGTACATTTCTCTATTTTTCTTGTTTCGCTCCCGCTTTTCAAGCACTATTAAGTTACATTTAGGAAAGCCCTCCACAGATACCGAGCATAAAGAAAAAATGTTATTCTTTAAACAATTGGGCTAAGATAAAATCTGATAGAGCACACTCCCCAACAATAGTGAGGTGTTAAGCGTGTCAGATGCTCCTCATAAAAATTCCACTCCCTGATCTCAGGATCACCGCTCTGCTTTGAAGTGCAGCTGACATAGCCACGTGAAGCCCGAGGTAAATTCCACTCCAAGACAGACCTCTATACGTGTGGGTGTGTGGTGCGCCCAGCATAGTTGTGTGTGCATGTGTGTAGAGCGTCGTATGTGCACTGAGGGGGCAGAAGAGGGAAAAAATTTTGAGTCAGAGAAAGTTTGTGTCAGTGAGAGTGAGGAAAAGAGGACAAACAAACTCAGGGTGTTAAGGATGAAATAGGGCCAGCTTGTGGGTGGGAGGGTCTGTTTTGGAGTCCTAAGGTGAAGCCAGTCATATCCTGCACACCCACCAGCCTCAGAGTTCACACAGAAGTGGTGTTTACCTCCCTGAGGCAGCCCATGAAGTTGTTGCTAACTGGAGATCCAGGCAGGTCGGCTGTGCTAGGGCTCCCTCCGACATAGAAAAAGTCATCAGAGCCTAGCATGGTGTAGTCTTCTTGCGTATATCCTGTGGTGGTCAGAATCCCGTCGACGGATATTGTTACCTGAACAACAAAGCAGAGGGAAAGGACACGCTATACTCAGACAGCCTACTATAATGTTATAGCCTTTTTTCTCGTAATCTAGGTCAGAGTTCCCTACATGTTTCTTTTTTTTTCTGAAACCCATTTTCATGTCTGTTTGTTTGTTTGTTTGCTTGTCTTTTTTCTTGTTTTTGTTGATTATTATTTTGTCCAGTTTGATTAGTTAGGACGACTGCAAGACTTAAAAGGAACACTATTCTTGTTAGAGAGTTAGTCAACTGCCCATACTACAGTGTTAGTATTGCTGCTACTGCAACATAAAAGTATTTTAGCAGACACAAAAATGGTGTTAGTAAAATGTTATCTAGGTTAGTTATTATTTATTATTATTCCATATTAGTATGTCCAGCAGACGTTTCTACAAAAGAAACCAGAACGTGCCACTAGGTTAGAAAGGGAGCACATGCTATGAAAAGCACAGATACCTTTTATTAAAGGACAATGACTGAGGGTAAGAGACAAAAGAAGACATGCATGCATTTGTCTTTTCTTTTTGTTCTCACGCACACAAAAAGAAAAATCTCCCAATTTTCCTGATTGGGATACAGAATCAGTATTTTGACACTTGCCACAGTGTCAGATGCATGCACAAGCCAATGGACACTGTAAAAACCACAAAGAGAAATCAGAAAAACACCCAAGACAAAATGACAAACACAGCTCAACCATCACTTTCACGTCGACAAATGTGGCATATGCAACAGGTAGTCAAAAGTGCATGCCATGCAAAGTGAATGGGGGATACAACTGGCTGAGCCAAAGAGCATCAGGCCAGCCAGACAGGAGAGGGTCCTCATTATTAACCACAGCTTGATGCAAAAGGCTCGAAATGATGCTCCTAAAAAGGTGGATCAAACAGAATTGGACAGGAAACAAGTGAAATAAAGAGGAGAAACCAATGAATGAACCAAGAAAAAGGTTTCGAAAAGTAAGCAGAAGAGTACCAACCGCAATTTCCTTTTTTTTTGTAAATGACGTCTACAGTAAAAAAAAAAAAAAAAAAAAAGGAAAGGAAAAAAACACACGGCAAACCCAAACTAAGAAACAATTAGAATGATATCTACCGAACAATGTAGTTTGTTTACCATAGCGTGTCCAATGCCTGAGTGCTTTGTGGAAAAGGGGGGAGAAAGGAAATTAAAAACTGTGAACAGAATAACGATTGTTACTCAAATAATATATGATGGTCAATACTGTTAGTACATTGTCAAACGGCAAAAAACCATACTGGTTAGTAGTGGAATGAAACATTCCATGAATGATGTTAGTTTGTTTCCAAAGCATGTTAGTAACATAGAGAAAAAAGGGCAAAATAAGTTTAACAAGAAAAAAGCAGACCAAGGAAATAACAAGAATGCACAAGAGGTGCAAGTGCTCAACCAGTAACTCCCTGATTTCCTTCATGGTGTTTTTTTTTTTTTTTTGCACCATTTTCTGTATGTGACTAGACTGAGTAGCAGAAAAAAAAACGTCCTTACCCAAGTCCCGACAAAAGGTTATGATTGACAGACATGGCTCATACGAAAGAATGCCTAAAGCACATCAGTTGACCCTCTTAAGAAAATTCCCAAGGCCATTTCTAAAACTTTATTATTATTATCATTATTGTTGCTATTGATATTAGGATTCGTCTTCTTTTGTACTTGGTTTTAGGCTTGAGACCAATCCAGTGTATCAGACTTCCCACCGCTCATACAATACTTTACCTCCGTTTGGTCTTATTGATGAACTTTAGGATCACTTTACTGCAATGAGACAAAGCAAAGGAGACCCTGACACAGAATATGGAGGATGGCAATTTTGATTCCCCCGTAGAGCATGCACTCAATATGCTTTGTTTTCTTTACAGTTTGAATGCAGTGAATGTTCAAGCTGGCCAGAACTTTAGGTTTGTCAATAATCAATTGGCTGATTATGCAAAAAGAAGCTGTGGTACTGAGGTGAAGATAAACATTTCCCACGAAATGAGCAGGAACAAATCTAGAGATTTTTGGGTGTAAACTGCAGTCATGTGAAAAAGTACTCCCTCTTATAATTCTAAGGTTTTACATATCAGTACATAACAAAAATAATCCTTAACCTGACTGAATTATACAAAAATGAATGCACAACTGCTTTTTTATTTTAAAGATTGTATTCTAAATAACCTGTTTCATCTAAAAATTATTTTATGTTCTAGTACAATCAGTAAAGTATCTTTATATTTATCTACATATTTTCTCATCACACATTCAGTTCAACGAGTCCTTCCAGAACACAACCTTACTCCACTGTAACGTCCTGTAGTGCTAGGATCTGTACGTTGGCATTAACACTTTTAACACTTAAGTCTGCTACTGTTGCTCCACAAAACCAACCACGTTTTTGGGTAGTTATCAATATAGTGCAGGACTGTCTCTACATGTCAACTACAGGCACATGGGTTACACTTAACGTACATCACCCTGAGGCAAGCATTGGTCCGAAAGCCTGCAACCTCATGCAAACGAAACAAGTAGTTTTGAAACGTTTGCAATGTATCCAGGGTTATGGGACTCTTCTTGAATTCGACAGCGCAAATTAGCTTGATTAATTAGGTGAGGGGTTTACGGTATTCAGCTTGAAAGACCTGTACAATAATTTCACATTCCCATGTTTCCTTTGCAGAGACAAATGCCGCAGTGTGGTATTATTAGCTTTCTGCTTTCCTAAACCTAGATAATGTTGGGGTTAGGGCCCAGTGAGAGTGATTAATGTTTCCAAATCATCTAGCAGAGCCTGTGTGTATTTACGAAACAATATCCAATGAACTGGAAGCAAAGTTCCAGCTGTCTTGTCACAGCAGCTGTTGTACCTACAAGTCGAGATGCACCCAGAAGCTGAATCCACTTACTCTGGAAATGATTAATTATGATCTATAGGGCTAAAGGTCTTCTGCCTAGTTGGTATGTGGGTACTTCTTTGCACACCTGTAGCAAAGGTCTTTCACCTGGGGTTCTATCCCAAATGCCATGCTGCTGATTCAGCCACCTACAACTAGTCAGGCCCTAGAGAACTGGAGGAAATTACACGTGCTATTGTAATAAACCCAGAGGGTAGATTGTTGAAACCCATGCTTTAGTAACCTTTAGTCTCAAGGAAAGCGAAATTTCAACCAACAGGTGACCCTTACATCAGCTGAAACTGAGCATTCAGTTACTGGTGAAAGCCACCGACAGCATGCCAGTGTTGTGCCTCAACAGCTCTTCTGCCTCTTCAGGTTGGTCATGGGTCCAACTGATGGGCCCTCCAATCATCCTCAAGGATGAACAGCCTCTTGCAGAGAGCTACATCCTGACCCAATTTACTGTATGCTGGCCTGCTGTGAATCAGCACAACAAACACTAACAGACCTCTGCTGATTTACTCCGGCCAGCATGATCTGCACTTGCCAGGTGGATTATTTACATATTTGTTAAGCAAAAACGCTATGCTTATTAATATCCTCATCTCATAACCAGGCTAGAATTTGTTCTGCTGATATCCTGCAACACTGCAGGAGTTGTACCACCCTTTGGTGTTAACCCTTTATTGACCATGGGCCCACCGGTGGGCCCATGGTCAATAAAGGGTTAAGAGGCCAAACAAGATTTTTATAAGAAATCAAATTCCTAAAACTCATGTAAAGTCACTCCCCTGTTTCTTAGGAGTATAAGGAGGTGAATCAAGACCATAAAGCAAAGCCCATTAAAGTCTATAAATCTTGTAAGAGGGATTTGCCTGTGCTGGAAATTTGACTTTGGTGCTTTAAAGTCTAACTCTAGGTTTACCTATGCTCTACATAAAGGTTTTCTTTTATATTAGTAAAAAGTACAGTGCGCTAGCAAGTTCGTTTGAATGCTTAAATACAACAGATTCATAATGACCAATATCACAACTGTACTAACATAAGCACTCAAATGTTTTTGTACCTTTTCTCCCCTTTTTTTCCAATATTGTAATTTTTGTTAATACAGACTATACTGTACGTACTACCCTGAAATTTGAGTTCAGTTAAATTTGTTTTCCCTTGACATAAAAAACAGTATTGTGTCTTACTTTGCACATGTTGATATGTAAATGACTCTAGAAACTTTGCATAGCTACAACAAAGGTAAAATGTCATTATAACCTTTCTTTTTAAAAGTTAGGGTTGATTTAAACTGTAACTTTACACAGGCCCTGATTCATATCGAGATGTCCCTGCTCCCTCGTGGTTTTGTTTCACTCTCCACCAGAAACCATCATGATTAAATTTAGCAATTTAATTACAATGTCTGGGAAAAATAATGTATTGTATGATGGTAATGATTTAAGTGCATTTGTTTTAATTTATTTACTGAGTCTCCATATCACCCTATGTACTGTTACCTGACGTAGATTCCTTGTTACTTTGACATCATGCCAATCATTGTCATTAAATTTCCCATTGACTGGCTCCACAAGAGCTTCAAAGGCTCCAGACCCCAAATTAATGACGAGTGAGACCGCCCCATTTTTCAGAGCCAGGTTGACGTAATCAGCTGATTTTCCCGTGTGCAGCATCAGTCCATTCCTCTGTAGGGTTTTGAATGACAATGTGATTTCATCACTGCTGCTTTGAATCGGGTTCAAGGACAAGTCGTAGCAGAAGAACTCAGATCCTTTGAAGGTTGCGACAAACTCTTCTTTTCCTGCAGAGACAAGGGAAAGAGAAATGTGTTTCATTAATATAATGCCCTCTTGGGTGCCTGTTGGAAAGGTGTGAAAAAATATGCGAATAAAAGCCTCAAAATGTTGAATTGATAATAAATACACTGAAATTAGATTGTAAATGAAGGTATAAAAAGAGACATATTTATTTAACATTCCAATGACCAACCATAATCCACCATAGCCAAAGGAATGCAGGGAGATAATCCCAGGCACTTATTTCCTTTAAACAGCTCCCCGGCTGCTCTGCTGGCTCTCGCACCATTCGCGCTGTCTTCTCTGCATCTTTCCCCTTTTCCTCTGGTAGAGTCGGACTCATCCAGAGGAAACGTTCCTGTTTACCCTCAACTTTCTCAAGATGTTTGTCCACTTTTTTTTCATGTAGCGCCTACATGTAGGCACTCATGTATGTCACAATAAGGCATGAAAACATCCTAGAACATTACTACTATACTAAAAAAAAGAAAAAATAACCAATGTCTGAAAATGTAAATTAAATCTGTAAAATGCTTTGTTGTCATCAGTAGTGCTACAGCAGTGTGCTTGGTAATTACATTTTGTTAATTATAAGTAGAGATGGCACGATACCACTTTTTTATGTCCGATACCGATACCGATATCATAAATTTGGATATCTGCCGATACCGATATGAATCCGATATAGTGTGTTTTAATCAATAAAACTGTTTTTTTAAAAATATCTTGCTGCATTTTGTATAAGTTCATACTCAAGTTTAAAACAACAACTACACTAAAGCTATTCTGTTATACCTATATGCAAAAAAAAAATATTTATAGTTCAGCAATACTGATCAATCTAATAAACTTAAACCTACACCATCCTCCCTATTCTGGTATTTTAAAGAGTACTTAGCGTAAATATTAAGCAACCTAACTAATAGGGTTCCAACTCCCAGCAACAACAAAAATAAATAAATAAAAAATAGGGAACCACCCCTCACGCTCCACCTCATGATGCTTAATCGACGTAATCAACCTTAATTTGATGCAGTGTGAAAAAAAAATGCACAGAAATCAATTATTTTTCAAGAAATATTAAATAGATTCAACATCTTTCTTCAACAAAATTGCAGACTGTACAGATGGTACCTTCCCAAAGGAAAAAGTACTATAGCTTACTAGGGTATATATATTAGACTTAATAGTCACTATATACAGTAATTGACTTCTATTCATTTTACATCAAATTAAAACTTTCGGTGTAAGATTAGGATAATTATTTATTAAAAGCTAGACATTTTAAATGAGAATAAGAAAGAAAAGTATGTCTTTGTGCCCCCTTTTCCCTGTTCATGCCCTATCGGCCCCCCTGGCTAAACTTTGCTAGATCCGCCCCTGCACAGTTACCAGCGTCAGCTACGTAGAAAAAGATCCTCGAGTAGAAACTAATATTAAATAAATTCTAACAACAGCTGATCAAGCTTAAACGTGCTGCTGTTGTTTAGCCGCTGGTTTCCTCTTTCTGGTGCAAAGTGGGCCAAAAACAAACCAGAGAGATGGACTCGCGACAGAAAAGCCGATCAGCTGATCATTAAGCAGTTTCATGATTGAAGTAGCAGCAAGAAGAGGCAGTCGCTCCATATATCGCTTGTTAAGCTTAACGCAGGAATGCTTTACAAACATTCAGAGATGCACTTACACACTTGCTTTACTTCTCTCGGGGATAATTTTGTCGGAGATGAAATGCCGGGTTGCTAGCGAAGCTCCACATGCTATCCAGACCACCGACAGGTCCCGCATGCCACAGCCGCTCTATCACGTGATGCATACTGCTCCGACGTGCTAACGTTCTGAGGTGAGTTACGGCGTGTTGCAAGTTTTGTGAGGTGCTTTCGTGATATTTAATGGATCGGATTACATTTTTTATTTTTCTCCGATATCCGATCCAGTAATTTAGGTCAGTATCGGACCGATACCGATACGTAATATCGGATCGGTCCATCTCTAATTATAAGATTCTTCAATTATCTGCACTACAAAAAAGTGGTTTTTGCCAATTCTTGCTAAAAACTCTGTAGCACGACCACTTGAAGATGACACATAAAATATATGCTAACTGAGAATGTAAGATTGCATTTCCAGAGGGATGATGAACTAAATGTGATATAAAAAACTCAAAGAATTGTGATTTATGATAAATTTCTCTTACAAACATATATATGTTATTAATCCTTGCACATGTGATCGTGCAAAGTTTTCTTCAGACTGGCCCACCCATTAAAAGGAGGAGATAGCGTAAAGGCAGACATGTATCCATACATAATCTACGATCATTATACTGTAGTAAGAAAATGATAAGAAGATAGGTAAGAAAATATCAAACATGCCTTTTTTTTACTGTGCACTGGTTACTTTTTTTATTGAATGAAAGGACAAGAGCACAATTATGGGCAATTAAGTGCAAATTGTATCTGAAACAGCAGCAACTGAATTTAGCTGCTATCACAAGATCCAAGCATCAGCACAGTTAGCATGCACAAACAAAAAGTTACCAAAAAACCCAGAGTGAAGTAAAACTTGTCTTCCAACCATAACCAAGCAGCCAGAGCCTGATCTTCAATCAGTAACGGGGTCAGTGATGAGCAGTCAGATTTATAACATTGTAGCTACTGTACACGTGTATGTGTTACAGTAGTGAGCGCTCTGAAGTCTCTTTGCCTAGTTTCCAACTTTACTTTGCATATACAACTTTGTGTTCAAACACTAAAATAAGTTTTGTATGTATGTTCTCATACAATAGGGTTTTCTGTTGTGGAACTATAGCCAATGGTTTATATTGTCAACTGGTAATTATCTGACACAATAGTAAGCTAATGAGTTATGTAATAAATGTTTTAATCTACTGTATTATGTAACAAATAATGCAGTACTTTTTCTCGGTAACAACCCCAACATTGGTCATCAGCTATTAAAACCTGCTCACACACCTTAGATAGGAAGACAATTGCACAGTTAGAGCAATTACTGACAAAGACTAATGGAATTCAAAATCGAAGAGCAACAATATGACCAAAGAGTGCCAGCAATAAAAATTATTAAATCTTCTAAATAATAGAGATTACTCACTGCAGTTAAAGAATGACACATTGGTACGGTATTAATATGAAAATTTATATCAAAATTTACAAATGACCAAGAGCTCTAGATGTGTTAAGAGCAAAAGAGCACTCCTCGGCCGTCGGGCTATCAGCAAAGTGACTGATTTCTATAATATTTTATTATATGATTTGGCATAGCAAAAACATCCTTGAGAAAAACCTTAACATTCTGAGACAAAAAGAAAACAAAGTGACATTGGACATCAGTGGGTGATGCATGTGAAAACCTATTAGAAAGCATTTAAAAAAGGTTTAGACAGATAACAAGCCATTAAAGCTACTAGCAGAAAATAAAGCACCAAAAAACAAATGGAGCAAAGCATTCAATTATCATAAATGGGGCTGCACATTTATATATGCTTGCCAAACAAACACAGACACACAAATTAACACACACACATATGCTTTGTATACCAACCAGTCATGGATGCAACAATGTAAGAAATGAAAGGGGTTGCTGTCCACAACAATTTGTCACCTCATTGATTTCCCCTTAAACGTGCTATAGTGCACCTCTGGGAAAACTACAAGGGGCCATAATTGAAGCTGACTGGATCTCACCACTCTTTGGTCATTCCCTCTATGTCTGCGCTCCCTATCAGTGAAAATGAGAGAACTCTACCCTCTTCACTAAATCCACCCATCCCTGCTTCACAAGCTCAGTGACCACATAACAAATAGAGCCAATAGTTTAGGGTCATTCTCATTTCTCTCTCCACACATCCCCATGCCTTCAAGTCAGAGTTAATTCCCCTAACCAATGGAGAATGAATTGTGTGTGTATAGCAGAGGCATTGCTTAGAATTTACAACGTTTGGGGGCCGGGCCCAGAGGGAGCTTCAGGGCCAGGGGATGTGCAACTTCTGTGGTGTTTACATTCAAACTGGGTTACTCAGATGTAAACATATGTATGTTTTTGGGCTAGCTTACATGTCTGATAATTGATGCTGCTATATCTTTATGATATATTGCAATATCCAATATTTATGTGAAAAGCCTAGACAGAAACATCCACACACTTGAGTCAAGATTTCATTTTCCCATTTCCAGCTGATTTATAGGTAAACCAAGCTTTGTGGTCAAATATAGTTTTGTTAAAGGTATCTTATTTTGCTGTAAAAAGCACTGAGGAATACTGACTGGGAAAGCTTCAACATAGTATGTCTGTAATGATATGCTAATTAGCTTTGTGGCACTGTGGTGATTAATACCTTGCTGGGCTAGTGAAAGCTGCAGTGTTTAAAGATCTTTCAGGTAACCTGGAAAATGCTAAAGTTACTAATCACAGTTATGTCATTGGGGTTACATAAGCTCTTTCATCCATGGGCAGATAGAAGAACTTTATCCTGCACTTGCACGACATTGGGCTAAGTTTAGTTAGTTAGGACGGAGGGAAAAAAACAGCAGCTAAATATAAAACTTTTGAAGAGTGAAGATATGAGCATTACATAAGTTTTTACTGTGTGACAGGACAAGGTTGTGACAGTAAAGTGCAAACTTTGTCCAGGCCAGAAACAATGATCCACTGCTACTAACACACAGCATTTTTATGTGAAATGCTCTTTGGGTTGGTTTTTACCAACACTGCTTTCAGCTTTGTGGTTATACTAAAAATACAATAAAAAGATTTGTTTGTGTGTGTGCGTGTGCGCGCGCGCCCTTCATTTGGATAAAGATTTGTGCCAGTGTGTGGGCATGTAGCCTAAGATTTTCATTGTTTACTAGTTATTATGTGGTAATGCATCTCAAGCCATGTTGTGGAGTAATATAATGTAAAAAAAAATTACAACAGATGAATAACATAACACATAAAAAAATGGAGTCACATTTATTACTTTGATTTTTCTATTAGAAACCCCAACGCTGTTGACTTACGACATAGGTCACGGTATTAGACTGTTTTATGCAAAGAGTGTCCCCAATAATAATGAAGAAAGGTGCTATTTTGTTGCTGCTTCTCCTGGGTATTTGGGCATAGCCCATTTGTCTCTCTGGGCAGACCTACAAACTACGGTCAATCAAACTACAGCTAGCTGCTGGCACATCAATGCCCTTGAGTCATAACACTGAATGAGAACAAGAATTAGAGCTTCTTTAGTGTTTTTCAGAAAACAGAGGACAGAAAAAGACATGAAAAGAGTGAACAGAAAGCTCCTAGGGAAAGGCCATAAATAGACACAAAGGTAAAAACTTGTCACAGTGTGTTTTTCTGCATCATTCATCCCACTTTTTTTAAAGACAACATCATATTGGTGCCTTCACCAAAACCCATTTTACACTACATTTAGAAACTGCAAAAACCTCCATTAGCAGGATATTTTAAACGTCGTGTTTTGCTTTCTTTTCTTAGATCCGTCAGAGATCTAAGACCTGTGACAAAAATAATTGTGCTTCAGCACTCTCATAATCCTGTGATCTCTTTCAAACGTACAACTGTCCTCGTCCATGCAAAAAAACAACTGTTAATCAACAGCAGCTAACTAACAGTCATTCAGGCATCTCGTTCTCTATGGTCACATCACATTTGTGCATATATGGTGCAGAACTAACTACTCATATTGATGGAAGCAATGCAAGTGTCCGTCACTCAAATTAAATTACAAAAGGTGTGAGCAGAGTTGGCGCTGCATGGCACGACCACAAAAATCAAGGTATGCTTCACTGCGAAAAACAGTAAAGGCCGCGTAACTGCCTCTAAAGTATCATTCAATCCTAATTGAAGTTGACTATGTAGAACCAAATCACTCATTTATTATGAAGCACCAAGGGGCTTACAAGCTGGAGCACGTCATATGTACAACATTGCCAGCATGTGACCGAGCGACCAGGAGGCTCCTCATCAGTCACTTTGCTCTGACACATAATCTGGCTACTGCTACTCTATGGCTGCTTTTTAAATTAGCTCGCACCCAGGGGAGCACATTCCCTGTCAACATCAAATCATGACACAACAGTCTGAAACAGGCTTGGCAGCATATGAGAAAAATTACCCATGAAATGAACGATAGGCAAAGCTTTGATTTTAAGTGCAAATTAATCTAGTCGCTGACACTTTTGACCCGATTGTGTACAAAATAAATTTGTCAAAAGTAAAGGTGAAAGTATGGCAGAAAAGTTGAAACGTGGGAGTAGAAAACACATTTTACTCAAACGGCTTTTAAACGATACAGCCGATATCATTATTAATGACAAATAATGAGTGTCCCCCAGAGTCAAAAGAGACTAAATGAAAGATGACACATAGCAAGCAAGACTCATACTAATTTTATGGGCCTGTAGAGAAGGTTTCGAATTGCTCAAACAGACACAGCAATTACGGTTGCCCAACTCCAATTGTGTCATCTTCTTCATGACAGCCCTCAGCATTAACTGTGACTATAGCATGAAACTCGACACCACTGTTTCCCTGTCAGAGATTTCACCCACCTTCCTCACACCACTATAAATACTCGTTTTCAGCTCTCGGTAACAAGCTGAAGTAAAACGAGCTCGGTGTGTAATGCTCAGTATTTTCAGGTTCAGAGCGAGTTCAGAAAAGATGCACTTCCAAAGAAGCACCTGTGGAATTTTAGGGTCTAGCTGCGCCATCAAAAAAGGATACCAAAGCCATGCAGTGTGGAGACCAAAGTAGTTTAATTGTCTGTGGCAAAGCTCGGTGACTGACACTGGATTTGACTCTGTTTTCATTCGCTTGCTGTTTCCTTGCTTGATTGGCAGCCTATTAAAATGATACAGAAGTTAGTGTCTGGCATCCTATTAAAATGTTAGGAAGTTAGTGTCATCAAGCTGGCTTAAGCCTCTTACCGCATGACAGATATAAGAGTTTCTGAAGTGCTACATTCTTTGAGAATATATTTTATTACATGATTATCACACAGTTCAAAAGACTGAAGTAAAAAAATGTAACTGCTCGCCACTCCCAAGGTAGACATCACTCAAATAACCCATAGGAGTTCTTTGAGGATATTTTTTGACTTGTGTTATTTTCAATTTTAAGTCAGCAATGTAAATACAATTTCTACAAGGTATTTTTTTCACTTGGTGATCGTTTTGAGTGCCATCAAAGAGAGAGAAAAGCCTCAATTAGCTGTGTTAAATATTATCAGACATTTAACTGACAAAGCCAGCATGTGCAAATCTGTGTGAGCTTACACATCCACACACTAAGTTCCCTCAGACACCATACTGTGTGAGCTTAACATATAGTGTCATTTAGATTCACAGTATGATGGATGTCGTGCTGGGCTTAGAGAGAGTCCCCTTCCCTAGCATGAGTCCGCAGAAACACTTTGCCCATAGTAAATTTACTTATAATTGGCTTTGCCGCTCGTGTCATTAAGGACAGAATCAGGTGTCAATTAGGCACTTATTATATAACATGTAGCTCATTTTCTGCAAGCAAAGAGTCATGCAAGATTTCTTCCTCTTTTTGTACAAGTGTGGTGAAAAGCAGGGACTGAGTTATTCTAGTGGTAAACATACTGGGTGGCATTTATAAAACATATACCATTGCAAACAATAAACTTCAAGCATAATACAATTATAAAGGCCTCACCTCACCCTGAATCTATCTTAAGTACAAGTAAATTGTACATTGTGATTAATGGATGAGTGATACAAGGAGGTGAGCTCAAAGCAAAAGCTATTAGCTTACAAGAATGCTCTTTGCAGATTTGTGTTCACTGCAGCTGCTGGCATGAAGCTGAAATGAAGGTCAAAACTTCATCCTGTTTTTGTTTTTTTACAGCTATTTTTCTCAGCCCTCTAATAAAGCATGAAATGTGATGCAGATGAAAAGGGAATATGACTTCATGCTGTTGTATAGTATGTGCGTGTTTTCAGAGTGCTAGAAAGTAGTCGGGGAAATCTTTTACATTTTTTCCCAATAGCAGAGAGTCAAGCAACCATTTCACAGTCTGTCAGCCAAATCACACACAGAGTCAATGTCTGTTCACTCTAATTGGCAGCGTGTCAGTCAGGTGCACGCGCTGCCCTCCTCTGGTATCTGGTCCCATGAGGACACAAAGCTGCCTCATCCACAACTGGCATCGCACCTTTGATGATGCACACACCTGTGCACACATTCCTGCAAGGCATGAAAACAGACATCCACCAGCTAATGGAAATGATATAGGCGGACGCACACCTCACACCTCAACACTAAAGAATCTCTTTTTCTCAATACCTTTGACACATAAACTGGATTAAATTCTAATAACAACACTGACTCCTGCAACTCCCACATCACAAACTGCAATTTCCTCTCAGCAGAAAGTCAGACAGAGAAAGTCTGAGAAAATATTTCTTCTTATTTAAAACTGACCACAATAAGATCTCATTTCCTCTCTTATGATGCCTTTAAGATATTCCACTGGGAAAACCAAAAAAGAGCAACAACAACAACAACAAAAAACAATTATGCAGAACAAGCTGTGTCCCCATGAATCATGATGTCATTGATTTTTGAAGAAAAAAATAGGATAAATGTGATATTTATCACATTTTGTATCTTTTTTCAAGGAAAGTCATGACAAAATAGATCCTCATATGTCTGAGGCTAAGAAGAAAAAAAGGGGGGGAGTTACAGTCGGGAAGTGAAGCATTACATTAGATGTTTTGGCGCATTCCCTCAACAAGAACATTTATGTGGAGTGAGCTTAAGAGATATCTCACCCCCTGAAAAAGCTCCATCTTGAAGACTTAATGGCGCTGGTGAGAGACAAGGTAGAAAATCTCTTGATGGTACCGAACTCTGTTTTTATCCAATGCACAGAGCAACGGACGGCTAAAAGTGTTGAAGGCTTCTTAGTTCTTAAGGTTTCAAAATGGCAAGAGGCATCATGAGGCAACAGAATCTAACAGGACTTTAAAAAACGAGGGGGAAAAAAAGAATAAAATAAAAGACTCAGAGACAGGCAAATGCAAAATGAATATCCGTGCGCTCAGTCAAACAAACACTGTATGAGCACACGTACAGAACAGCACACTTTAGCTCCAAGGCTCTCATTTGCTTTCGGCCTATTACAGAATCACAACAGCATTACAGTGAAGGAGGAGCGCAACGTGCTGAATACTAATCTACAAAGGCCAATCCATTCCTACAGTGTAAATCCAGAGGATAATAATGTAAGCCTTGGAGAGATGGGGGATCAATATCCTCATTAAAAGAGAAGCATTTGGATATTAATGTATAGTTAGCACTTCATTTAACTATACATATATTTAGTTATAGGCCAGAAGAGCACAAACATTTTCCCCCCTTTAAAAAAATGTAATGAGCCCATCTGCAATAATTTATCATACCTGATGATAATATCTGAATGTTTACTGGAGAACCAATGAGCTGCAGACAGGTGTGTAGTAACATTTGATAGCAGATTTCTGTCTGAATGGGCAATATTTGAAATGTGCTAGCAGCTATAAATCTTCGCCGTGCGCGCTTTAACAAGCTGCTCAGTTTGGATGTAACCTTGTCAAGGTTGCCAGCACAGACCCAAAGTGCATGCTGTGAGAGAGCTGCAGAGGTTACTGTCCACTTTTGATTACTGGAGCAAGAAAAGAAGCGTCTGACTGTAAAGGACCGGCATTTGGCAGATGTCTAATTTGGGCCATATACATGGAGGCATTCCTCAGACAAGAGCAAAGTCAAGAGGCGCTGAAGCATGTCATTGTACAGAAATAATTCATGTGCTAATTACATTGCCAGTGTGTCTCAGGATGATTTCTGTACAGAGCGGCTCTTGTCTTCCCAGCTCTCACCACTGAGATCCACTCTCTGTCACACACTCCATGAATCCTTGATAGTGAGCAGACACCCAGACACATCAGGAAAGACACTTTCTTATCCTTATCCTCGCTGCTCATCCCTCATTTCCCAGACAATACACACATCAACTTCAGTATTAAGACACAAAGCTTAAGTATGTCCTTGGATGGAATATTTATCACACAAAGAAGGAATTACACTGTTGTTATCTGCCATTTGGATATTCTAATCGTTTTTGGTAAAAACTTTATTATGAGTAGTGCAAAAAAAAAAAATCTAGCTCTAGATATGTACTACATATGTGTATTGCTCTATATGTTTCCCTACTGTATGTGAAGTACACTTAGACATCCAACAAAAGTAAAAGTACTTAATCAGTCTTGGCGGAAACAGTTTTGTATTTCACGAGCTGCCAAAAACAAGAGCTTGACTATGACTATGAGATCCAAATACAACACCAGCTATCCCACATGTTTCAACGTAATATGTAACATTAGCCTTTCAGGAGGAACCAAATAAAATATTTCCACCAAGCCATGTTTTACCAAATCATGTATGAGTGTAAAGGTTTTATATTCTTTTGTAAAGACCCTGTCTAAAGAAACTACATGTCTCTGTGGTAGCAGCATCGTGTCTTACAGCAGCACCCAGTATACTTTTTTGTTCTTTCAGTTCCAAAGTCAGCACAATGAAATCAGATTGTTCATTCATGCCTTTCAATAGTCTGACACTGGCGAAGTGGCCTGTCTGTCACGACCAGTTTTTCAGGTGCAGTGAGGGGCACTTGAGATAAATGTATCCTGAACCTAAACCAAATCTTCTCAGCACATCACCTCCACTCTTTATTACTCAGACAAGAAAACGGGAACAGAGTGCCCTGCAGTTGGGTTTCATGGGAAGCTTTTCTTTTGTTCTTTTTTTTTTTCTTAATTGTGCTTTGTGATCTGAGTTTTAATGTTCAGACAACAGAGGTTCCCCAATAGACTATGTGCACGAGCTTCCCCGTGGTGAAACAACATATCATAGCACATTGAGCAGCGTCATAGCCCGTTTAAAAATGTGCTCCAGTGAACAAATCGCTGCAGGTCAGTGAAGCTTGACAGGATCACAGCATCACCTCATCAAGCTGCTGGGCAAGGTCACCAGCAGCACCGGCGTTCTGGTTGTTCTTGTTGGCCAAAGAATGGCAATTTTCAACTTCCACTACTATATTTAGAGCTTTTCCAGTTTTGCTTGTTTTTGATTTCCAGTGTTGTCACACAAAGATAAAGTAGTGGCTTCCCAAACATTTGCTTTGTCACTACACTGGGCATCAACTTTCCCAAATGTATCCTTTAGATACTTCATAGGCTTTGGTTTCTTCTGTGTGACGCCGCAGTGAGACATTCACAGACAGATTTTCCTCAGGACATGCTCTATGCATTTCACAGACATCCTCTCACAAGTTGCCTGTTGTAGAGCCAGCACTGTATTGAGGGCTATTTGTGCAAGCAAAGACAATACATTCTTCTTTGTGTCCCACACAGAGCCTCCAAGCAATGAGTAAGATCACACTTAGGTATCCTTAGCAGTGGCGAACCAGAGCCAAGCACTCCATAACAGTGCAGATGAAACACAGGTAAAAGAAGGGTGTCAGAGAAGTATTCATACTGTCACTGCATCTTTTCTAAGGCTAATACACCCCAATAAAGCTGCACTACAAACAAAGGCTGAAGCATAATTTCTTCACTTAGCAGGTGATGGGGAATCATGGTCCCTCTTTACTGCTCAGCATCAAATCAAATAGCCCTCCAGGGGCTTTAATGAAATCCACTCTGGTAAGAGGATAAATAAATGTATAGACTAATTAAACAGCCCTGTAAGGGATCACATTGCAAAATGCAGTTGCACTATGGTTAATCTATTCCCTGGTTTTGGAGTCTGCTTAATCAGATCAGTCCATTGCTCTAATTACATTGACGGCGCTGTCCTCAGTAAGGTTTGCTCACAGAGCGTTGTCCTATATGGCCGACCCTCCTCCCCCTTTCCATCACCTTAACAATTGCTAGCGGCAGGACCCCCTCACCGCCTTTATCTACAGGGGGAGATTGTCCGCCGGCAAAGTTGCTGACCTATGGAGAGAAAATTACTCACTTTGGGGTGTTACTGTTTCAGCAGCGCTATGGCCCTACTGACACTAGACCAAGGTCATTTCATAATGGGTAGTGGAGCTGCCACTCTGGTGTCAACAGGCCTGAGTGATGAGGGAGAATGTAACCAGTTACGGTGACACAAGTCAAGGCTACGGCAGCGTGATAAAGATCAGCCTCTATCAGGAGTGAAAACACCAAAGAAGGATAGAAAAAAAGATGATCCTGCATTTTGCCCCCCTAAGCCTTCAAAGCAGTGACAAATAGATCTGCTCTGTAGCGTCTGCACAGACGTTCTGTTTTGCATTCTGTCGGAAACAGCAACAGCTACACCATGGGGATAAATGCTTGTGATAGGTGAGAGCAGTCATCACAATGCAGCAATACCGTGGGAAGTATTGACTGTGTTACAGCTCTTTTCTCTGGTCACTGTCAATCCTGTCAGTCCTATGAATTGATCAGTGGGGGGTTCACATCCATCAGAGTGACTCATCCAACAGCGATATGATGTTTCAGAGTCCAATTTATCCTATCCCCTGGGCTGAAGTAGATTGGAGTTTGTACTTTTATCGGTTTGTTTCCTATTTCAAGTGTGTCTTCTTTTGTTCCTCCACTTTTAACATCTTTATCTATACTTGTACCATTCCTGAATTCTTCTTTTGTTGGCTGTGTCTGTCCCTGAACTCAATCCAAGGCTAAAGTGAACTGTCAGTGCTTGTTTCCAGATCCAGCTCAATACATCTGATTGAGACTTGAACATGCAACAGTTTAGACTAACACGTTGTAATTTGCTTGTTAGTACAAACACTGATTTCAAAGTAATTTATCTAATTAATCAAATAAAGAGATAAAAGAGGCTCTGTGAGATTCCTTGGTTTGTTGTAGTGTAAAGTAAATATAAGAACTTCAGCAAGTACTAATGCTCGTCTTCAATCAATTCAACTAAAAAGCTTTTTAGATTTTTACTCTCCAAAAACTTTTTGCAAGTTAATTGTAGGTGTTATTCTGAAAAGGTGTAAGCAGGATTAGGACAGTCCATTAATATTTATGTTGTTTTCTTTACATTGTAGTTCATTTGAACTTATAAAAAATAATTTGTCCTTCATTGTGGAAAGATGAGAGGATGTTTGGGGAGCTTCACAAACCTTTCGTTGAGCCAAGACAAAAGCTATTATTTGCTGTAAGTTACAGAAATACTCTGTCTCCAGTCTGTGCACGTGTAGTTTCTGTTTACTCGTCTGCTCTGAACTAATACAGTGCTATCCTGGAATAGACTTGGGACTTAATGGGATTTCCTTGTTTCAGCAGTTTAAAAACAAAGGAATAATTCTCAACATACATAGCCTAATTCCATTTTATTCCTTCTGCTGTAACAAATAAATATACAAAGGCTGACATAGATACAGTATGCAAAATGCACATTCTACAAAAGAACAAAAAAAATGTGCACATTTGTGCTTGTGATCCTATGTTTCTACTGATGCTTCTCAAGAGGGAAAGACTCCATCTCTACAGCACTGCACAATAAAAGCCTGGAAATGTACAAATTAATTACAAGAACATGGTTGCTTTTTGTCTTCCTCTGAAGTGTGCTCTAGAGGGTGGTGAAACACCCCTAACAAGGTCCCCAGCTTGCATGTGCTTCTTTATGCTTCTTCAAGAAATACGTATGAGACAAAGAGAAACAGGGGACAGTGTAGACTCTTAATCATTTTAGTTCCCCTCTTTAAACCATGTTGTTCCTCCGCTCCTCGTAAAACTCGCTCACTCTGGCCCAGTGTTTCATTGCAAGTACAAAGCTCCGTAAATGTCTTCCATTTTCCTTGCAAATGATAAAGACAATAAATAGATATAGTCCAACCGTTCCTGCTGTATAATAATGCCGCTACTATATACTTACTCACTAATGAAAGCTGGCTTTCTGTCAGAAACATCGGTGAAAAGATCATGTTCATGTGTTACTTTCTGGAGATTCTTTCTCAAGCAATCTTCATCAGGGCCATAGCTCTGGGTGACTGAGCCTTTTACCTATCTGCAGTATCCAGCCACCTGCCATGGAAATCACGGCTGTTTCCGCCATATGCCCCAATGTTCTGCCAAGCCTCTCCGGTCTGTTCCGCCTTGAGCAAATTTCATTATGGGATGGCTGGGAGCACACGGCACTGCTCATTAAGGCTATCAGCGTGGCACGTCACCGTTTGTAACAGGATGGATGCAGGAGGTTGCTTACCCCTAGCACAGAAGATCACTTAACATCTTTCGCAACTGTGGATGTTTTGTTCAGGAATGAGGGTAAGATACCATATGGTCTTCTCCAAATACACACGAAAATCAGGTGAGAACTTAGCTGAATTCAGATAATATAATAAAGAAGCTGTGAGTGAGATAAGAATAGGATTACAGTGGAAAATAACTACATTAACAGTCTGCCATGGGCACAGAAAATGGCTGGAAGTTGTCCATTGGAACCAGAACGAAGGAAAACTTTAAAAGTTTCACCGTTCAAAATCACTGCACAAAAAATAGTAAAGTGGCACTATGTGGATTTTGCAAGAAGATTTGACATATTTTTCTTCTTGCAAATGAAAATTGATATGTAATGAAAAAAGTACCTTTGCTCATTTCAGCACACAGCTTTATAACCTTACCCTGTCTGGAGTGGCTGCTTGCTCACGGAGGTTCTCCTAGAAGCCTTGATACTTGGCACGCGCATCATGGTAAATGGTCTGTATTTATATAGCGCTAGTCCCTAAGGACCCCAAAGCGCTTTACACATCCAGTCATTCACCCATTCACACACACATTCACACACTGGTGATGGCAAGCTACATTGTAGCCACAGCCACCCTGGGGCGCACTGACAGAGGCGAGGCTGCCGGACACTGGCATCACCGGGCCCTCTGACCACCACCAGTAGGCAACGGGTGAAGTGTCTTGCCCAAGGACACAATGACCGAGACTGTCCGAGCCGGGGTTCGAACCGGCAACCTTCCGATTACAAGGCGAACTCCCAACTCTTGAGCCACAATCGCCTTGAGCCACGGTTACTTTGCGTTAATAAGAGCAAAACCCCTAACTAAATGAATGAGAAAAGAACCATAACTTAATAAGGTCAAACTAATTAAAGACAACAACAACCAAAATACTTGGTAGCTTTGCCCCAAAGTTAGGTTTAATTCCAACTAGCTGTATTGATATGGGACACAACACCAGAAGCAACCATACTTATCCATATATTCAACACAATAACAAGAGATTCTGGCCACCACGCTAGTCTACTGTGTGCATGTCTCAATGTAAAAACATGATTGGCTGATATGTTTCCCATCTCACTGATTCATTTGGGACTTGGGAAGGACAACCACTATATTAACTGTCACAGAACACTTCAATAGACTTTCTTGACTTCTGAAGTCCTTCACTTATAATTTCTCTGCAATTACCTAGTAAGACTGATACTGCTATACAGCGTTACTATCATGTTATTGTCCACTTTCGACCAGTAACAGCAATAAAAATATTACTCTTTGACACCCTGATGCTTAATATCTAATAAGTCGCATTGAAACAGCATGGAAAAGTTTACTATTACGATCTGCACATAGTGGAACGATTATATGTATAACACAGTGGCTCGGCTACATGGTGTTCTGGCTTTTAAATAATCATAATCTGCTGAAGAGTGTGTAGAGCTAAACAGCTAATACCCTGCTGGCAGGCTATTCTGGCTATGCTAGCACACAATGTGTCTAATAAGACAGAGCCGATTCACTAAAAGATAAGACGTTATTTTCTATAATACATGAGCCAGTGTTGCGTTGCCATGAGGCGGTGGCAGTTGTCCACTAACATGGTCAGCACATAGCCAGATGGAGCTGAGCCACAGGGATCAAACGGAGGCTTGCATTTTCTGCCAGCTAACACCCACGACCCTCTGACGTCTAACCGCCCAGCTACTCTCTATCTCTTTACTACCCTTGAAGAAGAAATGAGTTCACTTTGCTCAGGTATTACAGGCGCAGGGCTTGGAGGTGATTCTGAACACAACAACAATAATAGCTTATCTCCTCATCTGTCTTTTGCATTGTTTACTTACAATTGTATCCCCCTTTGTGTTCTCATGCGAGAAGGCCAATTTGTGGTCTGTGCTGTGCGTTGGAGAGGCAGAGTTTAGCATCGCTGTGCTTTAACGTGATGTTCACTCAGCCATACCGATGCCATGCACCCACAGCCAGCACACCGCATTAACCTCTGGAAGCTGCCTGGCACTATCTCACTGGACTGCAAATCTAAACTGCTTCTAGTTCAGAAACCTCAAATGCGGAAAGGAACCAAGGGTGAAGTAATACTCCAAAGAGGAGAGGGGAGAAAAAAAATCAAACACCTAAGTACAGGCGCAAAAAGAACCAAAGGGAACTCGACTTCCTTGGTGATAGATGTGTTGTTTTTGTCCCCTCTAACTCAATTAGTTGATAGTTATAGTATATGAGTGATGCATGTTGAATACTGTATTGATTTCTTCTCAATGGGGCCTTGGCAGAGATGGATGGGATACAATGGTAATCAATCCAAGTAGGTAGTTATTTACTGGCTTTAGCTGTCAATGAGCCTGTGCAGTGGCCGAAGTGCATTCACACCACAGTATTGAAAAAGGGGGGGAAAGCCCAGAAAGTTTAAAGGACAAAGTTCAAACTTCACGTCTGATTTGTGGTTGCAAATTTTTATAGTTAACATCTCAGTCATCGGAAAAGAGTTTGGCAGTTTCAGGGCCTGCGTTTTGCCAAGGCTGCTGATGGATTAGAAGGTGCTTGGATGTGACACGGCCCGGGCCATTAAAATCTGTGCAGGTTTAAATGCATGCTTTTACTTTGGCCCTTAATCAGAGAACAGTGAAAGAAAACTATACAGGAAAATAATTATGCAATAGGATGGCTGAAATTGAAAGCCAGTGAAAACAAGCGCTGCACACAATACCTTTTGAGTTGAGATGGCAACACTGTTAATGCATCATTACTTGTTTACACATCTACAAGATCAGAAGCACAAGCAAGAAGCAACATTAGAAATCATTTGGAGTTGTCTCCACCTGATGAATATAAGCTCAATAGTTTAAAAGTGGACCATGTCAAACGGGCTGTTGCTAATTTTGTGTGTCTTTGCTTTGGTACTGGGTAGTTTGTTTTCCCCATGTCTGTGTGGGTTCTCACCGGGTACGCTGGCTTCCTCTCACGGTCCAAAGACATGTGAGATTAGGTTCATTGGTGATTTTAAGTTGGCTGTAGGTGTGAATGGTTGCCTTTCTCTATGTAGGGCGATTGTGGCTCAATCGCCCTACATAGTTTGTCTTGTAACCGGAAGGTTGCCGGTTCGAGCCCCGGCTTGGACAGTCTCAGTCGTTGTGTCCTTGGGCAAGACACTTCACCTGCCGTCTACTGGTAATGTCCAGAGGGGCCGATGGTGCGATATGGCAGCCTCGCTTCTGTCAGTCTGCCCCAGGGCAACTGTGGCTACAACTGTAGCTGCCTCCACCAGTGTGTGAATGTGAGAGTGAATGAATAGTGGAATTGTAAAGTGCTTTGAGGGCCCCGAAAAGCGCTATATAAATGCAATCCATTATTATTATGTGTTAGCTCTGCGACAGAAATGGTGGCCTGTTCAGGGTGTATCCGCCTCTCACCCTGTGACACACGGGGTAGGCTCTAGCCCCCGCTGGGACCCTGACTTGGATTTAAAAAAACGGATAAATGGATGTAAAACTATACCAAAACTAAAGCAAATCTGTGTTCCTGAGTTTCACATATTAGTTTCTATAATCATCAAAATAGTCACTGTCATTTTACTATAAAGTTGAAACGAAGCACATGTCAAAGTCTACAAAGGCTTAAATACCATTTTACATTTTCAAACAGAAAACTGCCTGTTCCATCTTCAATGAAGGTTGAGACCTTATAATAGCACCTTTTCAAAATGAAAAGAAACTTTCAGCACTGGAATTGAGCCTGAGCCAAACAAATAATTTGGATGAACGCACACAGAACTGAGATGCAGTGTTTTACAGACAATGACAAACATTGTTGACAACTGTCTCTGCTCGGGAACCTCAGGCAAAGTGCAGAAGCAATAATCACAGAGGGCATGATGGGTTGGCACTCAGGCATGATGAAGGGCATGACTTCACATCCAAATGACCAACACCAGCAGCTATCAGCTCTGCACTGTTACGGAGGCAATCCACACTGACGTCTGCCCTCATTTACTACAATGCTTACAGAGATTAAAATAGCCAAGCAGTTTCAACAAATTTAGAGAGCCGAGGGATACAAAGCTAGAGGCAATAAGTCATTTGTGGAAATTCTGCTCCTGTTGCTGTCTGCGGCTCCTTTTTTTGGAAGCTAAGATTGTCCTTCTCCTGTGACCTCAGGGTGGCAGTCTGTCAAGCAGGAGTGACACCAAACCAATGTCTAATAGTTCTTAAGCCATAAAAATGGCCCCGGAGTTGACAGCCTGGATCTGTGTTTCCCATTATCTTGATTCATTCCACCACAAAAGTAGTAACCGTGATTTAGTTTGGTGACTTAAGAGCAGATTTTAGTGGGGTCCAAGCACACGCTCAACCCCCGCCCCCTCCGCAAATTAGCATTTACAGGCCTGCTTGAACAATCTGTTATGATAGAGTGCCAGGAGAGACTTTGTGATGGATATTGAATCAAAAAAAGGCTTTTATAAGAGACCCAGATAATTTAAAGTGCATTTCAGCACTTATGAAAGATTCATAGTGTGTTCCTTACTGTAAATTTAATTGTCCTGCTTCCTTTCAGCTGGCCTCATGGACAAATATATCTGGAGGACAATAATTGAAATATGGGGCAAGACTCGGTCAGTTCAGCTGCCGGTCTGCCGGAAGGATGCTAATGCCTTTCAGCAGCATCAAACATGCAAAGTTAAAAACTAGGCTGATAAATATTTTACAGTTTCTCCCCCAGATGCTTATCTTACTTATCTTTGCCATTACAAACCTACTCTTTCACAATAGCTTACATCTGTTTACATGAAGCATTTGAAATGGACATGGAAAAAAATGCTGTTTTATGCATACTTGCTTAACACCTGCAGTTATACCATTGCAGTTCACATAAGGTAAAAAATATAAGTTGCACAGCATTCTACAGTTTTTAAGCTGTGATGATGTGCACATTACTTCTAGTTTATTACATGAAGGAAGATCAAAGCTCTATACAAGCAACTGCAAAGGCAACCTGTTTGCTTTGTCTTACACATCGATGACGGGAATACAAAACTGAAAGTTCAAACAGCGCGTTAGTTGGTCCCAACAAAGTAGAGTCATTTTCAGCAGCTATCAAAAGCAGAAATGAAGAGCTCTGAAGGATTTCTATGTGCATTTTTCCCCAACTTTTCAGCAAACAAGCTGAGCAATTTAGCCTGAAAATATCAGCAGCTGTTGGTTAAGTCAGATTCACATACAAGTCCATGCTTTAAGCATTAAACCCTGCACTGTGTATAAATTATATGCAGCAGAATTAATACAATTTTGGGGCAGACTCCCGTTAAGAAAATAAGCACTCTCTAAGACTGTCATTACATAAGATTATAATACCTTACAAAATTTAACAAAAGATGATCAATCTTGCCCTGCTGAGAGCAAGGTGGTCCTTGCTGTGTGCCTGCCCCGTGCTTATTTACACAACCATGTGATTAGATCATGCGACGTGAGTTTAGCAAGTCAATCTTTCCATCATACGCCCGCTCATAAAACAGGGCTGCTGTGGCGGTGGTGGCCAATTACAGATCAGATTCATGTTTTTCAGAGAGAATTTTTTCATACAAGGTAGTGGGAGCACAAGCTTTTCCCCAGATCCTCCAAAAGAGATCAACTCTGTGATGTTGTGCCAGGGGGAGGAACGTCATTACTCGCAGCAGAGGCTCAGCCACTAGTGTGAAGAATAAGAGATCAAGGAGAGCGGAGGAAAAATCAGCGCAGAATAATGCAAAATACTGCAAATGAGGTCCAGCTGTCTCTCATGACAAAAGTCTTTAAAAGTCATTGCTTATTGGTCAGTATGATTTAAATGGCAATGCTCTCAGAGGCTTATGAAAATGTGATGAATGCGTCTGTCCTTCCGGTCTCTCTCCGGCTATGTGAAAGCTGTCTGCGCCTCCAGTCGCAAGGTCATCCGAGTTAGCTTTGGCCTCAGCTCTCACCATTCCCTCCTAGCTTAGCATGCAGGCCATCCCAGCAGCCTAGCAAACTACAGCTTACTGTCAGTGCAGTGAATAGGGCTTAAAGAGAAGAGGGCAGCCTGGCAGCTATAAAAACAGAATAAATGAAGGCAGACAGAGGCAAAGAGAATGCGCACGAGGAAAAAAGCAAACTGCAAAGAGACAAAAAGGCAGCCATTCAACTGGTTGAGTGTTATAGTTCAGAGAGTATTCCAAACCAAATGTTGAGCTGACATGACCAGCCCAGGCCAGTGATGGCTGAGAAAATATTCTCTCGTGTCATACAAGGCCAAAGATCCTTCTCGTAGCTAAAACAAACAGCTGTGATATCAAAAGGTTGCTGACAGGGTAAAACTGAACTGTAAAACAACGTGCTGCGCCTTGCAACAAGTCCCTATCTAATACTTGTACATCATACAATGTAACATCTCATCCGAGTGAAATACCGCTGCTGTATTTCACAATAAAGAAAATCACCTGTAAACTGTAAAAATACTTTACGAGTTAAAAAGAGAGTTAAAAAAAAAGACACCAAAGGATAAGAATATACCTCTGCAAAAAATCTAATTTACTTTCTTGTATAGTTGTGTACAGTCTGTTAGTTTTTACAGTCTCTATTTTGATTCAGAAAGAGGACAGCTCCCCATAGTCCTATGTCTGGTCATGCTCCCTTACAGCTTGTCACAGACCTCAATTGCAGATAGTAAATGAAGCCATAAAATTGATGGAAGTCCATAAACAGGGCTTTTAAATTGGCATGCTGTTTTTCCTCTCTGCTGAATAATGATATGGAGCACTTTAACACCGGTAAGACTCGGGGAGATTCCTTTTTGGTATTTATTTCCCTATTTCCTCTCATATCATCAGTCTGCATCACATCCTTTACTTAGCACAGTGAGTAATTTCAGCAAATGCCACGGCTGAGATGCAATCCTATACTGACGCTTAAAAGGTGTGTGTGTGTGTCTGTGTGCCGGCACGTCTAAGCCTCAGCAAAGACCTTGTGAAACAAAATGGCTGCAATGAATAAAGAGTGAAAGGGATTTATGAATAAATAGAGGCAGATCGCTTGTAGACTAGAGTGATGGACAGATAGATGAACCCTTGCCAGCTGAGATAGGGAGCTGATTTGCACTTTGTATCCCTTCAATCCCTCTGTCTGCAGGGAAAGTGCCATCTCAGCGTGTTGCTGACAGGAGGAGAAAGGAGGGGGACTACACACACCTACTCACCCAGAGCAGCCTCTTGGCTGGCCTGTGCCTTAATGTCTATCAAAACCAAATAAAGGACTACAACAACCAGCAGCTATGCAAAACATCTTGTACGTATGCCTAACATTGTCATAATTTGTTGCATCTACAAGCAAAAGAAATACTACTGCTAATACTATTATTTCTACGTTGTTATAAAGAAATTTGATATAACTTAAAATTTCTAAATTATAAATTTAGTTTTTCTAAATTATAATTGCCTTGTGGGTATAAAGTAATCGTCATGGCCTGGAACTAGGGACCTAGGGCTGTTTATTTTTCCGTGTGTAGTGTTTTGGTTGTTGCCTCTCTCCTGTTTCTCTGTCTCCCTGTGTGTGTGTTATGTATGTTCGCACTTCCAAATGTTTTGGACGCCAGAGGGATCGCGACCCCGGAAGTGTTTCTGGAGGCAGCCACACCTGTCGCTCATCACCTGCATCCAGCTGTAGTGGATTATTCTCGTTAGGAGCGGCCTATTTAAGAGTGTGGCTAAGCTCCAGCATCAAACCTGTTAAGGACAGCTGTCGACTGAATGTGTGTGAAAGACCTTGGTATAGTGAGTATCCTGCTGAGCTGTGTTGTCTGTGTGCCACCAGGAGTCACGAGGGGAGTGCGTTTATTTTTACGGAGGGAAGTCACGGTTTGGAACTGGGGTTTGGGAGTTGTTGTTATTCACTTTCATGGACATTTGCACTGTGTGGGGATGCACGGAGGAATCGCCACGGGAGTGCTGAAACTTTGTACGTAGTTGTGTTTTTCCATATACTGTAAAATAAACTTCACAGATCTTCACTATCAGAGTCCTGCGCTTGGGTCTGCTTCTCACTACAACTCCACGGTCTGCCATCGCAGTCTGTGACAGAAATATACAGCTTGTGTGTGAAAATAGTCAGTTTTACAGCACGTATAGCTATTACTTCACACCATGTTTATACATTTCCCATTGTTATACCCTCTCGTGATGGTGTATGAGATTTGTTTCTTTCTTTTTTGTCGCTTTTCCAAATCCATCAGCTGTTTCGCTTACAGAGTGTACATTTTGCACTGTACAGGTTGTGACTGGTCACTTGTAATGGAAGCCCTTGGTTTCCCGTAGAAAGCCTTTGATGGAAATGGCCACGGAAACACAAAATGAACCCATCACAATTTCTTATTAAAAGAACACTGGAGTTTGTGACCACCTAGTACTGCTATGCATATCGCAATTCTTTTTTTAATCACCCCTGCAGACACAAGGGCATGAATGATAATGCTGGAAATATTGTGCATTTTTGTGCTGTCAGTCAAGAACAGAAGAAAGACAAGCCAGCAACAAAACGATGAATATGACTGCAAGGTAACATGTAAACAACTTCACTTTTCAAAAGATATTAAACTCTGTTGTGGAAATGTTGCATGGGAATGAAAACAACATTCATACAGTCATCAGACAGCAAGGTAACACAATAGGGTTTTTGGCAGACCATCTGAATTTGTGAACAACTTTTATGCTTTTTACTTCATTTGTATTTATTTATTTTGATTGCAGCTGCTGCTTTGGTTAAATTACCTGCCTTGATAATATTAATTGCAAAGTTCTCCCTGAAAACCTTTTCTTGACTTATGATCAGTGTTGGTCAAGTTACTTGAAAAAAGTAATCAGTAACGAATTACTGATTACTTCCCCCCAAAAGTAATCCAGTTACTTTACTGATTACTTATTTTTGAAAGTAATTAGTTACTTAGTTATTTTTTAAAAACATGATTTACACCCTGAATAGGTAATGAAGCGATAAATCTTCAATTGCTTCAATCCCAATTCTACTTTTTTCTGCATTATCCATCATACATGGAAAAGTCTCTTTTTAAAACTTACTTTGTTAGTTTAAATCTTTTAACTTTATGCATCAAGCAAAAATTAAGTTATATACAACATTCTCCGACTGGAAGAAATTTTCTGCACAACTCCAGCATATAAAATAAAATAGTTTTTTGTGTTTACACTCACAACAATGAGTAAAACACAGCAGAAAATAAATAAAATCAAAGAATCAGCAGCCCTGTTGCTCTATTTTCACCTGTTTAGCAGGAGGCGGAGGTTTGCAGGTGTGTCGCAGCCGTCATGTCAGTGGAAGAATCTGGGAGTTTCTCTGTGAATTTCACATTCCTGTGGCAGCGCACTCGGTGCTTGTGCAGAAGTTTAGGGGGTTTTTTCGCTGTAAAAATATGTTTTCTTCGAACAGAGGGCGCTAATGTTTTTGTCACTTTTTACGGAATCAAACTCAAAGTAAGGTCAGTACTTCCACGCTTTAAACGCTGCACGCGCATACTCTCTCCCGCACTCGTTATACTATTCATTGTTGATCTGCACACAGCTGTTGCAAAGAACGTCACACTCGCTTACAGAAACACTCTCGCAAAAAAATCACGGTTTTAGTAACGCAGCGTGCTCACGGGAAAGTAACAGTAATCGAATTACCTTTTTTGCAATAGTAATCCCTTTACTTGTAAAAAGTAATCGGATTACAGTAACGCGTTACTTGTAGCGTTACTGCCCATCTCTGCTTATGATGTTGAACAACAGCTACAGCAGAGAACATCTGGCTATTGTCTGACAGCACCTGATATATAATGTGCCACAGCGATGATCTCTAAGCTGCGAGCTACCTTCAGTATTGAGTATCTTTACTGTGTTATGCCTTTTAAATGCAAACGTGACCTTAACAGATGACAAACTTGAACCCACTGAAAAACAGACAAAGCTCATAAAGAACTGCAACATTACACTGAAAGTAGGAATGTCACGAGGAATCATGCACAAAAGTGTAAAATGTCAGGAGGAAATAATGCATACACAGGATTAAGATAAGGATTGGCAGAGATACTGAGCACTTGTGTCTTTTGTAAATACAAGAAAATGATCAAATGTGTAATTAGTTTGCCCTTTGTCTATGTCTTCAAATCTGCTTTGGTTTCAGTCCAGCTACCCAGCAACCGGATCATTTCAGCCTTACCACCAACACTACTGTATGTATGAATCGCTGAGTCACCTTTGTCTTTAGTACGCTTGTCATTTGAAATCCTGCCAGACCACCATCCCCTGTAGAGTTAAGGAAAAGAATAGCCAAGTGCTAGAGGAGGCCAGTCTCATCCTTGAGTCACAAGGAAGGCTAAATAAACTAATTAAAAAATATGGCTGGGAGCATGCTGTGTTCAAGGGGAATGGGTTTGAGCTTAATGAGTGGCTTAACATCAGGAAACATAGCTGGGGGCACAAACATACTGAAGCCCTGTGACAAAGCTCGTGTGACTTCTGCATCACCTTTGCTATTTAAGTCTGCGCCCACTTGTGTGTGTGTGTGTGTGTGTGTGTGTGTGTGTGAGAGAGAGAGAGAAGGAATGCATAACCATCCTGTGGTGAGCCCCTCCATAGTCGAGGTGGACGGTTGGCTGCTCTAATCACAATGCGAGGGAGTCTCTAGGTGACTAGTACATCAATCTGACATGGCTCCTCAGGCAGCTGAGAGGAGACAAGACCCCACCAACTAGCGCCATGCCATGTGATTCATTATGCCAGTGGGCAAAAGAAAGAATCTCACTACACGGTAATGCTGACACCTGAAGAGGTAAAAAGAGGAGGCAGGCATGGAGGATGGGAAAATAATAAAAGGTAAGGGAAGTACCTGAAACTAGAAGAGTCTTGCAGATATTTCTCTGTGGTGGTCCCTATAACTAAAAGATCAATGCTATGACTATCCTTCAACGGACAATATGTTAAGGGCAGTTTTGCCCTCCTGTGGTATGTTGCCATGGTGTTGCTGTAATAGCAGCAAACAATGCTATAAGCCAAAACAAGGCAGCTTGGGAGAGATTAGTCTAAGAAATGAAACCGATGAATGCAGTCTATGCCTGACTTATTGTGCTGTTTTTGACATTAACCTTTTCTATTAGCTCAATTTCCCTAACACAATGCACATCCTTTGATGGTTTATATGCAATGCGGTGTTATATCTGACATACTGTACATGAGTCACTTCTCTGAAAGTGTAATCCATTGAAACCTGGATTCAGTACAGCCTACAAACATGTTAAAACAAGATAATATAACATTTGGGTGTTGTACAAACTCACTGTATGAGACAGCTAGAGTTGGACCAGACATCAAAAGGAAATCCCCTCACTTTGTAGCTCATCTACAAGTCATAGTGTAAAAGAAAATTATAGTAATTTATTGTGATTTTGATAATAATGTTCAAGGTAAGTGAAGCGCTGGATAAATGGACCCATTTATAGTTTGAGTGTGACTCTTTTCTGTTGCTGAAGAAGCTAATCTGTGAGCTATTCTGCAGGAAGAGAGCTACTGGAAACGTTTTCATCTTCATCAGCAGCATTCAGATGTCAGGATAAGATTTTGGACAACAGGCTAATTCCCTCCTGGCGCTCCACACATCTCCTTCTGTGACAGATTCAATATGCACCCTAATGCACACTCCATAATACAGAGCACCTCATATATTCGAGGCAGCTAGTTTGATATGATTCAATTCAGCCCTGTCTCAGTGCAATACACAACAATATAATGCCAAGCAATTTGTTACAGTTTACTTCAAATAAGCTTTCGTCGCTATCTGACGGAAGTTTCTGAATAAATAAAACTGAAACTTCTCCAGAACACAAAAGCATTACTGTATGCGTGTCATATTAATCCTCTGTTATTGAGAAGCACATGGTTAACTGTGATTCTCTCAACACTGTTGCCAGATTCAACACTTTGCTGCTGCAAAAGGATCTTATACAATAATCCTGGGCACTGACTTGAAGCATTCAGCTTTAAATGCCTTATCCATCACATCGCATGCAGTCATAGGCGGGACTAGGGCATTGGATCTGCATGTAAATGATATTCCCGTCTCATCGTGTGTGCCATGGCGAGCTTACTGTCAGACTGTGTAAGGATTGCCCATCTGGCCTTCCAGCATAATTCTGTGGTGTGGTGTTTGTGTAATGGTTGGCCAGTTAGTGCAGTATTTCAAGAATTAATGTTGATAAGCTTAGGGTTGTGAATAAGTAACTTGCTTGGGCCCTCATTTGACTAGTCAAAATGCATACATATATTTATACATTTAATTAGGGGCCTCTTTATAGTGTTTCCAGTGCTATAGTCTGAAGACTTACTACGAGCAAAAGTCTAAAGAATGATTAATACAATTTCTAGTCATTGTTTGAAATGTTTTGCTGAATAAACATCACCAGAAGTCTTTTTTCCTGTAACTCCTCTAAGTGTATATCACTAATTATCATTTTAAAAAGTCTTACGCTGTCAAATGGCTTCCTCAAACTGTTTGGCCTCTGCTGTCTCACCTGCAGACTGCAGTGTCTAAAGAAGCTGCCGCTGCTGTTTGCTCAGTGTGACGCTCCACTCTGTTTTCAGAGAGAAGCAAACAGAGTCTGAAGAGAACAGTTCATGAGCACATCAGATGCTGCTGCTGTCTATCAAGACGACAGAGTGCCAATTCGAATGCGCCAAAAAACTCTGCTGTCGTAAATGAACGAATGAACGTCCGCCTAGATCAAACAGCAATTATGAAGTTCATGTTCAAATTTTGCTTTTACAAGCACTCTCAATGTTTTTCTATTTTCTATTTACATGGAAGAAACACAGTTTACCTGTTTTACCTCATCTGTCTCTCGAGAGGATTAAGAAATACTCTCATATCTGTTCCATAAACACCTGTTGATGCCCTGCAGGGCGAATGTCACCTTCATCTGGTACACAACTGTGTGTGCATTAGCAGCTGTCTTCTCACACTGACAACCATCTTCTGTCACACAAGCAAATGCACCCATGCATATTCTCTCTTTGTCCCTTTTCTGTTCTCATTAATCTATCCCCCCAGGCTCTGTCCCATCCTGCTCTCGCACATGCAGCATTTTGCTATACAAAAAAGAAAATCAACATTTTTTGGAGGTGGCAAACATTTCTTTATTAAAAAAATTTTAAAAAGAAGTTTTATAAGAACCACGCACAGTTGTCACACGTTGCATTATATAATAAAATAAAATAAAATCTCCTTGTACCTTTTTTTTTAATCGAGATTTCTTCCTCTCAGAATTTTTACCTTCAATGCAACGTCAACGCTGAATATCTACTATAGTTAAGAGATCCATGGAGGATTTACCACAGGATTTAACAAGACCTCGTTGCTATTAAAAAGCAAAACCGCACCCAGTAAGTGCTACATATACCACCATGATGCCCTGTTCTGCATAAACCTATGGCGCCTTATTGCAAACAATGGGTTTAGATAAAAGCCAACAAGTGAGTGACCTCCTACTCACAGAAGACATCGAGCTTTATCCCAGAAGTGAAGGAGACATGATCTCACTCACCAGTTTAGACTCTTTGTTTAAAGTAATATGTAAGTCTTACTGGTTTAAGCCTAGTAAGATTTTTCAGATAAGTAACCAGGCTACTTTTTTATGAATTAATCCAGAAAGTTCAGATGATTTTTTTATTAATGGAAACAATTCCCTCTGTGAACTGTCCTGAAAAACAACTGTAGGTAAGTGTTAACCGCAGCAGATAGGATCCAAGATGCAAGCTTTGCAAAGATACTCCTGCGATGCATAACCAAGTGGTTTGCGCAGTACAGTATGCAGAAACATATACTGAGTATGTATGAGAACTCCCAAATTGGGACACAGCAGGGACTTCAAGCAGACTAGCATCTGCTGGCTAACCAACCAGACACTGTGGTGGTTGACAAGGAGTCAAAGAGAACAGTTGTGATGGACCGGGAAATCCCTGCTGAGTCTAATAACAGAAAAAAGTTGCAAGCATGTTTGAGTAATGCTAAATATGGTTACATTTATAAAAGCATTAGGCTTAGGATCACAGTCAACAGAAAACCCAGCCTTTAAAATTTATAGAAAGGAAATATATGAGTGATACTAGGGCAAGTTTATCATATTTTCCAACTTCCAACATAAGTTATACCTAAAAAAAAAAAAGCAATTTAACTTCCACAACAGATATCATGGCTTGCGCTGTCTTCTACCTTGTCGTTGTTGACATATTGTTGCATATGTTGCACAATATCACCACCTGTAGATCAGGGGAATAGTGCAACAACAGTGGACTATGTATCACATGATGCAGTAATGCAAGTGGTATATTAACAAACTGCACAAGATAAAGAAAACCAGGTTTATAATAAAGCTAAAGATACAAACCTTCATAGAGAACCATTCATTTATAGTCAGAGCTCCTCAAAACTAATGTGCATGCTCAAGGTAAATGCAAACTGAAATCTTAATGCATATTTCAGAATACAGCAATGAGACCTGCCTATATGACATACAACTGGCCTTTTCTTTTGTTGCTAGTAGTATCAGATAAAAGGCATTCATCGCTAATTTAATTAACCCTGAACTTGTTAACAAATGTACAAAAGCTGGCACTTCACTGTATTCAGTATATTAGAGTGAAGCAGTTGTCCCATGTGACCTAACAGATAGGTTCAGCTGTTAAACATCACATCATACACACAACCTATTACATTTTGTCACATACTGCACTGCATGTAAAAACTAGCCCTGGTTACATTAGCAACTACAAACAACCTTGCCTCCATTTTTTTCTGCATGATTTAGTCCATATAAGTCAGATCCTACATGTAATGTTTATTTTCTAATGAGGTATTTTAACATTCTGTTGAATACCTCAAATACCTTGTTTTTCCCCTTCTTTCTGCCACTCCACAGTCATTTCTGTGTTTTTCCCACAGCGTCACATCACCTATAGCCCCACTGCTCTGCTCTCTGCCAGAGTTCAGCAATGAGTACATTTCCTCCTGCTTCAAGGTGAGTTTGCAGGCCATAAAAATCAACAGGGGTTTTCCTGGTTCCTTGCAGTATTTAATATTATCTACCACTTCCTCAGGCTGACTGCATTTTTAGGATGATTCTGACAGTGGAAGCATATGTAGTGGGAGGCCATGAAATATTGCACATTGAGGCTATGCCAGTTTAATGCTGAACATTACACAGTGTGTGTCAAGAATTTTTTTTGCATAAAGGTTACATAAGAGTGTACAAGTGGAAACAGGTGTCAAATGTATGCAGAATAATAATTTTATCTATCTGTGATTTGTAGACTAACAATAGAAAACACATCATTATTTATAGCTACATCAAACTGAAGAAAAGGCTGGTGAAGAACACTAGACATTTAAAATCACATGTGTGAAGTTGGTGTAAATATCACTGATAAGTATGTTAAAATAAAGAAAGACATACTGGAAATGTCATTTAAAAAGCAATAAAAAATGTAGAAGCAAAAGATCAACGTATTGCACTAATACTGTGCATAATGTGACCGTCATGTATTTATAATATGGGCTGGGTTACCCAATGGAAATTCTGGGTGTATGCCCAGCAGTCTATGTACAGTTGATGGTCTCATTCAAGACGGAAAGAAAGTTTATTAAAACTGTAGAATTATCAAAAAGCTGTTGAGAACTTTAGTGAGATACCACATAAGCTAATAAGCTATAGCAGCACACCATCACAGTGCATTTATGACCTGAAACGTTGGCTTGGTCTAAATAAAGGAGCCAGGCTCCCATCACTACTGGAGGGCCTGCTGCAACTCACAAACAAAGAAAAGAGTATTCAGGGAATATTTCAGTTTTACCTGAATTATTATTATTAATTTGTTTATTTGTTTGACAAAGGGGAAAACAAGTTTATTCTCTTTCTACATCGCAAAAATCTCTTAGCTGTTCTTCATTACTGTTTCAACACTCATCTGAAAACAAGTGTGTGGCGCTGGCAAGAGGAGCTAAAGAAGGGAAAGAGAGAGAACAGAGAGACAGAAAGAAAGAAGAAGAAAATAAAAAATGGCTGTAAAAAAATAATAATGTTATGACTCTTGTGATCATGTATTTTAACATGAGAATCATGTATGAGAAGGTTATTAATTTTGTTACAGCAGATTATGCAGGGACAAATCATGTGATGTGTACAGAAATGAAACCGTTAAAGCAACTTTTTTTTCTGGTAAATGTTCAACAGATATTAAAATATCACCTAAAATATTTTATTTTTGAATGACACTGTCTGGATAATAATGACAATGACTGTAGTTTAAACCTAAAGAAATTGTGTTTGTCTCTCAGCATGACCAAACATTTACCGTAGCATAATTACAGCATGAACACATTTCCTCAGGATTGTTTTTAACAGTATAACAATAAAATATCTTCTGCCACAGTTGGATCCCTATAGAATTTGTGCGTGGGTGTTTAAATGAAAGATTCAGTTCATAGTCATAGTCAAAAAGACTCTAGTTTTTTTCCCAATACTGGCTATGGACTTGCGGTGATCTGTCCCACACACCATAACTGGCAGTCTAATGTGGGTCACCCACAGAAGCGTTATCTCTCTGGCAACAGTATCTTTTATTCTGAGTGTAAAATCTGCAAATAGCTTATTGAGGTTGCCATTTTCAGAGACTATACTAGTGAACTAAACAACATCTGTGTCACCACCATACACTCTAAAAAAAATCTCAGAGTTGCAAATATATCAAAACCATTTAAATCATCAAGTCCAATGGAGACATGCAGATGACTTATTGATGCTGTAGCAAAAAAAAGAAAAAGAAAAAAGGCAGCTTCATGTGTAAGGTGCAGGTCAATAAAAAACACTAAATAAAGTCTACAGTATTGGATTTCTCATACACAGGAGGGTGCAGTAGGGACCTTTTAAAATCCAGTGCCTCATGTCTACGCAAGCCAGTGGAGAAAAGCGAAAATCAAACCATCAAGCACTGAAGTCAGAGGGCTGACATTTTTGAAAAGATATACATTATGTGGGATTTCAGGATTTTACCTCTTGCAGCATTTCTTGCTCACCGTATTAAAAGAGCAGTCCCTATTAATTGGCAATTAATTTACCCTAGGGCGCTTATTAGAGACCTGAGCATTAATGATCTAATTCCCCATCTCCTGATCCTCAAGGACTTCTAAGGTGCATTCACACTTCGTTCTCGACTTGATAAAAAAACAGGATATTTCCCTGCCCAAAACAGATGCATGTAGAGATTGAATATAAGCATAGACATATGAGGTAGATACATAGAAAATGGTAATTGAAGTAAATAGAAACAAGGAAAATGACATCTTGTTATGTGATTCTACAAAGACTTGTCTATAACATTACAAATAATGTAAAAATATAACATGTAGCAATTTAAGCAGCTCGTATTGGAACAACTGACAGGATAAAAGGCAGAAATGAGACATCATTTTCAGAAAAATAAATTCTGAGAGAGTGACCCTTTCAATTATTCCATCAAAGTCAACAGGATCTACCAAAACAAAATAGAAAAAATAAGCACATATTCACTAATGCTTATGCAAATACTGAAAACATGCTTGCTTAACTATTCAACATAAACAATTTTTCCTCATTTGCACATGCTCAATATTCTTCCTTCATCCATCATTATGTCTGGCTGGAGTTGAAAAAAAAAACACAAAAAAGTTAACAATTTCTTTTTTTGTTCATTATAACAAATAGCTGTCATGCACCTGTACCTGAATGGCATCAGAAAAGGTCCCAATAGCCTCAAACACACATACATATTAGGCTGCACTTCAGCACTCATACTACGGACCTTTCTCATGATATCTATCTTAGATCTCAAATCACCAGTGGTCAATCAATAGGGCCATAAGTGACTGTAAATCTTATATGGCCCATAGTAACAATGTTTCACATATGGCATTCCATCAATCAGGTTTAATAAGCTGTCATTCTTTGTGTTTCTTGCAACAGACCAAACTGATTGGGATGCAAGTGGCTAGTTGGATTGTCAGCACATGCCCTGCACTAGTGAGGCATAGTCTGAGTCATTAACACTCCACGAGCTCAGTGCAGCCCCAGGGCACCCTGCTTTCTGACAGTAATGCATTCTAATCTTGTCAGCCCATTGAGAGCTTTAGCTACATTACAGATAACACGAGTAGAATCAAACATTGACACCACTGTCTTTCAACACGTCAGATTAATCAGCAACTAAAAGTCTGTGGGGCGGTCATGCATGGAAGGCTACTCAGGCCAATCACCATCATTTCAATCTGTGCCATTTGATTCCAATGCTGCAATGTATGGGAGTTCAGCCATGCAAAAAAAGTGCTGTCTCCTGCTGGTCACAAACATAAACAATGTCCCAAAAGTGATTTCAGTGAATGTCCTTCTTTTGAAAATCCACTCACACTCGGAGCAGAGGAGAGCAGCTATATTTTATTCAGAGCAGCGCATGCTAGTGGAGCTACTGTCTGGTGCTTCTCTAGCACACAGCCAGGGTTTGGCTGTGCATTATTCAGCAATCAACATGGCAGGCCGCCAGACAGTTTGACATGTCAGGTTCACCTTCTTCTTTGCCATCAATTCCCTGTTTTAATATCTGAAGTAGCAATGCGGTTAGATGATAATTAAACAACATGAGCTCTAGCTATTAGTAGGTAATGATCACACCATTAAAAAAAAGTCACAATCAGCTGGAAAGGGCATAGCACTAAGATGTAGACATATTCGAGAGATTTTTTAGTTAGAGACATCATTATAGCATCAGGTGCACTTCAGAAATAAATGCATATAACACACATAAAAGTCGTGCACTTCCTGTTTTCAACACTTCAGGGTGTACATGGGAAAGGTTTCAGGTAAATCCCATTTTGTCTTTTTCCATCACTACGTTTCCAGTCATCCAGTGTATATATGCAGTGATACTACAGACCATTAGGTAAATTTATTATTCATAAGGAGATTATTACTTTGCTGGTTCACTTCCCATAATCGTCCCGATATTTTTCCCTGTTATCCATCGGCACAGGAAGTGGATATGAAAGAGGATAAACATCATAAACACCAAAATCAAAAGGATGCCATCAACGCGAAGACACCCCGTGGCAGACCAAAGGCGCTAGTCACACATTAAAAGATAGTTGGTAAACTGCAGACATATGCACACAAATATGTGCATACATATATCAGCTACGTTTCTTAGTGGTATATATGAAAGAGAATAGGGACTAATATCAGTCAGTCACAGATAATGCAGTTAATGATTGAATCATAGTCCTTCATGCTTTTTCTTCACTGTAGATGCGGATATATGATATATATAGATGTAGTATAATATTTGATTTACTATGAATGAACTATGCATGTGGTTGCAGCTTGGAAGAAGAGACTTAGCAATTACTCTCCATTAGCTTTGGTAAGGCAAACCCATGAATTAATATTTATACAAAGTTATCAAGTAGACTGTATGACAGATGATTGACAGCTCGATCTTCACTGACTATACATTTCAAAGACATGATCTCACTAGACCAATGTAGCCTGCTTGTCACTTCTGCTTCAGTATAGCAGACTCTAAAGACTCAGAAGTAGTTACTAGAATGTGTGACTGAATCTTGGACCGGCACAGGATTTGCCAATTGCTGATTTATTAACAGATTACAATGATTTTTATTTATGTATTTATTTGCTGTGGCAAGTTTGCATGTGGCTATTTTATATTAGGAGATTAAAAATAGTAATTAATGGATCTCTGACTAGCCCTAAGCAGTGGTGAGCTGTCCAGGCTATAGCCTGTGTCTTGCCCCTGTGATGGATGGATGGATGGATGGATGGATAGACAGCTGACCTGAATGCAGATTCTGTCGGCTCATCATGCACCTGTTACTTATTCACATATCAAAGCCTTTCGGTGGTGCAGCTCCACAGTAACGTTTTTTTCTACTGCTCAAATTAATTTAAAAAAATTGTTTCATTATGAGATTTGGTGAAATAGAGACTATTTGCACAAATTAAGATGCAGCTGTGCAATAAATTATTCTTTATTGCACAGCTGCATAAATTCTTATTTTATCTGTATCCTCATTGTACGTTTATTCAAGTTTGAATAAGTAGGTCTAAAAAATAATAACAACTGTAACTGAATGAAGTGAGTATTATTTAGTCGTTTCCCTATTTGAGAAAATAAACGTAGGAAAATAAACCTTTAGCGATCTGTATTAGAAAAAGCGGTAACTTGAGAGAAAAATAAAAAAACAATACATATTTTTTTCCCCGTGTAGAAAGAAGCATTTAACAAACGAACCCAAAGGTAACAAAAAGGAATTGAAGTGTAAGTGCCCCTGTCTCCCTGACTGCTCTGTTTGTCCATTTAGAAATGTCATTGGCGACAGGACTCCCCAGGAAGCCGGCTAAAAGCTTCACTACAATGGTCTTCCCCATTTACTGGCTGAGCTGGCAGAGCGATAGTGCTCTGTTTTTGTGTACCTGTGGTCACCAAGAGAGTTGGAGAGCAGAGGTCTTTATCCTGGACTAAACCCAAGTGAGTATATTAGTTGGTGACCACTCTGGGGAAGGTTATGGTGCAGTGGAGATAAGAGCTTCTCACCACAGCATAGAGGAAAAAAATCAAAAGAGCACTCAGCGATATGGGTATTACAAAAGAACAGTATTCACGAACCTTTACAGGATGCAATGTTATTAATATCATTTATTTATTTACAATTTCTCATGCTTAGAACAATATATATGTATATGTATGCATTCATAACCACTTTTTGTTTTGTCATTGACCTGCAATTTGGCCTTGTTGGTATTCTCTTTATCTATTATCAAATTTTATTATATCATTATCAATATATTTTCCTAATCTCAAGAAAATGCTTTAAATACCCAGCGTGCAGCATAACTGCACCAGGTTATCACCAATGATCTACTATAGAAAGCCAGATGTTTCACTGATTTACAGTACAGTGTATCAAGGCTGTTGTCTGCACCTTCAAAACATATCTGCAGATCCTTTCCACTTCACTGAGCCACCCCCACATAACTGTGCAATAAAAAATGCTTAAATCAAGCAAACACACAATTAATTTCAGTCCATATGCATACCTCCAGGAAGATGCTTCCTGATGTTAAACTAAAGTTTTATTTATGACATTATGTATGCACTAATGGCAATTGCTATAGTCAGTGCAACCCTCAGGACTTTGCTGTAGATGCAGAGAGGACAAATCCCAAATCAAGGTAAAAGCACCAACTTTTGTATGTAGCTCATTAGAAGAAGCTCCTCAGGGGACTAACATGGAATAGGAGCCACACTGGTGCCTTTGTTACCGCAGGCAAGCCACCAGGGAGGTGTAGACCACAGGGACCGCAGGAAACAAACACACTCTCTGAATTACAGAACATTCTCCCCTATTTAACTGACATGGCTGAAACATTGTTTTTCGCTTTTTCTTAATGTATGTCATTAGGGGGAAAATCAAAGGGGAATATGAAGGGGCTCAATGAATATAGAAGGCAAACAACAAGATAAGATAAACCCCTAACAATGCAGATCTTCTATATTTTGGTAAAATAGAACCATTAGGATTTTTTTAAATTAGTGAGCTTTCATTGGTATCAGTGATTTAAAATGTACATCCTAATTCAACGTGGCAATAAATCAACAATCCAACCCACAAGTCTACTTTTGACCCTTACATTTTTAATGGGCAATCAATCAAACCAAACAGACACTGTATATAAATGAAAATGTAAAGCGCTGAAGTGAAGAGTATTGAGAGCATGCCCACATAGTCCAAGCTGTAAATTATGGAGACATGGAGCTTAATAGCAGATGTGGTTTTCAGGGTCACCCTTTATTAAGGTTTGGCCCTCATAAATCTATTCCGTATGGAGTTTTCATTGTCACTGTTCGCCAGTGGACGAGCAATTCATAAGGACATTTGAGGATGTGGGCTGTCAGAAAGTGGGCTTTTAAAAAGAAAAGAAAAGGGAAAAAAGTGACTCAAGCAGAATCCCGCAAAGCTCTGAAATAACAAGAAGGCAGAACTGTCAAGAGCGCGCCTTACAGAGAAAATGAAGTAAATAGAAGACATGGGGAAATGTCAAAACTCCCCATGTGATACAGTAACACTTCCGAAGAGATATGGGTCACAGTGTTCATGTCACACAGAGCCCTGTACTCATGGACATTGTGGGAAATCTGTTTAATGTCTCTTTAAGGAGTTAAAAATAGAAAGCATCTTGTGATATCAATACCACATTGAAAAGCCACAAGGCCACAAGAAAGTAATGTACTGTAAAAACAACAGTACGCAGCAGTCAAGTCAGGGGACCTGACTTCTTTATCTAATCTATTGCTAATGGAATTCTTAGTGAAGGTCACACTTAAAAAAAAAACAAGATAAAAGATGTATTGTTAACATTATGCGAGTATACTGACAATGATTTTCAAAAAGCTGGTGCAGAAAAAACTGCAAGCGTCTCTCTGCAGAGAAAAATAAAGCTGACGCTAACTGAATATTTCAATGCCACAGGACAACAAGAGTCATATCTAAAATTGATAGTTTAAACATCAATGGGGGAAGAATATTTTTATCCCACTGGGCCTGTTTTATGAGCTGTGTCTTCTTTATTGCGGCTCTATGTGAGAATGCTGATGGTTGGTCTTAGAATTTATGGAGCCAGGGCTGACCTCCCGATACTTTGCTAAGCTTTTATGGGCCACCAGTATGGGTCACAGGTCATGAATTACTACCAAACAAACCCATGTCAATGACTTGTTATCCATCTATGAACTGGAAAAAAAGACACATCAATGCCTTTCAGTGTTTAACGACCTTTCAAAATTAAGCTTGCAGTGCACGGGTACATTAGTTTGGCTATGTGGTACATTAAAGGTGCTTCAATCATTATTTTTTTATTTTACAGTAAGTGGATAAAATCACTTTGTATAATGTGCAAGGGGTCCAAATCATCATTTACCTTCAGCTTTATACAGAATTTTTCCCATTTTCATAGAGCACCTATTTTTATGGTATAACAGGTATATTATGTCTAGCTCCCTCACTAGCTGATTGCTCCCTTTAGGCCTTACCACAGTAAATCATCTACTTCCATCTTAGCCTATCCCTAGCATTTCCTGTCACACCAATCCGTTGCATGTGCCCCTTTATCCTTAAACCTCCTCTTTGCCTAGCAATTCCATCTTCAACCTTCACTATCCCTCCTCTGCACATGTCCAAACCATCTCAGCCTCGCCTCTCCAACTTTGTCTACAAACCCTCTGATGTAACAATTTCTAATCCCTTCCTGGTCACTCTTAGTGAAAATCTGAGCAACTTCCCCTCTAACAGCTCTGCCTCCTGGCATTTTGTTAGTGAGACCTTCTCCAAACCACATATCATGACCAGTCTTACTTGTAAACCTTCTTTGTTACACTTGCTGCTGTTCTTCTGTCATAAATCACCTCTGACATTTTGAATGGTTTATCCCAAATATCCCAAACTCATCTACCTTCATTGCATCTACTTCTTCTAGCTTCACTGCTAAACCTGTCTTCCTGTCATTCACACACATGTATTCTGCCTTGCTTCTACTGACTTTGATTCGTCTTTCTTCAGTGCATACCTCTGAAGAAAAGAGGTATGCACCTGCTCCCTACTCTCACTATAGACCACAATGTCATCTGCAAACATCATAGTTCACAGAGACTCCTGCATAACCTCAACTGTTAACCTGGCCACCATCACTGCAAACAAGCTGATTCCAGTTGCAATGCTACCCCCACCTTGAACCCATCTGTCACTCCTATTGTTCACCCCAGCACTGACTCCCTGTTTTCATACATGTCCTGCGCTAGCCTCACGTACTTCCTCAAGCAGTACCACACTTCTTGGCACCCTATCTTATGCTTCCTTTAGATCCACAAAGTCACAGTGCAACTCCTTTCTCTGTAAAGTTGATTCTGTTAATCCGGATATAACGTTTTCATTGGCAGAAACCTTTCATCCAAGTGACTTCTTCAGTCTTCTGAATGAACAGCATCAACTTTCTGCGATTTCCTTACCTGAAGGATTGAGCATGCATAAGGACATTCTTTCGCTATACTTCTCTATCATCACTCTCAAAGCAAATGTCACATCTCTAGTACTATTTCTCAGCATAACGTCATACTGCTGCTCAGTTTTATCCCTCTATACTTACTACATCACCCGCCTTCTTGAAAACTGGTACCAGTACACTTTTTCTTCACTCTTCAGGCATCATCTCACTTTCCAAGATTGTGCTAAACAAGCTGATCAAAAAATCCACTGCTCTCTCTCCCAATACCACCACAGGTATGTAAGCTGTCATCCTCCTTCTGCTTGCAAGGATTTTTTCTGGGTACAGCTTTCTTCCATAGTGCTAAGATACGTCTTTCTCCTTTATTTAGGTCTCTTTGTGTTAGCCTTGTCCAGGGTGCACCACTATGATTGGCTGAATGGATGGATGGGTGTTAGTTTGATAGTCAACTATGATAGCCATATCATAGTTGGTATATTTTTGCTGAATTACACAAAATCTAGGATTATACTTTTCATCAGATGCACATTTAGACTAATAAACAAAAGCTTCCTGTATTAAAAAAAAGTGGAATTAAAAATCTCTCAATTCAAAAATAGAAACTAATGGAAAATAAGCTGGCAGAACAGGGTGAAGTGCTTCTCAATGACTCTCTGACCTCTCTCTCTCTCTCTACCAGTCAAAGCAGCTGCTTTAATAGTCTAATAACCATTTATATAGCCACTGTAACTTTGGCCATACAAATGCAAAGTTGTTGCTATTATAAATTGCATTAAATACCATCTTACTGAAGCCAACAAGTCAATGTCAATAACAAAGCCACTACTGTAGAAATCTGCAGTGTCAGGCATCACTATACATTTTGATGTATAATGATTGTAATCATTATACATTTGATTGTAATGATACTTTGAGCTTTTAAATTAATTTCTAATAACACTTGGTATTACTGTTGGCAAGACTACCTACATATCTATCATTGCTTCCTGTGTGAAATATCAATTAGTGCCAGACACTGTCACCAACATCTCAAACAAAAAAAAAGACAAAATGCAATGTAGCATGAGTGCTGCAGTCCTTACGCTGCACTTTTACATGGCAGTCGTTGAGTGATGTTTAGCATTTCACTCGGCTAATGTGTGTTTTTTTCTCCTCTCTTGCTTCCTCTCTGCAGTCCCTATCTCACACAAAAGGATTAATATCAGTTCCATGTGCATGCAGAAAGATGTATTTATACTCTTTGAAGAATATATGTTACTGTTTCCCTCAATTAGGAAATGCAAATCACAGCAACCTCGAAATAGTAATTTATTTTAAGCTAATTTCTCATTTGCCCTTCCAATCATGAGTTAATTCCAGTCTGGACAGCATGGCCTCTAGCTTCTTTCATACATTTCTGTCACATGTCACAACTGTGGCAATGTAGTGTATTATTGTATATTATCCACATATAAATCTTATAATGACATTTTTTATAAGTTAATAAAAGGAAATTGTTTTTACAGCCATTTAGGGAACTTGATTCATGTGCTCATATGTTGACAATATCCCTAGTGCTCAAATATAAATTCACTTCAGTTGCTGGAGCCTGTGTAGGTGTGGCTCTGCTCCTACTGCAGTCTGACCTAGCAGTGAAGACTGGGTATCTGACTTGAGGCGCTACATCTCAGGACTAATTACAGCAAGGGTTGCCAAGCAACTGCACCAAATAGGGCCTTCTGGGTTCAGGGGTGGCCTAGTGGTCCAACCAGCAATAGTCAAGCCTGTGATGGATCTTCATCTGCCCCCAGTGAACCTCTGGCCCTCTGACTTTGACAGAACATCTATGCTCCACACAGCCTGCTGGACACTGTGAGCCATTAATCCAACTGACATACACAACAAAAAAAGTGTATTCAAAGGGTAATATACAAACAAAAGTATTCCGACTGCACTGAATTTCTGTAATTTTGGGTCTATTCTGGAATCCACATTTAGTTTAAATTATTATTATTTTCAGCATCCTAACTAAATACTAAACAGCTTTGAAAAGGTTACTTTCTTTTTTATACTTTCAGTCGCATAATTCCTGCATCTGTGTCCTATGTCTAGTCTTCTTGCATGGCAATTACAAAGTTGTTTTGTCTTCTGTGAAAGCATGGACACAGTCAACACATGCCACCCTCCTTCTTTCTCTATGCCCTCCTGTTCCTGTCTCATTGTCTTATCCCCCGGTGAGTTGTGTCTTTGGAAGAGAAGCAGACAGCAGTCCCAAGACCTCCTCATCATAATTACCACCCTTGTTTTTAACCACAGGGATGCCAACAAGCTAATTACTGAGGAGTAATCGCATGTTTGTCAAGACCCCTGCAATCTCGGGTATGTAAACTGTGTGCCTGTTGTCAGATCATTGTGAACACACAAACATGCACAGCCTGTCTCGGCTGCACTTTTACTATACAGATTCTTCTGTTCGGAAACAAATGCGGTCATGTCTGCAAATAACTGTTCAGTCTTGTTAACTTTAACAAATTTGTTCCGTATTTGTGTAAGTCAGTCACACGTTTGTGTTCGCAAACAATCTTTTATACTTTGGAACAAAGGCACAAAAAGCCTCTATCATATGCATGTTTGCCAGATGTGTGTGAGGTCAGCCAAGCTTTTGTAAGCCACTTTGTATTCTCCGTGTGGCTATTCTCCATGGCTGAAGAGGCTACGGAGATGATATCCTCAAGCACGCACCCACGCACAGCGACAAATGTGAAGTGCGTGCTTGACCTTTATATTGTAAAAAGCATATCACACACTGCCATGCACAATTAGCAAAGTGGTTTCCACACTTATAGCACTTAATACGAGTGTAGCAGAATTAATTTCAGTGACAGACTCTAAAAGCTTATCTTTCCTGTAATTGTTTAGACACCCCTCATTGTGCAGTTTATGCATAAAAGACTCAAAAGAGAGTTATTTAAATGTCTCTCGGGTAGAAAATACAAAAAAACAACAACCCCAAAACATCAAATACTTAACAACAACTCGCACACAGATTTAGAATTACAAGTTTGTTTGACCAGCTGCTTTAGGTTTTTCCTATATTAGCTAAAGGTCTGTTTACATTTCTGCACTGTACTCAGAATGAAAGCTACTGATAAACCCCTTCCAAAAGAAAGCCAGAGTAAATTCAATTGCTGGCAAAACCAAAATAAATAGTTGTTATTGCATGGTAAAGAGAGACACTGCAAAATAAAATTACAGGCAACCACAATCTGATTTCAAAAGATACAAAGACAGTTAAATTGCCACAGCAAGATAAGACGAGTCTGCTGTTAGCATCGATAAAAGAGATTGTGTGTGTGTGTATACCACAGCTAACTTTGTGCCGCAGTTCCAGGACAAATAAAATCCTTTAAAAACCTCTATTTACCAAATCCCTTTTGTGTATTTGACACGGAATCAGTGAATGTCTTGTTGATTGTTTACCTCCTTGTTAAAGAACCATGTGGAAAAAATAAATATTTGCATCATCTCTTTTTCCCAAATGTTCCTGATTTAAACTCATCTTCACTCCATGGTCTTATTCAGTGTTGACATCTTGGGGGCCTTAGGGTATATATTGTTTTTGCAAAAACATTTTATTTTCTTACATGTGCTTTGTTTTTTAGTGAAACAAAACACTAATTTTACAGCAGTGAGGCTTCAGTGTCTCAGCGTTTCTTATACCAGCAGTGATTCATGCTTGCTTACATCAGTTGCCCCTGAAGAGACACTGGGTGGTGTTTAAAAATGCAAAATGTAAAGATACATGTACAGATGACCCTTTTTTTGTTCGCAAAACATCTATTATTAATACCCACAGTATCTATGTTTTGAATAAGGTGCAGCGTTTGTTGTTTTTCACAGGAAATGTAACTTTTGGAAGGGATTCTTGCAAACTTGTGTGTACCTTTTCAGCCAGACAAACATGTAACTATGGTATACTGATGCTGTTGAAAGCTAACAAGGATTAGCAGAGCGCAGGCTCATGCGTTTACAATTTTAGACTACTGGACCATAAGATGGTAGTTTCTGTTCTGTAGCTAAACAGTGTTGTTAGGAAGAAAATATAACATATTTCATTTTTAAAAACAATTTAAAAAACTACCACCGCTGTTAATTTCTGTGCACTAGGTGATCATTTTGAAACTGCTCCACACGTGAGTCATAAAGACGTGGTTTACTCATGAGGCACATGTTAAGAACATGCACTAACTAAAAAGCGTGGCATGAACAACAACTACACGTAAGTGAAACTGTGTTCACCTGCCTAATTAATGCTTTTTCAGCTTGTAGCTAATGTGGGTAACCATAGTAACAGGGACACAGTAAAAGCCTCCGTTTATAGTTGATTGCAACACTACTGCAGCAAGCACTTTGATATTAGAAATATACTACATGAAAAAAATAAACAAAAACAAATGTGAATATCCCATTTTCAACATTTAGTGTAGCTAAATACACACACAAGCTGCAATTTGTAGACTACCTGTGAACTTAGTGATACTTTGTATCACTAATGGAATCCAACCTCTTACTTTAGCAGCGGTGCAAATGGACATCATTAGTGAAAACATTATTGCTTTGAGGAAAAGAAATTTGACTGGATTAGTCTTTTCCATTGCATAGAAATGACAATTACTTTCTGGTAATTAACACATGGTCTTACATTGCATTATTCCCTGCTCTATCCTGTTTAATATTAAAGGGAATAATACTATTCTGGTTACTTCACTTTTATCGTTCTTTATAACAAATGCAGAACTGTATTTTACCTGCTTTTTGACCACTGCGACTCACTTCTAGATCCCTGTTATTAAAACAGATGAAAATGAAAAGGGATGATATATATATAAAAAAACAAAAAACAAATACCAATTCAAAACTTGACTGACATCTAATGATAATCCTAAATGTTAATTCCCAACACGGAACCCAACGTATTAGCCAGAGGTCCCTTTACCTCCAGTAATAGTAATAAATCACACAGGAGGAAGACAGGACAAAGACATGCTGTAGAAGAGAGCCAGAAGTTAATAATAACTAATAACTGAATGCAAAGAGGTGTATAAACACATTATATTTTCAATATTCAATTTTATTTTATATATTAATGCCTAGAAAACTGGATTCCTAGCATCCTCAGTGACCGTGTGACTCCTAGTAAGTTTTAAAAATCAATAATGAATGGCTTTCATTACACCAGCTTCTAAACTGTTTATTTTAAGCTGTATTTTAAATTTCAGTCTAGGTATGGATATTACAAATCAGGATTTTAATGCTGTGGTTGGGACATTGAGTCATGTGATAATGACAGAAAATCAAAAAAAAAATATATATTTTTAAATCTGAGTTTGTTTTGAGATTCCTAAAGATCAACTTCACAGAAATACCTGTTTTTCTCGTTAAGCTCCACCAACTTAAAACCAGCAAGAGAAAGACACAAAAAACCCGGAAACAATCAAAAACAGGAATTCTAAATATGAAATAACCAAAACCATTTTAACGTTGCCACAGAAAAGAATGCATTACTGTAAAATCCCAGAATTCAGAGTATTGTAATTAGTTTTAAAAGAGGAGAAGGCGCAGTCGTGAATTTCTCCGTCAAATGATCACTGATGGAATACACAGAACTGTGACGGAATCTAATTGCCAATTAATATCGCAAACGACATGACAATTGTTGGCTGATAACGAACTCTAATGAGGAATAATTTTCACAGGCAATTTCCACACTCAGAAAGTTATGAATTATGTTCTGTACGAGGCCACAAAAGTAACAGTTTTGCGTTTAAGTGGTCAGATCACGGCTCCACAGACCTGACTGCTGCCTCGACACAATGCCTCCCCAGTCAGCACTATAAAGCCCATTATTTACATTGCACCACTGCATGGTGAGGATTGGTGCAAGGCTGGTGACATTAAAAACTAGGACAAGCAAGAATACCGAGTGGTGGTGGGTGTTCTAACATCCCAAAGATTGGTTTCCTCACTTCATCTGCCACTTTACTGAATATTCCCTTTATTCTTGCGTTAGCACCCTGTTTCCATCCTCCCTGTCCCCCCGGCTCGCCTCCCTCTCTTCTGACCTCCTTTTGAGCGACTGTGGTCCTTGCAGTCCACACATCGAGTCATTAATAACACTCTCTGCTCTGTTTTTCCTGCCAAACAGAGCAGTGCTTTCCTGTCATCCTGACATAAATTAATTCCCCTTATTTATCTTCTGGCACCAAGGCCGGCATAGGCAGAATAACTGTTTATGGATAAAAAGGACAAAGAATTATAGATGGTGTGTTCTTGATGACAGGGCCATTTGTTTCTCAAATAAGACTCAAGATAAAGTTCATAACAATCATTCTGATACTAGAAATCCTTTGTCAGCTTACTTCTCCTCTTATCAATCTCTGACTGCGGGGTTAGTGTGTGTGTGAATATGTGTGTGTGTTACTCTAATTATGTTTGCATGCTAGAAAGTAAACGTGAAATGGTTTTATTGTTTGCGGTGGTTTCAGTGTTGTTATTTTTCATTTGGGTACAATTAAATCACGTGGACCGATGCTGTCCTTGACAAAAACATTTTTAAAACGTTTACATTTTTACAGATGAGAAAACTGCTTTTGCTAATTTAAATGAGAGCTTCTGCTTTGTATTTGAGCCAAAAATGCAAGGGCTACTAAAAACACTGCAGAAAAATGGACGGGCATAAAAATAGGTTGATAATGAGAACAGTCCATCAACTGATCCACTCTAAAAGTGTAATCACACAATGCAATGCATATCATGTCAGAGCACATTTGACCCCAAAAGTCCAGTTTGTTTGACTAGTGTGATCACTGAGTACTGTGGCCTGGCCTGCTTGAAGAGGTGGCTCATGGCCAAGCACAGGACCTAATATTTCTGCAAAACACAGGCATCCTGCAAATAGCTTTGTTAAGTACTCATTTGAACGTCCTTTTGACTGGCTGGGCACATCTCCATTTTTTTTTAACCTGGCACATACGGTATGCCGGGGTTGAAGACATAAGTGAACTATCTTTTACCATCATTTCAATGATAGATCAGCACAGGAGCCCAGAGATTCTCACATTATACAGACGGAGATGCTGCAGTTTGAAAAGGCAAGGCAAGGCAAGTTTATTTGTATAGCACAATTCAACAACAAGGTGATTCAAAGTGCTTTACAGAGACATTAGAAACAAAAACAAATAAAAAGCATGATTTAAAATTGATTAAAACAAGCAAACAAACAAAACAGTATATAAAATCAAAACAGATAAAATCAGAACAGTAGATAAAATCAGTAGTTAAATGTAAGTTTTGAAATTTAAGCTAAAAATGTGGATTTGGTGCTTTATTCAAATGCAGCTGAGAATAGGAGAGTCTTCAACCTGGATTTAAATAAACTGAGTGTTTCAGCTGATCTGAGGCTTTCTGGGAGTTTGTTCCAGATATAAGGAGCATAAAAGCTGAATGCAGCTTCTCCGTGTCTGGTTCTGACTCTGGGAACTGATAAAAGACCGGATCCAGATGACCTGAGGAATCTGGAAGGTTCATACTGGGTCAGGAGGTCACTGATGTATTTTGGTCCTAAACCAGGGGTGTCAAACTCCAGGCCTCGGGGGCCAGTGTCCTGCAGGTTTTAGATCTCACCCAGGGTCAACACACCTGAATCAAATGATTAGTTCATTCCAGGCTTCTGGAGAACTTCAAGACATGTTGAGGAGGTATTTTAGCCATTTAAATCAGCTGTCTTGGATCAAGGACACATCTAAAACCTGCAGGACACCGGCCCTCGAGGCCTGAAGTTCGACACCTGTGTCCTAAACCATTCAGGGCTTTATAGACCAGCATCAGAACTTTAAAGTTTATCCTCTGACGGACAGGCAGCCAGTGTAAAAGATGACATTTCCTGGAGAAGACTTAAAAAAAAACTAATCAATAGCTTTGTTTCCTTTTTCAACTTTTTCTATTCCTATACCAGCATTGTCGCAGAGCTTTTATTTCTTTGCGGCGACACCTATCATGTTTAACTACAGCGGCCACCGGGGAACCTGAAGCATCATTTTAAAAGGCTGCAGGGCTTTGGTTACGTCACAGTTGGCTACATAACAAGAAATGCAATGATCATAAACTAAGTGAAGACTCGAAGGGGAGTGGGGAAGGTGAAAATTATGCTTGGGTACAATGCAAGGCAAACACTTGGGTTCATGCTAAAAAAAAAACCTTGAGATTGGATCTTAATTTGAAATTGTTCTTAAACATATTCATTGACTGTATAAACATACAATAAATGGTTGTTTAATATGGAAACCCTTAACAAATTTCTTTCTTTGTTATTTTGTTGGATGTCTTTGTGCTATTCATTGTGCACCGACACTGTCAAAAACCTACAATCTTATTGAGTCATCTTTATCAGAGTTTTACAAGAAATCTGGGCCAAATAACTTTTGGTCAGTTGCTGAATCCGTCAGCGATCTACTTCACAGTAAAACCTCAAAATGATCCACAATTTGGTTGTGTGTTCTTTATCAAACAGCCAAACACACTGGTGTCAGTCCACTTTCATTACAGTCCAATGGCTCTCTGATGCAGCTTGCATTAAATTTAATTGTCTAACACTCCCCTGTAGAGTAGCCACTAGCATGGCACCCTATTATGGGAACTCTGTAATTGAAAATGATGCTTATCATCAGCTAATTAACGACAATATTGTCACTGCAAGGAAATCATAATCCAAACATTTTGACATTTTTGTGTCACCAGTGGAGAATTACTTGTGGCAAATAATTTATAAACCCTAACGTCACTTTAAAAAAAAAAAAATCCTCAAGAACTTTAGTTCCCAATAATCCCACAGTGCATCAGTCCTGAGACAATGAACAGTGCGGACTCTGAGGCCCTCGGTGTATATACTGGTCCCAGAGCAGTAGGAGCACCAGCATCTTGTCATTTAAATCTAAGCTACTCCAGCTCCACTGACAGTGAGAAATGGTTTTAATAGCCAGAGAACAGCTTGTCAGCAGTCTGAAAAACCACAATGTTAGGAGACTTGTTTTTACCCATCTGAAGATCCCTAGGGTGCTGCAGTGGGAGGGATACTGGAAAGATTGGAAAACAGTGATGTCAACATAAATAGCATTTAGTTTCTTGCTTATCTTGTTTGGTCTGTTGTTGTATGTTCTTGATTTGTTTTGTAATGCATGACTATGAGGGGTCCTATGACATGAATGAGTCTTTGTGTAAAATTGTGCAGATGGGTTACGTGTATCATGACAGAGAACACAGATGCTGCACGTATATAGTAAATTAAAGTCTTCGGGCTGTTTGCTGTTGATAATGTGTTATATTGCAGCTAATTACTTCACTGTTCCAAGTGTGTAATGAAATGACTCACTGAGGTAGAATTTGATTATATTTAAAAGCTGACAAAATGACAATGATGCCGCCTTGCCAACATTTAAAGCCAAACGCACCGTACCTCTGAAATAAGCATGCCATTTCACAACAAAGTACTCAGGCCTTTCACACAAATAAGAGTGAAAAGGAAAGATGGAGCACAGATGCATGAAATCCTGCCTTTTAGAGGATAAATGTCAATTTTCTAGCCAATGCAATGTTTCTTTTCTCTCTTTTCAAGGAGTACTTGGAAATAATTTCGCTGATAATCTGCCTCAAGGTAGGCTCAAGGCTCATGCATTGCTGTACCTGTATAAGAAGATATTTACACCGTGTCTATACTGGAGGCGTAATGCGAGCAGCATGTTATCAGAGCAGCAGCAGCTGCTTTGGTGCTCTGTCTGCGTTTACACAGGATGCTTTCAGACACAGTACTGAATTGTAGGTCACCCATGTTTTAAAGCACTTAAGCACTTGTTTTTTAGCACTCAGAGCCCAATACACATTCACTGTAGTTACACACGTAAAATGCAGGAAAATAGACTTGGAGTGTAAAAATACACTTTGGGTCACGCTTAGAGGCACAGAGTGGGAGTGAAATGCTGAATGTGTATAGGGCCAACTTGATTAAAAGAGAAGTATTTCTGTTCCCTCAGATAGTTGACTAAAAGATTTTCTCTGTAGACATAAGGGGCGATCGTGGCTCAAGAGTTGGGAGTTCACCTTGTAATCGGAAGGTTGCCGGTTCGAGCCCCGGCTTGGACAGTCTCGGTCGTTGTGTCCTTGGGCAAGACACTTCACCCGTTGCCTACTGGTGGTGGTCAGAGGGCCCGGTGGCGCCAGTGTCCGGCAGCCTCGCCTCTGTCAGTGCGCCCCAGGGTGGCTGTGGCTACATTGTAGCTTGCCATCACCAGTGTGTGAATGGGTGGATGACAGGTTGTGTAAAGTGCTTTGGGGTCCTTAGGGACTAGAAAAGCGCTATACAAATACAGGCCATTTACCATTTACATACCATCAGGTGGAACAGGAAGCCAATCAGGACTCCGTCAGGTTTATCGCAGCTTTACTGGACCCGAGGTGAAACAGCATTTGAGGATTCTCTACTTTTGTTACAAGAAGCTTCATGTAGTGTTGTGCTGCAAAACCTTCCATCAAAGCAGCTTTAAGATGCAGCAATGTGAGCAAGGTAGGTCTGTGGCTCTCTAAGCCATTATTGTGTGGAGCCCTATCTAGCTGTCGTCTCTCTAGGGGAACAGTAGGCAGCTCAGGGGCGTGTTGTTATATTTCACACTTAATGATGTGCAAGGCATCCTTAGCTCTTATCTGCAAGCCTATTTTAGTCACTGACATAGCCTCTGAATTACACCTTAACAGCAAATGCAGCTCTTACTCTGTTAAATGCTACATGCATTATTCTCTTAGAAACATGACAATGACAATCACAGATAATGATGCAAATATAACTCAACCAATTTAAGACATTCAGTCAATACCTACACAAATATGTGATGAATGTTTTGACACCAACTTTCATTTTTTAAACTTTCTACTTATTATGTTGTTTATAATGTTTAAATATTTACAATTTTCCAGGATGTTTTTACATCATGTGCATATATCTGCACATTATAGGTTTAGCCCCTTGAACTCCACGCAGAATAGCAACAATATTACTAAATTTATTTTAAAGTTATGTTTCTTTTTGTGTTCTAGCACAGTGTATTACACTATATGAAAATATATTTTCACACATTGCTTGGGGTTCCTAACATATACCGTAATTATCAAACCATTTGTGCTATTGTGCATAAATTACTTTCACTTTTTCTTGGATGTACATGCAAGAATGTTTAATACATGACATGACCGGCCTCTTATTTATTTAGTCATTGGTTTATTATATATATTTATTACCAATCAGGCCAAGTGATCTTCAAATATGGTCATACTTTTATTACTTCTATTTCAAAGACAGAAAACATGTAAAACTAAAGACATATTCTGACTTGATGTAGCATCATCATTTATAATTTAACAATTGAAAACAAAACAGTGTAGCTACAGTATTTCAAATGTATATAGAGCTATACTAGCATTTGCACAAACTGCATTGATCATTGTTCAGTAGGGCATTAGTTTAATCAGATATGCAAGATCTACATTAACTTGCTAACTAAAAACTTGATTTATGCAGGAATAAATTATTGTCTGTTTATACTTAACATGGGGAGAAGACTGACAGAGAATGTGAAAGGGAGATTTTTTTTTAACATTACCCTGGCTTTCTGTGGTTTCGCAGACAACTTGTATTAAACTTTGCTTTTTAATTTCCTGTGGGTGAAGTGAACATCCTGAAAGCCAGATATTAATTTAGCACGCAGGAAAAATGAGTGTGATCTCAATTATGCTAGGATAGGATGGCCCTGTGACACACCCTCACTATGTCATAGTATTTTTACGTGAAATCTTGCCTGTGATTACAAAACCGCAGTGAAACTAACAGGCACTAACTGCAGCGCTTGTCGAGCACTCTACACTTCAGAACAATGCCGAAAAAAACATTTTTAGCAGAGCTCAGGGATAATGATTTCCCACATAATAGAAGAAATATGATAAACATCAGTGTACAATCTGCTGCACTCAGAGCAAAGTAAGTGTTTGTCACACAAAAGTCGGTCTATGAGAGATTAAAGTGCTACCTGAAATAACGGATTTTCAATGATTAGCCTTGCTTGTTTCTGGATAATCTCAAAGTTGATGCCATCCACAAATGCTATTTTACTTTTCAGGGTAAATTTAAAGACTTGCTGTGTTGCTACTTTGAGTCCCAGTAATGTGAAAATCTAGTCCCATAAACTCAAAATGATAAAGTCCAAGGATAAATAACAACTGACTGTGAACAAAACTGAAAAGTAATGGTGTAGCATGGGTTTATTCAGACAACCACTTTAATCTTTGGGAGCTTTAGCACGTTCATGAGAACATGGACATTTTGGCAGCTCCCCTGTGACCTTCACAGGGAGTGAATTACTACAGCCATCTAAAGCAATCCTACTACAACAGCACAGCGTATCAAGAAACATGAGCAATATTAAGCATTAATAAAAGGTAAAATTGGTCAGTTCTATTTAAAACTATAAAAAAAAAAAACTTGATTTAAGCTCTTATTTTTCTAGTCTTTTGTTGCAATGTACAGACATACAACTGAGATTGTGTAATATAATCCTTCCTTTCATAGCTTAATTGTTGTGGGAAATTTCAGCCTGTACAAACGCACTTATCACTAAAACTGAGATCACAAAGAAACGTGATAGGTTATTAGTGCACTAAAGGGAATAACTCCAAATGAAACCACGAGTTTATTCTATAATTTATGAGAGGTGTGAATGCCACTAGAGGGAAACCAACAGTTTTAACTCATAAAGACACAGCTTCTAAAATGTGATACACTTGTTGCTCTCCATTCGTTTAATAAAAGAGAAGGCAAATACTTTTAGATTTTCACCCTAACACTTCAAAAACAATATAATAAAGTATACTATAATATACAAAATAATAAAATAAATATATAGGATTGAACCTTTAGTTTGTAGCAAGGAGGTCATGCATTAATATAATCTGAGTTCAACAGTCTTGGGTCCAGTCATCCTTAAAAGTCAGAAGTGTTTTTTATTTTTGTGTACATACAAGTACGATCCATGCTTACTTCTGACTGTAGAATAATAATAATAATAATAATAATAATAATGATGATGATAATGATAAGAAGAAGAAGAAGAAGCTTTGTCTGTACGTTTTTTTCTCTTAAACTATTAACTCATTCACTGCCAGCCATTTTCAAATCAGGTAACTCCCCACTGCCAGGGTTTTTGAGCATTTTTACTCATTTTTGAAGAGCCACAGAAAACTGTGTGTTATAATCATATAAACGCTGAACCTACCAAAATGAAGAACAGACTCTCTTCTTTCATCCAAAAAAAAAGCTTGTTTCTACCATTTTCCATTCTCTAGTAATCAGCTGTAGAAGAGAGGTGGGTTCCACCAAAAATGCCTGTTTTGACCAAAAAAAGGGAGAAAACTAGCTTTTTGTGAAAAATACATTTCAAGCAGAAAAGTGCCTTTGACACTAATATTTCTTGCTTTGTGACACCTCTAACATATAAAATAGTTTTTCACTTCTATAAAACAGAAATAACACTGAGAAAGGTTATGTTTTATCAAAACAATTTATTTACAAATATATGAAAAAATAAAATTCACTGACAAGCTGCCCGAGGTTGTATTCTGGCCCCTCCCATTGAAAAACGTAATTGACGTCTATAGACGTCAATGGCAGTCAACGTAAGTTTTTCAATTGACGTCTATAGACGTCAATGGCAGTGAATGAGTTAAGAGATGCAGGATCCATATACGTGCAAATAACGCCAGTTTTTGAAATTTACGCACCTATAACACCTTCTCAAAGTATCTAATTTTTCAATTTCACAACAATAACTTCTAGTTAATATATACAGAAAACTGGGCATGATATATTATGGTGCCAAGACATGCCTAGAAACCACCTAGCAATGGTTAAATGACTTATTTTTAGCATATAAACAACTTCTACCACTTCCATTTTTTTTTTTACTATATTCAGTTTACATATGTTTGCCAACAGCACAATATTGTACCATGGACATGTACTAATCTGTATAATGCTCGAAATGCTAATGCTAAAGCCATGTGATTTTTTTTTAAAACGAAGTGATCATTCTATTTTTCAAGCATGCAAATGTATATTTACAATCACTTTCACTGTGAGGTTTCAGGAAAAGAGGACAGATCTAATTACAGGGAAAACAATAAAATAAAAAAATAAAATAAAAACAAGTCAGCTGATATAAAATGTATTTTTCTGTTCCTTTAAGGTCCAATTTTATGAGCTACATTCATTGCTGAGTATCATCATGCTCCTCTTAACTTTCTAAAACAAAAATGAAATGAAAAACAGGAGTAGTGATGCCATTTTGATGTTTCTCTGAGATGGCTCTCATCCACAAACCAAATAAAAATGCACTGATAACTAGACTCTCATTGATAGAGCTGGATCAAGTGCAGCCGTGTAAACTCTCTCTCTCTCTCTCTTTGTCTCTCTGAGGACATGTGGGCAAAGCACAGGTGATTTGAATCCAAGAACCACACAGGGGAAAAAAGGCATAGCAGGAAATGAAAGAGAAGGGCAAATGAATAGCACAGAAGCAAATGCATGTACTTTCCCCCAAGTGAAAAGCATTACTTAGACAAGCATCAGCAGTAAAAGCAAAAAAAGATATTTCTGAACATAGTAATCATTCAACGCTACTTTGTTACAAAGCTCTGAGAGAGTATTTAAAGACATTACAGAACTGAATAATTACTTAAATGGTCTGAAATGTCTAAATAGGAATAAAAAAAAGTGTAAACATGTTTTAAACAACATGTCTTCATTACATGCCATTAAGAAGTAAGATTATTGTGATTATTTTTTTGGCTTTATGACATAAATGTCAAAGTAAAAGATAGATATTTTGTATAAGTTGCTCATTTCCTGAACACTATGAATAAATATTAAATCGTATATTTACAGTTCATTCTAGTGTTTTACTTGGAAATGCAGTGTAACAGAGAAAGGTTGCGGAATATTTTCTGAGGTAGTTCATTAATTTTATCTCATCCATAAATGTTTCAATATAATTAATGACCAATAATATTGCTTTAAATTGAATTTACGATAACAAAATTAATTGGAATGAAAAACCCCAGCACTCTCTCATTAATGAAGAGTTGCTTTGTTAATATGACCAAAAGTAACCCCGTTCTAGCTTACCTTTTAGCAGTCAATTAGCACTGATCATCATATATGCATGTGCAGTCTTTAACGGCATTCTCAACGGAAGTCATTATTCTGATCCTCCATCACAAAACCACAAGTGGCTAACTATCAGGTATGAATGGAAATTAGGTTGCATGGCAGCAACAAAGAAAAAAGAAATCAGAGGTTTGCCTAACAGGAAACATTTGTCTAAAAGTCACTCTCCTCCAGCTGAAAGCATAAGCAAACTATAATGATTGATCGCAGCACATTGTGTCCATTAAAATTCATGACACTTGTAATCTGAGCTTCACTGGAGTGGCATAGATATAGGACTTTGTTTATAATTATACAAGGGACATGAGCAACTTGTTCAACAAAGATGGGGTACTCAGAAACGGAGGTTAATGAGAAACTGCTTCACTATGATGGTAAAAAGTGTTCCATTGTGCTCATTACACTGCCATGCACGTTTCTTTTTTGCAGATTTTGAAGACAAAGCACAAAAAGAGAAAGGAAATATTTTATATTTATCAAAAGGGAATACAATTCTCCCTCTAAAGAATGGTTTTGTCCCTCGGGACATGTTGGTCTTGAGCATAATGACTCTCAGTGTAGACCTTCTGAGACAAATTGCCACTGACCCCCATGGATTTTCCAGGGCACACTCAATTGGAAATGGACTATTCAATTTCCCACAGGGAGCCTTGCCATTTCCTTGCAATGCATCACTGAAAAGGCATCTACTTTCGGTTTGGTCAGCTAGACAAAAATATTCAGCCAATGTTGTAACAATCACGCGAAATCTCTCGAGTCCTAATTAAAGTTTACATTTTTATTCATTAATTAAACGAATAAATAATTGAAAGAAGGCAGATCTGTTTAGCTTTAAAGAGACCTTTAAAGAGCCTCCTCAGGAAAATGTATATAATGTAATGATGGCCAGTGTTGGTCAAGTTACTTGAAAAAAGTAATCAGTAACTAATTACGGATTACTCCCCCCAAAAAGTAATCACATTACTTTACTGATTACTTATTTCCAAAAGTAATTAGTTACTTAGTTACTTTTTAAAACATGATTTATCCCCTATTGCTATTGCTTTATAGGTGATAAAGCGATAGATCTTTCAGCCCAATTCTACTTTTTCTGCATAATCCATCATACAAAATGTAATCAAATGGAAAAGTCTCTTTTTAAAACTTGTTTTATTAGTTTTAATCTTTTAACTTTATGCATCAAGCAAAAATTAAATTATATGCAACATTCTCTGACTGGAAGAAATTTGTTTAACATTTAAACCTATTTTCTGCACATTCTAGCACATAAAATTAAATAGGTTTTTGTGTTTACACTCAGTCTTTCAAATAAATGCAAGTGAAACACAGAAGAAAATAAATAAAATCAAAGACTCAGTGGTCCTGTTGCTCTATTTTCACCTGTTTAGCAGGAGTGGGCCAGGCGGATGTTTGCGCTGGTGCGGTCAGTGGAAGATTCTGTGGCAGCGCACTCGGTGCTTGCTCGGAGGTTTAGGGGGTTTTTTCGCTGTAAAAATAAGTTTTCTTCCCACGCAGTGAGCAGAGGATGCTAATGTTTTTGTCACTTTTTACGGAATCAAACTCAAAATAAGGTCAGTACTTCCACGCGTTAAACGCTGCACGGTCATACTCTCCCGCACTCTATATATTATCCATTGTTGATCTGCACACAGCTGTTGCCACGAACGTCGCACTCACGTCATTGTCATGAGACACTCTCGCAAAAAAATCACGGCTTTAGTAACACAGTAACGCAGTAACGCAGCGTGCTTACGGGAAAGTAACAGTAATCTAATGAGCTTTTTTGCAATAGTAACTTGTAACGCATTATTAGCAATTATACAAACTAGTACACAGCAGCATCAGCAAAGGCAAACGTCACAGTCAATGGATGTCCTAGTGTACAATATAGTTATTGAAACTAGTGACGGGGGTGGGATCATCTATAAGATAACAGTGCCATGACGGCAGAGAGAAGACTCCTGTACTCTGGGTGACAGCATTACAACAAGCAATTCTTAAGCCTATAAGAGTTATGTTTATGTGATCATTACTCAACCTAAAAAGAGTTCAAACTAGTTTTCTTGGTTTCAAGCTAGTTGTATTTATGATGTCACAAACTTGCTCACAGTAGGTGAAAAGGAGGGAGTCCACATAAAAAGTTTACTTAAATGAAAGATTATTTTAGTGATAAGGCCATCACTTTCATGCGTGTGGGGGGTTCTTTTTTTATTTAAATGTAATAATCATTCATATAAACCAACTACCAGATGTGGTGTTGGTTAAATGTATGTCAATGATCAGATCTTGACACAAAACTCTCATTATCGGGGATTGGCCATCACATCTGTGTTTATTTCCATAGATATCATACTTTAAATGACTATAATGCCAATGGAAAGAGAATACATGTACATTTATCTTAGAAAAACACACGAATATGTCATTCTGTAAGAGTGATTCTATATAAGTGAGTCATCCTTTGTCTTTAACACATCTGGAAGGAAACATTCAGGGTTTAAAGTGTAAAAAGGAGAAGATGAATGAAGTGTTGGGGGTGGGGTAGCAATCTCTTTGAAGGTGGCTAAACCAATGGTTTATGCTATCATAAATCACCTACACAAAGCAGCACCACAGTACAACACATTACTCTATAAACTTGTAGAACTTTAGCAGGTCTCATTTCACAGTACCTACTGCAAGGATAAATGTAATTTTAAACCATTTACAGTACATTCTAACAACACTTGGCAACGTTCCATCAGTGAAGGCCAGTAATAAGCCCATCATCCAAGATCTAAAGGCTAAAATACAACTAAACAATCCACCATGCAAAGGATGCATTTCAAAGTCTACAGCTGAAGTATAGGTATCTACCTTTAATCTATTTTCTGCTACGATTCATCCACTTCCTTCTGGGGGCCAAGAAATAGAGTTTTTCATCACTACAGTCTCTCACCGGCATCGACCAGCGTTATTGATCGGGAGCAGATCTCCTTCCACTCTACCTGGGGAGCCAGATGAGCCTTGTCCATATTGATCCAACCTTTTGATTTTACATTCTATGTCACCCTTTCTTTAGGTCAGGGAAATTTATGCTTGTCATTTTTTATAGTAAATATTTGTTGGGAAACGTACTGATAACTATTATTTCAAAGTCTACTTTGGGATTTTGTTATGATTCACGATCAGCATGAGCCGTGAGAAAATGCTCCGACGTTCCAATTCCGTGACTTGAAGACAAGCTACTGCTTGTCTGTCAGCAAATCAGGTAAGCAGGTCTGATGTATGGAAGTATTATATATCCTCAAAATAATAAAATGGAATTTTCTTTAAAAGGAAGACATCCTTCTTCAATTTCTTTCCTTGATCATTATATTTTTCAAATGCTATGAAAGTCTCATGTCTCTATTTTCCAATCTCACTTTGTCACACTTCTTCTTTTCATATAGTAGCCCTCTCGCATTGCCCATTTTCTTGTGCTCATTCTCTATGCCTGCTTTAGGTCCTTTACTCTTCCTCTTCCAACCTTCCCTCCAGGAAGAGAATCTGTGGTAATGTACTAATCTGTGGAGCTTTAGTGCACTGTTGCCAATCTGCCATGTCAAGATACACAAATCTCACTTGAGGCAATTATAGGCCTTTTTCTCTGTAGTGCAAAGTCAGTTTCCCCAACTTGGTTACTGTGAAAACCATTTCTGTGACGCATCAAGTGCAATTATCTTGGTTTTAACAAACACAGATGACCGTTGGTGTATATAATAGGTAAACTAGACAGTCCAGACAGTCTAGACAGTTAAATTTGAATGCAAAAATAAGCTCTAAGTGTAGAGAACACAGTATATACAAAATCTAAGTGTAACAACGTAACTAGTCCCTTTAAATTCATGAAGAAAATGAAAGAAAATTGTTTACATCGTTACATTTTAGTTCACATGCGTTTACTAACAGCTATACCTAGCATCCGCATTAATTAACATCACAGTCAATAATAGATGCACCTTACTAACAAAGTGTGGCTTTAAACTTAATTACAGTTAAGTGAGAGAGACTGCAGATATAGCAGGCAGATGTGGATGGTTTTACTTTTACAAGAATGTATTTATTAAATTATTATTATTATTATTATGTTTTTTGTCTACTGCCCATTACCTCTAATTTTAAAATGTATGCAATGTAGTAGTTATTGTTTTCTTAACTGACTGTCCATCCGACCGTCCATTCCCTTCTCTGTCCCAGCTGCCACAGGGCAAGAGGCAGGGTACACTCCGGACAGGTAGTCAGTCTGTGACAGGGCTAGCACGGCGAGACAGACAACCATTCTCCTTTAAATTCAAACCTATAGGCAATTGTAATCACCGGCTAACCTAACCGCACTAAGCAAGGCAAGGCAAGTTTATGTGTATAGCACAATTCAACAACAAGGTGATTCAAAGTGCTTTCCACTAACTGCATGTGTTGGAATCGTGGGAGGAAGCGGGAGTAGACGGAGAGACCCAACGAAAACACAGGGAAAACATGCAAAGTCCACACACTAAGGCCTCATCCAGATGGTGGTTTTGAACCCAGGATCTTTTTGCTGTGAGGCATCAGTGCTAACAATTAGCACTGTAAACTTTTCCCCATTGTTTATTGGAGGATTTTACCTAATTATTTCTAAGATGACCCGGTCATTTACATACAGCACAGTATTTGTTCTGTGAATCTCTAATCCAGGAACATCACCTGCTTGTGCAAAAAAAAAAGAAAAAAAACACACATAGGTATACTGTCATAGCTTACTAATGAATTATTATGATGACACTTAACTCATTTAGCTCACCCTCACGCTAGCATTAATCATGTTTTCACACTGTTGTTATGAGGAAACTTGAGTGATGACACTGTATGTGTGAAAATAGTTTTGACAGAATTCCAGTTACATCCTCTTGACTCAGTGCATATACAGTACATGCTGCCACTTTATGCTGTCTCTGCAGTGGTCACTCACTTCTTTTTCCACAGAACAGTTGCGCACGTGGGTCGTCAGCCCCCAGGGCTCCTTTGCCTGCAGCTACTAGAACCCTCAACCAAGTGTGCTTCCTCTTATAGTTTATTTACTGTGCTAGTGGATAAGCTTTGGAATCTGGGTTAGTCAGCAGGGATATTTGCTTGAGCTTAAAAAGTTAATGCTAAAACACTTAAGAAAATACATGAACAATGTTGCAGAAGCTGTATTTTTTTTTTTTTTAAATGAGTACAGTGTAATACAGATATACAGTTAATTAATTTCAAATGTGCATACTTTACATTGCCTGGAAGAAAGAGCTAGTGATTTGTATGCAGCATAAGCTTCAGTCAGGCTCTGACTGGGGTTTTCAGACCAGATGGTGATGCTATATATAAATGCCAAGACCTACAGACAAACATAGTTGAAAATTCTGAGTCAGCATCCCAAATAACACTTCCACTGACATTTCACATGATGAGAAATTACGATGACCACTTACTGTAAAGTGTTATTAACTTTAAGTGTGGCCTCCAGGAGAAGTATGAATCAAGACCTTCAGAAATTAACACTCAGGGCCACCTTTACTAAAGTATACCTGCTTTTCTTATTTTTGAAGTTAGTGTCTATTCACCAAGAAAAGAAAAACTGCCACAGATACTGTATACCTAATGTCTAAGAAACTAATCCTGTCAGTAGAGCTAAAGGAATTTCACAGACACTCTTCCAGGTTTCATGTGAACTTACAAAGGCAACATCTGTTGTTGATTCAACACACACCGCATGATATTGTGTAACCTGTCAGATAAAGAAGGCACAACAGTCTTGACAGTTTCTGCACTCTGACATGCTGCTCCATGTTATCTAAAAAGTATTTCTTACTTTCTATTGCAACACTGTCACACACATGGATTCTGATTGTAGCCACGATAAGAAAGTATATAGTGCATTAAATTGCCTTTGGTTCATAACTCTGAATATTATTGTTTTTCATCATGCCTGCCTTTCTTATGATTCCGTCAACACTATCATACATTATAACAAATACAAACTCAAGAACAAATGCTTACTTTATAGTTTGATGCATGATTATGAATATTTGTGTTCTCATCCCAAAATATCATGTCATACTGCCAAAGCTGCTTGTCAAAGCTGCTGGCATCTGACATGATGACAGCTAGGGGTAGCAGTGGCTTAAGATGCTGGTAGGGTTCCAAGGAGATTTTCTGAGATTTGTATTTAGCATTTTGGTTTATTTTGTTATCTGCGTTTTAGTTTCAGTAAAACATAGATATGTGATTTCATTCAATAATCATTTATTTTTGCTTGCTTTTAGTGACTAATTGGAGTATGCACCAAAAACTAATGGTTATGGTTGCGCAGCAAATCGACCTGATTAGGTTTAGAAACAGATCATGGGTGAGGGCTAAAATATGCCCATTTTTAAGATTAAGCCTGTACATTGTAAATGATGCTTGAGGTATTCAGTATGTTTAAATGCGATGACTAGGTATCCTGAACAAGCATATATGTTTGTGTGGATGGGAGCTGGATTCATGTCACCATTAACATAACCTGGTAGACAAGCTATCCCGTTAGTGCTAACACAAATTAAGTGCGACGCATGCAATCTTAAATCTTCATTCTAGTTAAACTACAAGAGTACGTTATGTAGTTCCTTAAAACTGTGTTAAAAACAACATAAACAACATAGACTGTTTTGTATAAATTGCTAATGCTACCGAGTCATAGGCAGTTAAAGTGTTAAAGTCAATATGTGACCCACCTGCCACTACAAACTTCAATACAAAAACTAATAAATCACTTTTTATATTAATAAAATAATAATATAACTGTACAGACTTTGGGTAATTTCAAACTGAATTTCTGTTATTACTGCTGCTTACCTGCAGTACCTCGATGACCCACCAGGGTCCCCAGGACACATTTCAGGCATCACTGGAATAATATAATTGCAGCTATATCTAACTGATCTATACCTGTTCATTTATATGTGTGCTGTACAAATATGTTGACAATGGGCACATTTTGCCTGTCATCTCACAAAATTGACAACTTTCCTGTAAGGACAGAAGAAATGTGGAAGATATAACCATCCCAACCTCTAAGCAGGCCCTGATCAAAAAACAACAACAAACATATTCCACTCGTCCGCCTTGTTTTCACAAGCTGCTACACTGGCCATTGTGATGCCAAAAGTAAAAATGACAGCCATGGTTAGGCAACGAAGGATTTCAAAATCCATTACAAAACATTTTATTATGATGGCTAAAGATTATTAAAAAATGAGTTGAGTTTGAGATGTGAGATTGATGCTACAAACGAATTTCTTAACCCTGTAAAGCCTAAATAATGAATTAATTCCTAGAAGATTCAACTTCTTTAAACTGGAGGGTTTATTGAAGCTTCTGACAAATTTCACAATAAAAAAAATAATTAAATAATAATTTTGCATATACTAGCTGTAATTTGTATCATGTTTCCGACTTTTCACTGGCCTGCGCTCGCGGTGTCCTCAACGATCCACACCCAAGTACACATCAGTTTGTCTCAGAGTCCCAACTTCTCTTTTCAGTACTGATGTCTCTCGTTCATACACACGTGCTTTTGAAATGCGCTCCTACACTCAAAACGTTCGTTTTAGGATTTTATGCATTTGGTAATTAAATAATTCCCAAACACAGCTGTCATTGAGGGAGCATAGCGATGCTGGGGTCTGTAAATTACATGCACGCCATTCCCAAGTCCACCTTAAACAGAGTTTTCTTGTGCACTCTGCATTTACACAAACACAGCATGGATACCCTCATACGAATGCAAGCTTTGACCTCTTCATATTTGATAATAGGCTCTTACAGCATTTGCAGCTATAGAAACTGTCAAACTCTCAATAATAACTCTAAATAAGCACTCGCGTTAAAATAAATGGATGGTTAAATTAAACAGAAAAATTGAGGCACCGTTTTTATTGACCTGAACACACTCTTATAGCACTATATGCTACTTTTAAGCTATATCTATTACTGGAAAATACTGATAATAATACAGATATTCTTTTATCAAATGTTCCTAGATTGCGAGATTAGATGGGATACTAGAATTGAATTTAGCTAATGCACCTCTCTAGCGTTTATGATGTTGGTTTTGACATGCGAAATCTCTGTCTTGAGTTTTTTCTGCCTCGTGTGGCTTTGTTCCATTTATGATTCACAGCATTTATCCAAAACACTTGCAAATCTTTGTTCAACTCTAAAGTCGTTGCTATTAATACCACCAAGCAATGGCCAACTTCACTGGGTGAGGACATGAATCATATCTACACTCTTAACTCCTGTAATTGCTGTGAAATTATCACTTTTGATAATTTGATATTCATCTTATAAGTCACCTCACATGTATCAAACAAAACACTATGAGGTGACTCCAAAAGTTACTATTTGAAGAAATGTGTCATCTTTACACGTCTATGACACTCAGTTAAAAGTCTGGGTGAGTCAGGCTTCTGTAATATAGTAGAGTATTTTAAATATCCATTTAATTTGACATTTAAAATGTAGCACAATATGTACAAGGCAGCTACCAGAGGGATTCGCTTTCTCACTTTACAGAAAACCTGTGGCGTGTGAACACTACAATGAGAAGAGACATTTCCATGTTCAGAAACTGAAAGCAATTACATTAGAAGTATACTAATTTAGAAATAGCACAGTTGTACCTGTAAGCCTGTCTGCACAGCCTGCAGTTTCTCTTAAGCTGCACATGGCAGTTTATTGTGATGAGTGCAATTAAATACCCTGGTGATTTGTAGGTCAGTGGTATTATGACTTATCCTACGGCATGCCCCGCTTGCTAGAGCTAGATGGAAACAAGGTTTCAGGAATCCGGTGGCAGTGTACCAGCTGAAAGCAGTGCACATTCACAAGCCCATTCTCAAAAGGCTACCCATGAAACAGGGTATAAAGCAGTTAACATGACACAGCAGCACCTTGGGAGGAAGGGGTGGGAGGGACAACATAATGCACAATATTCTCACAAGCTTATGGCAGACAGTGAATGCACTGTCGCTCTGTGCTCGTTCTTAGATTTACCACACAGCATGTAAAAGGATTGACTATGTTTCACACTGTACAACACGGGGGACAGCTAACCATGGCCCAAATTAGAAGCAGTGTTCCACGTATGGCAGATTTGTGCCTCATCAGCATTATCTCAATCTCTCCCCGTGGCTTTCCTTCTGCCACGTCCAAGCTGAGCGTGTGGTAAAGTGTAATAAAACCAAAGCATCAGAAGCCTCATACTGTACACTATACACAATTCAAAGGGTTTTATTTTTGTGCAATCGACTAACCTTCTACATACGCAATTCCTTATATGTACATGCACATGATGCAATTTTCTTTTGCATAATTTTAGAAAAATGTTTTGAAGTCACCTACAGAGCTAGATTTATTATTAACAAAAAATGTAGTGAATATATGTTGCATGTATGTCAAATTTGTATGCATCCATCTTCAAAACCGAAAATAAAACACAAAGACTTACCTTAGCGGATGGAAAAATCAATGTCTGTATTTAGAATGGACAGTGGGTTTTATTTGTGTGGGTATGTGCGTCTAGTCTCCATAACATAATCTATACATTTTATTATGACGACTTAGTTGAAGGTTAAGTTAAGGCAAGTGGGGATTGTGGTTTGGCTTAAGGTAATTGTCCACAAATTTAATTTAAGCCAATGCAATATCTTTCCTTGTAATAAGAACATGGTGTGTTTGTGTGTGTATGTGTGTTTGGTCACAAATAGCACTGCAGCTTTAGTAGCATGGCATTTGATGGCACAAAATCCAACAACATAATTCCTCACACTGTGCGTCTAAAGGTCACTTGGAAGACTTACCTGTTTAGATGATGCTTCACAAGTACATGATAAGAGACAGCATTATCATGATATTTTTCTATTTGGTCTTAAGAAACAAAAATGTTACAAACTAATTTGCAAGGAATTTCTACAATCAGAACGAATGACACAGTCAATTTTAAGACAAAGGTCAAGCAAAAGCAAGAAAAAATTTATTTTCAGAATGCAAAAGGAAAGACTGATTGTCAAAATCAGTCTTTATTATGTTTCAATTGAGTTATAAAGTATTATTAAACATTATTTTCTAATTAGCAAACATTAAACTGCATTACACTGATGTAAGCTGAAGAGGACTTATATAGCTTCCAGCTTTACTTCAACTTGAAAGAATCAAAGTTTTACCTTGAATGCTCAGTAGGGACCTTAGAAGCCAAGCTTCCCCTCTCTGCCCTGAGGAGGAGAGTCAAATGGGAAAGATCAGAAGTCCACTTACCCCACAGGGAGAAGAGGTGAGGATCACAGCCAGGATGGGAGGCCCACAACACTATGATCAAGCCTCACCCACAACCCCAAAAATCATGATTTGAACAGAAAGCTTGTAGTTACCCCAGTGGTGGTGGTGGTGGTGTACTGGAACTACGACAGAAACTAGTGTGTTCATATGCCCATGTGAGACTTGTTTATGATCCCCATGCACAAGCAGAAAGGAACAAATGGCGCAGCTTAAAAGTGTGAACACGAAGCGAAAGTGGCACCTACCTTGAAAAGCTTTCATTAATGGTTGAAAAAGCAAGTTTCAAAAATGCCAATGACTTTATATACTTCATTCAGCATGAGTATATAATGTCACAAACATGGCTAGCTTAGTTCAATGAAAACTCAGAATTAAAAGGGTAGTACCTTTACTTTTACCTATGAAATTTGATGAAATGTCCATGAAGAAAGCATATTCCAGACAAAAAGGGAGAACAAAAGGAGAGGAGACACGAATAAGTGTCATGGTCACGTCGGAAAAGGACAGAGGACAGGAGCAAGAGGCTTGATGACTACAAATATGTGCAATCAGAAGAGAGGAAATGTGTAACTGTAATGGGAATAATGATGAAAAATAAAACCAAAACTTCTCATTCTATCTGTGCTACATAATAAAGATGTGCAGGATCACAAAAACAGAATGGACAGACTCTGTGCAGACAATCGCTACATGCATTACAGGAGCGAGGACAGATGAAGATTAGCTTAAAATTTCAGTAAGCCATTTACCACCACCATGCATTACATTCAAATGATGCTGATGGAAGTGTCTCGTTACTCTAACCACATTCCCAGTAAACAAAAGAACATGAAGTAAATTAGAATAATTAAAACGAAAGAAAGATGGAAACAAATGGCGACACAGCAGAGTCGTGAATAGAAAGCTAAATGAGCTTGAAAAGATGGGGAGGGAAAAAAAAGTCACTGAGAGAGTGAAAATTAGCCAGGTCAGTCAGTATAAGTGAATTGACAGCCCATATCTGAAGCTTCAAGCCTGGATGTTAAATAAGAGTTACAGGCACGCACACACACTTCTGAGCACAATGGGAGCAAGAGGGACAAATGGGGGAATCGCTGGAAAAAGGAACAGAGCTCATACCTTGGTCGCCCATCATCAGGTGTGCCAGACCTTAAAGGAAAACAAGAGCACAGTCAGCAGAGAACAAGGGATAATGGGAAGCTGTGTGACACTGACACGCAGGCATCTCTTTCAGAGCAGATGTCTGTGTTTCTTGAGGAGTGTGGATAGGGAAAAAGTGGGAAGGAGAGAAATAGGAGGATGCATAGACAGGGTCAGCAAGATGAGCATTTGGTCAACCGAAGCAGGTTGCAATGCATCATCATCATCCACTTACTAGATATAATTCAGAAATTTAAATTCAGGCTGATCTTTGTGCTCTAAGATCATCATTCCGCCTACCACCCTTAAAGAGCAATCGCTATTCAAATATAGACCTGCGTTCAGCTAATATTTGATTCATATTCAAACAAAATCATACGGGTAAAAAAGATGAAGATGTCTTCTGACACAGTTTTCTGTTATAAATCGTGTGTTCTGCTTAGCCTTTCAGCTTCACATCTCAAATACTCATTTTAAAATTAATCTCAATACAAACAACATGACCAGCCTTGCTTAATAATAAGGAAGCTGTCATTGTGTTAAAAGTCTGCATGGAATAAATTAAGATGCCCTTTTCCTTTTTATTACAATATACTTACCAACAAGATTCAACCAAATACATTTTGAGTTTTGATAACCACGAACAAAGATTTCAGTCAACAAAAATCTGCATTTACTTTATTAAATGTGCATCTTTAATGAATTTATTAAAAAACATTTTTTTAGCCAATATTGCGCTCAATAATTGCTTCAATCTTTCTTTTGTCAGTGTTTCTTAGAGTAATAATTTGGTGCTACTAGCCCGTACTAGTATCAGATCTGGTTCACATGGTCCTAAAGTAGACTATTGATTAAATGAGGCAATCAAAGCAGGCACAGAATTGCTGTACAAGTATTCACAGTTAACCCTCTGGGTAGGTCTTCAACTAAAAAGGATATCCAATTCCATTCTCCAAAACTACATATAAAAAAATCTAATCTTTGCAATCTCATGCAAAAAGAATCACTGTGATATGAGTAATAAATGGACATGCTAATATCAGTGCTTGTACCCATTTAAATAAGATATTTTACTGACCCTTTAACGCCCTTAGATCCGTTTAATATACATTTTTAAATGTCTTGGCTGTGAAGGCTATGGTGATGTTCGAGTATTGTTTAAATACCCAGAAATAACAGAGAAAATTTAATTAATCAGACTTACCACTCCAGTAACAGCGATACTGTTACCCTTATAAAACACTGAGAAGCCTTAGCCATAACAATGTGTTAGAAAAAAATAGAACCAGTTTCAATTACAATACCCACCTTCATTATAGTTGTCTTCTGGAAGCACAGACAGGCAAAGAGAAAAAGAGTAAGATATTCATTAAGCAGCATGCAGACTAGTACTGGCCATTGCATGTCATCACCATGCAAGGCATTAAACATCACATGCAAGTGACCTATTGTAACCCCTGCAGAGGAAACGCTAAAGCACGTACACGTGTTTTTGTCCGTGCATTGACCTGGAATACAGGACAGAGCTCTGAGTGAACTTTTGAACATTTGAAACGACTTCAAAGAATTTAATTCTATCAAGCAAGTCCATTATATTGAAACTTGAGGCGGTTTCATAGTGTTCTGTTAAGCTTGTTAAATACTTTTTTTATTTGACGTTTTTTTAAAATAATGAACTGCAACTTTTTGTATCAACAACTATTTACTCCAGCAGCTCAGTGAAATCTAGTTTGTTTTTCTTGACTGAAAAGCCGGTGCATGTGATGAAATACGCTGCAACAGAAAATAACCTAAATAAATTGAGCCGGCTGCGGTAAAGCAATGCCTCTGAGGTTTCCGAACCGGCAGTGGAGTCTCGTGTCACTTATTCAGGTGAATTGGTCACAGTAGTGAAGGCAATGACCAGTGACCACATACGGGCAATACAAAAGGAGATTGCCTCCCGGATGAAATTCTCCTAACACTAATTTTTGGCAAACAATGTGAGTTTTGTGGAAGTGAAAAAAACAAAACAAAAAACCCCAAAACTGACATGTGAAATTGGTCTCAAATGAAAGATATAGGTGAAGAAGTATATGCTAGCAAACTAATAGCAAACAAGTGCAGAAAACATGCTAACAGCAAGGAAATAAATGAGTTTAACAAAATGATTTGACTGGAAACATGCAAAAATAATCACGTAAGGATGCGTAAGGACCCACACATTTCCTATGAAAAGAATAATAATATATAATCAGTCAGCAGTACTATTCATCACTGATACATAGCAATAGTATTTAATATTTGATCATTAAAATGTAACACCAGACAGATACAAAAGGATCTAATAAATAAATATAGAAAATAAATAAATGTGATGAGAACACAGTTATTAGACTTTTAACTTTGGATTAAAAAAATTAACCAAAAATCATGAAAACACCAACATGCAATGTATATATATATAGAAGACAAAGAAACATGGTTGTGTGATCAATCCAGTTACAATAACCATGCGACCAAATAGGGACCGCTGCTAAATAAACTCCTACCTCTTTAATATGGTTTCTTGCCCAGATTTATTTTGACCGAAACTTACCATCACCACTGGTTCCCATTCCAAATCAGACACCATGCACACAAAATCAATCCAAATTATCACAATTAAAGACTTCACTCGTTGTATAATACGACCACATCAGTTTTGGTAAAAATTTAGATTGATTTCATTTGATGGAATTTGAAATATTTTTGATAATATGTATAACTCATACTAGAGCCTCATTTATCCTTGTCCTTCAGTACTGAACTGTGCATTTGCCTTACAATGGTTTAATTTTGTTTAAAATGTAGCCAGATGTGGATAAAACTTTCCAAATTTAAGAAAATACAGGACATTTAGATAAATGAGATTCTATAGGCCATTTTCAGAGGGGCCTTTTTGATCGGACCGTCGCAGGCTAAACACAGGTGTAATTAATCAAATTAATTATGGACCGGTTCCAACCAGATGGGCCAGAGCTCAAACAAATGGCTGAGGCGCACTAAATGGGGCCATCGTTTTATCAATTACATCTGTGTTTACTCCGCTGACATGTCACAGTGGCCTCTGTGAAAAGAGCCGATCTTTAAAAAATATACACGCATGCAGTATGTTGACAAAAAACGTTGCTTGGAAATGAGAAGCAGGCTGCTGAAAAAAAGCATTCTGACAAGGCAAGCATGAAGCTGCATGAGAAAAGTGAAAGAAACAAGAACACTGGCTGATGTCAAGACCCCAAAGACCAACATTGACTGAAACATTTTGCCACAATAACTAACAGGTAACTAATAATTGACTCACTGCGGTGTGCAATACAGTGATAGCAGTCTTTGTTGTATTACATTTAAATTCGGTGAGTGATCTATGCAGGAGGACTGCTTATTTGATAGCTTGTGAAAGATTGTGCAGCCTGTGGGGTTACTGCACAATTAACACTATTATAGTGATTCCCTTCCTCTAATGATGATGTTCACAATCAAATTAAGAAATGATTTCGAGAAATAATTATTAATAGCTATTGCACAAGTAAAGCTTGAGAGACATGCATTTCATATTCTTATATTAAATCTGATGTGAGCACGTTATCCTCATGTAATTCTAAACCACATCTGGATTTGAATACTGGGAGCAAGTCTAACAGCTATTCATAGCAAATTTGGTCCAAAGGTTTGAGCAAAGTTAATGAATCAAACCTTTAGTAAGCATGAAGGGGGGTCCAGTGTTTCTTAAGGTGCTTAGTAGAAAAGAAGTTTTCCTTTAACTTCAGTATTAGCTGACAGAAACCATTAAAACATGCCATGTTTTGCCTCTCTCTGACACACACACGCAAACTTTCTTTCACAAATGTACCCAGCTGGTTACATTCTAATCCAGAGACGTAAATCCATTTAATCCCCTTGACAAAGTGATCCCAGTGCTATTGTGCTGGTAACACTACACCAAAATGCACTCAACTGTCTATCATACGATCTCCATCGCTGATGGTCTTACGCTGTTGATCATGCACATGGTGTATGGCTCATGGAAAATAATTACATTACTATTCAAGTTAATGCCTCACTGAATAAAACATCTGGAGGATAACAGCAACAAGGATTGGACATAAATCTATAAATTGATTTTCTTCTTCTCGTTGCCTCCTGCAGACATTATTCTGACCCTTTACAGAATCCTTAGCCTCCTGACTGTGAACTCAAAACTGTGACAGCTGATTAAATATAAAGTGAGACATATAGAAAGGAAAACGAACAATGCTCTGTCCACTGTTTCAACACACAAGGTGCCGTCATCTAGCTGTACAAAATGTCATTAAGGCACTCGTGTCTCTACAGTGTGTCTGGATGCAGTTGGCTGAGTAGTCTTGGCAGGATCTCAGTGACAATGCACTTCACATAAAGGACCATGTGTCACATTCACTAGACCCAGCATCCAGCAATAGATATAATTCATTTTCTCTGCCATTTGACAATTTTATAAGATCATGTCTGCCTGAATCAGCTTTTTGTCATCTGTGCTTACAGTCATCAGCATTGCAGTGTTTTAGCTTTGTATGAAGTGCACCTGTTAAATGGATACTATATTTTTGAAAAACAGCATTTTAATGTTTTCTGTCTTTGAGTTTTTTAGATTGCACGTGTGATTAAGGACTCGTTAAGGATGATTAAGGAATCCCTTTGGCTTACTAAGCAAAATACACAGAAATTTACAAAGGCATTCAGGATATTGGTCAAATACTTGTGTTTTGTGTCTTTCCTCTGCTTTGCAAAGACATAATAATCAACAACCATTATCGTAGTGCTAGATCCTGCTTATTAAGACATAACTGTGAAGGCTGAGTAAAGGTTCAACTGCATGCCCTCGCTCTTATGCTGACAACCCCCACATACCTCCTTGTCTGTATTTAGTCTGCTGTTACCATGATCCACAGCAGGAAAATAAATAATATTATTTGCCCTAAATTGTCTTAAAGACTATGCGAAATCACAGCTAAATAAAATGTGAAAGTCAGAATACTGTTGCTTTATGACACCACAGTGCTCTGCATTTATATTTCATGCAGTCATTATTTATGTAACATAGTTCTGTCTCGCAATATTGGGCGTACTGGGTAGAGCGGTCAGTTATGATGTGACAGAGTCACTAAAATAAGAGCATTATGTAAAATATCTAAAGTATACCATCAGCGTGATTAAATAAAGTAATTTGTTAAATAAAGTTCAGTAAGATGAATTATTAAGAACGCAAGATTTCATAATGAAGCCGTTCAGTTCCATTTTACATATCCACAAAAAGAAGTAGTTTATCGTGCCAGTTTTGCTTTGAAAAAGTAGGTCAGCAGCAAATATTCACTGTGGAAAACCTGAAACTGAAAAAGTCTCATAGCTGGAAATTCTGTGGGTATTTGTACATCATTTAACAAAGACACAGAGAACTTTAACTGTCAAATGTTTGCTTTTTTTTTTAAACAACTGCTCAAAAATATTATATATAAAAATTATGAACTATCAACTGTCATGCCAGTAAACTGCAACAGTCTAAAGTTCAGCATGTTGGCTACTCAGTACAAGAAGAGTGAAAAGTTTCAATCCCAGAGCTCACTCACTGACTGCCAACATTGGAAGTTACGATGGGGCATGACCACAAATAAAGACAGGTTTCTATTCACTATCTACTATTCTTGAGAGATGCCATTTGGACTGAATAGGATTTTCCTGAGTACCTCTTCAGGTAGTTCACAGACCTTTGAGTCTGAGCTCCCACAGTTCCCATTTATTGTAGTGCTACATAAACAGCCTTTTCTCTCTAGGGTTGTCAAAATCTATACAGAGATACCCATCGATATTAAAAAATTACTGTAGTATTATTCTCATTTGCAATAGTATTGATACCAACAGTGCCATCTTTGCCTCCTCCTGTTGACACAAAAATTCCCACAACTCTGCAGACAGGCAGACACACACACACACACACACACACACACACACACACACACACACAGCCTCGCCCTCACTAGTTAGCGTTAAACAAGAGTTTATAAGGAATAATTAATTAATAGTTAAGAAATTAATTAGTATTAAACAGTTATCACAAATGTTAACCTGACCTGCCCAAACTTTAACAGTAGCTGTTTAACTTTTAAAGGTTTTCCTATAGCGCCATCTGTTATTATTAAGGAAGCTGCTAGCAGCTATGACTAAAACGCTAAAATGGGAGCTAGGCACCAAATGTCAGGCAGCAAGTGAGTCCTGCCCATCTTAATAATGCCCAACATTAATTTAACAGGATAACACAGTTATTTGTGTCTAAAAAGTGTTACATTTCTTTTAAAGTCCCAGACAAGAAGCAGAGAAATGTGTACCAGCAACTAGACAGAAACAGTGACAGCCTAGCTTACCTACTCTAGTTAAAAACATGGTGCCAAGTCCCCCTAGAGCAGGGGTGTCAAACTCAAATACACAGTGGGCCAAATTTTAAAACTGGAACAAAGTCGTGGGCTAACATTAATATTTATTGAAAAAAAAATCTTCCTCCAGATATAAAAATGAATCTTTTCTTATGGACTCAAACACGTTTTGGTGAAAAACTGAATATGGAACAAGCAAAGCTTAATACTAAACAATATATATATTAGCTGTATAATACCAGTAGGCCAGCTCTAATAGTAATTTGGTATGGCTTCGCGGGCGAAATGTAATTAGGCTGCGGGCCAAATTTGGCCCGCGGGCCAAAGTTTGACACCTATGCCCTAGAGGCACAGCACTAGCTTAGATAACGTAAATATTGTTTTTCCCCACATAATATTGAAAATGATTATTGAGTATTTTTCTTGGGTATCAATATCGAGTTTAAAATTCTAGTACTGTGACAACTCTACTTCTTTCACATTTTCCATATCCAAAACAAGTGTATGATAAATATTTAAGAGTAGAATAGGGAGTTTTATTTATTTATTTTTCTTTTCAGATCTCCTTCCAGAGCCTCAGAACATATTATACAACTGTTTTAGTTGACTAATACTTCTCTTGACTAGTAAAGTGAATGTGTAAAATTGCTCAAATGCTTCGATGCATTCAATACATAACACGAAAAACTATGAAATCTCCCTAAATTCGTCTCTAAATGTCATCACTACACATCCAATAACAGAGAACAAAACACACCAAATCCATTCCCGGCCCAATGCGCAGTTGTCAATTTGAAAAATAGTAGCAGGAAGGCTGTTCTAAAATCCCTCGTCACGCAGGCATTTTAAGGGAAAATGTAAAAGCCTTGCAGCAAAGGTCAGCACTACCACAGGATCAATTTGTTGTTAAATTACAATTTAGACCAAATCAAGAATAATGAATGCAAGTGAAGGCTCATCTCTTAGTAGCATAGCCAAGCCTAATGCATCTTTCTACCAGAGGAGTGTTAGTGGCATTACACGGCTTACCCTCTACCCCATTATCCTTCTCAAGCAACAGTAAGTGTGGAGAGAGAGGAAACGGGCAGAGTGACCAGCTACTCTGATGGAAATTGATAGCGCCCACAGCTGTGGATATTTCTGCTGTTGCTAATTCATATCTTCACTATCTCAGATGCTCACAAGACACATGCATGCTTTCCAGGCAAGGATCTGTTCATATTACCTTTTTATTGTATCGCCCCGCTGACACTGGGCACCTCAACACAGGCAGAGACCAGAATAGGTTAAATTTAACCCTTTAACTCAAAATAGCCAAAAAATATAATCTGTTAATTCACTGATATCTTTGAAGGCAAAAGTTGGCAGGAGTGACATTAACCTTTGCCTAAGAGGTTAGATTTTGATTCCCACATTGGACTTATATTTTCACACTTTTAAGACATATTATATTTACACTTTATTTTACACTTTGTTGTCAGTGTTTGGTACCATTTAAGACATGCCTTCTCTGCAATATGTCATATAACACCTTCTTACAGTCAGGGAACGTACACGGCACTTGAAGGAGGCACAAGAGAGCACAAATACATCGGACAAACTTTAGGAGCTTAAAATATAAAAGCAGACAGATTTTGGTGCCACTGGATACAGCCAGGCTAACCTAATTCCAGTGTTTGACCTATAATCTAAGTAGCTGCTGGATGTACCATATTCTTTACTGGGCTGATACAAGAGGGGTGATGGTGTTGTTATCAAACCCTTTGTAAGACAGTGAGGAGGAAAATTTTCTGAAATGGTAACATTTTGAAAAGAACCTAATCAATCAAATTGTGATGTATTGTGCCTAGCTGCATATTTACTTCAGGCAGATGGCAGGTGGATAATATAGTCCAACTCAGATATTTCCAAAGAGATAGATGAAAAGAGAGGATTGTGCGAGCAGATGTGCTCAGGGGTCTCTCAATTCTTTTACATCTTGTGGACTGGAATGATCCAAGAGGATAATCAGAAAAGCTTATACAGAATTCTAATAACCTTAATCCCAGGGTAGAAGATATCTAGGATAGTATTACAGATGTAGAGTCAATCTTTTTTTTTTTTTGATGCAGGAGTATTAGTCCAAGCAGAGGAATTAAGAAATTAATGTAAACTTCAAGTTTGTGTATATATATATATATAGGCTCAGCATATTTGTAACTTATTGCGACAGGGCTCATAGCTTCATGCTGAAGCGAGATATGCCAACGCTCACTACGCATCTGTTCTAAGAAAATGTGCACAGCAGTTGCTTAAAGAAACTAGTTGCCGCAGCTGCCACTGTTGACGTGTGGCAAATCCCTATCTGAAGAGTGGCTCTTAAGCTAAAGTTAGAAAAAAAAACATTAATAAAGTGCACTGAGCATTAACCACAGCTAAGCTCTTAGTACTGTTAACATTAAGCTACATCCTTTTCCATTATAAGTGGCAAAAAAAGACAAAACTATACAAAAATGTCACGAAGCAAAAGTGTAAACCAGTGATCTGTTCTGACTGAGTTACCATTTGAATCCCATTTTTATTTAATTTGTAGTTCATATTACATTTTGTTTGTTTGTTTTTTGGACTCAAGAAGACGTTTTAAACATTATGCAGACTGCCTCTTGAACTTCTACACATGATGTAGACTGGATTACCATAAAGATGGGTTCATTTGTGCAACCTTTACTCTCTTTTGGGAAGTGATGAAAACTCTCCCTGAAAACTGATTTGTCTTCCCTCTATCGCCGGAGTGATGGATTTCAAATTACGGCGCAGCACTTTTGCCTTGTTTTTAGCATTTCAGCCGCCGCTCGTGACTGACGACACCCAACCAGCAGCATCAAAGGTAAATTATGTTCAAAGTGAAAATATCATCTACAGTCTGGAATCTAAAGAGTTTTGCTTCTAAGCAGTTTTATTCCTGCATGAAGGTGAGAACCAAGGCAGAGATATGTGATCAGTTTTGCCTCTCTCTCTCTGTCTGTCTGTCTCGGCTCACTTATTTTAAAACCGTGGGACAGGGTATATGGCCTCGGGAGAGGCAGAAGTACCCTTTTGGTTCTATATCTGTTTGAGGGTGCTCAAGTCATCCAGACTATATAGAAAATGCTATGAATTGTATTATGGAAACTGAAATATATTTTTACACCAAGGTATTAAAAGGTCTCCAGTGGTGAAAATAAGGAAAAAAATATATGTGTGGAACACCTCATATCTGCAAGATCTCATACACATATGAGATAATATTGCATAATCAGGGTAGTGATTGCATGTCAACAGAACAGCAATATGTTATGCATTTTATATACTGTAACTTCCATATGCCAGCTTAATATGCTCCTGTAAGAAACATGTGGTGTAGCTCAGTTAAACACAAGTTTGCATGTGTGGGTGTCTGTGTGTGTGACATGGAAATTTGAATGTGTTTATTTGTGCTGTAGGATGAATCCCGTTAAAGGAGGAGTTTGGTGTCAACGAATTTCACAAACACCCTTTGACAGTCAGGAGCAAATGTATTTAAACAAGGCAAAAATCCTACGGGAAAATCCCTCTAATCTTTTGATCCCGATATCTGTCTTTGGAGTCAGAGACAGCAGTATACTATTAATCTGCTTTTGTCTGAGTGAAGCTGCAGGAGGCCTCTAGACAAAATGACACTTTCAGAGATACAGTACAGTCACATGTTGGGTTTTTTTGTTGTTGTTGTTTTTTTAAGCAATGACAGACATGCCCGAAAGGGAGTGATCACTCAAATTACAAATTCATCTTCCTATGAAATCTATATTAAATGTGAACATGAGAAAAGCTGCTGAATTCTTAAACCGCATTTTCACATTGGGGCCATTAATATAAATCAACTGATCAAATGATAGTGCTGCTTTTCTAGTCTCAAACGCAAGCTTCTTTTTGAATACATTATATTTGCTTACTTATATTTTTCCATTTGCATTTAAAAGTATTTTTATATGGCTCGTCATAAATTCTCATACGCACCTATCTGCGCATAGATGTGAATGAATCGCTGTTGTTGTTTAAAGCTGATCAAAACTGATGTCAAATGAAGATATTTGCCATATTAAGCCAGTACTGTGTAAACAAGTATATTGAACTGAACTCTGTCTGGACATGCCCAAAAACAATGAAGGTATCACCAAGTCTTTAATCATAATTTGCACATTTGCATTTTCTACCACTACAATCTTCTGGTCTCATTGATTTATTTTGCAGTGTACCTTTGCATTATTGTTAAATACTCAATAACATGCTAGTTTTCAATCAAGTTACCCATTATTGCCATGTGGACTTCTCCACTCCACTGTTGCTTTCAAAATGTTAATTTTTTTCAAGAGGATACAACTTGGCTCAAAGTATGCAGTACGGGCTTTAGGCGAAAAGTCAAAGCGTAAAACAAACAGAAACTTCACTGTGAATTTATTGAGTTCCTCATCCAGAAGCAAATAGATAGTGTTAAAAAGCTGCCCTACCTGCTGCCACAGTGGCCCTGGCATAGAGGGCAGCCAGATTTTGCACTAAAATATTGCTCAGCACCAAAACACAGAAGCCTATCCGTCTTCAAGTAGTATAGACTCAATGACAGACCAGACCAACTCTTTAGTAGCTTACATTGTGTTTATCACCAATCCAAGGTGCCTATACATCCAAACCTAATTAAAGGGTAAAAAGTTGTTGATAAAACTCATTGTCTTTGTCTCTTTGCCAAAGACACAACTGCTGCTGCTTCTTCTCTGCTGAATGGGTCAACCCTCTGCAAATGGCTGTGCCATATCGATGCATTATTCACCAGTGCAATCAACCAAAGCAAACACTGTAATTACATTAGGACTGCAATAACAAACACAAACTGTTCTAAAGTCTCGGGCAAGAATCTCGACTGTAGACATTCACATGCACCACAAGAGCTTATTCCCAGTGACGTTACAGCAGGTGATAGTCACAACTGTCATATGTTATGCAAAACACAACCTCTGGTGTAACCACGGGATAGAGCCACACATCTGAAATCTTTCTTGGATATTTTAGTAGACAATAATATGGCATAAACGAGCATAAGACAGATCTAGTCCCAGAACCAGTGTCATTTTTTTTTAATTAAAAAAAGGTTCAAATAATGCACAAATATGCATTTCATATAAATTAACCTGTGATTCAATCGACTGAAGGAAACTAATTTTAATTAGACATTATGTTGATAATTAAACTTTCCAGATCAGCACAGACAGTTCATTAGAGGTTGTACAGTATTATAAACACAAGTAACGTTGAGCTATTTTCAGTGGCTGCAGACAGACTGGGATCACACTATTACCTGTGGGAAGATTGCCAGGAAAGGTTTCACTGCCACTGCCATGTCTATCCAAGTTATATCTTGGGGATGAACCTGGAAACTGAAATACTAATAACCAGGATTCAATTTTAAGGTAAAAAAAGAGCTACAAAGAGTGTGACATGGATAAAAAAAAAACAAGCAAGCAAAACATATTGTGCATCTACCTAAATGAGCATGTGAATAGTGTATCTCCTGCGTGTGTTGTGTTGCAGTACTTTCCTTCTGTAATGAATCAGTAATGCACAAATCTGTTTTGACACTCTTGTTTTGGTGAATTAAAACCGTCACAGTTGATGATTGTTCAAAAGTCAAAACAGGTTTGACATTATTTCAGTTACTGTAGGCTACAGTCATTTTTGGTACTGCGCCATCCTGTAATAGAAGCTTAATAAATGCGCTTATGTTTTGTGACTGTTTGTCCTATAAGTGACATTAGTTTCAAGGATGTCTAACTATATTTTCACCTAGAAGCCTAGAAGCAATGCTATCAGCTAAAATCACAATATGATAGTGCAAGGCAATCACAGTTACTCACTGTACCCGGATAATGTGACTTATCTTTTAAATTACATAATACACAAAGTGACAAACAAAATGCTGTGCAGTCTTACTTGGGGTCTGCCCTACTTTTTTTCTTTCTTTTTTTTTTGTACCAGGGGAGATTTATGGTTGGTTAATGTACGATGAGATAAACAACATGATTCCATTTTATCAGGATAAAATATGGAGCTATGCAATGCATCTATGTTATTTCTTTAATGAGAAACAAAAAGGGCATACTGACCATCGAAAAGTGCATTTAAATAATTGTTTCAACCGATCAAAGGGATTTGTGTTTGTGTGCGTGTGTGCATTTGTAAGTGTGTGAATTGGAGAGAGAGAGACCGAGGAGAAAGAGAGCAGGAGAGAGAGAGTTATGTGCACACTTGTGGTTGGACAGAGGAGAGTTGACAGGTCCGGTGGCAAATCCTATAATCCTTTCATCTGATCAAAGTAATACAACAGCTTTTAGATTATTTAATGGAAGGGTAAATTTTAAACTTCAATGTACTTTATAGTTAAATCCATGTATGCACAATAGGTAAATTTGCAGAAGCTTTAAGAACGAATTTCGATATGTTAGTATATGCACTTTTATTTCTGTGTGTGTGGATTTTTTTTCCCAGAAGTGTTTTTGGTACAGTAGAACACTAGCTTCAAAAAATATTTTAAATCTCTGGTGTGATTTAAAAACTAAATAAATAAATAAATAAAAATCTTGCACACATTTTCTGCTGTGGTTTTGACTTACCTCCTCACTAAAACTCAGAATGGTGAGGAAGCAAGAAAGAAAGCATGTGTGTTTAATATGGCTGGGAAACATTCTCTGTACTTGCCACAAAACATACTATCCTGCAAAGGTACAGTGCAGCATTCTTTATTTCAGAGGGACTTAAGTAACACAAGTTCATAGAGTTTCAGCGCAGTTGATAGTAGGAGTTAAACCTGAAGCACTACAGTCATTTTTCACTGCAGTTAGCATTATCAAGTGTTATATGTAAGTGTGCTTACAGTTAATATAAAATGAGGTCAGCATGGACCAACAGTAGTTTAGCTATCAGATAGTAAATGTCAAATAATCCTTTTTTTCAGGCAAACCTGATATTTAGACTTTAAGGTAAAGGGAGATTTTGTTTGTTTGCTTGTTTTGTGGGATTTTGTTGAGTTTTTTCCTCTTGATGTGATACATCAAAAGCTAACATTTTTAGCTCTTGAACTCATATGTGAGGGAAATGTAGAAGTCAGTTATTTTACTTTGGAGCTTCTTGAGACTGAATAATCTGTCATTATTTATATAGTATTATAGCTGGCCTAATCAAATTTTGATATTTAAAATGAAACAATAATGCATAAATTAAAAAAAATAATTTAAAATGATGACCTCACATATAGTTACTAGCCAAGCCCATAAGGTCCGCAGACCACAACTTGAATGTTTTAAGTCAGTTTTACTCACTTTGGCTCTCAACAGCTGCAGGGAACTGGTATAAAAGCTATGCTGAACCCAGTACTTGCTCAGCAGCAAACAGAAAACAAAGTAACCAGTGAACATAAAACAGAACAATTTCTTCTATTTGATGGTTAGCCAGAAACATAACTCTAAATGAATACCGAGGCTAGATCTGCAGAATGAGTCATTATAAAGTGTGTGGTAAATTTTTGCCAGCATAACTAGAAATTGTGTTAGTTAAATGCAGATTAGCCATTAAAGGCATCAGGAGAAATCCAGGTGTTCCAATCCCATTCTGGAGTGCTTGACAGCCGGTCATGGTGATGGTAGAGGTTTGCCTTGAGGGTTTTCAGAGGTTTTCTCTATGAAAGGATGTACCTGTGACAAAGTCTGCATAGGGACAAGGCGGCGTTAGATAAAATGTGGACCTTGCATCTATTTCCATCAATACTACCTAAATTATTATTATAATGATGTGTTTTCACTATTTAAATATTTATTGCTTAAATGTGCTTTGTAAGAAGTCCAAATAAGTATTGTTTGTTTTATGAAATTATTTGTTGTTTATAGACCTGCAAAACCCCAGAGTCCTTCAAATTTCACAGATTTAATAAATCTAGCACTAATTAAAATCATTAAATGCTTATGAGTAGGTATATTAAAGCATTCTATATATATTTATGCAAAACCCCATTCACAGAGACTTAAAAACCAATTGGCGACCATCTGGCAACCACTGGTCACAAGGCAAAAATGTGTATTCCCTGACTGGATGCAGGTGGTTACTGACAATCACTAAGAAATGATTGTTAAAACCATATTTATGCAGAACTAGACCACATGGTAACCACCTGTTGCTAGGGAAAATGTGTATTCCACTGACTTTTGGCAAGTGTTCACTGAAGGCTGTTGATAGTCACGAGCATTAACTGCCTCGACAAAAACCTCCCTGTGACTGCTTTGGCTAGTAGCAGGCTTCTGTAGTCACTAGCAGCTTGCACAGAGGACAATGGATTCGTTTGCCTCACACTGTCTCAAGTTTTACTACTGTTCAAGGAGTAAATGCAGAGTATTTGCAGATAAGTCGGCATCTTACATCCAAATAATGGGTGATCACAGCAACCGCAAGGAGGTTTTTGGTGTAGCACTCTCTTTGCAACCAATTTCATCCAGAAACAGCTAGCAACCTCCAAAAACCACTTATTAACTCACATCAACTGCTCTCAAGCCCTGTGTGACTGAGATCTAATCGTGTCATTAAGGTAAGATTGGTGGAGTAACCATGGGCTGGCTGGCTTGGTATCTGGCTTCCATGTAACCCTCGATGTTGCCACCACTATATAGTACCAGATCAATGGATTCACTATAGACAATATATTTACCTGATGATGTTGTGCATCTGCTCTTGAAAAAACCCTTTTAAAGTCATTGTTATAATCATAAAATTATAAACTATACTTTGTAATAAACGGTGTGTGCTTGTAGCTTCAGGGCTTCAGTTCAGTAACTTGCAGCACGAATATACACTGTGGGTTATAAAGTTTTGAGACATTGCCTATAAAAAGCAAATGTGATATTCTGCCATCCCCTTCAAGGTTGTCTCCTTGTGCAATGATGCACTGCTTCCAGTGCTCTGGCTTAGAGCACTTGCTGGAAGGGCTTGTTAGTGTATATTTGCAATTTCACCATGAACCTCAAACTATGAATGAGAGCAAATATCAAACAAACAGTATCCAACATCACTGCTGACAAGTTATTGTCCAGAATAAAATAAAGACAGTCTTCAAAGGAAAAGACTTCAGTCACCAAGTCCTCAAAAGGAGAATCAAGTCAGGACCACTGAAAGACAATTGTCAGTTTCTTTGTTTGCTGTAAATTTGCTACCCAAGGTAGGACTGCCTATAACTGCCTAGATTATGCTGCAGCACGCTGACACATCTCAGGGAGAACTTTTGGCTCAAACATCTGCTTCTTTCTCCCTAAAATTAAATGTACTTTTCAGTGTTGCAACTTTGACACAGTGAGCGAGGTCAAGCATGACTCGGAGATGTACAAGCAAGTGGTCAGAATTAGCTGCTCAAAGGGATTACATTGAAGGGAATAGCAAATTCTCCATTCAGGACAACTCGTGAATTTAATAAGTTATTTGTTATTATCCCTGCTCTGCAATTAAAATTAGAAAATTAGTAGCCATCTATCAAATCAAAGAGTTTTTGCTTTCAGCTTTTATTTTTCCTTTAGATATCTTCCCCCTAAGATACAGACACACTTACTAGACTATGTTCACCCCATCAAAGCCCCTGTATGGCTGTATGTACAACATATTTTTAAAGGATTTTTCATTATTAGGAAGCTTTCAACTTGTCACTATAATCACTCTGATTGCTACTGCTGCGATATACTTAATACACAAACATCTTTCGATAATGGCTGCTCATCGCTCATGCAGCTCATAGAAAAATAAACAACACAAACAAGTAGCTATTGTATGTGTATAAAACTATTAACACCAGTAGCCACCCTGCTGTGCATATTAAAATCTCTTCCCCCGAATTCTCAACTAATGAGACACTTACACACACACACACACTCACACACTCACTCACACACACACACACACACACACACACACACACAAAGAAAATATAGATGTATTGTATAAAATTATCAAACACAGTTTTAAAGTAATTATTTAATCCCTAAACACTGAAATATGAATCTGTAAATTAACCACATAGATCAAGGAATGTTAGATTACAAATGAATCCTTAAGGTAGAATGAAGTGGGTTCATCATCATTTTTAATTTATATAAACCATTGTTTTTGTTTTTAAAGATATTTAATGATTTGTTTTGCAGGGATTCTAAAATACTGCATTTGAAGTCTCCATGTATAGAACTTCCAAGTCCCAAAATTCCAAAAATCTGGCAAATTATACATTAGCCTTACAAATGTTGTGTGTTGGGAGTTTTATAAATCAACTCTTCCAATAAATACCAATAAATTTGAACTTCAGAGATAGTATCAAGGCTAAACTAAATTTATGAACGTAATTTCTAATTTGCTAATGTATTACTTTTTTTGTTAAAGAGTTGTATCCTGTGATAAGATAATAACTTTAAGATTTAATCAGTGCCCATGCATTTTGTATAAAAGAATCCCAGCTTTCCCCAAGACGGGCCTTTTGTCAGGCTGCATCCAGCATGAAATGAGAAAAAAATATGGCTGCACACAATCGCTAGCTTTTCGTCAGCTTAGGGAAACTGAAATAATAAAGCTATTTTGAATTCACAGCTCTTTTTGGCGCAGTAGTAAGAAAAATGGTCAAAGACACATTAATAAACCCAAATGAGAGATTCCCTGAATAGATACTTCTTTTGGATTCATTTTTAAATAAAAAAAAAAAATCTATCTATGTACTGAAATGTAATTTACAATACTGCAAAAAAAAAAAAAAAAAAAAAATTAATTAAAATTACAGCAATACATAATGACACTGTTACAATCAAAGAATTTTGATTATAGACTGTTGTCTGCTCTGAAAGAAGCAGAAAATGGAACAATAATGACATATTTCAAGATATTCACTGTCGCATTCTAATTGTGGATCTATTTGTATTTTCTTTCTGCAGCACAGCAACACAGCCAACACTACTTGTCATGGATTTAAAGTAGACTAAATAACATTTACACTTAAATGCCTGTTAGTGAACTACAGCAATTATTCAATGTGTCGGTGCATGTGGTTAGTGAAAGGCTATACTACTTCTTGTTTAATTAACACCATCTACAACATCTACAAGACCCGATTAAAGGGAAAAATAAAACATTGTTCACAAAGCATGGTGCTATATGAAGATGTTATGTTTGCAATTTGATGAGAATATCTTATGTGGCAGTAGTAAGTTTTCCAGTAGTGCCTTAATAAGCTCATTGTTAATAAAAGATTTATGTGCCTGAATAAAGATACATGATCTCATGAAATCTACTGTAAATTAGACGTGAGTGTCATTACCGTATTTAAAATAGGTTAAAATAGGTTCAGATTCATCTGTATTTAACTGAGCATGACGAATAACATTAAAAACAGTTAAAATCCCTCCCCCATTGACTGACCAGCAAGCATCCTCCCCCTCAGCATCACAATAAGCTGCCAACCTGAGGGTAGCATTGCACTAAATACTCTGAACACTCATACGTTTTCCTTACAGACTAGACAGAGTGATAGTATTCTCGCTACCTCAAAGAACCCTGTGTTCTCTTTGTCTATCAGTTTGCACGTTCTCAAAACCTTTTTATTCACCTTCATTATCCTGCTGACTTTTTAGCAGTTAGTATTAATAAATACATTTTGCACATGGTTCTGCTAAAGGTCATAATTCAGTTATTTTACATTTGCAATTTTATTTTGTGTTTTCTCAAAAAAATCATATGGATACAATGATTAGATACTAGATCGAATATACTCTCATCACTGGAAAGATTTATACTGTATGCATTCAATGATGTCATTCCTGTTTACTCAGTCAGGCACATAGATGATTACCCCTGCTCTTCCATTTGAAAAGTATGTCATTGGAGATCTTTCATAGGTCAACCAATCCCTAAAGACCTATTTGATAAGAATGGCAGACACCTTTGGGGATGAAGAACACCAGAATGTTTTGCTAATGAGGCCTAGCAGGAGATTCAGTCTTTCCAAACAGCTGTATTGCAGATCAATGGCACACATCATACGACTAAGGAAAACATATGGCTTTAGCCAAATAGAGGAAGGGAATGCGTAATTTTATGGAGGATAGTAATTGAAACAGCCAAATTATGAATAACTTCCTGTTGACTGTAAAGGCTACACTGGACACTTTGTACTGAATGTATGATTCAGATTAAATCAAAGCCTTACCTTCACTGCAGTCCTTTCCTTGGAAGCCTGTCCGAGAACAGTCGCACGTTGGCTCGTTGTTAATTAAACTGCAGACTCCTCCATTTAGACACATGTTGGCTGTACCACAGAGGTCATTTAAGACACCCTCACTGTTAATCATTACAGACTCCGTGTTGTTGACCTTTATGTCTGTTATCCATCCAGTAAAAGGCAGCTGATCCTTGACCGCAGCCGATGTCAGACGTAGTGCAACAGATCGTAATTCCGGTGGTATTCCACCAACAAACAAATGGCTGAAAACAGTCATATCCCGTCTTTTAGACTTCACCTCCACCCACTTTATCTCATTGTCCACCATTAGGGTAGTGTTCTTAAAGTTTCTCCTTATAGTGACTGTGTGCCATTGGCTGTCATTGACCGCTGTGTCAGATATAACAGTCGCAGGCTCCGCACAGAAGATGGAGAATCGAAGGCTGAGTTTACCATTCAGTATGAGGAGCTCTAGAAAGTCACAAAATCCCTCATCATCAAAGTAAACTAGCAGCCCATGGGAACTCCTTGTTTTCATGTTGAAGCTCATTTCACTTTCGCAACATGCATTCCACACTGGAAATCTAGCCCACTGACCCTCAGCACCTGTAAATTCTAGACAAGTGCCTATTTCTACAAAGCAACAAATGAGCAGCCCAACCCATATAATATGGGCAACATGTGGCTTTGGTGAAATCATTGTTTGATTTCAAATTATGTGGGCTGAAGTTAGGACTTACAGAATTCAATGTACTTATAAGGACTTTAGCTTAAGGGGAAAAAAATAAGCTGGGTTGACTGTGAGATAGTAGACTGGCATGTAACTGACTGTCTACATGGACATACAAGTGTAAACTGATGCATTGTAAGACAAAAGATTAAATGCTACAACTCTAATATGTTTGCATATCAACAGGCTTGGCCAACACTTGTATCCTGGAGCAAACACCATTACCTCATACAGTCCAGGCCACTGGCCAAACCTCTCACTGTTGTCGCCAAAATAGTTTGAACTGTTTAAAGGTCCTCTCTGCCATGGTTATTTAGAGCAAAGGGACAGAGATTCAAATATCCACTGGGCACACTCGGTCTGATTTATGTAATTACGGAACAGTCCCTTCTGGTGCCAGTTAGTGTGTGCACGGTTTCACTTGAGTTGAAATGGCAGCTTTAATCTTCATGTTCATGCCAACATTCTTTGGCGGGTAACTGGAAGCCTTGCTCAGGGCTTTTCACCCTGCATTCTCTGTAGCAAAGAGAAAAAAATGCCATATGGAGCCACGTTGGCTGATAAGCTCAGCAAAAGAAGCAGTCTGTCTGTCAAGGCAGTCCCCAGACTCAAAGCTCTCTGCAAAAGAAAAGCAAATTTAATGTAGCATCAGTATTTCACCGTATCCATGTCCAAATCCACTTTGGTCAAAGCCTTAATCAAAAACCAGTATTAATGCTGTGATAAGGCAAAAAGCACAGCTAGTCAGGGACTTATATCCAGTGAGGCCTTTGTTACAACAAACACAAGCTATGTCATTAGATTAAGATCACTAGGGCTTTCCAGGAAGCAAACGGCAGCTCTTGACAATATCAGAGAATAGACACATTATTTGATCTTAATGACCAAGTAGGAAAACAATATCTGTAATATTCTCGTTAAAATGCAGTCCTTTCATAATGAAATAGTCACGCAATCTAAAGAGAAAAAGAAATACGAGTAAATTATAATTTGTGATCTAAAGAAAAAAAGATAGAAAGAAATCACGCCCAGCGGTCGGCATTAATAAAACAAATTATAAAGAAAATCTCGGTCACGCAAATAAGAAAATAGCTGCCTTACGTCGTTTTTTCTTTCTCTTAATGAGAGTATTACTTTTGCTTGTAAGCGTTAAAACTTCTGCAATCGTTTTATCAGCAGCATTCCGATATAGGCTCCCCTGTCCAGTTCTAATTTGAAGCCCTAACAAGAGGAAAAAGTGCGTCATTTGATGCACAATGGTCGGTCTGTGTAAGTCATACCAGCCGGGCTTCCACTGGGTCTCAGTCAGAACCCAGAAAATGCTCTTCATACTATGTGCTTTGTCCCTATTTTTCACACGGAGTTTGAGCCAGATCCCGCTTTTCCTTCAAATACCAAAAGGAGCAGAATAATGCAATAAAACGAAAACAAAAATAGTTAGTCGATTCTAAAGGTCCGCAATTAGTTTGCATTTCAAGTAAAGAAGATGAAGGGGGGGAAAGACACTCTAACCACTGCACTCTAACCGCTGCACCGCTGTAGATCTGATTTACTTGCCTGCACTTTCCACAGACTGGAGCATCTTATCAATAGACTGAAACTGTGATGAAGATCAGTACGGCGTGTTAATGATCATGCTTAAACTATTAGATAGCATAATCCTCGTCTGAACTGATATATTTTGCCTTTTCGCCGTCATCATCTCATCAATAACATGCCCCATATCCTGACATTTGCCATGCACGGCAGCTGCAACGGGCTCACTATAATAAGTGTGTTATTTTATGTCCATGCGGCATTTTTATCGAGTCGCTCACAACTACAACAATTCTTCGGTAAACAATATGAGGCGCCATTATTACCTTTGCGCGTGCACCTTTACTTCTACGGGACCCTTAATAGTTGTCACAAGAGAAGAAACGCGATTTCATGCAAGGCGCCGCGGACTGAGCTCCTTTAAACCAGCACTGTCCATATTTTGTCTCTTTGAAATCCAATGCTCCAAATCCTCTTTAGCGAAACCTCCACATCAAGATCTGCTTTCAAGTGAATCGCAGCATCAGCCAGAGAGACAGAGAGAGAGAGAGAGCGGAGAGAGAGAGAGAGGGGGGGGGGTTAGGAGAGAGAGCGAGAAAGACGGGTCCACTTTCACTCTAACTCCTAAAAAAAATCTCACAGGTTTAAAAATTACCTTAAATATTCAGTCCTCCAAATGTATTTTCTGCTAATAAAAACACAACAGAACTACAAAGAAAAAAAAAATCTAACCCACGATGTGGTTAGTGGGAAGAAGCGCGGGGCGAAAATCCAGTTATCTTTGTGGAAGAGAAGGTGCAATCTGGTTTCCCTGTTGAGCTTATCCAGCGACTGTCAGGAGCCACAGACAGAGAGTATCACGTGTCTCTTCGTGATGTCTAACGGGGAGGGGCTGAATGCAGTACCGTGGACAGCGCCTCTGCCTACACAAGCATCCATCCACGGACATTTATGGCACACGCAACTTTGGAGCTAAACCTCGTGAAACAGATGCGCTTGATTAATCGACGCGCAGAAGCGGTCAAGGATGGTTTACACACACGAAGTGATGTCTTTAAAGCAAACTAACCGTGTGTATATGAGTGTGTAGCTTACAGGCTGATCTTAAAATCGATTTTTTTTATTGAATTATTGCTGCGGATCAAGCGTAAAGATCGTGAATACGGCTAATCAGGGGCTGTCACTTTAGTTGTTATTAGTAGATCAAACTGAATCCGGATCCAGGGGTGTTTAATGCTCATTTATCACGCAGCAATTCAATGTACCCTATCAAACTATTTCATCAAGTAGCTCACATTCACTTTTTTATGCCTGTATATTTCATTTCATTTAATTTAATTTATTTAATTTATTTATTTATTTATTTCACACTTGGTACAACAGATCAAACAAACCAACCACACTTTCTATCAATAAAGCACTACAACCATGTGTGAAAAGGAGCAGGAAGAAGAAAATCCACATATTAAAAGTCCACTGTACGTGACGTCGTCTACTGTATTTTATATTGTAATGGAAATAGCATTTCATACTATTTTTGAGTTCTCTGAGTGAAAGCTAAATATCTGTTTTGACAGTTAAGCTGATATAATAAACCAAAAATTCTAACGATGAATGTCCTCCCTGACAATAACTACTGAAAACACTATACTGCTGGACACTGGCAACAGAGCAGAGTGTAATTGCTGGTGTGTAAATTACAGGCATGCTAGCACTACAGGTTGTTCTCAGTGAGGCACATAAAAGTTGAAAAATGAAAAAATAACCACAAAAAAACCCCCTGCTCAGTAGCAGAAAACAGTAAAGAAAAGGTCAGGCATAGCTTAGAATTACATCTTATGAATGTGATGAACAAACATGATAACATTTTTCTGTTGATGCTTGTCTCAGCAGGAGTTGTTGTAATATATTTACACCTAACTGGAGGGTATTTTTCTCTCCTTTTCATAGGAGTTGACGTGTATGAAAATACAAAGAGCTCAGTGCAGATGTGCACTCCTGATTGTGGTGGCGGCCCGCTAAATCTATAGCCCTTGTGACCCTAAAGAGTAGACATTGCTAATGCATTCTGCACCAAGCATGCCTGATGCATGTTCTTTTTTTTTCGACACAAGGCAAGCCACGCACAAGAATTTCAAACCTCGTGTCTGGTGCAATTCTCGTGCAATCAGTCTTTTAATTCATTTCTTGGGTGTTTCATGTGACCGGTAATCTCACACAAAAGCAAAGTGAAAAGCAATAAAGGTGTGAAATTGCATTGTTATCCTTCCACCTTCCTTTGAAAGCATCAAACTTTTTTTTTTGCACTGTTTCCCCAAAATCCCAAAAGCATTTACGTGTATCTGAGACACTGAAAAGTTTAAGGTTGTATAAGGATACGAGTGGGCCTGACTGGTGATGGGGTGCAGATAACTGGTGGGTAAAGCCACTTCAATGGCTTTTAGCATTTTGGTCATATATTGCTATTTTTTTTTAAAAATTATTGTCTTTATTTATATGCACACTACTATTCATTTTCAAAGTTATAGCTGTCTTAAATACGTTACAATAAAGCTACCACTACATACATCCCAGTAAACATTTTGGAACTAGATTGTTATTAAATTATGACACATGACTTACCACATTAACAACATAATTTGAAAAAGTACATTTAAAGTTGCACTGGTCTAAAGAATGTTATTTGAACCCAAACCTGGTCGCTGGAACTCATCCTCAATTTTACAAGAGCAAAAAAAATGTCACGGAGAATGGACTATGTCACAGCAGGATTCAAGGTTTACCAAAAACTGTTGAGGTTACAGCATCGTGCGGGTACTGTGATGACAGACGAAGGAGAAAAAGGAGATAGTGCATTCAAGATTAATAGAGGTTTAAGCTTTCTGGGCCATGCACCAATAAGATAAGAAAGCTTTTGGTTTCATTAATAATAATAGCTCACTTTCTGAAAGTAATCCAACTGCAAAGTTCAAAAACAAACTGAACACTAAAAAAAAGTTATTTCTTAGAAAAAATTCAGTAACCTATTAGTTTTGTTAAGCTTTACTCTCAGTTTTCCTTTTTTTTAATTTGTTTCTGTATCCATTCTTCTTTCCCCACTGCTGCATCTCTTTTTTTAATGTAACTGGATCTCAGGAACCATGACTCACAGCATCCAGACTTTTAAGATTAAGGTTTTGAAATGTCACATACTTCTCAGACATGAAAAATGTAACCAGTGGGACAGATGGTGTTGATATGAAAAAAAAAACACTTTCCATTTTACCGAATACGCTAATCCACCTGTTCATATTTCTTAAATTCTCTTGGCACAAAATCACTTAGCAACTGAAATGTATACTCTGAACCAAACATCTCTGAATGTGAGATTTGTTAGAGCAGTTTAAGCACTATAGGAAACTGTGAACTTATCACTGCATCCTCTTTTCTATCCACGGGCTTGTCGAGGTTTAAAGATACAGACGTGCAGACAGAAAAGCAAAAATCAAAGGTTTAAAATGTAAAGTTCACGAACCAATGGAAGATGTTGCGGTGGTCATCTTTTATATACAGTCTATGGCGTGCGCTTACATGGGCATTGTTTTGAAAACTAGAGCTGCACAAGTACAGGTAAAACATCAAACTCCACAGAAAGCCCTGGATTCAAACACAGATGGGGCATGTGAGGTTTGAAAGTTAACCACTGAGCTAATGTGCTGTCATGTTAACAAATGCCAAAAACACATTAATATGCAGATATCTGTTCAAAGAGATGGAACACCTCTAATCCAAACTAGTTAACAGTGTCTGCAGCCTCAGCCTTTGAGGATTTGATACAACTGTGTGCAGCCCTCTTTTCACAGAACAAACCAGTAACTGGAAGTTAGAGGCAAGTAAAACAGTTTTTCCAAAACAGCAGCAGCAACAGTGATCCCATAATGATGAGGTCTCAGACAACTGTGGAAAGAGAAACGCATATCTGAGAACAGTACAGTAAAGGGAAAAGATTAAGATGGAAAAAAAGAACAAAAATGCAAAGAGGAAATAAAAGTGCTATTTGAGTATAAGGCATTTTCAAGAAAGAGGCAAGAAACAAGAAAACCAGTCAACAACCTTTGTGAGCTGTACATCAAATGAAAGGTTGCTAGAGGAACATTTAACAACATCTCTAAAATATTGTGGAAAAAAATTTGTGGTTTGTTGCTAACAATTGTTTTAATATTGAGTAGAAAATCTTAAATAAATTTTAAATAAACTTGACCACCTGACCTTTTGACATTTTTTATTAATAGTAATCTCGACTCATCAGTTAACAGTTGTGTTCTTGTAAACATGCACATTACTGTCCTCAAAGATCTGAGGAGTGCTGTTTATCTGCCAGTAAAGATCAACACAGACCTTTCCATGCATGTAGTGTAATAACACCTTTATATCACGGTATTATTTCTTAGACTGGATACTTGGTTGGCATTACCTCCGTCATCATATAATCAGACTGATTAGCTATTCCATAGGCCAGAAACCACATGCTTGCTCTTTCACATATAGAAAAAGAGTAAAACAGATTATCTGTGAAAAGCAAACAGGTGCATCTTTTTAGGTGACTATAATCTTGTAAGACGAAGATTGTTGCTTCTTGCTTGTGCTAGTCTTGTTAGACTTTTAATTCTCTTTATCATTAAAAACTCCTGTTTTTACCATATGGAATACCATGCAAGGTAGATAATTCACTATCAGGTCCTGCACATGCACACAGGTGTTTTTTTTTTCCCCTTGGATGGTAAAACCTCGTCTGGATGGTAAAACCTCGTCTGTAAGAGGATGTTGGGGGGTAAGTATGATAGATAAAGATATATGATGAAATTAGGGATGATGCAATTTATTTTAGCTTCTCCAGTCTCAGATTTCTGGCATCATTGATGCTGGCTGTAACAGTCACTGTTACAATCATGTCTTTATGGGACACTTTATTTGTGTAAAGGATGTAAGTAGAACCACTCTAACTGTGCAGTGTCTAATTGTGCAAAGGAGATCTTTGCAGGTCATTGGTTTGTCACATAGATGCTGAGTCATTATATCCTGCAAGACACCCCCACTGAGTGACCTCTTTTTGACACTTCATCAGAGTGACTTATGAATAAGGAAGTCTCCTCACATGTGGAGCAAAACTACTGAGCCGGTATGTAGATATAAGGAACCAGAAGAGACATCGAAATAAAGAAATCTGTGCAATTTATATATTTATATATAGTAATTGTACAACAAAATATGCATTTGTGAATTCATTTAATAATTAAAAAATATATTTTATTTATTTAAAAATTACTAAAGGAATTTATTATGTAATAATTTAATAATAAAAAAAACTTTTTATGAATCAGTATTATAAATTGGGTTAATAACCATTAATCAATACTTCAAATCATAAAAAAAGAATGAGATACTATTGGATAAAAAGAACCTAATTTCAAAAAATATTTCTGACATTTAAAATGACCATTTAACTCCTTGAAAATCCATATTTCCTCACTCCATTAACCTTTCAATAAAGTTGAATTCTATTCTATTCTATTCTATTCTATTCTTTCCTGTTAGCTCGCAGATTAGCTAATATATTAGCAAATGAATTAGCTTTGGGATTAGCTGTCATATTCCGAAATCGTGAAGCAATGCAAATTAGCCATGCAAATTAGCCATCCAGTGCAATGTAAGGAGCTCCCTGATTGGTTAGACAGGCACAGGCTGCATGCCTGGATTTTTCTACACTGAGGTTTGTGCCGATAGCTTTGCACCGCTAAGAAGTGTGTGGGTTTGTACAGCTTCAGTATTTACACTCTGTCAAACATGGATATATGCAGTATGAAGGGTCTCAGTGAAATGGAGAGCTAAACCTCCAAGTATACGTCTGTGGACCTGGACTGGCCACTTGTTGAAGGTAACATGCTAACATGGCTAACGCTAGCATCACTGCATATAGCCCTGCTCTTTTAAGATCATGTTACTTTTGAAAGTATTACATTGCAGCAGTACAAGCTAGCTACCCTTTTAGTAAGCTAAAGTATTCACAAATAAAGCTTGAAGCAGCTCAGACTATTAGAAGCAGCACTGAGCCCTGTTACATTCATACACAGTGTTAGACCAGTGGCTGCAACCTACAGCCTTTAAACATGATTAAAATGATGTCTGTAAACACATCAGTCCAGATGTTACCACATTACTTTCTGTTAGTTAGTGTTAAAAGAATTGGGACAAGGTGATTAAAATAATAGCTGTCAGTTCTTTCATTCCTTATATTACTGCCCTCTGCAGAACCTGGAGATGACACTATTGATTTAACTTCATTTGGTTAAATATGAGCGTGCACACATTCATTCTTGACTGGACATAGATGATGATCAAGGTCCACGTGCACTTTTATTTTTATATGCTTGCTGTGTTTATTAATGCAATTTGAAAATTAATACACAAAACTTGGATGTTTTATGAATTCATCAAATCCCAGCCTCTTAACACAGTATGCTAAATCTAAGCATTGACTTTCCAGTATATTCCAATGAGTATAATTTAAGCATTCACTGCACCTACAGTACCTACACCCAGTCAAATGTCTGGTAAAGATACAGATAATGAAATGAAAGCATTTATCCAGTTTGGTACTTTTCTCTGTATGCCCTGCTTATAAACGCCCTAAATGCTGTGATATATACAGTAAATGAAAATCATTTTGTGGCATCAGACACCCACACAGGAAAATCAGCGCCTGGACTTACGCAGGAGAGATTGCCTCAGCGATGACTGACTCTGTGTCATCGACTTTACCTCCTAATCTCTTTCTCCTTTAAAACACAAAATCACTCAGAAGGAGTTGTGTACATTTACTAAGAAGGAGGTCTGTAACTTGTACACATTTGTGATTTTACTTGTTTTATGAGTTATATTTAAGAAGAGTAAATTATTCATATAAATAGTTTGTGTTATTTATATGAAAAGTGTTTTTCTTTTTTATACACATATCATATCATCATCTTATCATCTTATGATGTCCACTCTAACGTGAGTTCACTGTATGAGTTCAGTTTTAGTCTTCAACTCCCAAGAATAGCAGCTGGCTCAATCATCTTTTTTTCTGTTGATTGACAGAAAGTTTACACTGGTTTTCTTCTGAGAACTGCTGCTAAGGCTGAAAATAAGAGAAACGCCAACTGAAAAAAAGTATATATATTAAAAAACCTCTTGATGGATGAATTACAAGCAAGGATATGCCCAAAAGTTTAGTTCCTCTCGCCTTTTTTTTCCGTGGAAAATTGTTTTATCACTCATCCAAGTAACTTCTTCAGTCTCACAGATGAATGATAAAATGTTTTTCCACTGAAAACCATTGTGTACAGTTGAATTCAATCGACTTTTCTGTTGATTGAATCAGTGTTAGAATCTGAAATGCTCACTGAAGCTGCGAGAAAACAAAGGTTCTTGCAATATAAATGAAACCGACCCCTTTCACGAGTGTTAGTTCTATAACCGATTACAAATCGTCCTCCTAACTCCCAAACTCGTTTGTTGTTTTCTTTTTTAATTTCTACTTTTAGTTGGGCCTTGTATGTATAAAAACTAAGGATTACCTTTGAACAGAATGGGTTTATCTTGCAGCACAACACAAACTTGCCATATTTTATCAAATTTTAAAGCGCTTAACTGAGCAGAATGAAGGTGCAGAAAAGCACCAAAGTGTAATTTCTGCATATGACACATGGTCTCAGACAAATCATACAGGACCCACCTTTTTGTAGCTTGCCATCACCAGTGTATGAATGTGTGTGTGAATGGGTGGATGACTGGATGTGTGAAGTGCTTTGGGGTCCTTAGGGACTAGTAAAGCGCTATACAAATACAGGCCATTTACCATTTTTTCAAAGACTCTAAACTTTTTTATTATAAGTTGCTACAGCTGTAGAAAAGGGCAGATTTCTGGCTGACCTTAATCAGTGGTCATTGCTCTTGCTTTGGAACTGCTGCATGGAGGATGTAATAATGTTTATGATAAGTGGTAAGGTTTGTGTCCTTGTCAGGATTAAAACATCCTCAGCTTCCAGGTTGGGAAAAGTGGAACAGAAGATATTCAAATACATCTCTCCACAGATGCTGTAACAGTGTGTTAAAAACACTTGCAGGTGAATTACATCACTGATTGACATCCATTTACTTAAAAGTTGCTGATCAGTGAATAGCTGGAATATATAGTTTATAATTTCAACAGTGTACTGTATAAAATAGAACCATATATGCCAGATGTGGTCAGATGCTTGTGTGATTTTCACAGAACACTACAAAACTGTTTTTATTGAGTTTAATTCTTTTTTGTGAACTTTGTGAAGTATTTTTTAATGGATTAATAATTCGTTTTGAAGAATGTATTAATAACTAGTGTTTTTTAAACTGAATCATTAAATAATAATCTGTAAATATATACAATAAAAATTATTTGTAAATGGATTTACAAATGCATATTTTATTGCACAATTCAGAATTCTTTATTTTGATCCATGTGACTCTTCTGGTCTCCTGTATGTAGATGCCCAAAATCTCTGGCCTGTTCAGCCATCATTAAAAAGAAACACGTGGAGGACAGAAGCAATATTAGGTTTTAAATTAGATGAAAGTATTACCAATTATGCCTCAAAACATTGTGAAATTCTGCAATTCCATTTCACAGAAAACTTGTTTGGAGTCTGAATCTGGTTTGGATCCTTTGTTGATCACGTTTTCTTATGCTGCAATAGCTTGCGTTCAGTTAAGCTGATTATGAGAGTAAAGCAACAAGTGTGTGGTTTTGGATGACCAGTTTGACATCAACAATTCACCTTTTGTCTTTTAAAGCAATCTTTTAACTTTACTAATAAACAGTGAAGCAGCTGGAATCAGGCACAGTGGGCAGAAAAAAGAAATTGTTAAAAAAATAAATAAAAAAGTCGCAACTTGTCTTTTTAGTAAATGTATCCAACACACAGAAGTCCTCATCTCTCTAAAGTAGCTACTTTTTTTTCATAAGGTTTTCACCACTCACCAGCTGGGACCATTTTTCTCTCCCTATTGAGAGCATCTGTATCCCCGAGATTAAAGCTGATTGAATTTAGAAATCTGTATCATTACAGTTATTAGATTAGGAGAGAGGGAAAAGGACACTGCAACTCTGAATTTAATTTCAGAGGAATTAATGAAACGTAGGAGTGTGGACCACAAAGAGCTGGTCACATGTACAGCTTGGATGAGATTACTGATTGTATTGACTCTTACATAATGACCCTACTGAAGATGCATGAGAAATGCATTAACATGCCAAAAATCTGATTAAAAGCGAGATTTTAAAGCCTGGCCCAACAGCCTGGAACAAATTGCCTCTCTCCTTATTGACATAAGATCCGGGGATTACTGAATCAATGGATTTCTGATTCTTGCTATTCTTTTTGCATTTTCTGTATTTAAAAAAAATACTTATTTCTTTTCCACAGTTGACAAGCGTTCCAAAGTGTGAAATTAGATTAACAAACATGTATTTTATTAATCCAACTTTCTGATTCTGTGTGAAGATTTCTTGGTTCCTGTGCAACAGGGTAGAAAGGGAACTTTGTAATGTCCTTCTATTGAAAATGTATCTCTAATACCTGGATTATGTGGTTGTTAAAACGACGTCACTTTTACCTGTGTGAACCCCATCACCATCCAAGAGTCACTTATGGTCTTAATATTGCACCAAGACATCAGTACTAGTGCAACAGTATTCTTTAGTATTTCAAACCTTGGAAAAGCAAAAAGTGTGTAATAGATTTCCGATACTTTGAAATGTCTGCATTCCAAATGCTGGTGTCTAAACACGAATCATTAAAGCCACATTTTCACCACAGGCACCAAGGTCTAACTTATGTTCAAATAAATATTATACATCACACAGCAAAAATAAACCTTCCTGTTCAGGGGATGAGTTTTTTTCTTTTTCTAAAAGTGCTGAAATTCTCACCAAATATTATGTGGAGAAACAGCTGTTGCTTCTTCATGCTTCATTGGACTAATTTGCTGAATCTTTGCAGGTGTTTCTACTGCAGTGGAAATTAAAAAGTCCTGGGACTAAAAGGATGGAAAATCGGTTTCCGAGAATGTTAAATTTCCCAAGAAACACACACATGGATTAGATCATGTGCAGAAAAATTACGTGGCTTCAACACTTTTTTCAGCTATCAAATCTAAAAGATTTAGTCTCATTATCCATGTCATTTATTATGAATAAAACACACAGCTTCAAAGAATACTAACCACGTGCACTGGTGTCAACTAGCTCCTTTATCACTCTAGTTTAAATGTATATGTAAAAAAACAGCTTTTACATATTTTTAGAGTATCTTGTTTCACACTGAATCCAATATGAGCTGTTTTCCTGATCTCACGATGCTAGTCCAGCATCTCCCAACAATTTGTGCTATCTCTCCTGAAAGGTTGGGTCAGTAGATCACAAAAGATCCTCTGGAGCAGTCCAAGACTCCTTCTCTTACGAACGATGAAAGATTGACTTTCCTCTTCCGAGTCTTCAGCCGCTGTTATCTGAATCCTTCATGATTACCATGCCATATGCATAAGCAAAAACTCAAGCAGTTGTTTACTTTCAGCATTAATTTGCAATCATGTGTGCATAAGAGTGTGTTTTTATCTAATTTGTTCATATTTCTGTTAAATAATGGATCCTGATAAAAGAGTCCTCACAGGCATTAAACCTTTGCCCTGGTCATATCAGCAAATAGGTATCAGTCATCTGTGGAGAATGCCATATAGTTCCATATTTTTCAGCTTTAAAAATCACACAACTAATGCTTTTGACATTATAAAACTGAACAGGCTTATTTTTGTACCAAAGTGCATCATTACTGCCTTTAAAAAAAAAAAATTCACTTTGTGCCAGTCTGTGTTTCTTGGACCTTTACAAGGTTTAATCAAAACTGAACGCGATTAAGTCTAAATTTATTCCAGACTTTACTGAACAGTGAATTTTAAGACAGCTAATCTTGGTTCATGAGATCTGTATGTGCTGGAAAGGGAATTACAAAGGAGCATCTATATCACTGGCCAATATCTGTAAAGCATATGATAATGTGGAATAATATTCATTGGAGTGCAAGCTGGTGTGAAATGGCCTGATAAGATGAGAATGTTGACACACCTGCTGATCACAAATAGTAATCCCGGCATTTTATGGCAGTTTCTTGGCCTTATCATTAGGGATTGTCGCTACTATTGACATAAACAGACTTCTTACTGAATACAGGCCAAACTCTCCTAAAGTAGAAAAATCGCCTTGAAAACATGAATTGCATTTGAGTTAAAATGTAACTTCCAATTTGATTTTTTAGTGACATTTATTTATACCACTTAAGTTTATTGTACGTGTAGTATACCTACTATATGGGTGGCAAAAAAAATTGTTTTTTAACTAGTTATAAATGACAGTAATCTGTAAGATATTACCACTGTCAGTCGATGCATTAGCATTGTCAAGTGTATATGCACTGGATTCAAGATAGTAGTTGTCACACCAACAGTGGCCGTGCTGATAAAAATATAGGCAATAATATGGTTTTTAAAAATTGCGCACATATGTTATATATTGTGTTTCAGGGTAGATTATAACAAGATAAACTCATTTCTGTTACCCTGCAAACACGGGGATTTCGATTTTCTTTTAAAAAAAACAGCAAAACTCTTATAACAGTATTTGAAGATGTTTAAAGTAGTGTGCTATGGTTACGATTCGAATACATCCCCATGGCAGCAGTGTAACTGGAGTGTAGTCATAAGGGGCCAGCCAGGCACACACACTCACACAGAATCAGTGATTAATGGGCACTGAACTCTGTTGTTCTTGTGCTTAAAGATTTCTTGTCATTCACTTCATTAAACAGTTAGATGAAGTAGTTTTTCAACAGAATTGCCGAATGCACCTTGCTGGAGAAATTCTCATTGAGTACAAGGGAGTATAAACACAAAGATTTCATGGATGTATGAAAGGCAATACAATCAGATATTTTTCTCTACATACTGGCCATAGTTCTCTAAACTTAGTCTTTATTCTTTTTATCTGTTTAGTAAAAACAGATTTGTTACACAATTTTAAATAAATAAATGTTGGTGACCCAGTGTTTCTTTAAAACCATTGGAAGTTAATATCACACTGTGATAGAATCTAAGGGAACACAAATTAACTTGTTGTTTATTCTATGTTGTTACTTGTTAGTAATTTTATGAGTTAATTGAGTGAACGCTGATTTTCTTTTGGTTTGCTTTGTTGTTTGTTTGATTGATTGTTTTCCCATATAAGCTTTAGAGTAGGATTCAGTAAAATCAGACATTAGTTGATCCTGGATCCTTTCAGGGCCACTACAGCCAGCATAGCTGAAATAGCATTCATCTGGTGGTTGCTGTTGTGAAGCACAAGCAAGACCGTGACCATGAGGACAATGACAGCCATTCAATGGAACCACAGCATTACCATTAGAGCAGTTCAACTCTTTGTACATCAAACAGCATGTTACTGTCAAGACTAACATCAGGCAACTACTACTTCATGCTGGTTTAATGTTGTTCAACTAACTTCCAAATAGTATTTTTTTATGCTTATTTGTAAAACAGGCAAAACACACTATGTCATTTTGGTGTCACTAGCTTTACCAGAAGAGCAGTTCACTGTACTTTCTTCTCACCAAGAGGTTAAAGCACTAATGACTGAAGGTACTAAGTAAGGGTGTATATGATAACGGCCGACGCTATAGAATAGCAGAGTGTTTTTATTAACTCAGGATAATGTAAAAGTGAAGAGGCACGACAAAGATAAACTTCCAGGAATAAAATCGGTGGTTCATTTACTCTACAGTAGTTTGTATTTATTGCAACAGTTGCATTTTAATTCTCTGTCACTCAACGTTTGCACTGCTCACACATCAAAATATATGATTAAGCGTATTAATATCATGGACAGTCTCTCTAACTCTTAATCTTGAGTTGTCTGATGGTTGCTGAGGGCCTGTTTTGTGAGCTCAAGATTATTTAGGAAAAAGGAATGTAGCGACATTTAGGACTAGAGGTGCAAAATGAGTTGGGATTATGTTCAGCTAAAGGAAAAAAATAGGACATTGGGTCTGCTGGATGACAGTTTGCATAGTTCAGCTATAGTTATTGAAATTGGTGTTGAAGGCCCCAGTCTAGAGGTGGCAAAAATACAGACATTTTTTAATTAAGTAGAAGTACAGATACTTGTTGTGTTAAAAATGATTTCCATTCCCTAGACTGACAGTGTACTGTCTTTATACTAGACAGTATACAGCTACTATAAAGGCTGAAATCAGTAAATGAATCTAAGCATCATCATCTCAAACTGATATTTATTTCAAAGCCACTGTGCACCAGTCCATCGCAGAGCTTTACTGTGAAATTAGCACAGTATAGCAAGCTAACATGTTTATCCTACACTAAACGGCTGAGTATTTTCAACCTTTTGAATAACACAGAATTGTTATATCTCAGTTTGTTTTGCAGGATGTTTCACAATATCAAAAAACATTACTTCACTTCATATACAGATCCAATACCCGAGTTAAAAATGAGGACATTACATGTAATTTTCCTGTTTAACAAATGTCACTGAGCAGTCTTTACCTTTAAATTTAACCTCGCTTCTTCATTTCCTCTTTCTCCATCTCTGAGTGAAGTTATCCAACACTCTTTTCTCTCCCTGGGAAATACAACAGCTGTACCTTTAGCTAGCAACACACTGTGTGACAAGCTGCACAGGGACAGTTTGTGTGCTTGCTGAGGTTCGTTGAGCTGTTAGAAAGGTTGCCTTTGAAATTACCTGCCACTTAAAATGCTCCTCCTTTTATCCTGGCTCCTTTTCTGTAGCACTAGCTAGATGGGGAAGTGTCGCAACCACAACTTAAGGACATCTGGCCCCAAAAAACGCTCTTCCGGATCATTCAGGATTATTCTGCTCCACATTAACGCCTGGGTATAGCACTACAAATGTGCTGTTGACTTTTACATGTTTTTGTATCTGATAAGCCTGGGTGATTGATACACCAATAAGATTGTCTTTTACGTGTTATAGTTACCTTTATTAAGGCCCTAACTGTTTTGATGTTTTAATGCACACTATAATGTGAAATAAAAATGTCCCTCAAATGTCTTAAACCTAAATTAATGAGCCTGTTTTGAAAATACAGGGTGGGCCATTTATATGGATACACTGTAATAAAATGGGAATGGTTGGTGATATTAAAGTCCTGTTTGTGGCACATTAGTATATGTGAGGGGGCAAACTCCTCAAGATGGGTGGTGACCATGGTGGCCATTTAGAAGTCGGCCATCGTGGATACTACTTTTGTCTTTTCAATAGGAAGAGGGCCATGTGACACATCAAACTTATTGGCAATGTCACAAGAAAAACAATGGTGTGCTTGGTTTCAACGTAACTTTATTCTTTCATGAGTTATTTACAAGTTTCTGACCACTTATAAAATGTGTTCAATGTGCTGCCCATTGTGTTGGATTGTCAATGTAACCCTCTTCTCCCACTCTTCACACACTGATAGCAACACCGCAGGAGAAATGCCAGCACAGGCATCCAGTATCCGTAGTTTCAGGTGCTGCACATCTCGTATCTTCACACCATAGACAATTGCCTCCAGATAACCCCAAAGATAAAAGTCTAAGGGGGTCAGATCGGGAGACCTTGGGGGCCATTCAACAGGCCCACGACGACCAATCCACTTTCCAGGAAACTGTTCATCTAGGAATGCTCGGACCTGGCACCCATAATGTGGTGGTGCACCATCTTGCTGGAAAAACTCAGGGAACGGTCCAGCTTCAGTGCATAAAGAGGGAAACACATCATCATGTAGCAATTTCAAATATCCAGTGGCCTTGAGGTTTCCATTGATGAAGAATGGACCCACTATCGTTGTACCCCATATACCACACCAAACCATCACTTTTGTTGTTCCAACAGTCTTGGAGGGATCCATCCAATGTGGGTTAGTGTCAGACCAATAGCGGTGGTTTTGTTTGTTAACTTCACCATTCACATAAAAGGTTGCCTCATCACTGAACAAAATCTTCTGCGTGAACTGAGGGTCTGTGGTGGGACGTGGTCTGCGGTGCCGTGCGGACGCACCTGCACCGCAGACCACGCCCTACCACAGGGTCCTGTCACAGTTTTTGTTTTGCCCATTCTGCAAATTCTGTGTGCCGATCTGGGTCATCCTCGTTGAGATGCTGCAGTAGCTGGAGTTTGTAAGGGTGCCATTTGTGAGTAGCTAATATCCGCCGAAGGGATGTTCGACTGATGTCACTCTCCAGTGACATGCGGCGAGTGCTACGCTGTGGGCTCTTGCTGAATGAAGCTAGGACAGCCACTGATGTTTCTTCATTAGTGACAGTTTTCTTGCGTCCACATTTTGGCAAATCCAACACTGAACCAGTTTCATGAAACTTAGCAAGCAGTTTGCTAACTGTAGCATGGGAGATGGGTGGTCTCGTAGGGTGACCTGCATTGAAATCTGCTGCAATGGCCCGGTTACTACGTTCACCAGATATCAACACAATTTTGATCCGCTCCTCACGTGTTAACCTCTTCGACATGTCAATGGCTGTGAACAAAGAGAAACTTGTAAATAACTCATGAAAGAATAACGTTACGTTGAAACCAAGCACACCATTGTTTTTCTTGTGACATTACCAATAAGTTTGATGTGTCACATGGCCCTCTTCCTATTGAAAAAACAAAAGTTGTATCCAAGATGGCTGACTTCTAAATGGCCACCATGGCCACCACCCATCTTGAGGAGTTTGCCCCCTCACATGTACTAATGTGCCACAAACAGGACTTTAATATCACCAACCATTCCCATTTTATTACAGTGTATCCATATAAATGGCCCACCCTGTAGAATGAGTGGAAATACTGATTTTTGTGTTAAAATGTTGGGAGTAAAAGTAAAAAGTTGTCAGAAAAATAAATACTCAAATACAGATACTTGAAAATTCTTCTTAAATACAGTAATGAAGTATGTGTACTTTGTCACAGAGGCTTAGAAACAATAACAAGGAGGTTTTTGGTGCCCTCTTTGTGGCCAATTTCACTTGACAACACCCAGAAAGTTCCACCAATCACTTGCCAACTGGTCGGGGAATTCACATTGTGCTGGTCTGTGTATTCCCTAAAAGCAGAAGTTTGATATCTGTAGTCACCTATGCATTGCTCAATTGTGTCCTATAAATGATAACACATGTTATTGGTATGCTGATATGGGCATACGCAGATTCCTTTAATTGCAAGTAGCATTCTAAATGCCTTTTCTAGTGCAAGTAGCATTAATAGTACGTATAAATCTTCCAATATTGCTAACACAAGGTCAACTGAGTTGTCTTGTCGCAGCATTTCTTAGAGAAAAAAAAAAGACTTTGTTACCCTGTGGGCCAGTAGGATTGCTTCTTATCAGCCTAAATTCTCTTCTCTCCTGGATTAATGTAGAAATTACTTTTACATGCCTCAGTAAGCCAGTGCATTAAAACAAAGACTTAACTTTCTATTCTGTTGAAGATACACCAATAAAACAGCAACTAATGATGAAGTATGTAGAAAGCACAGCTCTTCTCTGAGTATTTATACCCCCCTAAGTAAACCTCAGGAGAGCAGACATTGAAAGGGCAATCATTTAGAAATACTCTAAACATGATTGAAATTATTTTGCCAATCCAAAAAGAGGATTCAACTAAAGCCGGTTAATGAATTCTAACACAGAATTCTCCTTCATCTTGTTTAAGAAGCAGATTTTTAGGATCACGTTAAACAGTTTCATACATCAGAGAGTTCTTGTTTTCCAAGCATAGGAAGGAGTGACAATTAAACAGCTGCAGGGTTAAGGTTGGTTGCCTCCACGTATCTATTCCTGACAGGAAGAAAAATCTGGCAATTCACAGCCATCTTACTCCCGTGTCCTTTCTTTAGGGAAGAGAAGAGGATTGCCCCATTCTGCGGTTTCGTCAAACTGCCAACCAGGGCCCAGGAACACACTTCATTAACCACTCCTATGGCAGAGGATGGTGGTTTTTCCAGACAGCAAGCACAAATTTGAAGTCTTAGGAAGACCACAATGCATTATGCTGAATAGGCTTGTCACTCCTGCCCAGGTTCATTTCCTTTTAAGTGTGAGCTTGAGTCAATCAAAGGAAATGAGCTGAGAAACCATGGCTATTATTTATCAGTTTATCCAGTGAGGTCGTTTCATCACCTCCCCTCTGCATGTCACGCGCTATGGGAAAGGTAGATCAGTAAGAAAATGAATTTAGTCGTGGAACCACATTTGCACACATATTAAATAGGCAGGTAGCAGTTGAGGGTAAAAAATGTTATCCATTTAGGTTCATTGAGCCCTATGCAAGAATCAATAGTATGAACACAATCATTCCTAAGAGGAAGGCATGTGTTTTAGAGATTTGTTAAATTGTCCAATTTTCTCATATTCAGACAGGCCTGTGGCATAAATCAAACAGAGATAGTCTGCTTTTTTCAAATGGTGAAATTTATTTTAAGCTAAATATAGAACTTAAATGTGTTATGGAAAGTGCTGTGCTACTACAAAAGATCAGAGGGATGCAGTTTTGGAAAGAATAAAGCCTATTTGAACACTGCCTTACAGAGCAATTTGGGGGCATTGATTATGTTAATAATCAAATCAAGGGCTTTAAAATTAAGGGGTAAACACTACCCTATATCAGCTACTCTACCACATGTCCCAGTGAGCCTTAATGATGGAAAGATGGATCCTCTCGAATCAAATGCAATCTATATAAACAAATTACAAAACTGACTGATGTAGAAAAGTTGTTTTTTTGTCCGATCACAACTGAAACTTTTTGCTGCATCTCCACAAAACCTATGTAAATAATGTAGCTTAAACAGCATTAAAGACAGTATATTCTTTAAACTGCTATATAGTGGTGTATAAATTTAGGACCACATGATGATACTAACTTGGGGTTTTAACTTCCTACCTATTCTATATTTATTATTATTTTAAAATGTTTCCATTAAGGTGTCACATGCCCTTTTTATTGAATCATGATCACTCAAGGAGTCACTGGTCCAGTGTGGCTACATATGTTTTGTTTATTTTTCCTCTCTCATGTACCACGCACTGCCTGGGCAGAGTTCATTGCGGCCTCCCGCCTCTGGCCCTCGCACCTGCAAGTGATCAGCTCAGATTCTTCGTTCACTCAAGCTCACTACTTAAGGCAGCAGCTGGGAGTACCTCATTCACTGGATTATTGTATAACCCAGTCAGTGTAACTCCAGCTCAGCAACATTTTCGAGTATTTTCGAATGTTGATTCTCCTGTTCTTCTGCATAGATTCTGCGTGGCCAGGCTGAAGATCTGAGTATGTTGACTTTGTATGACGAGAACGAGGGAGATGATTCCTTGTGGAGAAAGCTAACTGCATGGAGAAATCTTTTCACTTTCCTGATCCGTTCGTGAACTCTGGTGACCCTGGACCCCTTTTCCCTCACCTGTAAACTGTGCATGAGGAGTGTTAAATAAACAAACATATCTCTGTGATTTCAGTCTGCGCCTGAGTCCCTCCTGCATCTCGTGACAGATTCTCTGTCTTAACAGGATATTATGACGCTGGCATAGACATGAAATGTATTAGCAACAACTTGGATAAGTGGATACAATTTTTATTTTTTACAGCTTGTAAAAATCTAACATTCTAGCTCTGGCTACAACAAGTTGGCCAAAACCAACCAATAGAAAAAAATAAGATATATTTAGGATAAGAATACATTTAAAAAGGCTCATTGCGATAGTTCTTACCTGTTAAATGATCCCTCCTTTTTGGAGCTAAGCACTGTATGTAATGTAATGTAATGTGTAATGTGTATGTGTGTATAGATCAGGGGTCAGCAACCCTAGGCACGCGTGCCACAGCTGGCACGCGAAGGGTTAACTGGTGACACAACCATAGCTGGACTGGCCATTGGGCATACCGGGCATTTGCTCAGTGGGCCGAACAGCAGCATTTGTTTTCCTTCAAAGGCTTTATGGCTTTTCCTGTAATACCTGGTGGGCCGGTCTCTAGTCTAAATGCCCGGGCCAATATTTTGTCCCAGTCCAGCCCTGGGCACGACACGCAGTGAATTAATCTGAGAAGGTGCATTAAAAAATAAATGGCTGTGCCAGCAGTGCACATCGCAAATTAGCTCGCATAGACACATTAGTTGTGCCTCTTCTTAATGACGGTATTTTAGCTAACAACCCCAACTACCAGATTCAACTTGTAATTGGCTAAAAATAACTTAGCCTACTGGTCAGAGGGACGTTGTTAGCGTTCCATATTCCGACACTTCAAATGCTTTAGGAGCTGTCCGCTCGGCACAGCATCAGCACCACGGAAATACATGGATACATCCGTAGACTTGAGACAGAATTCACAATACGTTTTTGGGACTTTCAGGTGTATGAACCAATGTTTTATTTTCTGATCAAACCAGAAATCTTTAATGAGCAGCTAGATTTGTCTTGCATTAACTGGCTGAGTTAATGCCAGTTAATGCAACACCGAAGCAGCTGGAATCCACAGCTGTGCATTTTCACCTGCTGGACATCACTACCTGACAAGTTTAACTGTCTTCAGAACATTGCAGAGGCCTTTTTGACAGTATTTTGCTCTACATATCTGTGTGAGCAGGTTTTCTCTCACACGAAGAGTGTCAGCCGTCTGAATGCTGGACACTCAGAGACCTGTGTCTCTGAGTAGGAGACCAGAGATCACATTAACATGTGTATTAAAAAACATGCCATATTGGCCCAGTTTATTTTTCTTATCATTGTTGTGAGGAGACCACAAATAGCATTTGTATTTTCTGTTGTACAGTTCATTTGCTGTCATGGAGTTCTTGTTATGGATAAAATGTGTCTTTTTTTGTTTCAAAATAGCTGATAACTATTCGCTGATAGCTGCCAACATCTGCGAACAAATATAATTCTATAAAGTGGTTCTATATAGTGTGTAACTGTTAATATAGAGCGTTATTAAATTTATTGCTAATGCAATCATATGGCACACTGACTTCTGAGGAAATTTTAGACGGCACTCGTCATCAGAAAGGTTGCCTACCCCTGGTATAGATCATCATGTACACCAGTTGACTCCACTGCCTCATTTGCTTTGACATTATTCATAGCAATTAAATAAACCACTAAAACACCTTTGATTAGACAACTATTTGTTTAGCTATTTTCAGTAATTCACTGCACTTTCTTTGTTAACTTTTCATCATTGCTGTCCTATCTAGACAAAAGCTCAAAATACTCACATGTGAGTCTTTGAAAACATATCTGATTATACCTGTAAATGCAATAAAACCCTCATTTCTCCAATTCTTCTCTTAGTGTGAGCTTTGTGACACAAAAGTCTTTGAAATGCACGCAATGCAGGTAATTTTAGTCAGGAATGAGTACAATAAAAGCACAGCCATGAGTTATGCTCTCATAAACACTCTAAAGTCACATCCATACCACCAGTAAGCATTTAAGTCAATCACAATACACATACCATTGCTAAATTCTATTCATGCCAAGTACACACAATTATTCTCTTTTGTTTTGACATCACACTTCACCAGTTCCTTTCAGAGTCTCATAAAGTCCACTGTTTGTTCCTTTATTTATATTTCCTTCTCTCAGAAGATTACTTCTCTGCACATTTTCATTGGCATTTTCCTGACAAGCCATTCTCAAGAATATGAAAACATAGGCGCTCTTAATGCTGTTGTTGACAATGATACATGAAAAGAAAAGAAACCAGCTGAGCTAGTGACAATCCTCTATGGCATAAATCGCTTTTTGGGGCATACATGATATGCCTTCGGGCCCCAGTTGCATGTTTTCAGAATTTGCACGGGAGCTGAGAAGGTTATACTCTGCTTTTCCTTTCTTATAAAATGAATGCACAGATTTTGAAACCTGCAGCAACCTTCTGCTTCAGAGCAAAATCTATTAATTTAATGGAGACATTTACATCGGAAATCATTTCTAAATTTGTGATTCCGTATTTAGAGTATGGCTGTAGAGAAGGAGGGCTTTCTGTGATAGAGTTGGAAAATGCTAATTTTATCTCTCTCATTTAATTCCCTGACAATATCTATAAAATTGATTAAGACTTTAAAGAGCGGGTATCCTTCCTCTTAAAATATTTAATTTCCCATTATTCTGATCAAGACTTGCTCTGGCTGTAATTATAGTCTCTGCCAAGAAGCAGGCTGGAGGAGCTCACCCATGTGATGAACAGATCTGGCGGTGGCATAAAGAATATCTCTACACAGAATAATAATAAGAACAATTGGCACCCCAGCTGGATTCAAGATTACCCAGATGCACATATCAAATAGAGATGGATCAGTGATGGATATGGGTGACAAAAAACCCTCTACAAGTAAACATTCAAACCATTTAAATGAAGAAAGGCATCTCATTATGTGGGGTGATAATATCTGTGAGTGAGCATGTGTGGGAGTGTGAATGTCTTCTGGTCAGGCTGCTTATATTGGGTACATTTTGTGTTTTTAATCAGCAGATTAAAACATAAATTTAGGGAAGTGGACATTCCTGAATTGATACAATGGATACAACTGTTGAAAGTTTTTTAGTTTTTTCTGTGTAATACACATTTGCCTGAATATCTCTTTTCCCAAATCACTTCAATGCTAATCAGAGCATCCTGTTTTACATACACAAATCTAATTTTATATTATCATTTTAGCTACAGTGATTGTGTGGTGAGTATATTTTACATGTGTAGGAAACTGACGCTGTGGCTACTAGTTACTACTGGTTGCTTTACCTTAAAATGGCTCATCTGTTATAATAGAGGTTTCCTTCACTGCAGCACCTTTGAAAATGTTGGTAAAATTCTTGCAGAACTATCTACACATTTAGGTAGGAACACTATTTTAAAACTAATAAGATGTGTTTGACACAGTTTGCATGAATCAAATCGAAACAAACACCCATGATGCAAATGTGATTTACAGATTTTTAGATGTTGATTTATACTTTCCAAGCATATTGTTACACTGCAAATAAATGCAGTCAAATAACATCTGCGATATTTAAATGAACTCAGAATCAGTTTTAGATTAATTTGTTTTTAATCAAAACGCACTGTGACATTGATATGTTTTTTCCTTTAAATGGATTTATATAATCTGAGCCATCTTATTAGGTAAACCCATAAAACAAAACAAAGATTTAGTTACATTTATGTCACGGTCCTGGGCATGAAGACCATCACTGGATTCAGGCCAACCAACAGCAGGGGAGCTGAGGGAGGTGAGAATAGAGCCGACGAGTTGAATCTGTTTTTCAATAGATTCGACACCACAGTGTCTGCTCCCACCCCCACAACCTCACCTGCAGTCAGCCTGGAATCCAGAGCCACACCACTGTGCCAGCCTCTCTCTTCACATGTTGCCTCCTGTGAGATTCCTGACACCCCTCCCCCACCCATCACCTTCACTCAATACCAGGTTGAGATGCAAATGAGGAGACTTCACTCAGGCAAGTCTGCTGGACCAGACGGAGTGAGTCCCCTTGTCCTCAAGGCCTGTGCCCCCCAGCTGTGTGGAGTCTTTCATAAACTGTTTATGCTGAGTCTGAGTCTGCAGAGGGTCCCGGTGATGTGGAAGACATCATGCCTCGTCCCTGTACCAAAGACGCCTCGTCCCAGTGGCCCCCAGGATTACAGGCCCGTGGCACTGACCTCCCACATCATGAAGACCCTGGAAAGGCTCATCCTGGACCAGCTGCGACCCATAGTAAGACCACATCTGGATCCCCTTCAGTTCGCTTATCAGCCTCGTCTCGGAACAGAGGACGCCATCATCTACCTGCTCAATCGTGTCTACACCCATCTGGACCAGCCGGCGAGCACTGTGAGGGTCATGTTTTTTGACTTTTCCAGTGCTTTCAACACCATCAGGCCGACCCTCCTGGGTGATAAGTTAGCAGCGATGCAGGTGGATGCTTCTCTGGTGTCCTGGATTGTTGATTACCTGACAGGAAGACCACAATATGTACGTCTCCCACAGTGTGTGTCTGACAAGGTGATTAGCAACACAGGGGCACCACAGGGGACTGTCCTCTCCCCCTTCCTCTTCACCCTCTACACCACAGACTTCAGCCACTGCACAGAGACCTGCCATCTTCAGAAGTTTTCTGATGACTCTGCGGTGGTTGGATGCATCAGCAGGGATGATGAGACAGAGTACCGGGCTGTGGTCGACTCCTTTGTCACGTGGTGTGAGCAGAATCATCTGCAGCTCAACGTGGCAAAGACCAAGGAACTGATCGTGGACTTCAGGAAGACCAGGAAACACTTGACCCCTGTTTCAATCCAGGGGGTCAGTGTTGACATTGTGGAGGACTATAAATACCTTGGAGTACACATTGACAATAAACTGGACTGGGCTAAAAACACCACAGCACTTTACAGGAAGGGCCAGAGTCGTCTCTATTTTTTGAGGCGACTGAGGTCCTTCAACATCTGCCAGAAAATGCTGAGGATTTTCTATGAGTCTGTTGTGGCCAGTGCGATCCTCTATGCTGTTGCATGCTGGGGGAGCAGGCTGAGGGTCGCAGATGCCAACAGACTTAATAAACTGATCCGTAAGGCCAGCAATGTTGTGGGGATGGAGCTGGACTCCCTCAAGGTGGTGTCGGAGAGGCGGATGCTGTCCAAGATAAAGACAATGTTGGATAACACCTCCCACCCACTCCATGACATGTTGGTCAGTCACAGGAGCTCGTTCAGTGAGAGACTGAGATTACCGAAAAGCACCACTGAACGACACAGGAAATCATTCCTGCCTGTGGCCATCTCCCTGTACAACGCATCCACTTAACACACTGTTTGCTGCTACAACTACACATGTTTCTTTTCCAAATATTTATTTATAAGTGACTTATGTATGTATGTATGTATATATATGTATATATTGTACTATTCTTAGTTAGCGTATTGTCTGTCTTGTCTTAATGTTGGTTTAAAATGGAGCACTGTAACAAAAAATAATTTCCCCCAGGGATCAATAAAGTATTCTGATTCTGATTCTGATTCTTATGACCCAGTGTTTTGAGTTTCAGTTCTTTTGATGTTCATAGTGTATGTTTAAGCTTATCAGGTTTCCTAAGTTTATTTGTTATCATGCCTAAGTGTTTCTAGTTCTTATTATTTCCCCCTCGTGTTCCAACTATGTTAAATCTCCCTTGCCCTTCGTGTGTTTCATGTCTGTTGTCTTATGTTGTTATGTCTGCCTCTCATGTTCCTGTTTCATTTTGGAGAGATCTCGTGTTTTTATATTATGGATTATGTTTTGAGTCCTTTGTGGTACTGTTTCGTGTTTCCCTAGATCTCAGTTATGGTTATCTTAGGTTTTGCTCTTTGGCTTCGTCATATGGCTTCCCTGTGTTCCATGTTATGTCCACTGTGATGGTTTTGTACCATATTTCAGGTTCCTATATTCTGTCTCCCCAATTGCTGTTAAGTTTGCATGTTTAGAATTCAGTCAGTGTGTTTCCTGTTTTACTTTGAAGGTCCATGTCTCATGTGAGTGTTTCTAGCTTTGCTTCCCTTGCCTCGTCCTGCTTTATTACCCTCAGCTGTTCCTCCATGTGTTCCCACTTCCCCTAATCACCTCCTGTGTATTTAAGTCCTCTGTTTTCAGTGTGTGATTGTCAGGTCGTCTGTTGTCCACGCCATGTTTCCCATGCCATGCTTCCAAGTTTCTTGCCTAGGTTTTTCTTATTGCTTGTTTAGATTCCCCAGTTTAGTCTGCCCTCGCCAGACTGTGACAGAACGACCTGACCAGAATGGACCCAGCGGACATCTTTGAGGATTTTTGGGAGTTCAGCACTCGTGTGACCATTCTCCATGGACAGTGGAAAATCTATTCTGCGTGCAGACAGGAGAGTGAGAAGGAGTCAGTTAGAGTTCAGCTGCACCGGATTCTGTCTGCATACCCGGCTTACATGGAGGGATTGTCGGAGGATTTGCACGGCTTCATCCGCACCGTGTTGCCAAAGCAGCCCCCCAGCATGCAGACTGAATTACTCCAGCCCCTCTGTGACGCAGCCCTCCCTATGCCAGCTATAGGAGCTAAAGTTGGCGTGTTGAGTCTCCCGCCTGTCTCCATGTCCATGTCGCCACTGCAGCAGACAAGTGCTGCGTTTTCCTCACCTCAACCGGTGGCTGCTTCCAGCGCTACATTCATCTCAGCCGTAGCGGCGCCGGCCTCCACGACCACGGCTTCCAGGAGGAGGCGGCGTCCAGGTCATCACCACGGCTCACAGCAACATGAGGTGGGTGATTATATTCTGAATCCACGCGTTTTTTCTAAGGACAATATTGGATCAAGCACTGCCTTAAAGGTTCATGGGCATGTTTATGAAACGACTAAGACTGAAAACTCACCAGCCAAGTCTTCCACGGAATATCTTATCCCTCTGCACAATTACCTAGCATCCCTGTGTATTGATCATGCTACGAACTTTGCTTCCAAGAAGCCAAATTATAAGACATTTTGCACTGGAAGTGCTAGCCATGAGGCTCAGCTAAGCCACTGTGGGACCGAGATCCAGGCCAGGTTGGAGCCAGGGGCTGAGTTGGAGTTTGTGCAGCCTTTTCCTGTGTCTGCTGGAGGGCCCGAGGAGCCCGTCCAGCCTCACGCCACGTCGGCTGGCGGGCTCCTCGGGCCCGTCCAGCCTCACGCCACGTCGGCTGGAGGGCCCGAGGAGCCCGTTCAGCTTCACGCCTCGTCGGCTGGGGGGCCCGAGGAGCCCGTCCAGCCGCCCGCTGCAGCTCCGTCATCAGCCTCGCCCGCTGCAGCTCCGTCATCAGCCTCGCCCGCTGCAGCTCCGTCATCAGCCTCGCCCGGTCCAGCCTCAGGGCCTTCAGCCTCGCCCGGTCCAGCCTCAGGGCCTTCAGCCTCGTCTGGTCCAGCCTCAGGGCCTTCAGCCTCTGCTTCTGCCTCGCCTGGTCCTGTTGCGCCAGCTGGAGGTTCAGCCAAGCCAGTCCAGCATCCCTCCACGCCATCGCCTGCAGCGCCATTATCTGGTCCTGCCTCGCCTGGTCCTGCCACGACCCAGCCAGTGGTCGACGCCACGCCCCTGCTCGTCTCGCCCGCCACGACCCAGCCAGTGGTCGACGCCACGCCCCTGCTCGTCTCGCCTGCCACGACCCAGCCAGTGGTCGACGCCACGCCTGTGCTCGTCTCGCCTGCCACGACCCAGCCAGTGGTCGACGCCACGCCTGTGCTCGTCTCGCCTGCCACGACCCAGCCAGTGGTCGACGCCACGCCTCTGCTCGTCCCGCCAGCCAAGCCACCCGACAGGTCACGTCCACATCCACACTACCGCCGGCCGCCAGCCGAGCCACCCGAGGGGTCACGTCCACATCCACACTACCGCCGGCCGCCAGCCGAGCCACCCGAGGGGTCACGTCCACATCCACACTACCGCCGGCCGCCAGCCGAGCCACCCGAGGGGTCACGTCCACATCCACACTACCGCCGGCCGCCAGCCGAGCCACCCGAGGGGTCACGTCCACATCCACACTACCGCCGGCCGCCAGCCGAGCCACCCGAGGGGTCACGTCCACATCCACACTACCGCCAGCCGAGCCACCCGAGGGGTCACGTCCACATCCACACTACCGCCAGCCGAGCCACCCGAGGGGTCACGTCCACATCCACACTACCGCCAGCCGAGCCACCCGAGGGGTCACGTCCACATCCACACTACCGCCAGCCGAGCCACCCGAGGGGTCACGTCCACATCCACACTACCGCCAGCCGAGCCACCCGAGGGGTCACGTCCACATCCACACTACCGCCAGCCGAGCCACCCGAGGGGTCACGTCCACATCCACACTACCGCCAGCCGAGCCACCCGAGGGGTCACGTCCACATCCACACTACCGCCAGCCGAGCCACCCGAGGGGTCACGTCCACATCCACACTACCGCCAGCCGAGCCACCCGAGGGGTCACGTCCACATCCACACTACCGCCAGCCGAGCCACCCGAGGGGTCACGTCCACATCCACACTGCCGCCGGCCGCCAGCCGAGCCACCCGAGGGGTCACGTCCACATCCACACTGCCGCCGGCCGCCAGCCAAGCCACCCGACAGGTCTTGTCCACGTCGCCGCCGGCCACGGGCCAAGCCACCCGAGTGTGGCCAGCCATGCTTGCTTCGCCACTGCCACCTTCCACATGGCCGGCCCCCTGAACCTTTGGACTATGGACTCCTGTGCTGTCGCCCTCCGGGTCGGCCCCCTGAGGAGTTATGAACTGTTCCCTGTACTCCTGTGCTTTTGATGGACGTTTTGTTTTTGTGGCTTTGTTCCAGGCCCTCCGTCCTGGACCCTCGCCGCCCGCCCTTGGTGGGTTGTTTTTGTTTTTGTTTTTCATGGTTTCGGGCGTCTGGAATCCGCCCTTGAAGGGGGGGCTCTGTCACGGTCCTGGGTCTTATGACCCAGTGTTTTGAGTTTCAGTTCTTTTGATGTTCATAGTGTATGTTTAAGCTTATCAGGTTTCCTAAGTTTATTTGTTATCATGCCTAAGTGTTTCTAGTTCTTATTATTTCCCCCTCGTGTTCCAACTATGTTAAATCTCCCTTGCCCTTCGTGTGTTTCATGTCTGTTGTCTTATGTTGTTATGTCTGCCTCTCATGTTCCTGTTTCATTTTGGAGAGATCTCGTGTTTTTATATTATGGATTATGTTTTGAGTCCTTTGTGGTACTGTTTCGTGTTTCCCTAGATCTCAGTTATGGTTATCTTAGGTTTTGCTCTTTGGCTTCGTCATATGGCTTCCCTGTGTTCCATGTTATGTCCACTGTGATGGTTTTGTACCATATTTCAGGTTCCTATATTCTGTCTCCCCAATTGCTGTTAAGTTTGCATGTTTAGAATTCAGTCAGTGTGTTTCCTGTTTTACTTTGAAGGTCCATGTCTCATGTGAGTGTTTCTAGTTTTGCTTCCCTTGCCTCGTCCTGCTTTATTACCCTCAGCTGTTCCTCCATGTGTTCCCACTTCCCCTAATCACCTCCTGTGTATTTAAGTCCTCTGTTTTCAGTGTGTGATTGTCAGGTCGTCTGTTGTCCACGCCATGTTTCCCATGCCATGCTTCCAAGTTTCTTGCCTAGGTTTTTCTTATTGCTTGTTTAGATTCCCCAGTTTAGTCTGCCCTCGCCAGACTGTGACAATTTATTCTGTTTTCTATTTGTAATGTGGGGAAACGAATATATTCTGCTATTTAATATATTGATTTATTGTGTTATTTATCCGAAATTAGGAATTTCACTTTTGACTACCACAGTGTTACTAAGCAGAAAAAAAACAGGAGCTCCGTGGATAAATACACAATACAGACATACAGAATTCACAATGAGCCAAAGCTATTTTGTGTAAAGTACTGATTAAAATCACACCTTTTTAGCACAATTACAGCACTTTTATTTAAAATACAACATTCACACATTTAAATAAGTATACACCAAAACATATAGCATAAAAATGACACATACATGCACGTTGTATACAAAGGCGCATATATTGTACATCAGTGGCATGCGGTGACTTTACACAAAGGCAACTAGATGACATCCATTCACCCCTACCAAATATTCGTAATGTTTTATGCTGGACTCTTCACCTTTCTTCACTCCTTCCTGGTAGAAAATTTGTAAATTACAGTTACTTCTATGTTTATCAACTAAACATTTCCTATTAGCTGCAATGACAAGTGTTGGATGACTTGTTCAGAACCACTCCTTTAGCCAAACTACCAATAAAACATTATGAAAACACCTCAATATACATAAAACTGCATTATCGGCCAAGTAAAAGTACTTATCTGGAGAAAGGTTTTCCCCATTAGTGTTATAAGGATCAATCTTCATGCTGCTGATATTTCAGGTTCATTTTCAATATTTAGTATTCTGTTTAATCTACAGTAATGCATCATATTCTATAAAATCTAATGTTTGTTGTGGCTGTACTTTGATGAGATATCTCTGAATAAACAGCTTTAATGATCCCAGAAAACAGGCCTACACATTGATTTCAAGTATACTAAACATATTTCTAAGATAAAAACATCACAGTGGAATCAATTGAATTTACGCACTTTGGGACATTGCTAAACATCAGTATCTAGTGGTATAAAAAAATAAAATAAAACGTGGTGTATTAACTTTGTAACTTCATTCAACCAAGTGATGTCTAATAAATACTATTCTGAAAGCTTAGTATTTATAATTCCTATAACTCCTCTATATCTCACACATGTTGGCAAAAGAAGCTAGTAAGAGAAAACTCAAATGTTAACATGGTAAAAAGGGCTCTTTTGGCAATTAATAATAGCTCTGTTTCTATACAATACACAGATATAACTGATCTGAGGCCAGCGAAAGCCCTGCTGCCCTTTCAGCATGACAAACTCCACTGTTATTGTGACACAAGCACTTCCATCATAATACTGGCCCCCATACAGATTCCAGTGGCCTGTAGACAAGCAGCATTTAACCTGCTTCCAGAGACAACTGCCAAAGCCAAAAAACTATTTAAAGAATGGATACAAACAGGCATGCGAGAAGCTTTCTTACTAGTTAATGCTAACTTTTAGCTGATTTCTCCATTTAGATTTCACTATACAAATACTGCAGAGGATTATCATGCTAGAAAAGGACACTTGGGATACAGTGAGATGGAGGCAGCTGATCTACTGTGGTGACCCTTAAAGTGAACAACTGAAAAAATAACACAAAGAAAAGCAAGTCTGGAAGAATGCTTGTTTTAATTTTCAACATTCATCAGCTTGTGCACTTTAAATTGGTCCCCAAGGGTGAGATTGTCACCACTGACTTCTCAATTAATCCCTAAGGTGTTTAAGCTTTTAACAACCTGCTCAACCAAATGGTCGAGCATAGTTTGAGTCACTATATTTCAATAAGAAGAGTGCCTAACTTCACTACACCTAAGTGAGCTGTCTCTGCACTTGGTTAAGGTATGCAATGCTGAAAGAAATCCACCAGATGTCACTATGAATGTAAATGGTTGGTTTTTCTTATCCCAACCAGGAAGTCAAAAACCAAAAACCCATCCAACATATTTTAAGCGTCATTGATTGAACTGAGGTAGGAAGGTTTGATTTTTTGATATATGATAGTGTTAGAGGACTTACTGAGCAGATGTATGTGACTTGATAGCATTAAAAAAATGAAATTAAATGTTTAATTTTTTAAAGTGCCCAACCAAACAGTTCATTTGTCACTTTATGGTGCTAATGCTAACTTAACATAAATGTTATTAAAATAGATTATTTACCATAAAATCTGTTTTGTTTATCCATTACTGTTGATAAATCATATGCATCTATTTTTACATTTACTGTGTAAATCTGTGTATGGTTGTGTGTGTGTGACAAATAAAATTTGAATTTGAATTTATGAAAATAATTCTTTAGTGACATTCATATCAATACATATATATTATATTATATATTTTTACATAATACAGCACTAAGGCATAAAAAGGTTACAAATCATGAATGTCACATCTGCCCCTTAGCCTCAAGTGTTTTAGAATGAGTCTATAGTCATTCATGAAGGTAGAAATGTCATGCTGCTAAGGCTCCCCTTCATCTTTTTATCTCTGCTGGGACATATCCTCATTTAGCTAAATTAGCTCAAGTCAAGCTTAGCTTTTATGTGCAGACACTAATGACATCCCAAGGTTAAAGTGAGGAGTCAAACATTGATTTGTATGGTCTGCCCTCGATGTCCATAATGAGAAAAAAAATCAACCTCTGCACGAGGCCATTTAATGTAGGAAAAAAGGGCTAACAGCTGGAAAATCAAATCAGGGTGACAAGTTAAAAAGAAACAGAGAGAGGTTTGAAGATAGAACCAGAAGTCCTGTTTTCACCTGTAACCCATCTTTTAGTGTGAGGAGATATGAAGATTTATCTTCGGAGGCTGGATGGAGTGATGAAGTAAGCTCAGATAAGAGGCGCAATGGATTATTCAATCAATCACCTCTTGCCATGTCTTTTTACAGCTTTTCTGAGGAGACACAGGAAGTAGTCAGTACCCTGAGGGATAAAAGCTGAAAAAATTACACAGTGTCTTTTCAGTTCACAATGGCTGGACTTTAAGCATTGTGCTAGAAAATATAATTATGGGAGAGTGTTATAGGGCACTTTTGATAACTGTTAGTTTGGTATAAAATCTTATTCTAACTTTGAAGTAATAAAGAGTAATATACTTCCAAATTAAACTGTAATTATACACACCAGATCTACTTAATTCAAGGCCTATGAAAAAAAACCCTCAACTTAATGCATCACACAAGGCTGACAAAAGTCGTGTCCAAATTCATGGGCTGAATCCTCCTGAGGACCCGGCCTTCGCGGTCTACGTGGGCCGGGTCCTCAGAAGGTCGGGTAGGCCGGAAGTAAACAGCTGTGAAATTGGACGGTCTAGCCTTCAGATTAGCGTCACCACTGTCTCGGTGGAGTTTAATAAACTCAGCCGTCTGCTCCTTGCTATCTAAAATATAACAGGACACTGGTGTCAATTCTCGACAATCTCATAATTCTGTTTAATCATTTTTCTGTTTGACGTTTATTCAGCTGTGTGAAAACCACCCAGGGGGATTAAAAAAGTTTTATTTTATCTAATCTAATCTAATAACTTTAATCTCAGCCAAACCGATTCACTCACGAACAAATAAAATACTGAAAAAAGCCAAACAACAACATTTTTAGGTTTAAGTTTATACAGCTACATTCTCGCCTGAAAATATATTAAAAGTTTATTTTGTGACCCAGAAAGATTAATAAGAGTAATATTAAAAACTTCAAATTAAAAACCGCCATTGTTGAAAACTGGAATTGGCTGGACCACGAAGGACACACCCGACCCATCCTTCAAATTCGGGGAAAAGGAGGACGCGTTTGTCGGCTGCATTCGGAGGAGTCTATAAATTTGGACAGCCTTCGTCGCGTCGCTATGACGTAATCGGCCTACAAATGCGGCCTCAGGAGGATGCAGCCCATGAATTTGGACACCCCCAAACTCATACTAAGAGGACATTAGGGAAAAGAGGTGGGAAGCCATACACTTAAAATGACTACTCCCATTTAAAAATGGTAAATTCGTGATCACTTTCAAAAAAGCCTCTAAATCAGCGGTCCCCAACCCCCGGGCCTCGGACCGGTACCGGTCCGTGAGTCGTTCAGTACCGGGCCGCGAGAGTTGAGGCTCAGGTGTGAAATGTATGGTTTTCAGGGTTTTTATCGGTTTTTAACGTTATTTAGTTATCGTTTTTATCGTTAACTTTTTTTCCTGGGTCTTTTCACGTGTGTTATGAATAAATTTTCTTTTTTTCGGTACCGGTACTAGTTTTATTTTGTTGTATTTATCCGCGACACCTTAAAGGCCGGTCCGTGAAAATATTGTCGGGCATAAACCGGTCCGTGGCGCAAAAAAGGTTGGAGACCGCTGCTCTAAATGCACATACAGACTTCAAGCGTGGACACAAATTGTGGTTTCAGGGGTATCGGTTTAACATGCTACAGCCTATTCTTTTACGATTTCCTGATTTCATTCTCACATCTGAACAAAAACCTCTGCCAGAGACAGTCTTGGCTCAATGAGCATTTTAAGATTTGATAGGTTGTTTCTAGTCTGTGTGCTCGGCTAAGCTGGCTGACGCAGAAGCTTCAGTCTTTCTAACTTTTCAGTGAATCCCAAAATGCTGAACTATCTAAATTATTAATGGCTAATTTTCAAGATTATTTTTGTACAACCTACCCTACACTGTAAAATGATTAGATGGCTTTACTAATCAAATATGCAAACTAACAATTAACCTCAATTTAAGTGGGGTCATTTATACTAATGGTGTGTGTGTGTGTGTGGTAGCAGAACAATATACCAATGTAAAAAAAAAAATCAAATTCTAAATGGCCTAGTTATTTTTTTCAGAAAGTTAAAGAAAGAATATTAACATTACAGTTTAAAAGAAAACAACCTCATTTTTGATGCATTCAAATGCCCTGTACACTGCACAACAGTCCTAAACAAACAGCAATCCTGACTGTGGAGTGTTTCCAGCTAAAGCGTCACACTCTTTGCCATACAAACACTGGAAACCATATGACACATCCAAAATAATTAAAATATGAAAACAACATAACTGGAATAATGTTCAAAACCTTGCAACATAAGGATTTTGAGGTAAATCTTAGCAGTTGATGACTCCTTGAGCCATTGCTGAAATGTTAAAAATGTGATCAAAGTGCACAGATATCTCAGCATACGGTTCAAAAGCTACTGTAGTGCAAATTCAGTTAAAGTGAATGAGTACATGATTTTAGTTTAGATTTTATACATACAACAAACTCTTTGCTTACAAATGTGAATATGCTGTCAAAGTGTGACAGATTAGGTCTTTAATTAGGTGAATCAGGTGAAGCTAAAAATGTTGTCCTTTGATAACTATAAAAAGTTATTTCTGTGAGATCACAAAGGGATCCCAAAACTGCAGCCAGAAGCCGTACGTACTGATGGAAGCACGGACTCGAGTTCTTGCTTCTTAATTTACATCATTGTGTGCGTCATTATGTGGGGTTATATGACTTGTGTATTGCTTCTGGTTTATTCTCGCAACGATGTGATTTATTTTTTAACAGTATCAGTTCAATCTTCCCCTTTCTTCTTTTTCAGCCGAATAAAGTCAGCTTTGACACAACATCGTCTTTCACTGCATAACTGAGATAACAGTTACGAATGCTATGCCGGGCTACAATGGAGATAAAAAGGAGTGCAAGATAATGTTAGTGAAGAAGTAGGAATTTTGACCTGTGAAGGTTGACTCACAGCAGACAGATACTGTGTGTGTGTCTTAAAATAATGTAGTGTAATATATTGGTAACATGATAATTCTAAAATAAAAGCTCGTCCACAAAACTTCATGTAAAACAAACATATGACCCTGTAGTATTTTGAACTAACTTATCTAATTTTTTTCCTGCAGTTTGTTCTCTTATCACAGACTTTGAAGATGCCTGGTCTGAATATCAGGGGCTCAAACGGCTGTTTCACTGAACGTCAAATTACTTAAAAAGTGCATAAATCTGTTACTGTTATACAGGTGATGTATCAAGAAAAATACCTGCAAAACACACCATCAGGTATTTAGTATATGCTTTGGTTTGTACCCTTCCAGATGACAATGGGGAGAATTAATGTCAGACTGCAGCTATGTTCACTATTGAACTTTACATAATTATTTAAAAAAGAAGAAGATAGCCTTGGTAGTGGAAGAGTCTTATTGATCCTTGGTTTCATTGATTTCCTCTCTCTTTTTTTGTCAGTGGCAAAGTAAAGGGATTGCAGGCGCAGTAGCTGTGAGAAGGTCTCTCTCTGAATAAGAATTGTGAAGCACTGGGCACCAGAGTGAGGTGCTGCATGAACAATAACTGCTGGTACTGCTGCAGATTGTGCTGCACTCCAGACTTGGTGTGCAAGGGGGTTCTCACTGCAGATGTGCGTCAGACATGTTACACCCGGTAAATTGCCGATACTTAATGAGACCCTGGAATTATTGAATTCCTGTCAGCTTGATGGGGAACACAAAGAGACATGCTGGCTCTGTCTAAAAGCTTGCTTAAAAGCTTCCTCGGTTCAAAACCTTCCTGTATGGATGTAATGTGAACATTTGCTCTCAAGAAGAAAATATCAATGATTTGCTCACTATAATTTCGAGCTACAAAAGGTTTCCTATTTAAATAAAAAGCAACACTGAATAGCTCCCACTTACATTACAGCACTGTCAGGACTACGTTTAAAGAAGTTTAATACTAGTCAGCATATGCCCAAACACAAAGTAGTCTGAAACCTCTCAGTTTAAATATTCAGCATGTTCATAATACAGTGCTTCCCCATACAACTTTATACTAACAGGACTACCAAAACATGTGAAGTAGTTCTGACAGAAAAACATATGCAAATATACTGATTGATATTAACGTTTCCCATAGATAAGCTGTTGTGATCAAATTGGTATGGAAAAAGTGGCATGTGGAAATCTGTTTGAACAGGAGATGAGCCAAACGCATTGTGCCAGAACAAATGAAACATGAGCTTTCAGATTTGTCTGGTTCTCGCGCTAGCAAAACACTTTAAATCAATCAAATCCAGCAGTATAGAAACAAATCTGAAAGGAATAATTTATAGGTTTGACATAAGCCTGTCATGGATGGATGTTCAGGCTATGGATCTTGTTGCCGAGATAGGTAGCAGTATAGCAGCAACATAATAACAGCAGAGGAGCCAAAAGAACACCACCACACCAGTATGTGTGTATATGTGTATATATATATATATATATATATATATACACACACACACACACACACACACACACACACACACACACACACACACACACACACACACACACACCCATCCAAATCATTGAACTTAGGTCTTCCAATGAGTTTCTAAGCATGCAGGTTGCTTCTACAAACTTTTATGAATGAATGGGTTGCTCTCAGGAGCTCAGTGAATTACATGATGCCTCCTGTGTATCAAGTCCAGAAATTTCCTCACTACCAAATATTCCACAGTACTGATGTTATAAGAAAGTGGAATTGATGGGGAATGACATTAACTTGCGCAGTAGGGCATGTAAAAATCACAGCGCGGGTTCAGCAGATGCTGAGGCAGAAGCAGAATTAGTAACTGTCTCCAGAGTCGATCGCTACAGGTCTTCATTTTAAAAAATGCTTAATCGTATTTTGTCCTGTTTCCCTTACCCCCAACTGCTCATGGCAGATGTCTGCCCCTCCCTGACCTCGGTTCTGCCAGAGGTTTCTTCCTGTTAAAGGGAGTTTTTCCTTCTCACTGTCACCAAGTGCTTGCTCATTGGAGGTTGTCTGATTGTTGAGGTTATCTCTGTATTAGGGTCTTTTCTGTACAATATAAAGCACCTTCAGTGATTTCAGAAATACTCCAGCCTGCCTGACACTAAAGGCTATCCCAAAATTCAGAGTTGCTTAAATCACCTTTCTTCCCCATTCTGATGTTCGTTTTGAACTTCAGCGGATCATCTTGACCATGTCTACATGTCTAAACGTGTTCAATTGCTGCTATATTAATATTTTATACTGATATTTGTGTTAGCATGCAGTTGAACAAAGTGGCTGGTAAGTACTTGTAATGCTGTGTCTCCATCTGGCTTTTGTTTAATTTCCTCTTTCTGTTTTTCTATTTCTTCTGCTGTCACTTTGTGGGTGAGTGCCGTTTAGTTTGTTTATAACATTTTAAAGGGTGATCTTACAAATAAGTAAGTGGTAAATCTTAAAATGATCAATGTTTTACATTAAAGAACACAAAATATTACTATACAGGCCTGCAAAGATGTTGACAAGACAAGAGTTGTCCATAATTATAACCCATGAGAGGAACGTTATCAACATGTTACCATTTTTTAAACAAAGTTTAGCTCATCCAAAGATGTGAGCTGACAGAGTTTAACCAAGAACATTGGTAAATGAGCGAATGCACAGCAACCAGGAGGCAGAAAATAACCATTCCTGAAATGCTCACATATTGTTGGAAATGCCACCTCCGGAGCTTGAAAAGAATGACTCAAACTCAGTGACACAAAGTTTTGAGTGAGTTATCTCTTCAGTTATTGCTGGCTGAGGTCAGAGTGACGTCTAGGCGAAGGTGCGGAGGGAACAATGCAGGTGAAAGGCTGTGCTGTAACTCATTCCCTCAGCTGCCTGAACTCAATGAGAAGGAACATGCACACACCGTTTCCTTCTGTCAGACTCTGCACTCCTGGGACTTTTTCCTCAAGTAAATTAAAAAATACACCCATGAGTGACTCATTTCATTAACAAGAGTTGTTTGTCTTACCATAAAATAACCAAATATCTCCACCTACTCAGTGTTGGGGAGTAGTGGAATACATGTACCGGCTTTACGTATTTAAAATACAAAATATAACTGTATTCCGTTACATTTACCGTTTATAGCCAGAGGTCCCTTCACTAAGGTTCGGCGCCGTGGATCTGTTTTATATATGTCACAGGGTGGAAAGGGACAAGTTATCTAAGTTTTTCTACTATGCATGTTTTGTTGTGTTTTACCTTTTTAATATTTTAATATGAAGTGTATTTACTTAGTTTTTATATTGCATGTATTGGTCATGTTTTGTGCAGTGGTTATGTTGTTGCATGTTTTCGTTATACTGTCAGATTGTCCTGGAAAGACTCCGCCCCTACCTGATAGTAAACTGATCACACCTGCGAGAGATCCCAGAGAGGCCAATAAGAGGGCCTGGCAGACCATAGAGCAGGGGGGGAGAAAAAGCTTGAGAGAAGGCTTGAGAGGAGGAGAGACATGGCATGGTAACCGGTGTGGGCGACGGCCGCGCAGAGCGGCACAGAGGCCCGGCTATAGGCAGCTGGCCAAGGCGTGCGGCAAAGGAGAACGAGACCAGAGATCGCGGACGACCGCGCACTGGAGGGAGTGATCGGAGCTGAGCGGAGAGGTCTGTGCTGGTGTTGACGGGAGGTAGCTCCTCGCCGAGAGAGGCCCACGGCAGGGGATAGAGAGGCAGCGGGATGGCGCCTTATGTCCCCGGGACGGCGAGTCTATGGCTACGCATGTGAAGCACAACACAGTGGTGGGCGGAGTTAGGAGCTCTGCCCATCTGGGGTAGGTCCTGATTCATCCCGTCTAAGACGAACCTCCAGTGGAATTTAAGAATGGTGACTGCCGCTGGCCCTCTCTCCTTTTTCTAGTTGGCATCAGAATGAAGAGGCCGACAGGACGGCGACAATCCTGTCGGTTTCTGCACCGTTTGGACTTTTATGGGACTTGACCTCCACGGCTGAGGCCATTGCATTTTGGCTGTATAGTTTTAATTACTTTTAATGTGTTTAACTTCATGTTCCTGCCTGGCCAGAGTATTTTTTTTACCTATTTAAATATAATAAATTATATTTTAATCATACAGTTTTTAATCGTGTGCTTTCCCTTGGCGGCTCCACTGCTCTGTCCGTTTGGAGGAAGGTTTCCTTCCTTTAAAAAACGACACTGTGGAAATAAAATCAGCCTTTCCACTCCGTTACATAATTGGCGTTGTCGACAGGATGCGGAGCCAGAGCAGTTGGGTTAGTCAGGGGAAATGCAAATGTATGATGCATGTGTATATTAGTGCCCCAATAATGTGTGTTTTAGGTCGTATGTCCCCTGAGCAAATGAGTATGGACAGTGTGCACAAGTATGAGTGTTGGCCACACCAAGAGTGAATGAAGAACGTCCAACCGAGGTTGTCATGGGAGGTCAGCTGCAGGCTTGTGGGAGGTGGGGTAATGATTTGCTGCTAGGCAGCAGTGCTTGGGATTAAGCACGAGACCCAGGTTAGGCCTGGAAGTATCCCCACGGTAGCAGCCGGGTGCAGTGTTGGACCTTATGGCTTCCGGGTAGCTATGCTACGAGGACGTGAGAGTGATTGCTCGTTGGTGGCCTTGGACTGAATGGTGCACTTTGTTATATTTTTGCTTGGGGGTAGAAGACGTGAACCGGACTCCAAGAAAGCTTCATGACTGGAAGCTGGGTTTTTAGCAGGGACTGCTAATCTTTCAGTGTGGGGGGATGTCACAGGGTGGAAAGGGACAAGTTATCTAAGTTTTTCTACTATGCATGTTTTGTTGTGTTTTACCTTTTTAATATTTTAATATGAAGTGTATTTACTTAGTTTTTATATTGCATGTATTGGTCATGTTTTGTGCAGTGGTTATGTTGTTGCATGTTTTCGTTATACTGTCAGATTGTCCTGGAAAGACTCCGCCCCTACCTGATAGTAAACTGATCACACCTGCGAGAGATCCCAGAGAGGCCAATAAGAGGGCCTGGCAGACCATAGAGCAGGGGGGGGAGAAAAAGCTTGAGAGAAGGCTTGAGAGGAGGAGAGACATGGCATGGTAACCGGTGTGGGCGACGGCCGCGCAGAGCGGCACAGAGGCCCGGCTATAGGCAGCTGGCCAAGGCGTGCGGCAAAGGAGAACGAGACCAGAGATCGCGGACGACCGCGCACTGGAGGGAGTGATCGGAGCTGAGCGGAGAGGTCTGTGCTGGTGTTGACGGGAGGTAGCTCCTCGCCGAGAGAGGCCCACGGCAGGGGATAGAGAGGCAGCGGGATGGCGCCTTATGTCCCCGGGACGGCGAGTCTATGGCTACGCGTGTGAAGCACAACACAGTGGTGGGCGGAGTTAGGAGCTCTGCCCATCTGGGGTAGGTCCCGATTCATCCCGTCTAAGACGAACCTCCAGTGGAATTTAAGAATGGTGACTGCCGCTGGCCCTCTCTCCTTTTTCTAGTTGGCATCAGAATGAAGAGGCCGACAGGACGGCGACAATCCTGTCGGTTTCTGCACCGTTTGGACTTTTATGGGACTTGACCTCCACGGCTGAGGCCATTGCATTTTGGCTGTATAGTTTTAATTACTTTTAATGTGTTTAACTTCATGTTCCTGCCTGGCCAGAGTATTTTTTTTACCTATTTAAATATAATAAATTATATTTTAATCATACAGTTTTTAATCGTGTGCTTTCCCTTGGCGGCTCCACTGCTCTGTCCGTTTGGAGGAAGGTTTCCTTCCTTTAAAAAACGACACTGTGGAAATAAAATCAGCCTTTCCGCTCCGTTACATATACGCGCGGAATAGTTTCTATACGAGATCGCTGCAAAAAGTGCAGCCTTACCTAATGTCCACCCTACTGTTACTCATTTATATTAAGAAATCTAGTTGGTATTGGTTTGGTGAGTAGTCTTCAGTAATAGTAATAAATCACACAGCAATAATACATGCATGTAGTTGTAAAAAGCATGATAATATATTAAGTAATCCAAAGTTGTCGTGGTCTGGGTGGTTTTCCACAGCATCAGCTCCTCCCCACTGGGTGGAGTCTTTGTTGTTCCTCACCTGATGGCAATCGGACCAGCAGTATTTATGACCGGCGCACTCAACTGGTCTTCGCCAGATTATCTGCCAACTTTAGTCAGTTCTCGGCCTCACGTCCGTTCCTTGGTGACTAATCGTGTGTATTAACCGTATCTCTGTTTTTTTCGTCAGCCTCTGAAAACCACCTACCAAGCTCTCCTGGATACCAGTTTGCTGCCACCGGTAATCCCTCTCCGTTTTGGAGCTGCCATTTTCTCCTGCCTGCCTCCCTGCCTTGCATGCAGCACCCACCTGGACCTCTCCTGCCTCCCCCCTCCACGCAACCCACACCTGCAAGCTTGTAAGACAGCTCAGTGTACTATTTTTTAGATTCACTCGCAACCCTCTGTGGGATTCCCCTGACTGCTCTGTCCTCTGTTTCAGTGCCCGGGCCCGCCACAGTTTTCCCTGCCCAGTACCTGCACCCAGTTATCCCTGCCATCTAGTTTTCACCACAGTATTTTTCTCTCGCCTCAGACATCTAGTTTATGTTCATTGATTCTAGTCTGCACTTTCTGTTAGCCTCTGAGCATTGTAAAAATAAAGTCTCTTTTCGTTACACCTCACCCCTGGCCTCCGGTTTTGAATCTGCGCTTGAGTCCATCCCATGTCCACGGGCCACTGCGCCTGACAGTATAATCTGGCCAGTATATGGACTCAGCGGATCAAATCCGGACTGCCGTCTCGAAACAGGGCGCCATTCTTGGTACTCACGAGGACGCGCTCCAGTTTCTCCTGGCGAAGGTTAACTCACTCACTGACGAGCAAGAGAAGATGCAATCCGCGGTTCAGAACCTTCAGTCAGCCACTGCCCCTGAACCCGAACCCATTCCCAGTACGTCGGCACCAGTACCCGCGCCGCCGCCGCCTCAGCCCGCTGCGGATTCTGAGCCTCTGCAGACGCCGATGTTCCGCGATGCCGCCTCCCCGGAGCCGGAACCCTTTTCTGGCGGCCGGGGGGGATGCAGCGGTTTCCTCCTTCAGTGCGAGCTAGCGTTCGGTCGCTCACCCCGCTCATTTGTTTCTGATACTGTGCGGATTTCTTATTTAGTCGGGAAACTGCGCGATCGCGCCCTTACATGGGCAGAGGCTTATCTAGCTAGACATCCGTTACCGACTTGTCATTATGATGACTTTTTGAGAGAGTTTAAGAAAACTTTCGCTCACCCGACCTCTGAATGCAGTTCGGCGCGGAGGCTGTTGCATCTTCGCCAGGGACGGCGGAGCATTGCGGACTTCCTAATCGATTTCCGCATCGCCGCTGCCGAGGCGGGCTGGTCTGATCGGGCTCTGCATGGGGTGTATTTGCACTCTCTCAACGATGAGATGAAGGACCACCTGGCCTCCCGGGATGAGCCCGCTACTTTTGAGGAGTTGGTTTCCCTCACACTTCGCATTGACAGCAGGTTGCGGGAGAGAGAGTGGGAGAGGGACTACAGTTCCCGTCGGTCCTTGCGGCGGTCATCTCCGGTCGTTTCTCCCCCGCCACTGCTTCCGGTTCAGCCGTCCACTCCCATTGCTGGCACCGGGGGTGGTGAACCGGAACCGGAACCCATGCAGATCGGGCGTTACCAGCTGACGGTGGAGGAGAGAGAGAGGCGCCGCCGTTCACGTTCTTGCTTTTATTGTGGCTCCGGTGAGCATTTGATTTCTTCCTGCCCTAAGAAGGGAAAAGAGACCGCCCGCCGGTAGGTCCGGGGATATGGGTGGGCGGTACCAGGGTTAACGCCAAGCCCCGATTTTTGCTTTCTGTGACACTCTTACTCGGTCAGGGAGCCCACGTCTCATCAGCGCTGGTTGATTCAGGGGCCGAGCAGAGTTTGATCGACAGGGGATTTGCTGAACAGCTTCAGATCCCTCTTTTTGAGTTAACTCCGTCTATTCCAGTTAGGGCATTAAACGATCAGGTCTTTTCTTACATTACTCATCGCACTGCACCGGTTACCTTGATCACTTCCGGCAACCACAGAGAAACACTGATCTTTTACATCTCACAATCCCCTGACACGCCCATAATTTTAGGTTTCCCATGGCTAAGACATCATAATCCTCACCTGGATTGGGTGGGACAGAGGGTCGTGAGTTGGAGCCCATATTGTCATGCCAACTGTCTCGTCTCAGCTGCCCCACCTGGGGCCACTGAGCCCTCTAGCAAGGAGAACTGCACCCCTGACCTCTCTGCGGTTCCCCCCGAATATCATGACATATCAGAAGTTTTTAACAAAGATAAGGCACTGTCCCTACCACCCCATCGCCCTTACGATTGTGCCATTACCTTGTTTTCCGGCTCCACGTTACCTTCCAGCCGTCTCTACAACTTGTCACGCCCTGAACGGGCTGCCATGGAAAAATACATCGGAGACTCACTGGCGGCTGGACTCATCAGACCATCGACTTCCCCCGTGGGTGCTGGCTTCTTCTTCGTGGGTAAGAAGGATGGCACACTCTGTCCATGCATCGACTTTCGGCCCCTTAATGACATCACAGTTAAAAACAAATACCCATTACCACTCATCAGCTCCGCTTTTGAGCCCCTCCATGGGGCCACCATTTTTACCAAACTGGATCTCAGGAACGCATATCACCTAGTCAGAATCAGGGAGGGGGATGAGTGGAAGACTGCGTTTAACACACACTTAGGACATTTCGAGTATTTAGTCATGCCATTTGGCCTCACTAATGCACCTGCAGTTTTCCAAACCCTAGTGAATGATGTCCTTAGGGATTTTCTGGATCGTTTTGTCTTCGTTTACCTCGATGACATCCTGATTTTTTCCAAGGACCTCAAGGAACACAGAATCCATGTCCGGGCCGTACTCCAGCGGTTGTTGGAGAACAAATTATATGTCAAAGCCGAGAAATGCGAATTCCATGCACCATCTGTGTCATTCCTGGGTTACATTCTTGCAGGGGGGCAGGTGAAGACAGATCCGGCTAAAGTGAAGGCAGTAGCGGAGTGGCCACTACCTACCTCACGAAAACACTTACAAGGGTTTTTGGGCTTCGCGAACTTCTACCGCCGCTTCATCAGGAATTACAGTCAAGTAGCCGCTCCCCTAACTCGTCTAACTTCCTCTAAGCTTCCTTACCATTGGAGTCCAGAGGCCGACGCCGCCTTCTCCCGGTTGAAAGAACTGTTTACCTCTGCGCCGGTCTTAATCCATCCCGATCATAGTAAACCTTTTGTCGTGGAAGTAGACGCGTCAGGCGTTGGGGTCGGGGCGGTGTTGTCCCAGCGTTCAGGTTCATCTGCTAAGCTTCAGCCCTGCGCCTTTTTCTCCCGCCGCCTCTCACCTGCGGAGAGGAATTATGACGTTGGAGACAGGGAGTTGCTTGCTGTAAAGCTAGCGCTGGAGGAATGGCGGCATTTACTTGAGGGAGCAGAGCATCCATTCACTATTTGGACTGACCATAAGAACTTAACCTATTTACGCACAGCCAAAAGGCTCAACTCGCGCCAAGCTCGATGGTCCCTATTCTTTACTCGATTTAACTTTTCCATCTCTTACCGACCAGGCACCCGCAACACCAAGCCGGATGCTCTGTCCCGCCAGTTCGACCCTGTGTGTGACCCGTCTGATGCACCCACCATCTTGCCGGCAGGAGTCAGGATCGGTTCTGTCGCCTGGGACGTGGAGGAGGACATCCGCCGTGCGCTGGAGACTGAGCCAGACCCCGGCACGGGCCCTCCGAACCGACGCTATGTCCCCACCGTGGCTCGCCCTAAGGTGATCGATTGGGTCCACAAGGGCAAATTTTCTTGCCATCCGGGTGGGGGGAGAACAGGCTCACTCCTTAAAAGGTATTTCTGGTGGGAGACTATTGATAAAGACGTCAAAGAATATGTAGCTGCCTGTCCTGTCTGCGCACGTAACAAATCGAGCTCACTACGCCCAGCTGGACTTTTACGACCCCTCACTATACCTCATCGCCCCTGGTCTCACATTGCGTTGGATTTTGTCACTGGCCTTCCCGTCTCCTCAGGTAAAACCACGATTCTCACTGTGGTGGATAGATTCTCCAAAGCTGCACACTTCATTGCCCTAAACAAACTCCCCACTGCAACGGAGACAGCCAAGATTATGACTGAGCAGGTCTTCAGACTCCACGGCATACCTTGCGAGATCGTGTCAGATAGGGGCCCTCAGTTCATTTCGCGAGTGTGGAGGTCGTTCTGCACCGCTCTCGGGGCTAAACCCTGCTTGAGCTCAGGATTTCATCCACAGACGAATGGGCAGGCCGAACGGCTCAACCAGGAACTGGAGGCCACCCTCCGTTGTGTCGCTGCCTCCAACCCCGCCTCATGGTCCTCGTTGCTGCCGTGGGCAGAATACGCTCACAATTCGCTTACGTCTTCTGCTACTGGCCTCTCGCCTTTCGAGGCCTCCATAGGTTACCAGCCGCCTCTCTTCCCCGACCAGGAGGCCGACCTCGAGGTTCCCTCGGTCCAACACCATCTCCGACGTTGTCAGCGGGCGTGGAGGTTGACCCGTCGGTCGTTGTGCCGGTCCGTTGCTCGCCAGTGCCTGTACGCGGACCGTCGCCGCAGGGCAGCCCCTGCCTACTCCCCTGGGCAGAAAGTGTGGTTGTCTGCTAAGGACGTTCCCCTCAAGGTGGCATCCCGTAAGCTGGCCCCGCGTTTCATTGGACCCTTCGAGGTGGAGCGGGTCCTCAGCCCTTCTGCGCTGCGGTTGAAGCTGCCTTCCTCGCTGCGCATTCACCCGACCTTCCACGTCTCCCAGGTCAAGCCGGTGGTCGTGAGTCCGTTGTGCCCTCCTTCCGCTCCCCCTCCTCCCGCCCGGCTCGTGGATGGGCATCCTGCCTTCGCGGTCCGGCGCATTCTGGACGTCCGTCGGCGGGGACGGGTCCGGCAGTTCTTGGTGGACTGGGAGGATTATGGGCCTGAGGAGCGGTCCTGGGTGTCTCGTTCCTTGATTTTGGATCCTGCTTTGCTTTCTGCTTTTTACGGGGCTCGACGCGGGCCGCGGGTGGCTCGGTCGCCGGGGGTCGACCCTTGATGGGGGGGTAGTGTCGTGGTCTGGGTGGTTTTCCACAGCATCAGCTCCTCCCCACTGGGTGGAGTCTTTGTTGTTCCTCACCTGATGGCAATCGGACCAGCAGTATTTATGACCGGCGCACTCAACTGGTCTTCGCCAGATTATCTGCCAACTTTAGTCAGTTCTCGGCCTCACGTCCGTTCCTTGGTGACTAATCGTGTGTATTAACCGTATCTCTGTTTTTTTTCGTCAGCCTCTGAAAACCACCTACCAAGCTCTCCTGGATACCAGTTTGCTGCCACCGGTAATCCCTCTCCGTTTTGGAGCTGCCATTTTCTCCTGCCTGCCTCCCTGCCTTGCATGCAGCACCCACCTGGACCTCTCCTGCCTCCCCCCTCCACGCAACCCCCACCTGCAAGCTTGTAAGACAGCTCAGTGTACTATTTTTTTAGATTCACTCGCAACCCTCTGTGGGATTCCCCTGACTGCTCTGTCCTCTGTTTCAGTGCCCGGGCCCGCCACAGTTTTCCCTGCCCAGTACCTGCACCCAGTTATCCCTGCCATCTAGTTTTCACCACAGTATTTTTCTCTCGCCTCAGACATCTAGTTTATGTTCATTGATTCTAGTCTGCACTTTCTGTTAGCCTCTGAGCATTGTAAAAATAAAGTCTCTTTTCGTTACACCTCACCCCTGGCCTCCGGTTTTGAATCTGCGCTTGAGTCCATCCCATGTCCACGGGCCACTGCGCCTGACAAAAGTATTCAGAATATGTTACTGTCGTTGAGTAACGTAACGGAATATGTTAAAAAATACATTATGGGGCATGTATTCTGTAATCTGTAGTGGAATACATTTTAAAAGTAACCTTCCCAACACTGCACCTACTGCATATATATTTATTTTTTCCCCATTTCTTTAAACAGCTCTGTTATATTTTGGCCATGCTAATATCTCCAGTTATTTGGATTAACTAATGACATTACCAAAACAAAAAACACTAGCAAAATAAATAGGTCTAATATATCCTTCTGAGCTGCCTCCTTTATTATTTTGATATTCAGTGTGGGCAATTCAGCATAAATTATGTTTCGACAGCATTAATCATATCTACACGACATGCTTCTCTGTGGTTAGCCTCACAGCAAGAATGCTCCATGGTTTAAAAACAATCAGGTTTGACTGGGATTATTCAGGGTGGACTTTACATGTCCCTGGTATTTACGTGCATTTCCTCTGGGTGTTCCCATATTCTCCAGCTGTTCAATCATGCAGGTCAGGTGAATCTGAGATTCTAAATTGCTCACAGGACTATGTTTATTTATGTTTAACTCTGCAGGATGCTCCAGCACCCCATGATCCCACAGAGGGGTTAGGATGTGGAAAATGGATGGATAATTGCATTAGTACAACACGGTCATGCAATATTTAACTTGTTGCACTGAGTTTAATTTCTAAACATAAATATGGGATGTAGTATTCTAATTTGCATAGATTCTTGTTGCTGCAGGTACATTTATCTGTCTGAGGGTGTAAAACACTTTAAATGTGCACCAGAATATTCTGTCCCATGGATTACCCACTGTTCAATAAAACAAAGCACTGTCATAGAGACTTATGTGTATTTATCTCTATTTCTTTGCACTGGCATGCCAGTAGGCCAAAAATTCTGTGTGTACTTGTTTTGCTGTATGCTCAGTCTGGGGTCCAACTGTTTTCAATGCAATATGGTGCAATACTACATCATAGCTTGGCATTGCAAACATTTAATTTTTTTCAAGCCAAAGGAATCGATTTTTTTCCCCTTCATATAATGATTCATGTGCTTGTTGCTATTTGTCTTATTTGTTGTCTAAGCAGTGATAAGAATGTTACTGAAACCTAGCTAACAGCGAAGTTATGAATACATATGTTGCCATCCAGGTCTTAACTGTGAAATGAAAGGGATTCTCACGAATGAGTTAAGTGCAAATATATATTTTTAAAATGTTTAGGTAAAGAACTATTATTGTTGAACACATGCAACATTTTTTAATCTGTGGTGAAGAACATAATGTAGTCCAGTCTCAGCATCAGATATCACAGAAAAAATATACATTATCAATATGCTGTTAGGCCACATTCAAGCTTCTGCAGGTGATCTTTGCAGAGCCTAAGATGTAACCTACGTAAGTAGCCAACATCATTGCCGGAATTTATGCTTGTGTGTGGTTATTTAATTAATTCACATCCAGAGCCAGCCGGAGAAGAGAAAATGCTGAGACTTTTTTCACTCCCGAGTCTCCACTTTCAGTTGTCAGTTTTTTTCAGGGCCACTGAAACAATCATTGTTATTCTCTCACTGATGAATTTAATGATTGTTTCAGTGTAAAAGTAGCCAAAAAGCACCAGAAGAATCTGTCATGCTGAAAAGGCCGATCACAATAGTCGTGGGTGGCGTCGACCTGATGTGTAGTTATATTTCAGGGAGGTACGCATCAAGATAGGCCGTAGGGTACAGAGGAGTTTGTGGTTATGATGTTAATGTTACAGGTAATGTCATTACATTATTCATATATTTGTTTAAGTTGCTGGTGGTAGCTTGGTGTTTGAACCCTCTCCTAGCTCCATTATTGATTTTATTTTCATTTTTCCTTGTCCTTCCAAACTCCCCAGTCAATATTTTTCAACAGGAACACCATTAGAAATAAATAACACTGATTATTTTTCTTCCACTTGAGTCACTTCCAGGGCCGTGCTTTTGTGCATGGTTGCTCACTGGCTTGAATTCTTTGGCCAATTAATAAAACATACTTACTGTTCTTAAAACCCTTGTAAAAGAAAAAAAAAGTAATTTGCTCCTAAGTTGTGACACATTTTAAACATTTTTTGTAATCATTTAGTTTTGAAAAACTTACATTCCATACAACTAGTGTTGGGCAAGTTACTGAAAAAAGTAATCAGTAATTAGTTACTGATTACTTTAAAAAGTAATCCCATTACTTTACTGATTAATTATTTTCAAAAGTAATTAGTTACTTTTTAAAACAGGATTTACACCCTGAATAGGTAATAAAGCGATAGATTTTTCAGCCCAAGTCTACTTTTTCTGCACAATCTGTCATGGGATGAGGAAAATAGGACCCAAAACGCAGGACTCTGCGATGCCACAGTGCACTTTATTTCCAGTGAAACCGACAGGGAAGTCCAACAATTCACTCAAAAGTGCAATTTGCCAATAGTGCTCGTCCCTTGCTCCCAGTGCGTCCCGTGCTGTAGCTCCGTTAGTGTGTGTGCTCCCCAACTCGCTTCTTCGCTCGACTCTCCTGGAGGAAGAAGGAAAATCCACAAATAGCCACAAGCTAGCCGAATACCAAGAACGCACGTCTAGCACAGACTATACCAGTTAGGAGTAATAATCCCACGTCGACTGTCGCCGTGAGCCCAGGTTAAATACCTCTGTCTAGCCAGGGGGGGATGATTACCAACATCTGAGCACGTAATCAGCTGCAGGTGGGCCGGCAACAGTGAGGAGGGACTTCCGATGACGACAGTTGCCAGGTAACGCCTTTCCCACGGCGCACACTTCCGTAAAACATCCCCGAGGACCGGGGAGAGAGAGGGAGAAGCAAACACACACACACCCTAGATACCAATGTGGACAGAGAACAGTAGATGACACAGACCCCAAATAATAATAATAACAATCACAACAACAACAACAACAGTCCCCACTGCTCACGGACCCCCGAGTCCTCCAGAGCCGGGTCCATGACATAATCCATCATATAAAATGTAATCAAATGAAAAAGTCTCTTTTTAAAACTTGCTTTATTAGTTTTAATTTTTTTAAATGCAAACATTAAATTATATGCAACATTCTCTGACTGGAAGAAATTTGTTTAACATTTAAACCTATTTTCTGCACATTCCAGCATATAAAATAAAATAGTTTTTTGTGTTTACACTCACTCTTTCAAATAGATGCACGTAAAACACAGCAGAAAATAAATAAAATCAAAGACTCAGCGGTTCTGTTGCTCTATTTTCATCTGTATAGCAGGAGTGGGGCAGGCGGAGGTTTGCCCTGGCGCAGGTGTGTCGCAGCCGTCATATCGGTGGAAGGATTCCGCAGTTTCTCTGTGACTTTCACATTCTTGTGGCAGTGTACTCTGTGCTTGCTCGGAAGTTGGGGGGGGGGGTTGCTGTAAAAAGAAGTTTTCTTCCCACACAGTGAACAACAGACGCTAATGTTTTTGGCACTTTTTACAGAATCAAACTCAAAGTAAGGTCAGTACTTCCACGCTTTAAACGCACGGTCGTACCTTCCCCCGCACTCGTTATACTATCCATTGTTGATCTGCACACAGCTGTTGCCACGAACGTCGCACTCGGTTACGCTCCTCCAGGGGCAAGCGTACCTAGACCCGGGGCTTAGAGTACGCTTGGGGAGTGTGATTGTGTGTACAGCGTCTCTCTATGTCTGTCTCCACGTTAGGTGAGTGTTGAGTAATTGCATATGAGAGCATGAGGGTGGGAATGGATGTTTGTATCTGTGTGTGCCTGTTTGTCTGTGTCCATATGTCAGGTCGGGTATCAGACGCCACCTCTCTGGGGACATCCCAGGTCCTCCAAGGTATGGAGGCCTATCTCCCCCACCGCTTCCCCTACCAGTGGCAGACGCCCTCAGACATCGGTGCGTTGGTGGTTCTTTGTGTCTGGGGATGGGCGTCCAGATACACATCGACTCACTCCTTGGTGGCTGCTTATCGGGGCCTGGAGCCTGGGGCATCTTACATGCTGCACAATAATGTTTAATATTTAGTATTTACAGTTATATTCCCATATATCATCGTGATGTTGTTTATTCTATTACTCTTGTTTTCTTCTGCTTGTTTTCTTTTTTCATTCTCAACAGGTGAAATTAAAAAAGTATCTACTGTTAGCTAGTTTATTGTGATGGTGGTTACGTCATTGTCATGAGACACTCATGGTAATTAGTTTAGTAGCGCAGTAACGCAGTGTGCTTACGGGAAAGTAACAGTAATCTAATTACCTATTTGCAATAGTAGTCCCTTACTTTACTCTTTACTTGAGAAAAATAATCAGATTACAGTAACGTGTTACTGCCCATCTCTGAATACAACACTGAACATCACCAAATGGCTCCAACCAGAACAAAAAGCAAAGATGTGCAAGAGAACATCAATCTCTACTTTGAGAAACGTATGCCTCTCAAGCGCTAAACTGGCAGCCTGATTAAATGCTGCCAGGAAAAAGAAGTATCAATGTCAGCAAAGAGGCGACTCTAGGATTCTTACATTCTAGTCACAGTTACAACGAATGAGACTATCACTCCGTTTCGCAAAGCCATGCCATACCCTGTGGAGGGCGCTTAATTGGAGCCAATTTCCTCTTACAACAAGACAATGACCCAAAGCACAGCTCCAAACTATGCAAGAGCTACTTGGATAGAAATTGTCAGCTGGTTTTCTATCTATAATGGAGTGCCCAGCTCAGGCACTGGATCTCAATCCTATTGAGATTTTGTGGGAACACTTTGACTGTATGGTAATTAAGAAGTGCCTATCAAACCAGTCCAACTTGAAAGCATCTCTTTAAAAAGTAGGGGGTTACATTCTGTCCGATAACTAAGGTAGGACGTGAATGGTCTGCAACGCAGTGATTGTGTCAAATCAGTGATCGTCTTTGTAACAACTGAAGCAAAAAATAATTATTTGTAGTAACAAGCTTTTCAGCCATGAATGATATATGATTAAGCACTTCAAGCTATTTGATTACTTTTTGTTGTTTGTATCAGGCGACATGAAATGTGACTTCTAATTTACGGGCTTCAGTGGTGATTCCATTAACCCATCTACATCCTAAAATTCCTAGTGGGTGAGTGTGTTTGCATGTGTGTTAAGTATCACAAGATTGCCAGGGTGATAGGATGGTCTCTGTTGCAATCTAATGAGCCTGTGTTTGTTTACCCCTTCCCCTGCACTGCATTCGCTGGAATGTGCCAGCATTTGCCCGACATGAATGCCAGTGTTTTGATAAAGGTCAATGAGAGTGAGACAAGGCTGCAGAAGTTTGCCTACTTTAATTAGCTCTGGCTTTGTGCTCTCTTCTCATCCTGTAGTGTCAGAACACCCACGTTAAGCCTTCAAGATGTGCCCACAACAAAGCCAGGGCTGGGAGAGAGCCAAATGAGAAGGAAGGGGTTTACTATCAATGATTTACTGAGATGAAAAACTGGAATCGCTCGAGCCAAAAATAGACAAAGAGACATTGATGAATTGGGCCGATATTATCGCAGAAGAAACCGGTTAAAACTGGATTATTTCTCATCATATCATAGCTAGTGATTGGCTGTTTCACAAACAATTAGCATTTGAACACAAAGCGGAGAGTGTGCCTGCTTTGGGGTGCGCCTTCTCTGTTTTATGAATTACAGGTTTGGGGTGTCATAAAGAATTTTAAAGTTCAAAAAACCTCCATATCCTGAGGATCCCCCAGTGAGAAGGCCTTGTTGGCTAGTCATTATTCTTCCTAACGCTGTTGCGATCAACATGGACATGAAAAGGTCACATATTTGTTTTTTAGTGGCATGTGCTTCCACAGTGTTGAGTTTGGTCTGGTAAGCTGAATCTGACCCCGTACTTTTGCTTTTAAGGATAATTACATTTAAGGATTATAGAAAATTTTGTGTTAGCTCTATTAGGGATCAGTATCCAAGCCAACTTCCCAGCTAACCTAATCACTAATCATTATGCTCCATTGTGTCTACTTCACACCCCACTCATTGCAGTAAAAACTATCCTACTCCTTTCAAAAAGCAGTTTTAGACACCAGAGGGGAAAAAAAGTCTTTCAGGATGATCCAGTTTCTGTCAGCCTCCATGTCCAGCATTTCGCCTTCTCTTTTGTCTCAGCTCCCTGTTTTGTTGTGTTTTTTTCAGCAATAGTATGACAGCATGTTTTTTTTCTTTCAATATTGTGGATGTCCTTTTTACTGGATGAATTTTGTCATAAACTTGGTACAAACATTGCTTTTGATTGTTACCAAATCACTGGAAACTATTGATATCCCCACCAGCCTCATTTGTACAGTCTTTTGAGATATGGGTACAAAATATTAGCTTGGCAACACTTTTATAGACCACAGGAACCACAAAAAGTCAAAAGAAAAAAAGCAAATCGGTGTGCCTGAAGTTTCTATGGCAACATGGGCTAAAACCTGCAGCAGTAAAATTAATTACTGATCCCGCATTATGTAATCTGCGATACATCAGTGAGACAGTATTATATATCCTGCTCTAAATCAATTAGACACATAATCGTATGTATCTGAGTATCTTGAAGCATTAATTTCATGAGATAACGGCTGCGTAATGCCACACATCTGTGTCACACTACAGCCATAAAAGTGAAATATTATAGAGAGGGCATTATAACAAATAATCTGACGAAATCCTACCATGAGCTGTTGCACACATCATCACAGTTAGATTCATATAGACTTGAAACAACATTTGTGATCGTATCCAAGTGAATTTATTTGAAGCTACCAGGTTTCCCTGCCCTGTAAAACAGTACTCTTCTCTGTCCTTGCTACCCAAAATTTAGCAGATCACGCTTCACTTTGTAAAGCTTCTTGTTTGAAATGACTGTTATTGAAATTCTGCCTACATTAAAGGTCATCCTGAGTTAATTAGAGGTGCGCTTGTAAAAACAAGGCCGAGTTGCTTTGCCATGGAAGCAAAAAGTATTTTACAAAGATGGCTAATTAATGGCATTTCTATTATGTGTTATAATGCTGAAAAATATTACAATTTCAATTAACACTGTCCTTCGCATACATTTCTTTTTTTATATATATTTTCAGACTGGACTTGAAAATGTAAAACATGTCTTCATGTTAATGAAATTCTCCTTTTAATATGTATTTTATAAAGGAAAAATAAAAAATAAATGCCATTAGACAAAGTTTTCTCATTTAATGATCCATTGTCAATAGAAGCAATCAGTTTGGGGAGTTTGGCTATAAAGAAAAGGACTGGTTAATTTAGTTACTTAAGCTTCTGGCCTTGTCACTCATGCACATCTATTCTAAACACAGACTCATTTCACCAAGTTTTACACAGTGAAGTTCGTTTGATTACTATTTTGTGAACTTGCATTTATAGAATATAACATGACAAATAAATGTGGCTCATCACAAGTTCTGGGTTCAGCAAATTGCAACAACAAATTAAGAACATGACGTAAACAGCCCCCGCCCCAACACAATTTTTTCCCCATTAGATGTGTATTTTCTGTGCCCGGGGGTAAAGTGTAATGCACTTCCTCTGTTTAAGCGTCATGTAGTGCACTATGGGAATAGGCAAGGCTGGGTCTAATGTCTGCAAAAAGTCAAGATGACTTGCTAGTGTACAAGTGTAAGTATGGGTCGACTGAAGGGAGTTAAGAGGGTCCTCACGCTGCCTGCTGGGGACTTTCAGTCTCTCCTGTATCGATTACTCTGTCCACCATGTAATTAGGCCTCAGTGAAAGCAAGTGGGGGAGAAATAGAAAAGAGGAGGGGGGAGTCTGGCAGAGAAAGGGCATTTTTGTATGTTGTGTCAATAAAGGAAGAAAGGAAAACAAGGGTAGATGAGATACTGGCAGACCTGTCCTAAAACCTCAATATCCTCAGCTTCTTGGCTGTCTGCAGCCTTGTGTGGTGAGAGCGACAGAAGTACGAATAGATGAATTACGGCGGCGAGGGTACAGAAAAGGCAAAATGTCACTTTGAGCTGTTGATTGATTAGTCTATTTAGTCATCTTTGGCCTATTGTTGCCAGAGTGTAAAAGGTGGCTGGGGTGAAGGTCTAAGTGAGAACTATTGATAAACTCCCATGTGTCCACATCCATCTGTTCATCTCCATATTTACCCCCGAACATGGAGATGAGCAGATGGACATGGGTGCATGGAATGACTAAAATGTACTGTAATAATGCAATCAGTGCTCGCCATTTTCATTATTATTCTAATTGGCCTTTTAATAAGCATCACCATTGAATTCTAACATAAAAGCACGGTTGCCGTTTACAAAGACTGATATCTGTCTTTTTTGTTGTTTAAATAAATATATCAATTATATTCCTCCATAACTGAGGTTTTTTTTTAGCTTAAATTTTATAAAATAAATACAGTGTATGTACTCTAACGCATTGGCTTAATTTGCCTCTCTATTGATGTTATAAATCTTAAACCTATTGCAAATATCTGTAAAAGCAGCCTTTAGTACAACGCCTACCCTACAAATGATGGTTTTTCTTGTTAACTGATAGCCAACATAAATATCAGTTTTCCATTTCTTTTTCTGGTCTGTTGTCTTTTAAGTAGACTGACTTCATTTTAATTCAAGGGACTCCGCCCTGCTCATGGCTGCTTGTTTCTCTGTTTTGTTTTGTCTTTTTTCCTTCGTTCCCTGTGGAGCAGTGCATTTTATGTGCAAAAAGCTTTGCCGTTTCCCCTGACACAGTCCACTACATGAAAATGCTGCTAATACATCCCTCCAGTGCAGATACCACTTAGTGAATTCCTTGAGGTTAGTAGACAGGTTTTCTTACACAGTTGCAATGGTTTAGTAAAGGCCAAGAGATGACTGGATTATTGGTATTATTGGAGTAAAAGTTAGACTGCATGCGCTTTGTTAGTATTGCAAGCTGATCAAATAAACGATTAAATGATATTTAAGCATTTTTATAAGCAAAAATGTTTATTATGTTCTCTGCTCTTTCCAGTCATATGAACGATGCTTCTGAGTTTAGCCGAGTCTCATAATGACTATCGTATCATCACAAGGATTAGGACCACTAACAAAAGAAAAAAAAATGTTTGGCTGTGTGTTTTTATAATTTTAAGAAAAAAGACAGGGAAAAAGAAAAGCCAACACTTTTTTGTTTGGTTGTTGTTTGCTGTATTCCTCTTTTTCTATTTTAGTGCCAGAGAAGCTTCTTCTTGGGCCACTCGGCTGGCCACTGACAAAAGGCACACAAAACACATTCAAGGACATTGCACATTTAAACCTTCAGAGAATTAACTAATTAACACAGAATAATATTACAGTGGCAGCTGATCATCAACAGATTAAACATGAAAAAAGTGGCAATTTACATAACAGACACTAAGGTGTAGTCCAGTATTAGTGGTGGTTTCGGATTCAATGATTTAAATTTAACAGCCCTTTAATAATAGAGCTGCTTCATTCATTCATTCTTCATTTGTAAATTAATCAGAATGTTTTTTTGTATGTAATTTGTATAGTATATATATTTTTTCTCTCATTTCTTTTCTAAATGTACTTGTATATTGTTCACATGTTGAAATAAATTACCAATCAATCAATCAATCAATTTGTTCAGGAGTGCTGATCTGGCCACAGCAATTATTATTCATATCTGAACCATGAAATGTGTTAAGACAGTCCATGTAGGCAAAGCCTTTTTTGACAATAAGCACCAAAGAGTTTGTTCAGTGACTGACAGTTAATGCATCAGAAACATGATTTATGTGTTGGCTATGTTTGTAGGCATTGGGGCTTTCCGAGCTGTGTGGAGAGACAGCTTCTGAAGGACACTCATAAATGGCAGCTCTATTTCACTTCTCAGGTTTTATTCATATTTTGGCCTAAACACTGAAATCAGGATTACAGGATGTCGAGCAAATACAAGACGTTTCTCCTCTAAAAAAAAAAAAGTGGTAGATAAGAGCGCTAACTGCTCCATATGCAAGTAAAAAATGCACATGTAACTGTCTACAGTTCTTTTTATTTGAAAAGCATTTACATCAAAATAGGAGAGCAAAAGCAATAATATACAGTATATATTATCACTGGCCACTTCATTAGGCACAGCTTGTTAGTATTGGGTTTGGCCTCTTTTACCTTCACATCAACTCAACAAGGTACGTTCAGAGATTTTGGGCAATACTGACGTGATAGTATCCCTCACACAATTACATCACCACTGTTGATAGAAGGGTTGGATTCATGGTTTCATGGTCTTTATACCAAATTTTGACCCTCGCAGCTGAATGTCACAAATCAAGACTCAAGTTGTTTTCTTTTGTCCAGTTTTGGTGAACTTGTGAAACCCAAAGCCTCAGTTTCCTGGTCTTGTTTGGTAGGAAAGGCGACCGGTGTGGTCTTCACCTCCTGTTGCCAATCTGCTTCAGACTGAGAAGTTTTCATGAATCACTGGTAAGTTCAGAACAATACTCTGGCAGGGAAACTATATAATGTGAGTTATAGTTATATAACTGTATTTACCAAAATGGGCACTGCAAAATATAAAGACAAAATTTTAAATTTTACAATTCATTAAATCTACATTTTATTTGAAAGACAGAAATATAATGACAAAATGCAGCAACATATTTGAATAAAATAGGTAACAAAAGCAAAAGATATGTAATTATATTGAAAGATTCAATGAATCTGGAAAAATGTTCTTATAGGATCCAAACAGTACTGAATGGCTACGATCTTCAGGCCCCCATGAAGAAGAACTGCATTAAAAACAGACGTGATTCACTGCATAGGCCCAGGAGTACTTCAACAGGCCATTGTCAGCGAACATAATTCATCACTGCATTCACAAATGCAAATCTACATCATGCAAACACAAATATACTAGTATAATTAATAAGAAACAGAAACGTGGCTGTCATCACAAGACTCGAGCTTATTTAAGATGGACTGAAGAAGTAAACAAAACTGAAAAAGACCAAGCAACAAGAGGAGCATAGCTCTATAGCAAGAAAGTCTTTGTGCTGGCCTTTTGTCCCCTTTGAAACATTATTAATTATGAATTGAAAATATATGAGAAAGAAGTCCCAAATATTTGAACAGCCAAATTACTATATCAAGCAATATCAAGAGAACATTTATCTTTTGTGAAACTGGCAAAGCTCAAACTAAATGTCATTATTACAGATGGGATTTCAGGAGTTTTACATTTGATGTTTGTCTTAAATGCAGGTAAATGCAATTTGTTTTCTTAAAAAAAAAAAAAAAAGAAAAATATCACAGCACTTCTACAATTATGAGTCTTGCACAGTAATATTGCTGAGGTCCATAAATTGCACATTTGTATGAGAATCCCACATCTCTGTATTAAGACAGTGGCCTTAGCTAAGACCTTTGTCTTATGAAGAAATTATTCCTTTATAAATCCAATTTTGTAGACGTGAATCATCAAACACACTGTTCATGCTGACCTTAGAAGGTCTTTTAGATGTTGCTTCACTTACAGAAGATTATAAAGATCAATACCAGTAACCATATCTCTGGCAAGAAATGTCAGCTAACAAAGATTAGTTACACATGTTTTAATAGCACTGCCATTGATTGATATATTGATGTAAAATCGATACAGGAAGATGACATATTATTCCATTTTTAACTAGCTGAATAGCTGTTTGGCCTCTCCTTTAATTTTTGCTTGAAATGTTTGTATTATAAATACCAGTTATTATATCAATGTCTTTTTTATTCTAAGTCTAAATAAAGGTACAACATCCTTCAATTAAATATACAAAATATACACCTGCTGTAGCTGTGCATGTTTTGAGTTTTATCATATACTTTAATAAACACCTTCCATAAGTTAACAGACTTTAATGTCATGTATAAATTACATTAACATGAGCATCTTTAAATGTTCTGTCTTAATCAAACTAATCACTCGCATATGTAAAAATCAATAAATGATTTTTTTTAAAATCCATATAGTCATAAATGATGAAAAGTGATCAAAATAATTAATTAGGGCTGAACTTATCATTCCTGAGTGTTAAAGTATATATTTGGTTGTAACAAAAGAAAACAAACAAACAAAAAAAAAAACAATGTTGTATACTAGCAGCTAATTTGAGGGCAAGAACTTCGGTTACAGCACCTGTGCCCTCACATAATAATCTTCTTTAAATGTTTCACCTTCTACTTTAAATAAACATTTATTCATAGGTGAAATAAAGCCCAAGATTGGCGATGTTCTGCAGCAATAGTCTCTTTTCCTATTTGGAACAGTGTTTTACTTTTGTGTTTTTATGTTCTTATCACAATTTGATGATCATCATTTGATCATATCTGATTGGAGTAGGCATTTTGTACAAAAAAAGGTCAAAATGCATGAAATGCCCTTTTTTATGTGAGCATGCAGAGCATAAAGCAGAAAGCCCGGCTTTGCAGAAAAAGTTGATATAACCATTGTTATGGTACCCGTTATCTTTGTGTTAGCTGGCTCAGGAAAACCTGAGCCAGCTAACACAAGCCTGCCTTTGTTGAACTCCCTTCATAGTATACTCCTTTCCGGTCCCTCAGGTCGGCAGACCAGCTCCTCCTGAGTGTGCCCAGGACTAATTGTAAGCTCAGAGGGGATCGGGCGTTTGCTGTGGCAGCACCAAAATTGTGGAATGAGTTGCCTTTACATGTTAGACAGGCACCTTCCTTATCTGTTTTTAAATCACGTCTTAAAACATATTTATTTACCTTGGCTTTTAGCACAGCAGGACTTGTTGATGTCTCTTAATATATTTTCTTTTATTATATTATTTTTAACTTTAAGATATTTTATATGTAATTTAAACGGTTTCCTCTCTGTTTTATATTTGTAGCACTTTGGTCAACATTGTTGGATGTAAAGTGCGTTATAAATAAAGATGCTATGCTATGCTATACTCCTCTGATTAGATACAGAGCTCATTTCTCTGTTTTTTGACTCTTCCTTCAATGCAGCTCTCCCATAAAAGCACACAGGAATATTATAAATAACAATTTAACACATAATGCACATCTAAGGGAAAAGTTAATACACTCATTATCTGGAGCTGGTTTAACAAAAAAACCAAAAACAAACAAACAAACAAAAAAACCCACCACAATTGAGGTAAAAACTCAGGTTTTAATAATAGTTTAAAAAAAAGAAATAGCAGCCACAATACATCATTAATGTTCTATTGTTACATTAAACATGAGAGAGAAAGAGGACCACAGCACGTCTTACCAGCATAAAACCAGCTACAGCAGGTAAGCTGAATTCTGACTGAGAATAAAAATACCGGAAACAATGTTGACTCATCGACTGTGATTTTTCACAAGCAGCAGGGACTTGTATGTGCGCGTTTTACTTGTTATTTCACTTCGACAGTCTTATGGGACAGTCCACAGCTTAGAGAATTTGCTGTTATACTGTGAAACTGCATCATTCAGTATAGTGCTGTACAATCATCAGTGTTGGGAAGGTTACTTTTAAAATGTATTCCATTACAGATTACAGAATACATGCCCCAAAATGTATTCTGTAACATATTCCGTTACGTTACTCAATGAGTGTAACGTATTATGAATACTTTGGATTACTTAATATATTATCATGCTTTTTACAACTACGTGAATGTACTATTGCTGTGTGATTTATTACTATTACTGAAGGTCCACGGCTCCGAACCGTAGTAAAGGGACCTCTGACTAATACAGGTTCGTGTCGGGCTCGTAGCCGAAAAATAGCTTTACTTTGTTGTGTGGGTCAACTCTGCTTGCGAGAGACAGAGAGAGGCGTTGAAAGGCTGCTCCAACAGAACTTATTGTTTCGGAGGATGATAGGTTTGCAGCTTGAACCTATTCGCTGGAACGTTGAAGACAATATAATTACACAGCAAAGCAATACACGAGTAGGCAAAGTTCTTCATGTTTCTCGTCCACACGCCGTTCCTTCGCTTGAGCCCAGCTACTCTCGTCCGCTCCCCCGTAACACTGCTCTTTTATTGAGGTTACATGAATATGCATAGGTTCATTAACATACGACGTGTACATACACACAAAGAGTACTTTGCCTTTGTGTGTATGTGTGTGGGGGGGATCAGAGTGTGACCCCAGAAATGACTTCCCTAAACCTGCTGGTCTGGAAGTCCAACAGTTCATCTAAACAAAAGGCACTTAGACTAAAACAGATATAGATACGTTTATCCTACCATAAAACAATAAGACAAGGTACCACCTCTCCCATGCTCCCAGAGTGCTCGCTAATGCACGCAAAGTGTGCAGACTATCAAGGATCAAACCTCTACCAATCTACAACTAATTATAAAACTCTAAGCATATATAAGTAGATATTTCTAAGCATAAATGACAATCAACAATACAAAACCTAACAGAGGAAAACACGAACGAAGCGTACAGTCGAGTTTTAATAGCTTACTTACAACTGGGCTCGTCAGGCGCTCTTCTTGGCTGCAGTGGTTATTATTATATTTACATGCTTCCAGCTCCCGTTTTTGCTCGATGACAACTCGTACTTTTCCTTTTTCTCCCTCCCTCGTTCACAGGCACATAACGAGTATGGCAGTCCAATCTCCCTGCAGCACGGACTACACTGCTCTTGAAGCTACATTCTGCATTCTGTCTATTAGCTTAGCACAACAACAACAAAAAGGCGCTCTCTCACCCAGGAAACACGCAGAGCGAGATCGTCACCCTGCAACCATGGCAACTGTAACGCTGCCGCCTGGAACAACAGGTAGCTGTCAAACAAAACCGAAACAGTCCTGACCCGCCACAATATAAAACAGGAAAGTACCGCCGTGTAATCCATTTATTTCAACAAAGTAACTGTATTCTAAATACCATCATACACATTTAAACACACACAAACAAACACATTCGAAACCTGTCATATACCAAATACAAGTTTTGTATGTGTATATATTGTTTTCTATGCAATTTTTTGCTCCAAATATCCTCTTGCTTGAGATAAGAAGTGGTAAAGCTGGAGGTAGATTAAAAGACTATAATCCATAAACCTATTTTGGTCCTGAATTTAAAATGAGAATGTTTGCCCTCTGACACCTCAAATATTTTTTGCCTGGACAGCAGATGTTTGATGTTTGGGAGGGAGACCAAAAAAAAAATTATCTAATACAAATACAACCTTGGACCAAATGCAGACTCAAAACAGCTTAAACACAAAAACGTAATCGAAACAGGGGATCATGGAGCAACTAGTAAACAAGGGGAAGACTGAAGTCTCAAAGAGGGCCATCACTAGGAAAGTGAAAAGTAGTATTATCATCATCACAGGTCCAGAGGAGGCAGTTATGATTATACTGTTTGAAGACGGAAGGAATGAGTTGAGACACTTGTGCACGGAGACAAGGGATTCCCAGGGAGGGGTAGCCAGGTGAGATTTCCAGGAATAAAAGTTGTTGGAGCAGAGTGAATCCAGAGGTTGCCTTTAAGTCCAGAGAGGGATGCAGTCTAGGAGAGCAAGCAGGTGGGTGGAGAGAAAGAGGCCAAGTCCAGACATGAATGGCTGGGTGAAAAGCAAAATGGACGAGCAACTAGCTGAGTCAGACACACAGGTGATGAATACTTAGCGAGACCTGAGACCGACTGGAACCAAGGAGAAAACAACGTTAACCATGAGCCGAAAAACTCAAGAAATAACATTTGGAGAGGCGAGCTACCGCTAGAGAAAAGCAAATAATCTGGAAATAAAAAGTATGGAGAAAGAGAGATGCAGTTTAGGATCCAAAGCAGAGACTGGCTGCTAGTGTTTATTGATGATATGGCTACTGTTCGAAGCTGCAGGATGAACTGTGAAACGGGCTGTACTCTGCTCAGATTCAGCCAAAAGTGGTTGGACAGCACTTCATATTGCAAATAAATAGTGACCCAAAGCTTTCTGAAATTTTTTTTCCACCTGATCTCGAATGAACAGAGCACAGTTTCAGTTATTAAATACAAAACTGAATCCAGAAAGACACAAATAAGCTGCAGGAAAGGCCTAGCAGATAATGTCGAAACTGCCTTGAGTTTTCTAGAGTTAACATGGTGATTGACCAGAAAGGATTTCCATCCAAGTATTAGAAGCACTCCTTATATTTGAAATATGTCAGTTTGCAATTGGATAGGAAGCATCTGTGAAATGACACGTTCAGGTCTTGCCACGGATGTCTTTGAGCTTTTGCTGGACAGAAACTTTTTTGAAAGCCACCGCAGTGTTGCCTGTAGGCATGGGTATCGAAAACCGGTTCTTGTTGAGAACCAGTTCCCACTGTTTCAATTCCTTGGAATTGTTTGCCATTTTTGCAAATGATTCCGTTATCGATTCCAGTCGCCCCGAATGACGTCACCACGTTGCGGAGCATCATTTACCTGGCAGGAAACACGGCGCCTAAGCGGCTCAAACGCTCAAAAGTTTGGTTATACTTTACAAGAACGGATGACAACAGGGCAACTTGCAATACTTGCAAAGTAGATATTTCATTTCAGGGAGGAAACACTACAAATATGCAAAAGCATTTGCTCACAAAACACGCGATGACCTTAAATGAATGTCGTGTTTTTAATTCCGCTCCGGACTCGTGAATCTCAACCCAGCAGCAGCGATAACGTTTGCACGTCCTCTCCCGTTAATGCGGCAGGTAAATAATCAACTAACAGTGGATATTATGTTAGCGCGATCTGCCTTATTACAAAACCTGCCATTACTGTGCATTTAGGTGACCATGATGAGAGAGACAGACAGAGTCTGGCTGGCTCAGATGCTGGCAGTCTCCTTTCAGGCCAGGATAGACGAATGTCACCGAGCAGTGACAAAGTTTGTGGTCAAAGGCTTGCACCCATTTGCCACAGCAGATGCCCCCAATTTTAGGTAAGTGAATGTGTTTAATTGTAGGCAGGGACATTACTGGATATTCTTGTGTAATTGCTACAGAATAATTTATGTTAAACTTTGTTATTGCTACAGAAGAATATTTATTTTATTATTTTACATTTACAATTTTTTTCCTGGGGACCCTGTGACACCCCATTGAAGAGCCGTAGGCTGGATCTCTTAAGATCTCACTGTTGGGTTTGTAAGGCCATGTTACTCCTAAATTTCTATCTTGTTCAAAGAGAAGATATAAAACAAAGTTCTAAGCTAATTGACCTTAGGGTTCTCCTTTTTTAAAAAGACTCGATAAGAGAATCGATAAAGAATCGAATCTGTCTGTGAAGGTTCTCAGTCATCCAGGTCATCGTAGTCAAAGGAGCTTGCAAAGAAAAGCGTCTGGACTTCTTTAAGTTACTTGAAGACGTTTCACCTCTCATCCGAGAAGCTTCTTCAGTTCTAAGGTCAAATGGTGGAGAGTCCCAGATATAACCTAGTGGGAGTAACCCCCCACAGAGGGACAAAAGGACCCCCTGATGATCCTCTAATCGCCTGAGCCAAGGTGTGAAACTGGGTGTGGGTCCCAATCAGCCAGAGTTTCGGGTGAGTTCATTGTGAAACCTGGCCCCACCTTTGAAAGAAGCCATCTATGTCCACTGTGAGCGACCAGGGCTGGACTGGGACAAAAAAATCGGCCCGGGCATTTTGACTAGAGACCGGCCCACCAGGATAAAGATTGAAAATGTGACGTCATTCAGGGGTAAAACCGCAAAGGATTCTGGGAACTTGTAGCAAGAGGTACTAGCGCACACAGGCGTTCAATTGAACTCAGTTACACAGCGATAAAAAGAAACCCAAAAAATGGCAAGAAGCTGTTGTATTATTAACTGCAATAGCCTGTCGCATGACAGCCACGGGAAGCCGACGGGTAAAGAGATCGTTTTTTTTTTTTATCGGATTACGTCGTTGAAGAGAAATCTTTTAAGCCATGTTTCCGAAGTAAGAGCCGACGGATGGTCTGGATATACCAAATATAACGTCTCAGAACACTCCAGCTCACAGGTTAGTCTGCTCCAAGCATTCCCACAAAGGTCAGAGTTTTGTAGTAGTTAATACGTCATTTTTCTTAACATAACTGGTGATATAGGTTACAAGCAAGTCTGGCGCTGAACAGAAATTGTCGCGCTATGCTCCTTTGTTTATTGTGCATAAATAGTGAATTGTCCTGACACAATATTGCGTTTCGCTTCTGTTATTACCATGGTACATTGACAAAAACATATACTTTTATTCACAGGATAAAACAGTTGTTTTGTATCACTAATTGTCCAGTGCGATTACAACATACAATATTATTGTCACTGCTACATTTCTGTAATGCTACCAGAAATTATTTCCACCACTAATTAATTACCGTTGAGCTCAAAGGTTATATTAATAAACGGTTAACGAATGTGTATTTATGACGACGATTTGTGAGACTGGTAAACTTACCTTTGTTTGTACGATGGTCTTTCGTTCTACACGGTGCATTTCAAGGTCCTGTACCCATCCGTCAGTAAACTGTACCTGGGCTTGTTGCAGTGACCTGAAGTTACTAAACTTCATGAGTGTATGCACTCACTCCAAGAACCGTATAATTATAAATCTGAGCGTGGTGAAAGTTGGGCAGCACGCTGACGTCTTTTGTCCACTCTGTGTGCTCGTAAGGGTCTGACCCTTTCACTCCTTTGATTTTTTTTTTCCTCGTATCTTTTCTTTGTCTTTTCGTCGAGTCTGTCTTTGTACGGACCGGCATTGTTCTCCTTTTGTTTTGTACATTCCTTTTTTGTGCGGCAAAGAAAAAACAAGAAGGTATTGGAACCGGAGAATGAACGTTTTGCGGTGCTGCAAATGCTTGCATTTGATGCGGTACTTGGATTGTTTTGCCACGAGCTCCCGGATGCAATGCGCGAAAATCACGTGATTGCTAAACAAGGGGGGGGGGGGGGGGGGGGGCATCTGGCCTCCTCGGCTGTAATTGGTCCAGCCCAGAGTCGATCATGACCAATTGGCCAATCCAACACCTTTCATTATATATACCATTCCTAAAAAAAAAAAAAAAAATCCATCGGCCCATAAAAACAAAAAATCGCCAGCGGCCCACCGGGCAAATGCCCGGTATGCCCGATGGCCAGTCCAGCTATGTGAGCGACCATCTTTGAACAGAGGCGGTGGTTTACGACACCAACTCTCTGCCATCTATAATCCAGTTTTGAGATCCCTTCCCAGACGCCTTAACGCCCACTCACATCCTGGGCCATCTGATCTCAGGAATTCGCATGATTAGGTGGGGCCAGGTTTCACAATGAACTCACCCGAAACTCTGGCTGATTGGGACCCACACCCAGTTTCACACCTTGGCTCAGGCGATTAGAGGATCATCAGGGGGTCCTTTTGTCCCTCTGTGGGGGGTTACTCCCACTAGGTTATATCTGGGACTCTCCACCATTTGACCTTAGAACTGAAGAAGCTTCTCGGATGAGAGGTGAAACGTCTTCAAGTAACTTAAAGAAGTCCAGACGCTTTTCTTTGCAAGCTCCTTTGACAAAGAATCGAATCGTTAAACAGAATCGAAAATGGAATCGTAATCGTGAAAATCTTATCAATACCCATCCCTAGTTACCTGGATGTTGCTTTGTTTAGTGTTGTGCTGAAACTGTTATCTTCTATCTGCCTAAATGTAACTGTCATAGCAGAACCAAACCATACTCTTGTGTATACATTTAAAAAATAAAAAAAAAAGAAGTTCCAAATGAGAGTCCCAAAAAGCACTTCCACTTGGAAAGATGCTACAGCAGACATAGCTAAAGCTAAACAGATGTCAGATTTTAACATGGTTTGAAAAGAACATATTTTTTGAAATGCATTTATTTGTTCTGCGGAGAAGCTAAATGTTGAAAACAGCAATAAATAGATCAAACTGAGTCCTGCTGTTTAAAGAGCAATGGAAATTAGATCAATTGTGACACAGCAGCATGTCTTTTCTTTTATTTACGCATTTTAAACAACCACAGGAGTTTAAACGTATTATTATTCTGACCAACATACTTCAACGTCATCTGTGACTAGACAGTAAGCAGAGCAGGTAACTGAACGAAGGCCATGTTTGGTTTGCATTGGTTCTAATTCCACTGGGCAGCTGGCCTCATAAGAAGAGGGGAAAAACGCACGATGAAAGCAAAAAGGTTTCATATACACTGGTCAAAATATTTGCTATGGAGGGGATATTTCCAGTTGTGATATGTGCTTGGATCCAGTAGCTAATGGCCCAAAATGAGCTACCCAAATTTACCCACTGCTTCCTGTGTTGCTCATCTTCAGCTGAATAATGAGTTAGTTCAGATCTAAATGTAGCAAATGCAGCATTTCAGGCAGATCGTGTAAAAAGGTGATGTAAAAATGTGTAAAGTATTAGAAAATTTAAAAAAACAGCTTTAGTTGCTAGATGGACATATTCTCACGTGCTCTCACACATTTGAACATCACTGTAGATATATATGTGCTTAAGGTTGCATTCATTAAGCTCACTACTTAGACTAAAGCAGGGAGGACCAAATAACAATAAACGGTGACAAATTTTATTTTGTAAATGTGGACTCATCTGAAAACTGAAAGGAAATGCTGCTCACAGCTGGGCTCTTTGCCTCCTCCTTTCACTTCCACTGCACAGCCATCTTAAAATGTCACAACAATTTTAATTTCCTAAGAACTGCATTGGTCTCCAGCCATTTTTTTTCTGCTAAACCAGTTTAAGGTGGTTGGGCTGGAGCCTAACTTTAGCCTAGTATGCATGTCTTTGGACCATGGGAGGAAGCTGGAGTACCCATGCAGAGACCGGGAGAGTATGCAGACTCCCAACAGAGCGGTTCCAACAACCCAGTGGATTCAAACACATGAACTTCTCACCATCACCTCACAGCAAGAACCACCACACCACCATGCTCCCCCTGGATTAGTCTCGCTGACTATAATTCATCCAATAATGTCACCAGCCTAGTAGGCCTATTGTGTTTTCTGTGGGTGGGTCGTCCTCCCTCACTGACTCAGGTGCAGCCCCTTTCTCCTGTGCACAGCTGGCTCCACTCAGCAATCAACACTGCAGTATAAAAGCTGGGGAGAAGAGCCGCCAAGTCTCCCAGTGGGCCTGCTCTGGCTGTGTCAAAAATGTCTCCTCATTGTGAAGTGTGTGCTAGTGTTCCAGCTTCAGTGGTGTGTTGCACTATTAGTGAGTAGCTGTCATTTCCTTCTGGCAGAGGAGCATCTTTTTTTCTTTGGACCATTTTTAAATATTTCCTTTTCAATGAGTTGAATGCTTTCTGACATTTATGCATAGTGACCTATCGATGTTAAAGTTTTTAATAAAACCTTGTTTTGTTTCATAGTGTACCTTGCTTGACTCATTTTTGTTACCTTGAAATTATGCTGTTACTCTCATCATTTCTTAGCCTTTTCTCAGAGTGTAACAGATATCAATGAAGACTTTACTGTACAGTCCTCAGCCGTAAAGATTTTTTTTTCCCTGCCCCCACTCTCTCATAAGCAGCTATGGGACAGTGACAGTAAGGTCTCTCTTTCTCACTTAAATTCAGTCTTCCACTCTCTGGTTTACACAAGGGATATCTACTCAGCTAATGATGCCACATGAGAATGAAAGCAAAGTGCCCGAGGAAAACTTCTCCATAAACAAGAGAATAACTACACTAAAACACGATCAGGGGCTCTCAAAACTAACTCATAAACATGAGTGACTTTTGGAGGCATTTTCCTTCTTGTTGATTATAACATGGAGACAGTTATTGATTTTTATGGTGGTTTATGTCATCAGTTAACTTCATGGAGTTTTTCTATAGGTTCAGAAATGTGAAAACTCTGCTTTTGCAAATAATAGATATTTTAAATGCTTAGTTCTTTGAAGCCTGTAGAGAAATTAGAACAGATTGCAGAAATTTAAAAATGTTGGCATCAAAAAGCATTAATACATAGTGCTGATACAATATAATCTAATCTATAATCTAATCCTCCACTGGATGACTTGACTCAGAATCAAGGTGAAGAGGAAAAATGAAAGTCAATGTGTAGGAAAACCAAATAAAATTTAGAGAATGAGACATGTGGAAAAATGAGCCAGTCATAATGAAAATAGAATTAGAGAAGAGCGCCATTAAGCTTCCAGCAAAAGAAAATGAGGATTAGCTGCCTTTCACTCATGAGTCATCATGCCTCAGTGGTATTACCAATCATTATGACATTCATAAATTGATTTCACCTGGCTTGATGCTCATTGAAACACAAATCAACGACTGATGAGCACTGGAAATAAAATCAAGTCATTGATTAATTCCCTGATATTTAGATAATACTTAAGTGGTGTTTGTTCACTCATCTAATAATGAAAATAATTTATCATCCAGAGCAAAAATATTATGGACATTTTTAGAAAAGAAACCAGTCCTGTAATATTTAATCTGCTTCTCCTTTACCAAAGGAATTATCTTTCTTCTTAATATTATTCTTAATAACATGGAAAAAAGGAGGCAGCTTGACTTGTTTTACATTTGCAGAGGTTTTTCTGTCCTAAAAATCAAATGATAGTGAGTCCCTGGTGAACAAAATGATAGGCAGAATAACACGATCATCTCTTTTGTAGCAGGTTTGTCAGAGAAACTCTTGGATTTTCTCCAAGAGTCACACTTCAGACCCATTAACACCCTGGTTGAAAACTGGTTGATCCCAAGGAGAAAACTAAACAGCAACTCCACAAACACACAGAAGAGCCACCTCAAGAGGGCAAGACTCAGCTGTACACCTGCATCTGAAGGACAAAAGATGCCAATATTCACATTCCTGACTGAGATGACAGGTGGTTTGAAAGAGGATTAAAGGAGGACATCTATGTCGGCTATGAATTACCAACATTGAACAGAGGTGGTGGCTTATTTGACTCTAGGATACTTTACTTGGTCTAATCGATGGCTACAAGGTACCTCCGCCATTGTGCCTGACAGTGTTCGTGGTGATATGCTGTGTTCTTTTTAAAGAGAAGATGGTTTGTTCCTGCAACCCCTCCAAACGAGCCATACTTGATCTGTCTTTTTCTAATTGTATTATCACAAACTTTAAGATACAGCACTGTAACTTTAGTTTGTAGAGTTGGAGGTATAGTCCTTAGGTTTTTCATAGTTTCTTTGTCCATTGCAATCTAACATTATGGTGAATTTGTTGGGGCATCCACTCCTGTGAAGATTGCAGCATTGTGTTAACACATACCTGAATGCTCCAGATCAGCAAACTGCCAAAACTTCAGCTTTTATAGAGGTGTTTTGCAAATCAGTGCATCTTTCTTAAACTTGATTCACTGGGTGTGATGGACCCAGCGGTGAATGAAAGTCGGGCACAGGTTAAAGCCCAAAAATAGGGGTTTTATTTAACCCAAAAAACAAACTTGGTTAAATTATACAGGAAAAACCTCAGTCTTGGGGCCATAAAAGAGAAGAGATCAAAGTAATAGTAACTGTACTTAAAAGCTGACAACAAACACTACTACTAACTCAGATAAACTGACCTACCTAAACTCACAAAGAGGAAAGTTAAATGGAAAGGAAAGTGGCTGATCAGCCAACTAAAATGTGCACACTTGTTTAAGAATACAGTATTATGTGATTTTATAACCCTGTAAATTAAACCCTATATTTAAAGAAAGAAAAATGTAAGTCTAGTGTTATGTGTATGCCTCTATTGTAACACTGATGTTTGGTAGATGTTACCACTGTGTGGCTGTAACTGCAGCCATCACACTGGGTTTTAATAGTTTTACTTTTTCACTTATTTTTCCTAGCCACAATCAGACAATGGTCAGCTCCTATTTGGCTACATTTTAGGCATTTACATGTATATAATACACAATTACACATTAATGACTTCCATTTTTCCAGTTCTGCTGTTATGTTTACTTTATTCCCTTGCTATTTAAAACTCTTCTTAGCACTGATTTTGGAAACATGTTAATTTGTTGTATGTGAATAAACTGGAACTCTGTAAACATTTTCAGACTTAATTGGTTTATAATTTTTGAAAGTTTATAATATCGTATAACCGTTTGCAACACAGGGAACCAAGGCATTGTTGTAAGGGAAGTGTTTTCTCAAAAAAAGTCAAATCACAGTAAACTTCATTTGACACTTACAGGAGTTTTATGGAGAATACATTAGCAACCAGTTCACAAGCCACAGGGCATGACGCAGTGCATAAATATAACATATTTGCATGCTCTGCTCCAAACACCAGGAGTCCATTCATTGTTGTACGTGAGGGTAACGTGTAAATGTCGACATTATAAATCAGATCTGATTATGTCAGGTTATGTTAAAGAAGAACCTTCCCAAAGTGTGGGGCCCGCCCCCTAGGGGGGGCGCAGAGCCATGGCGGGGGGGGGGGGGGGGCGTAGTATGAAAGGGGGGGGGGAAACCAAAACGCTTGGACACTGCTAGCATGGGGCACCTATAGAAACTCAAAACAGGAGATGAAGCATCGCTGAATATGTTTCCAAACCAACTTCATTCTAAGCCAAAGACTAGAAAATATGATGAACCATATCTTCCCTTTGGTGTCACCTGCACCAAGGTTATTATCGTTAACGAAAACTAACGAAATAACGAGAACTAGAAGTGAAAAAACATTTTCGTTAACGGAAATAAAAATAAAAACAAAAAAAGGAAAACTAACTAAAACAGTAATGAGTGTTCACAAAACTAACTAAAATTAACTGAATTTATAGCAAAAATGTGTTTAGTTTTCATTGATGTGTGCGTGTCATACAATAGTCAAGGGTGAAAATGAAGTTTAGTTTCCAGATTTATTTCTTGCTGTGTCTCATTATGCCAGCAGGTGGCAGTACGTTAGTCGAGTCGTCTGTGTTGCTGCTCCGTCCACGCGCAGAATCATGTCAGGAAAAGTCGGGAGAAAGCACCAGAGTCCAATTTGGGATTACTTTGAATATGACTGTGTTTTGGATAAAGCAAGTGTCTTGTAGTGGAAAGAGACAAATTATGAGGGACATTTCTAAAGGGAAAAAATCCCACAAACCTTAAAGTGCACTTGAAAAGCTCACACAAGAAGGCTAACCTAGCTTAACTTGAGAAGGGAGCACACTCAACCCTCATCCCCAGAAAACAGAAACTAACCCCAGGCAAGGCAACGTGATGCATCCCGAGACAACTGGACGGGGATATCTACATAACTGTGTGAGTCAATTGCCTTCAAAAAGTTTATCAATTCACTTGAACCAAAATTACGAACACCCGGTGCTGCAAGAGTTAATAGTCTCATTGGGGCCAAGATATACATTTTATAGTTGCCTGGTATCTGTCTCTGCGTGTTAGCCCTTCGACAGACAGGCGACCTGTGCAGGGTGCAGGGTATGGTAGCTGGAATAGCAACATACCCAAGGATAAGCAGAAGAGCATGACTGATATGATGAAACTGGGATTTTTTTACACTTAATTATTGCAAACACAACTAAAACTATAACTGAAACTAATCAAAACTAAACTGAAACTAAGGATTTTCAAAAAAAAAAAAAACTAAACTAGCAAACAATTGGTAAAAACTAATTAAAACTGATATAAAATTGAAAATCTGAAGTCAAAACTAAATAAAAATTGCAAAACTATTAAAACCCTGACCTGCACAAGTGCCAAGGTAGGTCTCCCCTGCAGGTTTTCCCTTTGTTGGGAGCAGCTGGGCTGTTCAAATCATGGACAAACAGTATCCCACATTCTTGATTTTTAGTTCACAAACACTTGTTGTAATGACTAACTACTCCTGACATTTTGGAGATGTTAGCTCTTTATACAGTAAAGTTACAGTGGGATACAAATAACATCAGGCTGATCCTGCCACGATTTGTTCCCTCGGTTCAAATCCCGGACAAACAGTATCCCACAGCTGTTTATGTTTTAAACCCATTTTGCACAGAGAGGCATTTTTTTTTTTTTTTTGTTTTGATTGCAATGTTGAATATTATTACACAGGGAAAAAAAACAACTACACGTAAAATAATCACACCGTGACGCCTCTGCCTTTCTAAATGGAGGGACAGTAACTGCATGTATATATGTAAGCTGTAAAACCTGCAGATAGTCAGACTAACAGAAACGGTATTTTGTCTCTATCTGCCATTCTGTAATTCATCTCATGTAAACAATAACGTGGCGCACAGCGTGACGTGAAAAAGGGCACATACCTTTGACGTTGCGTGAGGAACTCTGCATTCCTCGTCCACACAAAAACGCAAAAAAAAGCAGTTTTAAAAAAATCTCTGTTTTCGGTGATTCGAAGTTTACGTGTAGGTGCGGACCTAGCATGAAAGAGTTAGTAGTTTATTTCCTTACTACCTGTCATTTATTGCAGATTACTTGTATTTGCTTAATTGTTTACTAAATGTTTGACGTGTGAAATAAACCGCAATGGAGCAAAATATGGGTGTGTGTGGTTGGAGGATGTGTGCGTGCGTGCGCGCGAACATTCTTGTAAAACAAAGGGGGCCTAGCAAAAAAAGTTTGGGAACCACTGTGTTAAAGCCTTTAAGTTGTTACAATGTTTTAGCCTTGTGTAATGAAGAGAGCTTCAACTTAATGTTGCCTAAAACACAAACATAACTGTGCGACATGAACCAACATTAAATTACTATAGCCAGGTTTGTTTCGCCACGAAATAACATTATAAAGAATGATAACATAAGACACCACAATTAACCGCTATGTTAATCAAAATGGCATCTACCCTTGACTTGAAAAATGTGAAAATTTTAAAAGAAAAACGTCTTTCTCTATATCATCAACCATCAGAGGTGCTTGATGGTCACACTTTTTTTGTTTGTTTGTTTGTTTTTTGACTAAACAAATAATCGAGTGTAAGATGTGAAGAAGCATTTATGGACCGTTTAAAGTAAATGATTTGGGATCCATGATTGGAAATTAGTTTCCTGCAAATTATAGTTTGGATGACTGGAATCGCAATTTACAACACAGCCTGGACCTAAATACTTTTAAATAAGTTGCAACACAGCTACTCTGAATGGTTGCCATTTCTCATGTTTAAGATGTCAGTAAACTTAGATAATAGAGCCGTTTTGATTCTTTAATGAGACAAAAACACTTTAATTGTATGCTGACTATTTGTCTGATTTATTCAAGGACTTTGGTCCTGCTGATTTTGAAGTGCACCCTTAATAATCTTTAGTATATTAATTATTATTCCTGTTGTTGCACTGCGGCTGTGTATACTTAAGCGAAACAACCAATTATAATAAGGACCTGACCTCATCAGAAAAGGCCTTACAAATCTTCAACAGCATCACCAGAGGAGTACTGCTGACAGTAATGACTATTTAAGTGCCTCCATGTACTCTGTGCCTGTCCAAGCTGATGATCTGATGTTGTTCCCTGGATACAATTTTAATAATTCCATCTTAAATTATTTTTTCAAAACAGCCATGGCCCTTTGTGATTATTTTTATTGCTCTCACACTCAAAGTTATTTGAACTATATCAAGGTCTGTTAGACCAAAGGTATTTAGGCTACATGTGCAACTCTGTTTCTCTGAGTGGCAGTAACATTTCAAAATTGAGTTCTCGTGCCCCCCCTCAGACAGACACACATTCCAGGTATTCCAGTTTGTTTGAACTATATTTGCAGTATTTGTTTTCTCTTAAAAAAACAGAAAGAAAAAGGGGAGTGACTTTAGCTGAAAGAATCACACACAATATAAACCCATAGATATAGCAGATATAGATATATAGCAAATCAAAATCTTATAGATCATATAAATAGGAAAATAAGGACTCCAGGGATGAAGATAAAATAAATGCACACACTATTTACATACATAAATGTATATATTCAAGGCTCATAGGAAGCAGGAAGCTACAAGCTTTCAGACAGAAGTGGATACAAATAGTGTCTGGAATGCAGAGTCATATACTCAGAAATATATTAATTGAGTTATTAGAAAAACTGGAACCAGAGAAGAAAGTAGTTGGAAAATCCAGGTGATTAAAGGTAGATGAGGGTGTGAGATCTCTGGGAATGTCATAGGTCATTTTGTAAACCAAAGAGGAAAGTGATTACAGTGTCTCATGTAGATGCAGAGGCCAGGAGATGTGGAAATGTGATTAAAAGTAGCAACATCAGCAGAAATCGTGAGTGTGGCTTGCCATATCTCCAGGTCTGAAATTCTAGGTCTGCTGAGTGCATTCTGGGTAATTCTGTCATCTAGAAACCAACTGCAGCTTCAGGAGGTTTTTTAAAAACAAAATACCAAAATTTACATGTGCAGAGTTTTTGTATTATTATTTATATTTACATGCACCAGAAGCAGCGCCTCTCTCATCAAGTCCAGGAATGTGACTGCGTAGATGATGTCTTGAATATCTACTGGAGAACAGCTTGTTGCTCAGAATATTTGTTCCTATCACTGTTCCAAAGTCATACAGTGGGCAGAAAGAAAGAAAGGATGGTTTTGGTGATGGGACAAGGAAAGGTCACCTTCAGAGCTTATCAGTGCCTTTAGTTCTTCTAACCCAATTCATTTTAAATTAAAGATAAGGGAAAGTTTTGTTCAATTAACTTCAAATCCAGGGATAATGACTGTTGGAGTCAGAGCAACTCTCCTGAATTTGGTTTGGATGGAAGATCTGCTCTTTTTCTCTGATAGTGACTTTGACTACTAATTAGGTATACAGTATATATGCAAGGCATGCCTATCAACAGCTGATATGGTCCTTTAACTTGAATACCTTTCAAGTTTTTTGTTTCCTTATCTTTTATCTGTCAAAGCTGCATTCCTTTGTCAGCACCATCGCTAACATAGACTTAGTATGAATGCACCTCACACTTATGGACAGCAAAGATATCCTTTGTTCTGGCGCCAACAAGCTGCACTCTCAAGGAGCCCCTTTAATGCAGTGAGAGTCAAAGTTCAGTGAAGACACATTATATGCTGACTAGAATAGCTAGTTAGTTAATTTAAAGTCTTACTTTAAATTATTAGAATTAATGGATTAAAGCAGCGTTCCCCAACCTTTTTTTGCGCCACGGACCGGTTTATGCCCGACAATACTTTCACGGACCGGCCTTTAATGTGTCGCGGATAAATACAACAAAATAAAACTAGTACCGGTACCGAAAAAAAAAAAGATTTATTCATAACACACGTGAAAAGACCCAGGAAAACCGAGTTAACGATCAAAATGATAACAAAATAACGCTGAAAACCGATAAAAACCCTGAAAACCATACATTTCACACCTGAGCCTCAACTCTCGCGGCCCGGTACCAAACGACTCACAGACCAGTACCGGTCCGAGGCCCGGGGGTTGGGGACCGCTGGATTAAAGAGTACAAAATAGGAAGACGTTTTGGGTGCAACAGTAGCAACAGAAATATTAGTTTGAATAGGGAAAAAAAAGCTGAATCTGTTTGCTCGTCTGCCTTCACTTGACTGACATCTCATTCTTAATCCACAGGGTTTAATATAATGTCAGCTGTGGAGATACAGAAATTATTTTACTGCTAGAATATAACCTGCATTATTAACATTGCATTAATAATATATCCTACAGCCTTGATATTGCATTAAAGATGTTTATTAAAGCTATTGCCACCATGTTAACCTTTTTATTACAGGTGCAGCTATGATTATTTTATACACATTGCATGTTTGTGCTCATTCAGTGTTGATGCTCAGTCTATTAAAGAAGGTTTTAAGCTTTGTGAAGCGCTATGTCTTCTCAATCTATTGTGTAGGTGACTTGGAGCAGAGAAGGATAGACAGCATACACGCTTACAACACACATATAATCCAGAAGCCTGCCAGGCCAAAGGCCCGAAATTCTAACTGCATTTCAGTTTACTTAGTAACAGATGACAGAAGACCAGTTAAGAAAAGGACCAGCCCTTGGAGACCATCTAGGCTTGAAATTTATTGCCATGTATGGAAGGTGTTATAGAAAGAGGAACTTCTATGTCTGTTTTTGTACCTTTTACTGTAATCGATGTATTTGATCTGTAATCGACGCAAGAAGGGGCGTTAACCCTGATGTTATAAAATCATTTTCAAGTGTATTCTTAGCAGGAGACGTGTGCTGACGTGATGTGGCATACTTCTTCTCCTGCGTGTGTTTTAATAAACTCATTGTTTGATTGCACTCTCCTGGGCCTCTGTTGGTTTGTTTCATTGCTCAACATTTTCGAACTTGTGACACAGCCCATCTTTTGCAGCTACAACAGCTTCGACTATTCTGGAAAGGCTGTGCACAAGGTTTAGGAGTGTGTTTATGTTTGTTTACCATTTTTCCAGAAGTGCAATTGTGAGGTCAGACACCGATGCTGAACAAGAAGACCTCACTTGCAGTCTCCACTCTAATTTTAATCCCAAAGGTATTCTTCTGGGTTGAGGTCAGGAGTCTGTGCAGGCGACCAAACTCGCTCACCGTTGTCTTTATGGACCTTGCTTTGTGCACTGATGTGCAGTCAGGTTGGAATGGGAAGGGACCATCCCCAAACTGGTCGAACAAAGTTGGGAGCATGAAAAGTCTTGGTATGCTGAAGCATTAAGAGTTCCCGTCACTGGAATTAACACTAGCCTAACACTTTGGAACGCCAGGTCTTAAATCAAAGAAAATCCCTGTCGTTTTTCTTTTGCCCTCCTTGGCAATCTATTTCTCCTTAATATTTCTTCACACGCATACACTCCACCCCTGTATGTTGGCTTGTTTCACACTTTACAAATGATGAGACAAAAACTTTGGCCAGCTTTACTGCATGATGCTCTCTTTTTTTGTTCTGAACATTGGGCAATTTGAAGTAGGTGAACATTTCTGATTTGAAGATATTGGCAAAGTTCATTTTTCAAAATTGACTCATATTGATTTAAAAAAAATGACTAATCTTTATAGGTATTAGCATTTTGCAATGAATTGGTTAGGCAGCTTTACAGCATTGTGGATGTGTGTTTCAGCTGTACCCATGCAGTATTGTGCAAGCACCATGAGCAACAGACCGTTAAAATCTAACTTACTTGTATATAATAATCTCATCTCTAAACTAAAGCACCTAAGTATTCACAGTGCCATCCACATTATTTTGCTTTCATAAAATATGAGGACTGTATTAGTTTTGATCGCTCAAAAACAAAATGCTGACTTTCTGTCTCTAGATCTTTGTTATTGCTTATAGTTTTTTTCATGATTGAGCTTATGATTAAGTGTCACTGCATGGTATTGGAACAGCTCACCTTTTTGCTACTGTTGTGGCATTTTAAATTACATAAAGCTGTCTAAATCTTTGCTGGACGTGGTTTTAAAACCAACTGTAAAAGGTAGCGTTTGTTCTTCACATGTCTGGACTTTGTTGTCAACATTTTGGATTAAGACAGAGCTTAAGCAGGTTGATGTCACATCAAAGGGAAGCCTGGGAGAGCACATTTACTCGGTCTGCTCCAGGAGTGGAAGCAAAGGTTTTGTGCACTGGACGATGTGAAAATGGTGTGGGGGGGGCTGACAGTAGAGGGGTAATATTTCACGGTCCTGTTTTGTTTGGTGGCAGTTATCAGCAGCTGCCAGTCTGATAATTGCTGCTTGAGGCCCTCTGCTGCTCCTTCAAGTCTGTACTGACAACCCAATTCAAGCCTTCAGCTGTGGGAGCTGCTGCCTGCTGCTATGTAGCTGTTGGGTTAACACTGGCTTTTGTTTGATATCGTGGCTTACTCGTGAGTGCTTATTCAAAAAAAGTCTTTCAAAGTCTCGTTTCTGGAGGACTGAAAGTTAATGTAGTCATGTGAAAAAAGCGTACACTAAATTGTAATAAGTGCACATTACCTATTTGCTCATGCGGCTTACAACGCTGTCATTATTCTGCAGCTTGAGTCTGGCGTGAGTTGTAGACAGTCTTATCGTACATATTTCATGTGGAGTTTAAAAATGCATCGTGCAGTAAAGCTGGCCAAAGTTCTTGTCTCATCATTTGTAAAGTGTGAAACAAGCCAACATACAGGGGTGGAGTGTATGTGTGTGAAGAAATATTAAAGAGAAATAGATTGCCAAAGAGGGCAAAAGAAAAACGACAGGGATTTTCTTTGATTTAAGACCTGGCGTTCCTCTTTGAAGAGTTGTGGCTGTGTTGTGTACAATCAACACGCTCTGTCACTTAGCCACCAGATAACTGATGTTCCACCCCCCTCATAACCAGAAGCTATCAGTCTGGGACTTCTGCTTGTCGTCTCTCAAGTAAATTACAGCTCAGCCACTCTAGATAGCTTGATGTTCTTCCGGTGCCCTCCATCTCTCTTTCTCCTGTGTCCTTTATTTCTGCCTTTGCTTTATTTATTATTAATTTATTTGCTTATTTGGGGTAATCACAACATGGTTTAAGCTCATTTAAGCAATAGGTTTGCTTCATGAAACTCGGGCATTGTCATTCAATTGTTAACTAGTAATCTGATTATTTGAGCCTTTTGTTTCAGTCAAGTTATTTCAGGTGCAGCTTAACTGCCAACACCTGTGGTTATATATCCATAAATCTTTTGGGGGGTATTCCTTGTCTCTTTGTGTTAAAAACCAGTGTTTACGTGATGAATTTGCGAACTGCTATTTTAGCCAGTGACGACTTAAAGCAGCGGTTCCCAACCCCCGGGCCTCGGACCGGTACCGGTCCCTGAGTCGTTTGGTACCGGGCCGCGAGAGTTGAGGCTCAGGTGTGAAATGTATGGTTTTCAGGGTTTTTATCGGTTTTCAGCGTTATTTAGTTATCGTTTTTATCGCTAACTCGGTTTTCCTGGGTCTTTTCATGTGTGTTATGAATAAATCTTCTTTTTTTTTTTTGGTACTGGTACTAGTTTTATTTTGTTGTATTTATCCGCGACACCTTAAAGGCCGGTCCGTGAAAATATTGTCGGGCATAAACCGGTCCGTGGCGCAAAAAAGATTGGGGACCGCTGGCTTAAAGGATTGGTTATGGCATACACTGGGTTTATAGCCCCAGCAGTGTCTACCTCCGATGAGCACCAATGAAAATAATCTTTATAATGGTTTTATTGTCTCAAATGAAAGCTCATTTCTAGATGCAAACATAGCCTTGGTTGAGTTTTGTAGATTGCCCCTCATAAAGAGTTTAGTGTTGTTTGCCAACCTACTGCTCTGCCTTTCAAACAGGAGGTGCTAGTGAGAGGTGATAAAATGGCACCATCCTGCTTTCGTTCGACACAGCTTGGTCAGAAATAGAAAACTCAACTGGAATTAATTACACCAAATGTCAGCCGTGTGACATTTGGTGTAAGGAAAGAGACAACTCATCGAGCAGAGTAATATGAGAAAGTCCTAATTTACCCCATTAGAGAAGATCCATATCTTGGTACAGTTTTGCTGAAATGTATGCAGGTAAATGTGGTAAAACCCATGCAAGACACAAAAGTGCTTTGAAGCGACTGTTGTTGTGATTTAGCTCTGTATAAATAGAATAGAGCTGAACAGTTCTTATAAATCTCGCAGTTTATACCCTCAACAAAAAAGAAGTGATAATTTGTCCCACTGGAAAAGATCCACGAAAATAAGAGTGGGGAACACAAAGTGTTTTTGCTGTAAATTGAATATTTAGTTGACATAAGCCTAAATATTGTTATGAATTTGAAATGGTTTTGTAAATTTGTAAAGTGATGTTTTCTGTTGAAGTCACTAATTATTCTATATTACGATTCTTTGCAACCCGAGATTAGCGGTCTCATTATGAATCAAACTCAGATCAAAAGACTTTCTAGAAAAGCCAGGCTTCAATATGCCTCGGATTAATTAACAGGTGAGCTGTGTTCCACATCTGTTTTCACCAGCTTCAGAAATGTGTCATTTTTTGTGTATGTCTGAATATTTCACAGTCCTAATCAGAGTGAACCTTTCTTTGTGTAAGTTTTGACTTCCTGCCACAAAATGAGCTTTTATGTTAGAACCGAATATTAAAAGGTCATGTGCAGCTCTAACACAGCTTCTTTTATAAAACTGTAAGTAATTTAGTACCTGTGTGAACTCTTCATACTGACATCACAGTAGAGTTGCCAAGTGCAAAATGTACAAGGTGTCAAACAAATGTCAGTCTGTGTGAAAATGTAATGAGATGACGAAGAGAGGCGGTTTAATTCAACAGTGACAAAAAAGTCTAAATGTCAGTCAATTAGAATCAGAATCAGAATCAGAATCAGAAAGGGGTTTATTGCCAAATGTTGAGCAGGTTTACAACATTAGGAAATTGCTGCGGTGCTTCAGTGCAAACATAGTGTCATAAATAGCACTTAAACAGACATGAAAAAATAAAAGTAGGGATAAGAATTAAATTAGTTAATTAGGGTGATAAATCCCCACACGGCGGCATTATATTAACACTAAAGCTGCTTGCTGTCTGGCCAGCATATTTTTATTGTGAAGATGCAGCTTTCTACCATGCACCCTGGTGTTCAAAGTGCCAATTTACACCACAGCCCTAGACAGCCCCAAAGAAAAATATTGTATGTGGAATGCCATAGTAATACATTACAACCAATGGGTAACATTTCCAGTTTTACATTGGAATGGGGATTTTAAAAAGAAATGTTAGAGATTGTCAAATCAGAAAATCTGTACAGCAATATAGATATATTTCACCGCTTGCACCGTTTTGCTTTCTGTTTCGCTTGTTCTTGATTTAATGTTGCTTGAAAGAACATGAAACTATTCACTCAAACTACTGCGGCTGCACAATTCACTTCACCTCTGCACCTCAGAGTCTACAGGAGTTGTTGGATCTAGAAGCTGTTAAAGTGACATGGCACTTGTCCTTGCTATAAAATGATCCATCTTCAGGTATGTCTGTCTGCATCACAGGCATCCTCTTGCCGATTCCCTCTTCCACTCCCCAGATGAGCAAAAGCGCCTCATTTACTCAGGCTTCAAAGGCGCTGCCTAACTTTTCTCCCATATGACTTCACTTCCCATGGGGGGTCTGTCTATCCCTTTGAATCCCAACCAAACAGGCTTTGATGGCATCTTTGTGCATTACATGAGTCAACTACATTCCACTGAGAAAAATAAGCATTCTCTGTTGTACCAGCTGTGAAGTAAAATGGGAAAGAAGTCAAACTTGGCACCATTCAAGTTCTCAAAAAAGAAATGGTGTCTTTGCACAGCTTTGCTGAATTATGTGGAGCTAAATCTATTAAAAGCCATGTCACACATCAGTTCTTACAAATCTTCCAGCATAAACCCTTAACCCAAAAGAGTAAAAAAAAAAAAGTATGTGTCTTTGCTATGATGCGGTACAAATCGCTCTTTCTTGACAGCAGTTTCATTCATAAAGTCTTGAAGGTCATTTTTACACATCTTGTTACTTAACTCTTTTAGGAATCCGAACATTGAAGGATCTTTAATCCTCTACAGGTGATAATCACTGAATTTGATCAATTTCACAATATATGGAGGTACAATGTGTTTTTTGTAAGTTCAGGAAAGGAGTGGGCCGTGTATGGATGATTTGGTTGTATATGGAAGCTCTGGGAATGCACGGCAAGTTAAGCCTAGGAGAAAAAAGCAAAGGAGTCAAAGAAATCATGTGAATCGCATTATGGCCTTCACCACCATGATATTGGGTTATATAACGTAGGTTTTCGATTATTTATTGCATGCAATTTGCTTGATAGGAAATTCGTGGGATTAGTTTGAAGTTAGATATTCCTTTTTTTTCTCAAATATAAGTAAAAATGTTTGTGAAATCTTCAAGTGCATCTTGTCAGGAATGTAATGGTGAAAAGAAATCCAGTTGAGACTAGTGCAGCAAAACAATAGTTGTTCAGTTTTTGTCAGCAGACTCGAGGTCCTCTAGTTTAAACAATTCTTCTTCTCCATCGTCTTATCTGTAACAGTTCTTTCCTTTCTGAAGAATCAGTCTCCTGGTTTTGTTTTCACCCTCCCGCCACTATGTTTGACAGTTGGTATGAGGTGTTTATGCGGACATGCTGTGTTTGCTTTCCACCAAACAAAGTTCCTGTGTATTATGCCCCAATATCTCAATTTTTCTCTTATCTGTCCAGGGACAGTGTTCAAGAAGTGTTGTGGTTTGTTCAGAATAAACTTACCAAACCTAAGTGCTTTTCAGAGATAATAGGCTTTTCCCTTTTTTCCTTCCAAACAAGATATTCTTGTTTAGTTTTTTTTTTCTAACTGTACTGTCATTAACTTTAACATTATTTACAATCTTAATTCCTATTCAAGCATTAGTGGTGCATTTAATTTTTCATACTCATACAGTTTGTTTGGAGAGGGTGTTAATCCCTAACCAAATAATGACAGTGTAATATGTCATGTGTTACTTGTAGTATTTATAAGGTTGTATTTATGACCTAATAAGGGCATGAAGCCCTAGACTTGAAAAAGCATGTTGTGACAGAGTGTGGTCTGTTTCAGTTGTAGGAGAGTGGTGATGCAGTGCATCTAGTAGGATGTGTGCCAGTTGTGCATATCCTGCCCAGAATGTCAGCTGGTGAGCAGCCAGCCATTCCAAGAGCACTGTTGTGTTACCACTGATGGTGGTCCCATTTCAACACATTGACATGGACTTCATTGGGCCATTTAACCAGAGTTCATGGGGATATTGCTTTGTATTACTTCTGATGATCTATGCAACTTGATATCTCGAGGCAATGGCGCTGTACAACAAGTACTGCGCAAGTGCCGTTTTAGGTCATCTCCTGAGTCGGCATTCCAAAAGAGATACTGTATGACCAGGGAACCTCATCCATATTTTGCACACTAAAAGAATCGTATGAATTGCTGGGCATTAAATCTGTTTGAACCACCGTCTAGACTGATAGGTGGGTGGAGCTGCTGAGCTGAAGACTTGAAAGTCCATGGTTCATGAGGATGAAGCATTTGGGATTGCTGGCTGGACCCTCTATGTTTGCAGTGCAAGAGGTGCCCTAAACTTCAACAGGAGTTTCACTCTCTGAGTTGCGGTTCAGCAGAAAGCTGTAGGGGGGCTGTTGGAACTAATGAAAGACAATTGGCAGGAAGGTCCAAGCCCAGGTAAGAATAAAATCCAGTGCATTCTGGACCTGAGAACAAAGCTGGTCCAGAATTTGCTACAGGCCCAGGAATGTTAGCAGGACCTGTAGGGGCTACACTCAAGCAAATTTCACCGCTCCTTTCATCCAGCTCAATTACTCGCCAAGTGGCAAAGACCCTTGGTGGTCACCAGTGTTGGTCAAGTTACTTGAAAAAAGTAATCAGTAACTAATTACTGATTACTTCCCCAAAAAGTAATCCCGTTACTTTACTGATTACTTATTTTCAAAAGTAATTAATTACTTAGTTACTTAGTTACTTTTTAAAAACACGATTTACAACCTGAACAGGGGCCCGTTCTTCGTACCTCGCTAAGTAGGTTAGCCGGATTAGATTGTTGACGATTTCGCGTGATCCTGGATCAGTCGGTTCCCCGAAGCTCATCCGGGACTTGCTGTCATAGCAACAGAGCCGTAAGCGTAAACCTGCTCGGGAGCAGGTTTACTTTATGTAAACAGGATTAGATCGCGGCCACGCAGGTATGTCCGCTTCATTTATACGAAAGCAACAGCGATATTTTTCCACTGTTTCACCATAAATAAATATTATCAATGTAACTAAAGATAATGCAGCACTTGATCCTTTTATTGATGTCACACAGATACATACAGGTCATTTCCTAAAAAAGGGAAATGTACTATTAACATTCTATTACATGTATGTGATTATTACAGATGTAATTCATATTTCAGAGTAGTAATTGTAAATTACTTCGTGTAATCAAGATGAGAGACCACGGCTATAAAAGCGAAGGTGGATTTGGGAAGCCTGTCGCAGCCATGTCCTGTCCGTATACGCGACCAACCCATTGCGGAAGGTGCAAGATTGATAAGGAGAGTCCTCAGAATTCAGCGTATATTGCGGGACAGACAGGATCCTTTAGCTCAGCGCGACAGTGTGCTCATAGAGAGATATCGATATTCCCGTGAGGGTATTATTTACTTAACCAACTTGTTGACGAGGGGGTGCAGGACCACCACCTGTCTTTTTTTGCTCTGCCCTTTTCTTGGTTGCTGTTATGAACAAACTAACAGAGTATTACAGGCCAGTATTACCTTGCCAAGAGACGCAAAGCAATCTAAGAGATAAATATTACCATTCTGTAGAATACTCCTGTATTCCACTTTTACTTGTTCCCATGTTCTTGTGGGTCCTGTTGTGGCTCTAATGTGAAAGGGGATATAATATAACATATTATAATATAATATAATGCCATATGATATTGGACAATATAGTGTCATATGATAGATCTACCCTACCGCCTACTGGTGTTGGCCAGAGGGGCCGATGGCGCGATATGGCAGCCTGGCTACAACCGTAGCTGCCTCCACCAGTGTGTGAATGTGGGAGTGAATGAATAGTGGTATCGTAAAGCGCTTTGGGTGCCTTGGAAAGCGCTATATAAACCCAATCCATTATTATTATTATTATTATTAAATTACCTACGAGTTTGATTTGTCAGCAACTTTCTGCCAGCCCTCTCTCCTTGCTTTTGCAGCCTTTGCAGTGTTCTCTTGCGTTTTAATTAAACTCTGAAACTCCTGAAATCCCTCACTCATGAGTTCTTGCTCTGCTGCCGGAAAATACCGAGCACGCCCCTTGGACATTTTCGCCGACCAATCAGCGGGTTGCCGATCAATGTTTCTACTATCGATGCGTAGCCCCTTTTACGACACCCAGTGATGTCACATTCCTGCGTCCAGCTGTAGTAATCGTCAACAGCAGGTGTGTTCGGGGAACCGGATTAGCGAGCTCACGGTTAGCGCGATGATTTGATCTTGGATGTGTCATTTGATCTTGGATGTAGTAAGCGACGTACGAAGAACGGGCCCCAGGTGATAAAGCGATATCTTTCAGTCCAATTCTACTTTTTCTACATAATCCATCATACAAAATGTAATCAAATGGAAAAGTCTCTTTTTTTTTAACTTGTTTTATTAGTTTTAATCTTTTAACTTTATGCATCAAGCAAAAATTGAATTATATGCAACATTCTCTGAGTTGAATAAATGAGTTTAACATTTAAACCTATTTTCTGCACATTCCAGCACATAAAATAAAATATTTTTTGTGTTTACACTCACTCTTTCAAATAGATGCAAGTAAAACACAGCAGAACATGAATAAAGTCAAAGACTCAGTGGTCCTGTTGCTCTATTTTCACCTGCAAAGCAGGACTGGGGTAGGCGGAGGTTTACCCTGGTGCAGGTGTGCAGCGGTCAGTGGAAGGATACGGCAGTGTCTGTGTGAGTTTCCCATTACGTCGTTGCGCACTCGGTGTTTTGCTTGGAAGTTTAGGGGTTTTTTTCGCTGTAAAAATAAGTTTTCTTCCCACGCACGATGGACGCTAATGTTTTTGTCACTTTTTATGGAATCAAACTCAAAGTAAGGTCAGTACTTCCACGCTGCACGCTCATACTCTCTCCCACAATCGATATGTGATCCATTGTTGATCTGCACACAGCTGTTGTCACTAACGGCGCACTTGCTTACGTCACTGTCGTGAGACATTCTCGCAAAAAAATCACGGTTTTAGTAACGCAGTAACGCAGCGTTCCTACGGGAAAGTAACGGTAATCTAATTACCGTTTTTGCAATAGTAATCCCTTACTTTACTCGTTACTTGAAAAAAGTAATCAGATTACAGTAACGCGTTACAAGTAACGCGTTACTGCCCATCTCTGGTGGTCACACAGCAAGTGTTGACTATGAAATGGTGCAGTGGGACAGAGTTGGAGCAACAAAGATATCACCTCATCTTCTTAAAAGCCTAGAGGGAGGCTGAATCTGCTTCTCTGGTCAGCCTGGTTAAGGATTGAGATGGGTTACGGCCTCACCCATTTCATCCTCACGCCACTGTGATGGCTACCTCACTCCAGCCCAGAGAGCAGATGTTGGTGCAGTGCAACAGTGTTTTGCAGATATATTCTTGCCCCTGCCCAAGTCATAGAGCAGCATTTTGAGACTCATCCCTGGCTGATGGAATTGGGTGCTATGCCTTTCTATGCAATAGAAAAGTCACACAACGCTTTGTGTAGCCCTATAGTTTTGTGTAGCTCCACACTCATGACTTTTCACTCACTTTTATCGTGCAGGCTGATGCTTCAAGCAGAGGTGCAGGGGGCTGTTTTGTCTCAGCGGTAAAGGGGGGGTCAATCCCCTTAACTGGTGTATATCATCAAGAAACTGTTGGAGCATTAAACCAGGTACAGCACTGTAAAAAAAAAGAGTGCCTGGCAATCCAGTGGGAAGTTGACTTTCTTCATAATTATCTCCCGGGACGCCCATTCACCCATTGTTCAGATCATGCCCCAGTGCAGTGACTCCACCACATGAAAGATACCAACGCCTGATTCACCCGGTGCTTCAACGTGGTCCACAGGTTGGCTGGTCTTGGGGGGAGTAGAGTAGGCTAGATGGCTCCCCACCTGTAACATACAACCTATGTTACAGGTGCATTTTCTTTGTCACCTAACTGTAATGGAATAATGTTGCATTAGCAGAGTATCACAGTCAGTGCTTATGTTGTTCAAGAAATCTGGTATATGCACTTGTTTCATTTAGTTTGAGCATGTCAACTGCTGGTTTGCTCTTTGCTCAGTTTCACTGTGTACATTTCCTCTGCTTCGTGAAGCAGACACATACAAGCAGACCACACATAATGGTGAAACACAACAGAAGAGAGTATCAAAACAATAGCAAATACTGTCAAGACAAAGATGTGTCATCTTACTCTAGCTTCTCCTGGCCATTTAATGCATTTTACATAGTAGGATCAGGCTAATGGTTGTGACTAGACTTTTTTTCCTTTTCTTGTTTTCACCTTGTAAATGAAACACAAAGGCAAGGTGTTTTGTCATGCTTTGACATGCAGGTGATCCACTGTGACATTCAAGGCTTCTGAATGTTGTATGTAACACCTTTAACACTCACCACACATCCTCTTTCTCTCTTTATACACTTTCCTGCAGTCACTTACTGTTTCTACTGACTGCTTGATGGTGTCCGGTTCTCTCATATCCACTTACACGCAAGCACACTCCAATACAAACATGTGCTTTGGCTTTCATCTCATGTTGTGTGGGTCCTTATTTTTTCATCAGTATTATTATTATTATTATTATTATTATTATTATCAGTTTATAGCTACTTTTTGGGCAACTCAAAGTAGACTTGTGTTTAAGCACTTGTGTCCCTTCAGCAAATCAATCTAAAGTAACTAAGTAAAATGTTATTTATATAACACACTTGTGCTTCACAACCAAAAAGCAAAAAACATTTTTTAAAAAGGTAATCGGAACAAGGTAAAAAAGATGAGTTTTTATCTGCTTTTTAAAAGAGACCACCAAGTCCACAGTTCTAAGGTTCAGTGGGTGAGTGTTTCTGAGTCTGGGGGCCACTGTTACAAAAGCTCTGTCTCCTTTGGTTCACAGCCAGCAAGCCCTGATCACATAACCTCAGGGCCCTGCTGGAGATGTAAAGATGTGAAACTTCACTGATCTGTGTGTATTCAAACTTTCTAACCTTTTTATGCAATTTGGAGAAGGTCAAACAGACGGTTGGATTAATATATATATATATATATATATATATATATATATATATATATATATATATATATATATATATATATATATTAATCCAACCGTCTGTTTGACCTTCTCCAAATTGCATAAAAAGGTTAGAAAGTTTGAATCGTTATAATGATTGCTGTAAGTTTCATATATCAAATGTTTAAAATATAGTTTAAGCTTCCAACACTGCTGATATATTGATATCAGATATGATATCATAGGGTCTACCTTACTATATAAACTGCCTTGAGGCAACTGTTGTTGTGATTTGCTGCTGTATAAATAAAATTGAATTCAATTGAATGTCTCTCAGTGTCAGAGCTCTGTGTGTGGGCAGGCGGAGGTGAGGATCCAAATTCAGGACTCGTGGAGACAGGATTTCAACTCAAAAAACCTCAGCTTTATTGCTGGTAAGAAACAAAACATAAACAGAACAATGACCGCTGAAACCAGAAACGCACAGGCAGGACCTGAGGGTACGACACGACAATGACACAAAGAAACACTGGGCTTAAATACACTGAGGAAGTCATCAAGGAATTAGAGACAGAAGGGGAACACAGCTGGGAGGAATGAGACCTAACAAAACAGGGGAAGCAAAGCTAGAAACACTGACATCAGACATGAACATGAACCTTCAAAGTAAAACAGGAAACAAGACACACTTAACTAAGACACGGACTAGACAGAGTGAGACAGACTAGACTCTGAACTAAACCTGCAATAATGACAAAATACAACCAGAACATTAATCATAATACAGAAATATACCAGAATAACTGAAACATAGATTAATCGTAATAATCAACAAAGCACCAGAGAAACAAAAAACGATCCATCATTCAAAAATAAATCAAAACATAAGAAACTCAAAATGTTGGGTCAAAATGACCCAGAACCGTGACAGTAAGGCTGATATGAGCAGATACTTTTTAAGTACTCTATGTATTCAGAAATACATCAGCCAAACATATCATATATTTGTGAATACATTGCTACTACTTTAAAGCATATTTTTATGGTAAAGCATACTTAGGATAGTATAAATATTACAGCTATAAAGGTCGGAGCCAAAGACACAACTACTTTTTCAAAAAGATGCCATGACAACTACATAACTTCTAGTTTTTTTGTCAACATTTTGCTGGTGGTGTACTTCTGCCCTTGTTTATTATGTTTTTTTAAAGAAGCATGCATATTCCTCTTGAGGAAAATCTTCCATATGAAATCAGTAAGTAGAAACAGGTATTTATTTTACATTGCTAGACAGCTCTCATTAGGATTCTCATCCTGTAGCTCAGACCTTTCTCCAGATTCTTAATGCAGACATGCAAACTAATGCAAGTTTCAGATTCAGCACAGCAGCACGTATTTCCAGAGTAATACGATCCTGCCAACAGCCCTGACCTTTTTCATCTCAATGATAAAATGTTTTAAAATGAACTTTTTTCCCCCGATAGATTCATGAGGCTTTATAAAAGATTACTAAAATTCCTCCCCTCCCAAACAAGTATTTTCCTGAGCAGCTGTGGAATTACCTTCAAAACAGATTTAGAATTCACTGACACAACAAATCGTTTGTAAGGTCAGTCAGAAGATAACGGTAATACTTTTTCATCTCATTTAATTCTGCTAAAGTCACCTCATGTGAGTTGTCACTGGGTTAGTCAGTCCAGACAAAATAACTGAAAAAATAATTATTTTATATCATGTTTAGCATTTAAATACATAATATTGTCATGACATAATATGACTTAAAATAGTGACAAATGTTAAGTCTTCTAATTTTGGGTGGGGTTTGCAATAACTTCCTGAAAAAAATATCTAGGTTGTTGAAGTCAGACTATCTGAAGTTCCTTAAACTGCTTCACTATGAGAGCCTATGCTTGTTTGTTTTGGTGCAAGCTGCTATCAGTCTGGTCACATGAAATGGGATGACAGCACTAATATAGAGTGATTGATGCAAACTGCTGCACAAAACACCAAAGCAGTGGCCATTTGCACCACATATCTCACTAAAACCATGAAAAAAAGAATTGATACCACAAAAACCCTGAATACCAGTCACAGATAATTTGTGTCATAGATTCGTAGACATACATTAGTTAGGTTCAGTTTTTTTTAGAGGAATACCACTATTATTTGCTAAAAGGAGGCCTTTCATATTCATCCTAAATAAATGGTGGAAAATAACTTCCCTAAAACTAGTTTTACAGATTTGTCCGAAGTTCATGACATTTTGAAAACTTTGATTTTCTGCTTATTAACTATGACTGCCATTTTTGTTGACTTTTCAGTCTGATTAGTCCCCGGTGGAATCGCGTGATCTTCAGCAATTTTTACAGAGGCAGACTCCTTTTATTTCATACCCTCAAGCTGTGTTGTCTGTCAGCGGACACATCAGAGCTGTCAATCACAGATATCATGTCATGTCCTAACTGATAACCAGAGAGACGATGCTCCTTCTAAAACTACCTGTATATACCATTTAAGCTCATAATATTCATCTTTGTTTTCTTTTTAACCCTCTCAGGCTCAAATTAAGTTTTTGTTGCTAATGCACAAAAGAACACCTGAAGTGGTACTTCTGAGTAAAAAAAACCTCATAAAATATGTATGTGGGGTAATCAGGTTGTTAGCTTTTACTTGTTGCAAATCTGCAACGCCTGCCTTGAGAGGGTTAATTTAAATTTCTTCTATTTCATTCATCTTATATTTTTGTTTTGTTGTGTTAAAATGTGGTGATTTTTTCCCCTTCCTAGCTAAGCTTGATTTCAAAGAGGTACCTTCTCAATATCTTGCCCATTAATTCTGTTATTACTTACTGGGATCTCAGGGTAAATCACACACGAACAGATATTTAGATATTTTACTCATTTTGTATGAAAGAAAAGAAAGCATATTATGGTGTTAATGTGTTATTAATCTTGTGCAAGCAATTTATACATAAATGTCGTTTTTTTAAGACCAAACCAACACTAGCTTACTGGAAAAAACGATTTAAACCTGTTGGTTAAAAAGAAAAAGGCTGTTTTTTTTGTTTCCTTTGAGGAAGATTTTGATTTAGTGAGTTACAGTTTTTCTCGATTGCTAAAACACATTTCTTGAAACTACGCCTCATATCCTCACAACTGTAAACACAAATCCATAACATCTCACTCAATTTCCCAAACATCCTATTTCCAGGTCAAAATGAAGCTCTACACCCAAAACTATTCACTCCTGCTGAAAAACCAAACTTTGCCCTCAGACATCAAACACAAGCCCTCAAAAACACACACACCACAACAGAGTTTTGCACACTGGTACAATTAATTCAAAACAATAGTTCCAAAACAAATAGGTTGCTTATGGTTCTCCCCTTCAAAACCCTTGTCACATGATAAACACAAAAGACACAACCAATGTATGTACAGTGGCACATTGTCATTCATGTACTATACAGTACAACACACACCAGAAACATTATCCCACCTCAGCATCTTGTCTTTGGTCTGGGTCAGGCCAGAGAATCTCATCCACATCACAGGCTATATTGGCCCCAGCCAGGCAGCGGGGGTAAAATCCTCTTGCATGCCTGATCCACCCCTGGCATGCATCTACTGATATGTCTAGGCAGGCCTCTTCCATGGCCTGAAGGAGGTGAACACGGACATAAGGTTCTCGGTCATACACTTTCCACCGCCATGCCGAAAATAACTCCTCTATCGGGTTTAGAAAGGGAGAGTATGCAGGCAGAAAGATATTAGAAAACCTTGGGTTATTGGTAAACCAGTCACGAACCAGAGCAGCGCGATGGAAGCTGACGTTATCCCACACAACAACGTAGTGAGGCTGCTCTGGCTGTGCTGGTTCCCTGTAGTCCAGCTGGAACATATGTTGTCTTAAACCATCAAGAAAAGCAAGGAGAAGCATAGTGTTATAGGGTCCTAGTACGGCATGGCGGTGGAGTACCCCTCGTTGGCTGATGGCTGTGCACATAGTGACATTCCCCCCACGCTGACCAGGGACATTTACAATAGCCCGATGGCCAATTATGTTCCTCCCCCTTTTCCTTCTTTTGGTCAGGTTAAAACCTGCCTCATCCACAAAGATTATTTCATGGGGAACAGGCCGTCCTTCAATCTCAAAGATTCTCTGCAAAACACATAACACAGTAGAGTCAATCGGTACCCTGAACCACAGTTCAAGAGTGCTGAAATGGCAGCATAAACTGCCATGCTGTGATGGTACACAATACTTTATACAGTATCAAAACTCATACCTGAACATATTCCACACGTTGGTTTTTCACTCTGTCAGAGTTTCGTTCGAAAGGGACTCGGTATGCCTGTTTCATCCGGAATTGATTCTTTCGGAGGATGCGGTCAATTGTGGAGAGGCTGATGGCATTTATGCCTCGAAAAAGATGATCATCCTCAATCACTCTCCTTTGAATCTCTTGCAGGCGGATTACATTATTTGCAATTACCATGTTTACAAGTTCCCTCTCTTGCTCCTCCAACAAAAGCCTTAACCTGCCTCCACCAGGTGGTCGTCTCTGTGTCCTACAAAAATAGAAGCACTCATTACTGTAACTGTCACACATTCTTTTTACAGGAAAATAATGGAAACATACTGAAACTCAAGACACATAAGTTCAGTAACTTACAAGTTACTGTACAAAGCAGTCTTACTGCAAGTACACCTACCTGTTTTCCTCCCTGAAGGTTCTGATGATGGAGACAACAGTGAAGCGACTCAAATTCGGTTGTACTCGTTGCCCAGCCTCCCTCATAGTCATCCCATGGACAAGGACATGGTCAACTAAAGTGGCTCGAATTTCATCCGAGACTGACTGTCTTCTTGCCTTTGCTCTTCCCCTTCCTTGTCGCCGTCGTTCTCCACCTCCACCTCCTTCACCACGTCCTCCTCCTCCTCCACCTCTCCCTCCTCCACCACCTTCCTGTTGTCCTAGACCACCTCCTCCTCCTCTTCCACTACGTCCTCCTCTTTCACCATGTCCTCTTCCTCCACCACGTCCTCCTCCTTCACCACGTCCTCCTCCTCCTCCACCACCTTCCTGTTGTCCTAGACCACCTCCTCCTCCTCTTCCACCACGTCCTCCTCTTTCACCACGTCCTCCTCTTTCACCATGTCCTCTTCCTCCACCACGTCCTCCTCCTTCAACACATCCTCTTTCTCCACCACGTCCTCTTCCTTTGCATCTCTTTGGATCCATTGTTTCAAACCTGAATGAGCTGACTTTGGCCCTTTTATCTATCCATCGCAGGTTCTGATTGGTGTGTGCTAAATTTTGACTCCTAGTGTTTCCACCTGGATAATTGTGTGCTAATTGAGCTCAAGCTATGCTGACTTACAGTTTTTTCTGATTGCTTAAGCACATGTTATGTAACTATTGGCTAATTTAGCAAAACTCTACACACAAATAAAACAACCTGTCACCCAATTATCCAAACATTGTAGTTCTCTTGCAAAAGCAAACACAGCTAGATTAACTCTTCACACCTTTGTAAAAATGGTGTTTCCGTATCAAACAGTACACACAAGCCATCATCTACTAAGCACACAATGCGCCAACTGCACACCGATGGTATGAATACAAAACACATCTGGCGTTTGCCTTCCCTGTGCACAAGGTAGGCTATGTCAGTTTGAGCTCATACTTCTGTCATAGATCCATAAGCATGGAGGGATCCAAACTTCAAGTACTGGTGTTTAGTCAAACACATCAAAACAAACACAAGTGTTTATTTCCAAGTATAGGATTATTTGCAATCGCCATAATGACTATATGGGTTACGTGGTCTGCAGTGAACATGCTTCCTCTGCCCCCTCCTCGTCTTCCTCTTGCTCCTCCTTGTCCTTGTCGTCCTCTTCATCCTACTTCTTCACCTCCACGTCCTCTTCCTCGGCCTCCTCTACTTCTCACTCTTTCTGCTCCCACCATTGTACTCCGCACACACAGCTTACCTGTATTATAGTGCTTAGGCTGATTGCAAAGTGAACGAATTATCTAAGAAAGTTTTCACATGTGAAAGTGTGCCAGACAGTTGGCAAATTAGTGTTAATGATAGCCATACATGTGTATACTTTTGCTAGGAGTGTGTTGGAAATTTGGAAATTGAGTGTTGTGCAGTGAATTGTGCCTACAGTCTTGCAAAGTGTGTGTTACAAAATTGCAAACTGAGTGCAAAGCAGTTTTTGTGCTTTTAGTTTTGCACACTCAGTGAGTGGTTTTGCTATACGTCTGACTAGTTTTAGAAATTGTGCTACAGGAATCACAGTTAGTGTTTAGGCATTCGGTAAAAACTGTAAGTTAACATTATTGCATGCTAGTGCTTTCTAAATGACTACATGGTGTAAGCACTGTAAAATGTAGGGATTTGTGTGTAGAGTTTTGCAGTAACAGTTCACCAAATTTGAGTCATGTGTCAAAGCAGGGAATAGTGTTTATAGTTCAGGGAAATGGGTGAGCTTTTTGAACAATAGCGTTACGGTTTTGAAATTTTAGTTTAGAGGCCTGGTTATAGTGTTTAGGCAATCGAGAAAAACTGTAATAATCTGTTAAATTATGTGACCCCATCTTTATATTTTCTTTTTCCTATGTATGAAAGTTGCTAATATGTAAGGAATGTTTAATGGTAAATGGCCTGTATTTGTATAGCGCTTTTTACTAGTCCCCCCAAAGTGCTTTACACACCCAGTCATCCACCCATTCGCCCTCACATTCACACACTGGTGGAGGCAAGCTACAGTTGTAGCCACAGCTGCCCTGGGGCAGACTGACAGAAGCGAGGCTGCCATATCGCGCCATCGGCCCTTCTGGCCAACACCAGTAGGCGGTAGGTGAAGTGTCTTGCCCAAGGACACAACGACGGAGACTGTCTGAGCCGGGGCTCGAACCGCCAACCTTCCGATTACAAGGCGAACTCCCAACTCTTGAACTACGATCGCCATAATATATGGTGTATTTTGTTTGTATGTTAATATTACTAATAAAAAAAACAAACAACCCCCCCCCCTCATTTTGTTGTTTGTAAAAGTTTGTTATTCGTTTGACTCTTATGCAGTAATTTTGATAAATTTGTCACTTTCAACTGGATTTTGAAATCTTATCTTGATCCTGCATTACCTGAAAACTTACTGCTCAAATTGGGATGTAAATGCACAGATTAAGAGAGTTCACATCACCAAAGCCTTCTCTTTGATTTAATGCTTTCCAGTGGGAATGCCAGCATGCACACTGTGTCTTCAATATAGGTTTGTTGGAGCTCTGATTTAAGTCTGATAACACAGTCAGTTATTTTCTCCACTTCATGCATAGGAAACCATTTCAACCCCCTCCCCTCACTATAATTCACTGCCAGTTTCAATTAAGAGTCATAATTACTTTTCTCCCCGCATGGCAAAATGAGTCCGTTCATGTTGATAAAAGATGACACTGACAGTTGTTTCAGAGTTTCTATTAATGCACTCCAGAGCCCATTTATTGTTTTCAAGTCAGGATAAAATCATAAAAATTACATCCAGTCATGTGACATCCATGGAATTTCATTATTCTTGTAATAAACAACCAAACAGACCAAACTATTTTGTCCCACAATTTCTGTGAAGAATTGTGTTTACGTTGTAAGGCTAATGTGGTGGCATAGCCCATTCTTAATGCTTGCATTACGCAAATCTTTGCTGGACTTATATATATTTGCAGAGCAGACATCAATAAATGATGATTTTCTCAAGGCTCGCTCGATCCAGGTTTTGAGGCAACGAGATAGAGCAAAGATGTGTCTATTTTCCTCCATGATTTCTTGATTTTTAAGTATTTAATATTTCTGCTCATGCAAATTTCTCTCTCCCTTTCTTTCTCTAAGATGAAAAAAAAAAAAAAACTGATAAAATCCCAGCCAGCACTTGTATAGTAGGCAGATCCTGCAGAATCAAGAGTGGTTTCCAGTCCTTAAAAGAATGCCTCATAATATTATTAAAAACTGATGGCTCAGTGTTACCAGAGTTTGAACTCTTTTCTCAGTAGGAGATGCAAAATTGCCACCAGCTGAATAGAGCAATCAGGATGTTTCTATCGAAAGTGCTTTCCAAAGAGGTACAGAATGAGACAACTTTTAGTGCCACATGAGAAATCCTACCGCACATTTGGATTAAGGTATAATGGTGTCCCTGAAGATTTATATTTTTTTTTTTAAATCCTGCTCGAAAACAGTTATTTGAGCTAGAAGTTGCCAGTATACACATTGAATGTCCAAGCTATAACAATGGTTCATGTAAAATAATATAAAAGAGTTTACTAATGAACGGAGTTGTGGTTTAACATGTTTGGGGCCCTACAGAGGACCTATAGACAAACAGAGAAGTAAAGATTGGAAGAGGGTCATCAGTGCAAAAAACACAACAACAAACACTGTGCCCACAAATTGTGCGTAATGAGATCAAAAGAAATAGAATTCTTGGGTTGGACTTCATTAAAAACAGGCATGATCCCTGTCATGGAAATCACTGCATGTGCTCAGGGACATGCCAAAATTTGTCTTGCCAGGTCTCTGTTGGAAATGAGATTTTTAATCTCAGTGAGATTTTTACCTGGATAAACAAGGACATTTAAAAACAAAAAACAGAGGAGAGGGACAATCTGACTTCTTATCAATACTCAGTTTGAAATCCTGCATCTCTGGTGGTATGGGGATGCTTTAGTACCTCTGGTGTTAAAATCTGCAAAGACACTATCTGTGCTAAAAGGTAAATACAGGTTTTAAAGTAACATATGCTCCCATTCAGATGATGTCCTTTGCAATGCTAAGCCTACTAATGCTAAGCATATCACATCTATTACAGCAGCATGGCTTTGCAGTAGAGGAGTACTGAACTGAAAACTTTTGGTGTGTCTTGAAAAGAAAAATATGAAAACATATATCCAAGACTGATGAGCAGCTGGAATCCTATATCAAACAAGATCAGGACATTTCTCTCCCAAAAGTCCAGCAGCTAGTCTCCTCAGTTCCCAGAATATAACGACTGTTCTTAAAAGAAGAGATGCTACACAAAAAAACAAAACAAAAGCAAAGCAGCCCTGTTCCAGTTTTTTAGACTACCATCAAATTCAAAATGATCTTATTTTTTTACTTTAATGGCACATTTTTTTTCAGTTTAGACAAAGAAAACATATCAATTTTCCATCTGTTTTTACTGGAATTTTATATAGAGTCCCAACTTTTTTGGATTTGGGGTTGTACGTGTGTTACGTTCCCCTGAGGGGTCTAGGCGGTGAGGGGGAAGTAAAAAAAAGTGTCCGGGTCAGAAAAAGGAGTCAAGGAGGCAAAAGGGTTAAATTAAATAGTTTTATTAAAGTAGCTCAACTAAAAGAGACAGACAAGCCGCTATCACCATTTAAGAAAACAAACAAAACTCAGGCGTTGGTCAATAAAGTACAAAAGTCAAAAAGAGAGCAGCTCACTAGCTGCAAACACGGACATGCAGCTCACTAGCTGAAAACCACCAAAAGCACAGCTCACTAGCTGTAACCACACTAATGGCACTCTGGCCCAGAGCTCACCTTACCCTGGGCTTAAATACTTTTCATTACTGATGTGAGTCAGCTGTGTAACAGGGAAAGGTGGCACCTCAGGCAGAACAGGTGGTGGGACACGCCCACACAGGCACCTTCAGGAGGAGGCCCTGCTAGGGCCGCAACACGTGTTTTGACTTTTTTTTATTTTGGTTCCATTAGATTTCTTATTATTTTACAGAATCAGTAAACTGATGCTATTGCTTGCATTTGTTATATTTTACAGAGTTCAAAAGGCAATGTTTAAGTCAAGCCTGATATTGCTTTACAAGTAAAAGAAATGCCCAGTTTCTTCTTCTGAGTGTGGAGTTCAGGTTATTAATTTAACACCTGTATCAGATCAGTAACCTACCCACAGGTAACCAATGCAAATGTGTTGGTATTCTATTAGAACTGAAAAAATGGATGAATCCTTTGTATATCCCTGGTAAAATAGAGACACAGAATAAACACATGGGTTACTGTCTGTGAATCTTCAGCTGATTTTTGCTGCTATATGGTCTATTGTGTTGTCTCGCTAGCTTGTGGTTACTGGCCTAATTGATACTATAAATATATGGCTGGCTCAGGGTAGCAGTAGAGACTCTCTCAATTAAATGAAAATACTGCACATAAACAAAATATGTTTAAAATGTGGTGTTAATAGAAATGAACACTTTTACCTATAGCCAGCTTCCACAAGTTAGCCCCTGCCCACAACAATAGTTTCCCATGGAATGTCTAGACATGTATTTATTGGTACACTGAAGTTTCAAAGCAAAAATACTCAGCCATGAGTTAGCAACGTGTTTCATTTATGTCTTCTGGGAGTTAATAGTTAATCTATTAGACTTAAAGAGCCATAGATGGGAGGTTTGCAGGATGAACGTCCCACTTTGTTTGGATGTTTTGGGCGTTATTTGGGCATTTAGAGTATATGAGATTTGAGAGCTTGAAATAGTGACATAAACATGGTTGTCATACAATATATATAAATATTCATGTTTTTATGCCCTACATGTCTGCCTGTGACAGTTAACAAGAAGCTTTCAAACTCCCAACTCAAACTCAGGTCATTAAAATGTGCAGCCTTTAAGCTTAGAGGCAAAAGATTCAGCTTCATGTTGAAAGCATAACTGTAGGGGCAAAACAGGTTGGTGTTTTTTTAACTATTTTGAATTTTACATGTAAGTTTGGCTCCATTTAATTTCATCCAAAATTCCACTAGATATACCAGATGTTTTAAATCAGAGTGTACAGAGTAGCACCACTGGGTGAATAATATATTTAGAAATATATAACAACCTTTAAATAGGGATTATGTATGTAACCATTATTTATATCCATTGTGTTGCATTAATTGCAGATCTTTGAAAATGTCGATTCCACATTACCTCATTACTTCTTGCACTTGTACACTTACAGTTCATTTTTATATGCCAACTAACATTACTGTTGAGCGTTATCTGAAATCATTCTAATTATGTTATAAAGAATATAATAAGTTGATACTGTGGCCTGCAGTATTTGCCTGTGGAAATGTAAGTGAAACATTGCTATTACTAATTAATGGTAAAATTGGAAACATAATTACTTATTACTGTTATCATGAGATTTGACAGTAGCAGTATAACTAGATAATGTTTGGTTCTTTAGTTTGATTACATTTAGTTGTTGCTGCATTTTTCCCCAATTCAATAATGTCTCAAGAGCTTTGGCAAAGATTTATTGCGTTACACATTAAATTGCTTGCTCAAATGGAAATCGTGAATGAGTCAGTGACATATGGAAAACCACTACAAGCTTTACTTAAAGATTCCGAGCTAACCTTCAATATAAATTTGCCCTTTTGCAAACAGCCATTCACAGGCCATCTCGCTTCATCTGTGGAATGAGGGAAAAAGGTCCTTTTTATTGATATAGAGCATCATGTGTCCTCCTTTCCTTGGGGCAGAGTTGGCATAGGTCTGTGTGACTCATTAATCTGTTAGATTGGAACAGTCAGAACATTCGAAAGCCATGTCCCCATCTTTGCCAGTGTGATTCCTCCCATGAAACGGCTTCTCGGGCTTCAGAAAAGGCAAAAAAGGCTATAACTTATGTTTTCAATTACAAGGATATTCCATTTCAGAAGTTGCACATTGCTGCATCCATCTGTACAATTTGCGTGAACATCCTCTAGTTTTATTTGTCACAAAGAGGAACAGATCTACAGGGAAACTTGGACTTGCTTTGACCCCATTTTAGGTTTATTTTAGACATCAAGTCTCTGACTAATAAAAGTTTTCTTCTCTTTTAGAAAAAAGGACAATTTTCACATACCCTCTCCAATTTAAATTTACATATAGGCAAATTTATAACAATGCAATCATGATAGACATCTCTGCCAACAGTGAGTATTGCAATGAGTAATGCACAAGTATTAAAGGAAACAGGGAAGCTGAAAAAAGAAGAACTGAAGCTATATTTCTAATACAAAGTCAAAACTATGGTCATTTCTTAAAGACACAGATTAGACTCCTTGAAATTCCAACCAATGTACCTTATCAGATTCCAACAGGGTGAAAACTTGCCGACAAAGCTTTTGAGGTCAAAGTATTGTCCTGTCAGCTTGAGACAATGTGGTTAGAATTGGTAGTTAGTGGGAACATTGTTATCCTACACAATAATCATCTACTGTAGATGTTGTGCTTTCAGGCCCTTAAAAGTTGGCAGCAATAGCAATTAAAATTTATGATAGCCATCCTGGCACACACATTCAACTTTGTGGTACTCTGCAAATGAATCCAGTCTGTGAAGTTTTTCATAAGGGAAACTGTAGGAAATCTGAAAAAGAACATTTATTGATTGGTTTTGGCTTTTGCCCATTTGGGCCCGTCAGCTAAAATGTACCTACAGCACAAACAGACCATCTCATATTTCTTCCAAGTGCCCTTACAAGCTAAGAGGCACACATTTGCATTTTCCCAGTGTGCAAGCTGGAGTTGCTGGCTGAAGATGTCTACACATGAAGCTGGAAATTAACTAATGATCTCTGTTTTGCAGAGACTTTTAGTATAGTATCTCTGACCCAGTGTGACTTAACCCTAGAGCCAGTTCTCACCCTGAATGACTTGGTGACCCCTGTGAGGTTTCTTTCTAACTTTACCCATGCACAATCCTCCATGAAGGATTTTAAATTATAGCTTGCCGTGAGTGTACAGATTTGAACGAGTGTGTAGTGCTACAGTGCCCTTGTTTTTCGTAAACATGAAACGATATGTCAACATCTCATATTATTAAAAACTTAAAATTACAATGCAAAATTAGTCAAAGTGGGGCATGACATTCCCATATGACTTAGGCTCTAATCAAGGCTCACAAATAGAGGATTTGGAAAAGACTGCCTCTAAAAGAAATCTGAATAGGAGCTGAACTGACTATCTCTGTCCCACTGACACCAAGAGCATGTTATACCCACACTGACAGTATAATCATTAATAAGCGTAGTTGACAACTTAGTCCACAGGAGCTGTGTCTGACATGCATCAATAAATTTATGATGAGGAGTTAACATATGCAGATTGTAGCAGCATTCCATTAGTGCAAGCAAGGAAAGCACTGCTTGTCCAGTAAAATCTAAAAATAGACTATTTAAGCCAAAGTGACCTATCTCATCCATCTTAAACAGTCCAATAAGTTACTTGTGTAGGTTGTAGGATTGTAGGTCTTGTAGGTCAGTTCCATGGGTCATGTGCTGAGAGGCCAACAACTTTTCTGGTTGTTTGCACATGTGCATTGTAGATAATTCTCTGGTTTTTGATGGGAGATTAATGGGAGAATAGCATGCTTGACAATCTGCAACTGGGTCTGCTTTTGCTACTCTGAGATCAGTTACCATCTGCACATTTGTGGCGCAGTATTAACTGACCTAGTATTAGCAATTAAACAAGCTCTTTGTCATTCATGTTCTTAACAGATTTTTTTTAGTAACGAGCTTCTGCAGCACTTTTAATAACTCCTTCGACAAGTTAGCACGGAAAGCCTTGATGATGAAGAGGGGATGTTAAATCAGCCAGTAGTTTCAGATTAGCATGTATGAAAAACCACTTGAATGAATGACTGTACCAAGTTCAGGAAGCAATTTCACAAACATTTCACCTTTTTTTTTATCAATATTTTAATCCCCAGTAGATACTAACCATATTAACCATGGCACACAGTGCTCCAGTATTTTAATTCAACTTTGATTTTTTTGTTTTTAATGTATTTGAAAAATTCTTTTTAATTTCTATTTTTTAAATCAAAGTGTAGACCCTTTTTCCTAAACTCATTAACAGCTGTTTATTCTGAGATACGCAGCTGTCACGAGATTGCCACTACAAACATATGACTTCAGAGAATGTGATGCTGGGCATTAAACAGAATATAAAGTACAACCTTGTAATGTCTGCAGCAGTAATATGAATCCATATCATACTGATGGACTATGTACAATTTGAAAAACAGATACAGTTGATGTGTAGTGAGGTAGTTTAATTTTACTGCTGTGTTTTACTGCTTTTACTCAATGAAAGGCTCTAAAAAATTCCTCATCTTTGTCAGCTAATGGTAAACATAACTAAAGAAGTAATAATAACTTACACTTCTTCAGCAAGGAAGGAGTACAGAAAGAATCAGCTATCCACGCAGAGGGCATATAAAAGAGTGAAAAATAGGCAGTCCTAATTGTTAAAGGTAATATTTAGCTTCACTCACAGACCTGTTAAATAACCAAAACCCATCCACTCGTGTTGTGGGCAAGTTTCTGAGAAGTGTTCCACACTTACTGCACCAGAGAAGCAGAAAAACAACGACAAAATTGACTTATCAGTGTATGTTGTGATGTCTCCCTTGTCTACTGTTTGCTTAGGACTATTTCTCATCCATTTCCCTACTCAATGCAGTCAGTATGAGCTGATATGACAAACTCAGAATGCATATAGTACTGCTTTATACAGACTTGAATAGCACATTTGCAGCCACATGTGATGGAGATGTGGTGACTAGACTTTGACCTCTGACATGAAACTGTGAGACACAGAAAGAAAGAATGACAATCTACTGTTCTGGGTATATGATGGGTGGCAAGAAGCTGCTGAACCGTGGTGGTAAGTTCAGCCATTATCTTCTCTGTTTGCTAATATCTGTCTTCCACCTGAACAGTACTCTGAGTTTTATGCCTCTGCTGGGTCCATTTATGCTTGAACTATAAGCCTGTGACACAGGCTCAATTACAGAAAAAAAGCTGTTAACTAAAAATGAGATGAAATAGGGGGGGGAAAGGAATACCAAACCATTATTAATTCACCAGGCTGTTAAAGTGGTAAACATCCAAATTATGTTGCAAATGAAGAAAATAAAATGACACTTACTGTGAGGCTTAGCTTTTAAACAAACAGACAACAACAAAAAAGACGAGAGAGAGCGAGAAGCCAGGTTATTCAGATGATACTAAGAAGCTGTTAACTTCTTATATTTGGCAGCTGACATAAAACAACATGTACGGCAACCTAACCTTGCTTTAGAGAAATGTGTCACACCGCATAAGCAAATGCTAGAAATGTTTTGTAACGTTGCCAAGTGAGACAGCGGCGCGTGCTCTTTTGTACCGTCCAATTCTGTTAATTAACATATGTTTGATAGTTGTTGTGAAGTGTGGCAGCAAAGCGGGTTTGACACCTTGCTTTTGGACAGTAGCTAGTTGTCTGACAGTATACGCTTGTATCTTGTACTCTTATATCCACTATATTTGATCCAATGCAAGGGGGTGTAATGAATTTGTAGATGATCAAATGAGATTACAGACTGACCATGTCTCAACAGAGATGAGTTAGAGATGAATGGAGATGAGATTGCAAAGCCTGTTGAAATGCACACTAGTATGCTGTGTGCAGACAGAGCAGAATAGAGGAGAGAGTTTGCAGCTGTGTATACTAATGCCACTGAGTTCCTCAAATAGGAGTTGTAGGTACTAGACTAGGCAAATCCAAAATTTCAGTGCAATAATGTCATTTCATGCATGCTATATTGATTTCTGTGCCTTAACCGACTACACAGATGACCGTAAGTGTCATAAAAAGCCATTGCCAAGCCGTACTCCCTTATCTTCTCACATACATCCTTGGAGTTGTTTTTAAATAAAATAAGCATGCTTTAAAGATTTTTCACAGCAGCACAGTATAGACTCCAAACAAATCATTAATTCATTTTACATGGAGCAAAAAGAGATTCCCACATCTTCTGAGAAGTGGTTTATCTATTCAAATGTAATAGAGAAGAGAAACAGCCCGTGTTGGGCAGCTGGTATTGCTGCTATTATTCTGCTTTCTCATTCATTCATAAACCTGTGCAGGCATTGGTTTAATGGCCTTGAATCTTAGCCTTTTACTACATGTCGTTCAGGTATTATATATTTTAAAGTACATAGTAACAAGTATGCAGCATATGACATTCTTTTATGTGCTCAGTATTGCTTTGATGGAAGTGATGATGTGGAAGTAATTTGTTGTTGGAGAGGAGATTAGACTCCACTATTTGACAAGCGAATCAATGTGGACTCAGGACAACCCCCTACCCTCCTGCGCCATCTTCCAACACCTAACCATCTTCATTTTTAGTATTTACCATTTATCTTCAGCCTGTCTATGGATTCCCGACAAGTCCATTAAGCAAGAGACACCTTAATGGCTCTCTGCTGATGATGGAGAATCCCTTGTCTGATGAGAAAGGTGAAAAAGACTCAAAACAAAACAAAAAAGCAACATCCCTTTGACCTTTGGGTCTATATTCAGTCACAGAGATGTCTGGATGAGCTGGATTGGCATCATCACTCTCCCAAATCCCTGAAGTGTCAGAGATTACCTGACTGAAGTTTGAAAACCTATCAGAATGTTTGGGTTTGGTTTTAAATAGAACTGTTAATCATTACTAGACAGTAGAGAACAAAACTACATTTTTATACCAAAACTTGTTGTAAAAGTTGTTCTTCATTTCAGCTACCCCCCTCCCCCCCCAATCACTCTGGCTAAGCTGTTTTGGCTTACTTAAACATATATACAGGAAATGTTGACTGGAAAATGAAGGTGGAAATGATAGAACTAAAATAAAGTGCAAAGGACTCGCAAAGAGCAAACAGAGGAGAAAGCTGCAAAAGGAGCCTGTAGTGGCTCGGCACACACAAGCCAATAGCCGCAGCTGAGTACTCTCCAGTAAAGATAACAACATCACCGCAGCTAGATTACAGGCCCCAGTGATGGGCTGTGGGCCCAGGCAGAGATTAACACTGGCGTTCAGGTCTTTCTGGGACTTTGTCCCAGCGCTAACACTTACAGAATGAGATCTCTACAGGAGCACACAGTAGAAGCCAGACTGGCTGTCCAATGAAGACTAAATGATCAGGTAATCTGGTTTACACGTCTGTTAAATGGCAAAGAGCTCTATTGTGGCTGATAGCTGCCAAAGGTTACCCCTACTGTGTCCTGTTATAATATGGAACTGTGGAGATAAAAAAGAATCAGTTTTGCACAGGGCAGAATACAAATATAATAACATAGTTTGGGTGACACAATTACATCTGTTGGTTAAATATGCAGTACTATACAAAAGTCCTGACCCACTGCTGCTTTATATTTTGCTAGAAAAACAGGAAATAGGTTCAATGACTTATTGAAAAACGTGCAAAGATAAATGGATATGCAGTGTATAAGGCAGAGTTAGTACAATTCTGATTAACTTGAAAGTCAACGTTCTTGAACACGGCATGAACTCTCTCAGACAAGTTTTCTTGTAACTTCTTTAAGTAGTCTTCAGGAATAGTTCGCTGTGCTTCCTGAAGGACATTCAAAGCTCTTCTTTGGATGTTGGCTGCCTTTTATTCTGTTCTGTCACGGTGATCCCACACTGCTTCAATAATGCGCTTTCCAGATGGTGTTACATGGTCGATCAAAATCTGATGTTATTTTTCTGCATTAATAATTCAGTCAGTTTTTGACCCTTACACCACTGGCTGAAATGCAGCACCAACCGTGACCAGCGTGTTTCACAGATCCTTGAAGACACTCTCTGATCTAATTTGGATTCATCACTGCATAAGACTTGTTGCCACTGATTTTCTGTCCACTTCTTGACATATCTCAGCCTTTTCCCCCTTTTCCCCTTCCTTAAGAATAGCTTCATCTTCTTAACAGCTACCCCTCCAATGAGACCATTTGTGATGAGGTTTTGGGGAACAGCAGATGAATCCACTGAAGGGTAAGATACATCTCTCAGGTCCTGTGACAGGTTGACTTGATTTTTTTTCCTATTACTTAAGGACTTGACTTTCAGATACTGTTTATCTGCTCTGGAGTTTTCTAGGCTGGCCACTTTTTGGCTAATAGCTCTTTTGGAGTCACCTTGTTTGTACAAAAATACTATTTTATTCCTTCCAGACTTGTGTCTTTGGTATTTTTCAAAGATTCCGCTGAAGAATTGAGTTCAGATTTTGTGTTTTAAAACAGGCTGCTAATGACAAAGTTCCTGAAGGTGCAATTTAAAATTGGTACATTGTTACAGACTGGACCTGTATCTGACAGAGTGAAAAAGCAGCCAGTACCCAGAAACCTTTGAAAAACCTTCAGAAAGCCTGGACAACTCTGGCTCAAGACTATATTAAAAAATTACAAGACAGTTTAGCTCCTTGGAAATAAAAAAATAAGTAATTGAGGGGTGGTTCCAGACCTCTGTACAGTACTGTATATATCTTTTTTCATTGCTTTTGAAAAATATTAATATTATTAATCAAAATTTAACACACACAAACTAAATGCAGTTTTATCTTAAATTCTAGCTACTTTATAGAAGCTATAAAATAAGGGAAGCTATGGTAAGAGGCAGAAGCTACATAAAAAAAATCACGTGTTAAATTCACCATCACTGACAAAGAACATACTGAATAGTAACAGAGAGATAAAACAGAAGAGCACTTACATTACATTAAATGCATTATTGCATTTTCTATTTTAGGTCTGAAAAAATAGTACACATTATGTTGTATGTGTTGGAGCTTCCTCATGAAAATGATCCATTTCAGATGTCAGGAAATCTCAATCTCGAGTGAGTTTTTACCGCCAAACTGTAGTGGCATCAACTACATTGCACTCACCTCTTTGAACTTACCACGCACAGCAGAGCAGCCTCAGCTCAAAAGCTGCCCTCAGACACATTACCAAGGTACAGCCGAAACTAATGGCAGTGGTTGATGGCACGAAATCCACGTTATGCAAAATCTGCACTCCTCAGGACCCGGTGTAACGATTAAAGTTAAGTATGCACTGTCTTACATGGTTCATGACACAAACAAGACCCAGTTCAAGTGACCAAGTGATAGTGTTTATGTTTAGCTGGAATTTATACCTTATTCCTGCTGTAAATATTACACACACAGAAACTCTTTACTTTGCCTACCAATCCATTTCTACTTACAAACACACTCCATTTGCAGGACTAACGTCAACATTCAAACTAAGTTAAATAGTACATTAACAATGCGGTTTGCCAAATTGAAATAAAATTGCTGCTTGGAATACTTTACTGGCAACAATTATTCAGTGGAAAAGTATGACATCCGAAAATTACAGACGTGATAAAGATGAATGGTGAGGCATAATAAACACACCGGAGACTGGAGCTTGTGCTGTGAAGTGCAAGCTACTAAAACACCTTCTGCAAGTTAAGATAGAGTTTGGTTTCAAAATCAATGACAGAAACAATCAAACATCACTCACAACTGAAAAGACAAATCATTCAAATATGGTAGATAATCTTTTTTGAGAGATGATCACTTGAGCCGGTGATGAAGTTTCGCAGATTCCTCACTCCTCACAAACCAGGGGCTTGGGCCCTGTGCAATCTAGACATGCAATGATTGCAATAATTTCCTTGTCCAGTTCTGGCTTACTGTTAATTAAAAGTCCGACCTGCCATTCAAATTTTACAAACTGTAATGTGTAACTCTTTTTTCACATTTTTATATTTTCCTCATCAGGTTAAAGGAGCTTCTGTTGCTCAAGCAAATTTTACAATAAATAGATTTGAGTATACTCACTGTAACACTTAGCATTTTAAGATCTGTGTCTCTTACCGTATCTCTAAATTCAAGGTGACAGTGGGGATTTTCACACCACTGTGCCACACTAAGTTACATTACAATATGCATGTCAAAAGGTGGCAAATAAATCAGTGCTGATCTTGCTGGAGTTGGAGGTAATTAATCTTTCACAACAGTTATATTTACTGAAATTTCTACAGGGAAAATAGAAGATGCTGTAATAGAGTTTCTACACTGATTGGCAGAGAAATGGCAGATTACTATCTACTTTTAGTGATACAAGAAGTCCAGATATATTAAGATCCTATAAAATATTATATTTTGTTTCATAATCCACATTCTGTATAGTTTATGTTTTACAGAAGGCTAATTCAATCAGCCGGTCGCTGATCGTGGCCAAGTAGCTGAAAAAAAAAGGTCACCAGCTGAATAAGTGATGGATGTCTGGTTCAATCCCAAGCCAATACTGTACTGTGTGTTATTTCAGATCCTGCGCTGTGAACGAGTAACCGTGTCTCAGTATTTCATATCGAGAAAGTCCAGGTTAGAGTTCAATATTACTGACACGTCACATATCCAGATACTGCATGGATACTTTAAATATTTAATGCGTTTAAATTGGAAGCATGCATGGAAATGAAATCATGAATATATTTATCCTAAACTCAGATCTGGTTAGCTTTAGATCAACAAGCATGACCCACTGGGAGCAAACAGAGAGGGGGGCTGCTCATGCTTATTCAGTGTTTGTTAGACATTTCTTTTTGTGCTGATATCTATTCAGTATTTGTTGTCTATTGCTTGTTCGATGTTGATTGTGTCTGGGCCTGTGCTTTCTATTCACATGTCAGTGTCTGTGTATTGGCTCTGAGGAAAAAACTCAGCAGACAGTGACTGAAATGCCTCTCCTCTGAGAGTATAGCAGCTAATAGCAGTCCCAGTCCTTGAGTTTTGAGGTTATCCCATTCAATCACTCCTCTCCACTTCAGCAGACACATTACTAGGCTGCAAAGAGACCCTGGTACTATGGTATAGCAAGCAATAGGATGTGATAGCACAGAATGGATGTTGCACTGAGCAATTTGTTCCTGCTGTTTGTGATAAAACCTTAAGACATAATCCTGTTGAGTGGGATTATTAATTTGATTTGATGTGTTTTAAGGCTTTAAATGTTAACATCAGATGTTCACGGGGAGAAAAAAAAGGAAAAAAGGAAAATGAATAAGAAGGCTATGCACAAAGCGCGCTCTAATGTTGTGCCATCTGTGTTCTGTGCCAAAGGGAGACTCCTCCTATTCACACTTCTGTGATTTCCAATGCATCCCAGCCCAAGGTGACTGACACTTACACAGTTGCAGTGCAGCTTGTTCAGAGAGCCATAGCTTAGTTTCTGACAGAAGGCACAGAGGTTTTGACAGGACATGACCCCACTGAGAATATAACTCCATGTTCAGAGTTTTATTCATCTATTAGTTTTTTTGTGCCAGAGTTTTGCCTTCAAAGAAACCAAATTAAATAAATACATTAAGTAAATATTCGTTTTCATCAATTTGTATGCACCTAGAATTCTGTGGTAACTGAAATGATTCTGCAGTTATTTGTACATGCCTCCATTTCTCATACAAAAAGGTAAAACTGCACATATTTTTGCACATTACTTCTGGATTTGAATAACAACTCATTGTGAAGCCAAAATGTAACCCAGAGAGAGAAGAGGCTGAAGATAATTGAAAATGTTCACTGGAAAAATCCACTTGAAATTAGTGATAGCTGCCAATCTGATCTGTGGATCTTTTGTCCTATAATACCCTGTTATATTGTTTAGTTTCAGGAAAGGAAGTCCAGATGTAAATATGTCCTAACACACATGTGGGCTTTTTGAACAAGAAACCAAACAAATATTCACAACAGGAAAAAAATGCATTGCTAATGTAACCACTGACTCATTTTAAATAGTTTAGGACAGCCAAACTACGGACCAGTTGCTAGGTTCGGCAGGGCTACAATAGAAAGCGAGGCGAATGCAGAATGAAATGGCTGGAGACAGGAATTTGAGCAGCAACAGTTATTATTTTGCACAAAAATGAAATAAACAAGACACAAATTCCACATTGACAGTAGTAGTGATAATAACCATAACAATAACAAGAAGAAGCCGGCAAAACAAAAATAACCCCAAAAATAGTCGTTTGAGCTCAATATTCAATTGTCTTTTTGTCTTTGGTCATTTGTCAAGTCAAAAATTCTTAGTCTAGTTCTTGTTCTCTTTCGTTTGTGGTTTGTGTGTTACCACTTGGGAGTCTCCGTCGAGGAAGAAGAGTAAGTTCCTCTGCAAAGTTCAGTCTGGGCTCAGGCTCGCCATCTCCATCCGGAGAGAATCCATTGGAATCCAAAATCTTAGTTCCTTCCACACGGACAAGGGAAAAAAAACCTAGCCTGCACAACAATATTAACATTATTGTACACAGCCAGCTCCGTTTCTTCTCTTGTATCACAGCTATAGCTTTAGTTCTTTATCTCTTTTCACATTTCTTTCACATTACCACAGTAATACATTACATGCATGCTTTGAATATATCTCTCGTTATACATGAAATTATTTTAACCATGTAAACAACAAATGAATTTCTTGTTCTCTTTTTAACCATGAAATTATGATTAATAGGTATAACCAGCAAGACAATACATTTTTCCAATCATCCTTCAAGTATGCTAAACAAATCCTACCACAACAGCATTTCAACCGTTTTTAAACAGCAAATTACCACTCGCGAATCGGTATGAACTAGGGCTGCTCAATTAATCGAATTTTAATCACGATTACGATCTGGGCTTTCAACGATCATTAAAAATGACTGAGCCGATTATTAGCCCCTCCCTCATGCTTTACTCTGGCGCTGCTCCATGTGGCAAATCAAGCGCACTGCTCTGCATTTCGAACACGCTTCACAACAATTAAGAGGACCCGAGGGAAGCTCGGAAAGCTAAGCAGAAGTTATTTGGAGAGGAGTGGACTGCCGTTGGTTGAAAAGAGAGGTAAAAAAAAACAAAACTTAAGTGGTGTGGAAACATTATGGCTTCGCGGAGTCAGACATGGATCAAGTAGACACAGTGTGTAAACTTTGCTATGGTGTCGTAGCTGCACCACAGAGCAACACTGCAAAGTTCACATTTTTCATTTATTTCTTATATTGCAAACATTTGCACTGTTATCAGTATTTGCACACTATTTTATATTATTTTTTAAAGTCATTATTCAATACATTGTTATTGTTAAACCTTTAAAGCCGGTCAGAGCAGCATGCTCGTTTTGTGTAACTATTTTTAAATCCCTGTAGAACCTGAACGCTAAGCTAGCACAATAAATTTTTTTCCATATGAAACCAGAGGAGTTGTACTTACTTCTTATGCCATCAGCTTGTCCTCGGTCACGGTTTCCTTCCACATATAGCTTTGCAAAAATTGCATAAAAAGAGCTTGCAGGAACAAAAACATAATATTCCAGAAACACTTTGCCGATCCGATCAGCTGTTCTTAACACTTCCCACATTGAAAAAGACATCAACGTGAACTATCGCAAGTGACGTCATTTTTGCGGAAAATTTAGTTTTTTACTTGTAGGCCTTAGAATTGCACTGCTGGAAATAGTTTATTTTGATGCACATGCACATTCTTTGCAAATTTGCATCATAGGATTGTTTTTTTGTTTTTCCTGCAGTATATAAAAATTGCTGTATCTCCAAAAATAAAACTATGAAGACACTCAAAATAAATTTCCTGTTGTTGTAAACTATTTTTTGCAACTTTTTTGTATTTAAAGTTTTGAGGGATAAACCTCTTAAATTTCTCCAAGTAGAAATATATGTAAAAACAAAAACGATTTTCAATTTTTTTGTAGTTTATTGCACTTTTTTGCAATTAATGTAGTTACTATGGACTTAATGCATACACATTTTTAAAATATGGGCTATAACAGTTGTATTGATGTATAGCAACTTGAAATGCTCCCACAAATGGCACTACAGCATGTAAAAAAAAATAATATAAGCTCTGGCGGACGAAATAAATATCGTCAAATAATCGTGATCTCAATTTCAGTGAAAATAATCGTGATTATCATTTTTGCCATAATCGAGCAGCCCTAGTATGAACAGAAGAAACAACTTTTAGCAACAGACTAACACATTAACTTTTCAAACCCATGGGCTAAACTCACCAAAATGTTAGAAAATTCCGCACGAGCTATCCGTGACCTGTCTCATCTATTTCCACGTGCGAAAAGATCTAGCTCATGTGAAATGATGGTCTGGTGTTTCGGAAGACGGGGCTAAAACCACCTTCAACCAATGAAAAAGGCATTTATCCCTTGTGATCCAGCAACAGAAAATAAAGTTTGCTAGAGGATCACACTTCCTTTTTTCAAAATAAATGTTTCTTTTCAAAATAAAATAATGAAAATACATTTATACAATCAAAACGAAAACAAGAAAAAAATAACAAAAGGTAGTTTTCTCTACTGGGTTACACTCTCCCCAGCTAAATGTCATGCACGTCTCGTTGCATGTGTAGCCAGTACTGTCCCTCTGTACTGTTTAGGGACTCAGAAAAGGCTATGCTCAAACCCTGGAAAAGTGATTTCACAACAGTAACTAGAGGGTTTCCTAAATCAGGATAATCAAGTCTTTTAGGTGGATGTCTGATTCTTGTTGACTGTCTTACTGGTTGAGTTGTAATGGGATCACAACTGTCCATCTCATCAGGTGCGTTAACAGGCTGGTTTCCTGGTTCTTTAACCAAATCCTCAGGTGATTCATCCAATACGGTTCCCGTTCCATTGTCCACAGGATCGTCAATTCCAATCTCATCTCCATCTGGTAAGTTTTCAACAAGCACATGATTGGTAAGTTCGTCTTTGCTTGCATCTTTATCCATATTCAGCTCCTTGTTGCTAGCAATTTCAGAAAGGTCACAATCAGGTAAGTTTGTAATGTCTGGTTCATGAGAAGGTTTTGGATATTCATGTACAGTAGTAAATCTGGTTATTTCTTCACATGGGGAATCATCAACCCATTGAATGAAAAGTTCATTGTCAAGTTCCATTGATTCTTCATCCTCATTGCTTTCTGTGACAACAGTTTGACGCGTTTTAGGACGGTGAACCTGCTGTGGCTCAGATGTGTCTGCGGTGGCAACCGGGAGGAAACTGCAGGGAAGCAACAGGTCTCTGTGTAAAGTTCGGGAGGGACCTTGCTTGGACTCGGGTTTAACAGTATAAACGGGTAGGTCGCCTGCACGTTTGACTACCACATGGATGTCTGCCTCCCATTTATCAGCAAGTTTATGCTTGCCACGCAGCCGCACGTTTCTAACTAAAACCCGGTCCCCAGGTTCAAGTTCTGAAACAGTTATTTTGCGATCAAATCTGGCCTTATTCTTGTCTGCCACTTTTTGTGCGGTTTGAGAAGCTAACCTATAGCTTTCCTCTAGCCGTTTCTTGAGACTTTCAGCATATTGCGAATGTGTCACTTTTTGATCTTTGCTGAGAGGAAGTCCATATGCAAGATCAACAGCTAATCTGGGTTTTCTGCCAAACATCAACTCGTAGGGTGTAAACCCTGTTGCATCACTACGGGTGCAATTGTACGCATGTACTAATGGCATAACATAGTCTTTCCAGTGAGACTTTTGTTTGGATTCCAGTGTTCCTAACATACTAAGTAGTGTTCTATTAAATCGTTCAGTAGGGTTACCACGTGGGTGGTACGGGGTAGTTCTTATTTTCTTTATCCCAGAGATCTCACACAGATCTTTTATCAGTTTTGCCTCGAAATCAGGACCCTGATCGCTGTGCAGGCGCTCAGGTATGCCGTAGTGGACAATGAACTGGTCCCACAGGCACCTGGCGACCGTTCGTGACTTTTGATTAGAGGTGGGCAACGCGAGGGCAAACTTAGTGAAATGATCGGTTATCACAAGGATATCCCGTGTGTTGCTACTGTCTGGTTCTAGACTGAGAAAATCCATACAGACGAGTTCTAAAGGTCTGGTTGTTGTTATGTTGACCAGTCTAGCTGCTTTTTCAGGGGGACTCTTTCTCCGTATACAACGATCACATGTTTTCACTTTCTGCTCAACCTGTGTCGCCATGCGTGGCCAATAGAATCGGGTTCTGACCAGATCAAGGGTTCTGTCGATACCTAAGTGGCCCATGTCATCATGCAAACTTTGGAGCACTGAAGCTCTGAGCTCCTCAGGAAGAACAAGCTGGTGGGTCACCTGGTCTCCATCTTGTCTTTTTCTGTATAACACCTCATTGTGCATTTCCAACCGATTGAGTTCCCTAAGCAAAAGAGGGAGATCTGGGAGTTCTTTTCTAACAGTCGGTGGAGGTGTCTGACCATGTTCGATTTGTTTGATAACTTGGCTGATTGTCGAGTCTGCTCTCTGCTTATCCTTAATTTCTGATTGGGACAAGGCAGGGATGGTTGGTAAGCCATGATGTTCTTCTGAAACATAGATGTCTGGAATCGCGTCAGCTGAGAGGGTAAGCGATTCTACAAGTGTAACACCACTATCCTGACAATCATCACTGACTTTTACAAGGTGATTTTGACAGATTGCTTGGACAACATCACTATCTACAAGCTTTATGGTGTCAGTGGTGTCAGTGTCAGCTAGGTGACGCTCTACAAATTGGCTTACACGCTCCTGCTCTTTCCTGGACTGGACATCATTTACGAGTTCTCCATGAGGACGTCTAGACAACCCATCTGCGTCTAGGTTGTGCTTGCCCGCTCTATACTGTAACTTAAAGTTGTAGTTAGATAAAGCGGCAAGCCACCTATAGCCAGTGGCATCTAACTTAGCAGAGGTCAATATGTATGTGAGTGGGTTACTATCTGTAACCACAGTGAACTGACCACCATACAAATAATCGTGAAACTTTTCAGTCACTGCCCATTTGAGTGCTAAAAATTCCAACTTGTGGGCTGGATATCGTGCTTCACTTCTTGATAACCCACGACTGGCAAAAGCTATGGCTCTGAGCTGACCCTCCTGCTCCTGGTAGAGTGCTGCACCTAAGCCAGTAGTACTGGCATCGGTATGGAGCACATAAGGCAGCTTCGAGTCTGCAAAGCCTAAGACGGGGGCTGACGTTAGCTTTTCAATGATGGAGTCAAAAGCTTTTTGACACTCTGCGGTCCATCGGTCCTCAAATGGCAGTTTGGGATCAAAGTAGGTCTGGTTGGGTTCTTTGGACTTTGATTTCTTACGTAGTGGTGGGTAACCACGAGTGAGGTCATTGAGTGGGCGTACTATGGACGAGTACCCTTTTACAAAACGTCTGTAGTACCCCGAGAACCCCAGGAAAGATCTTAGTTCTTTGAGATTCTTGGGCCGTGGCCAGGTCTTTAGGGCCTGAATCTTTTCGGGATCCGTCTCAACTCCGCTTTCAGAGATTACATGCCCAAGATACCGAACTGTGGTTTGGAAAAATTTACATTTTTCCAGCGATAACTTCAGGCCATACTCTTTAAGGCGATGGAGTACCCGCATAAGTCGGCGTTCGTGTTCTTCCAAACTATCTGAGAAGATGATGAGATCATCTAAAAAGACGAGCACTTCATGTAAGTTCATATCACCAACACAGCGCTCCATCAGCCGCTGGAAGGTGCTTGGGGCGTTGGTTATGCCCTGCGGCATGCGGTTAAACTCCCAGAACCCAAGCGGTGTCACAAACACGGTCTTTTCTTTGTCTGCCTCCTCAACTTCTATCTGGTAATACCCAGATTTCAGATCGAGGACCGTGAACCACCTGGATCCTGAAAGGGCAGAGAATGTCTCTTCCAGATTTGGAAGTGCGTAAGAGTCTTTTATTGTTTGCAAGTTCAGCTTGCGAAAGTCTATACATAGACGCACATCATTGTTCCGCTTTCTCACCACAACAATGGGAGACGAGAAAGGTGATTGAGACTCTCTTATCACACCTGCAGCAAGCAGCTCCTGCAGGTGTTTCCGGACAGCCTCAAGATCTTGAGGGTGTATAGGGCGTGCACGGTGCTTGAAGGGAGTCGGATCATTAAGCTTGATGGAATGTTTCACCTTGTTCGTACACCCAAAGTCAAGATCATGAAAAGCGAATACTTCCGGAATGTCATTGAGTTGCTTGGTTATCCTCTCTTTCCATTCATGTGGAATCAGAGAGTCACCAAAATTGAAATTCAGCGGTGTCTTACTTGTGGCTGACTCATTAACACTGGTGACATTATGCTGGGACATGATACAATGGAAAGCTCCCAGCTCTGCAATGACACAAGTAGACGGGATAGTAACATCTTGTTCTGTTTCATTTGTAATCATAACAGGCACTTTGTGTGGAGCTCGGGAAGGAAGTGTTATCAAGCAAGTTTTAACACAAAGGCCACCAGGCAAGGAAGACTGAGAGGGGTGTTCAACTATGGCACACGTGTCTGCTGCAGTACAATGAACGTTAGCAGATCCCTCTAAAACTACTGTTTGGCCTGCTGGAACTACAACTGTAGCCTTGCCTGACAGGGTAACTAACCCAATGCTCCCATCTTTGTTCTGTGTATGTCTTAGTTCTAGAGTTTTCAACAGGGCTCTAAACCCGCAAGGACTAGGTAAGTAGTCAGAAGTCTTAAGGTCCAAAAATTTTTCATAAAGGACATCAAGCGTGTTTGTTCCCACCAACACTGGGGTCTGACTGTTTGGATGAGTGTCTGGAACAACAAGAGCTAAGGTTGGTATGTCCATCTCTGCATCTAAGAAGTCTTTTGGAAAAGTAATGCATGTCTCTATATAACCCAAATAGGGGACGGGCTGACCTGCAGCACCCTCCACTTCCAAAAGATCATAGAGTGGGTTAAGATTTTGATCTGGAAAGTTCTGTTTGTAGAACGACTCAGCGACTGTGGTCACTTGTGACCCTGAGTCCAGGAGACAATTTACATTAACGCCAGAAATGCTAACTACTGCTGTGCATTTAGAGCCAACCAACCCTTTTGGCAGACTATACTTCTGTGGCTTAGTGACAGATTGCTTACAGTTAGCATGTTGCATGTACTTAGTGGGACATGATCGCCTGGCTGCAGTCTCCATTTGCCCCGCAATAGAGACTGTTTTCAGTTTAACTGTTCCTTAGTGGCTGGAGGGTTCTCAACCTCCCATTTCCTCTGTTTCTCTTTAAACAGTTTGCGCTTTTCAGCAACTAGGGCTGGGTTTGGTTCATTTTCGCAGTTTGGCTTGATGTGGCCATCTTCTCCACATTGGAAACAGTACCACGGTTTGGGTGGGGTACTTTGAGTTTTAACTGTTCGTTCTGAGGGCTCCTTGCTCACTTTGTCTGGCTTTCGGTTTTCTTTAGACTTGGTATGGGAGGCATATCTGGAATTCTGCGCTTTTGATTTCGCGGTCAGCTGCACCAGTTGGGCCTGGAGCTCTGCAACTTGCTTTGAGAGTTCTTTAATTGAGCTTAAGGTGGTTGTGTCTTCATTTTCGTCTAAGCAGCCTTTGACTGTTTGGAGGTGGTATGTCGCTTTTTGTTTCGTGATGTTCAAATGTTGCTTCATTCGCATTGTTTTGGTAGCATTTTGGTCTTCTTCTGTGCGTAATAAGAGAAGCAACTCAGGAAAAGATGGGGGGTTTATCCGTTTTTGTTTTAGTTGAAGTGCGTTTAAAAGGGAATCATCCCAGCAACCACGACAGAACTGCGTGACAAGGAGTCTGTCAACATCATTGCTTAAAGCACCACCCCGTTTTACAGTGTGAGTTAAAGCTACCTGAAGGCGTTGTACGTATGACGACGGTTTCTCACCTGGATTTTGGAAGGTGTCAAGAAATTTGGCGTAAAGCTCTCCACCATCTTGAACTGTCCCATAGGCAGAATCCAACATTTGAAGGTAGTCTGCAGGTGAGCTGTCTGGGTTCAAGTGCTTAACTACGTCAGCTGCCGGGGGTAAGAGAGACTCAAGAATCTTTCGCGATTGTTGCAGTTGCGACATGGAAGTGTCACTCAAGATTAGTTCAGCACTGGAACGCCAAGTATCATAATCTGGCTCATAGGTTGGCCGGGGGTCCTTGCCAGAAAAAGCTCTGAGTTTTTGTGAAAAATGTTGCACTGAATGATCATCTCTTCTCACAATGTGCTCAACTACTACACGCTGCACCTCAGGAGGGTTTAAATCAGGTGCAGGTATGGTGGGTATACTATGAGCTGGGTTTCTTGCAGTGTGATTTGACTGGTTCGATTGCTGTGCACCATCAACACTGGGTTCAACAGCTGAAGGCTGAAACTCAGCCAAGGGAGATTCAGGTAAGTCAATTCGCTCTGATTGATCATGTTCAGGCTCTTTGATTGATTCAGCTATCTGTGACATCATGTCTTTCAGAACATCTGCAAACCCTCGGCCGCTCATTTTGGCTAGGTTTTTTAACTCAGTGAGATATGACTTGGTTGTATCATTCCCCACACATCGCGTGTATACGCTTGCAAGAGACTGTATTCTATACTTAACCCCGCTATCGGATATGTGGTTGTAAGGTAACGGCTCAAGAGCATCAACAGCAGTACCTGAATTGTACTCAACAACAACACTCGAGATAAACTCAGATTTACCATCATCTACCTTTAAGACTCTTGAGATTGACCCATACTGTTTTAGGAATTCAGTCACCTCATCAATTTGCTCATCTCCAGCTATTTCGCTCACGATCACCGAATTTGGGACTTTAACAGATTCACGTTCAACAAGACGGTCCATTTGGGGTGCGTTATATACTTGTAATCACATGAGAAAAAGCCTCCTGGCTGGCTCGCCAAGACTTACTGTAACCACTGACTCATTTTAAATAGTTTAGGACAGCCAAACTACGGACCAGTTGCTAGGTTCGGCAGGGCTACAATAGAAAGCGAGGCGAATGCAGAATGAAATGGCTGGAGACAGGAATTTGAGCAGCAACAGTTATTATTTTGCACAAAAATGAAATAAACAAGACACAAATTCCACATTGACAGTAGTAGTGATAATAACCATAACAATAACAAGAAGAAGCCGGCAAAACAAAAATAACCCCAAAAATAGTCGTTTGAGCTCAATATTCAATTGTCTTTTTGTCTTTGGTCATTTGTCAAGTCAAAAATTCTTAGTCTAGTTCTTGTTCTCTTTCGTTTGTGGTTTGTGTGTTACCACTTGGGAGTCTCCGTCGAGGAAGAAGAGTAAGTTCCTCTGCAAAGTTCAGTCTGGGCTCAGGCTCGCCATCTCCATCCGGAGAGAATCCATTGGAATCCAAAATCTTAGTTCCTTCCACACGGACAAGGGAAAAAAAACCTAGCCTGCACAACAATATTAACATTATTGTACACAGCCAGCTCCGTTTCTTCTCTTGTATCACAGCTATAGCTTTAGTTCTTTATCTCTTTTCACATTTCTTTCACATTACCACAGTAATACATTACATGCATGCTTTGAATATATCTCTCGTTATACATGAAATTATTTTAACCATGTAAACAACAAATGAATTTCTTGTTCTCTTTTTAACCATGAAATTATGATTAATAGGTATAACCAGCAAGACAATACATTTTTCCAATCATCCTTCAAGTATGCTAAACAAATCCTACCACAACAGCATTTCAACCGTTTTTAAACAGCAAATTACCACTCGCGAATCGGTATGAACAGAAGAAACAACTTTTAGCAACAGACTAACACATTAACTTTTCAAACCCATGGGCTAAACTCACCAAAATGTTAGAAAATTCCGCACGAGCTATCCGTGACCTGTCTCATCTATTTCCACGTGCGAAAAGATCTAGCTCATGTGAAATGATGGTCTGGTGTTTCGGAAGACGGGGCTAAAACCACCTTCAACCAATGAAAAAGGCATTTATCCCTTGTGATCCAGCAACAGAAAATAAAGTTTGCTAGAGGATCACACTTCCTTTTTTCAAAATAAATGTTTCTTTTCAAAATAAAATAATGAAAATACATTTATACAATCAAAACGAAAACAAGAAAAAAATAACAAAAGGTAGTTTTCTCTACTGGGTTACACTAATATCATTGACTAGCTAAATAACTAAATAGCAGCAGCATGTGCAAATGTCATTTGGTATATTAATTACTCAGTCACCATTGATTAAAAGTAGACTGGCTACCTCGTTGTGATTGCATTGAATTTTTCACGTTTAGTGACCAATGTTGAGTGTAACATGCACAATATGTGTAATGTGTTACTGTAACAACATTACATTTCTTAGTAATGTTTCTTCACTTAAGAAGTTTCTTGCATGATGAAAGTTCAGTTAGCTGCATGCAGGGTGGATATAATGAAAACAAAGACAAAGATAGCGCACTTGCGCTCCGATCAGCTGACAGCGGTGGAGGGATCTACGACTTTTGAAAAGTAATGTGCAAGCTGCTTCTACGACAGAAACAACTGCATTATACTGCTAAGCACAACATCGGCTCTTTGTAAGCATCTGCACAGGGAGCATGCTAACACAACGCTTGCAAGAAACCTGGAGTGATGATGAAGGTGATTTTATGCCAAGCTGAGCCCATCAGTTAGAACCTGATCTTCTACAGAAAAAAAAGGCAGTGATGAGCAGTCAGACATGTAGCATTGCGGCCCTGCACATGTTTCTCCGATACCATCACTGTCAAGTGTCTTTGGGCTGGTGTTACATTTTTCGTTATGTTGTCAGCTTTGCTTTACTTCAACACTAAAAGAATCACTTGCAGATGTCCTCATTAGGATCGGGATTTGTATTGGCACGTGGCTCTGTAACCTAAATGTTGTATTGTTAACTGGAAACTTTGTGAGGTCATGTCAGGGAGAAACACTGAAGTACTGTAACAAGAAGTGTAAAAAAAAACTGTCTCCAGAGAGTAATGAAGTAATCTAGAGTGCTGCATTACTCTTAAGAATAGTAAAGAGTAGTGTACAATACATAGAAGAAATTGCAGTGACCAACTAGTCGTCCAGAGTTTGAGTGTCAAAAAATCTTCAAACTTTTTAATTACAAGATAATTTAAAAAGGTTGCCACACGCAAAGCGACTGGTCTATAAACAGCTGTGGTCCATCTCAGACTGACTGCAACCACTCTCAGACAGACTGCCACAGGTTTGCAAATAAGTGCCACGTAATTGATGAACATTAGCAGATTGCTACCATGTTGCAATGAATCTCATCTGTGATTCATCTCGTTGAATTCTGGTTATGTTCCTAAATAAAAGCACCTATGTAACTTTTTCAGTCAAATTGCTGTCCTGCAACAAATCCATCGCTATTTGTGGAGGAACTTTTGACTTTTTGTTCATTGCTGTAATATCACAAACTGACTGTGTATAATTTCAAACTTGACTTCTTTCGATTGCAGAGTGATAGCAGACTGACTTGGTCTTATTGCAGTTTTATTGCCATTTTAGATGGCAACTAACCACGAGCTGTCAGAACCCTGGTCCCTATCTTTGAAGTAACCATTAAAAGACAACAAGACTTCAGTGCACACAGTTGCAATAAATTTAGTCTAGTTCCCCTAGTGTGGCTAACACACACTATAAAAGATGGATATAGCTACCATAATATCCTCCGATGGTTTGTGAAGTATTTCTGATCATTTTCCAAAGACCACTTCTCCTTTCATCGTGACTAGATAAGTTTCACTTGGTGAGCTGTTTGAAGAAAACTATGTAGATTTCCTTCAACAGCTTCAACTGTCCCAACTGAATGATGAAAAATGAATTTCATTTCCAGTTGAAGTTTAATGATTTTTATTGCTCAGACTGAGAGAAAATGCATTTCACTAAATCTTCACATGGGTGCTACTATTGCTCTGTTACTCCTTTTCCAGGCCGTCCAGTCTGACATGATTGGTTGCTGGTATGCAAGGTTTCATGAGGTTTTTGTGACACCTCTTCTCTATCCACTCTTTCTGTACCTGCCTGATTCTAACACTGCTTGACACTTCTGTTGATGCATAATTCAGCGAGGAACTAATTACCCTAGCAGCTGGCACAAAGAAATTTCCTGCCTGCCCTACTGTTGCAGCAGTTCCTCACACTTTGTCAACACAGAATTTCCTGCTGCCGTGCCCCAGTACCACACAGTGTAAACCACATCACTTTTAACTATCCACTCTTTGAATCAATGTTAAATGAACTTTGACGCTCCCAGTATTATTTGGTTGAACACTGTGACAAGCTAAACATGTGAGGTGAATAAAAAATGCATGGCTTTCTCCACCTACAAAGTATGATTGAAATAAATGGTAAGACTGCTGTGGTTGCTTCGTATCAGTGCTGGGTTATTCTTGCCTGATTGTGCCTTACTTGTAGAGGACGACATGAATTGCAAATCATACTAAAACGCGGAGAATGTCTGAATTTACCTGTTGAGGATGAAAGACTGAAATGTCTTTTGAGTGCCGTTTTGGAAATTCCATAAAAGCATAATTGGAACTGCATCTGTTTTATCTCGCTGTGTAGATCAAACAGCTGTGGTGCCACTTGACGAGCATACCGAAGGCCCCATCAGTGAAGAAATTCACCATGATGGCGATCACTTGGAAACAATATAGAGATTACAGCTTTTTTTTTTTTTTCTTGAGCGACTAGCAAACTTTTTCAACCAAGCTGAAAGTGAAACAGTTCCTTCACTGGTATTTTCTTTCAAAAACTCTTTGCTCTTATTAAAATTATTCACATTCTAGACTCACAGCCAGTTCCTTAGGTACATCTGTACAACCGCTCATTAACGCAAATGTAGACATGGTCGAGACAACCTGATGTTCAAGTGTTCAAACTGAACAACAGAATGGGGAATGAAGGTTATTTAAGTGATTTTAGATGTAGTATGGCTGTTTGTGTTAGACTGCTTGGTCTGGCTATCTTAGAAATGCCGATTGACTGGGATTAGTCTGGTTTACAAAGAATAGTAAAAAAAAAAAAAAAAAAGGGTAAATATCCAGGGAGCACCGGTTCTTGAGCAGGTGGCCTGCAGGAGCAGATAGCCGCATCAGGTGCAACTCCTGGCAGGTAAGACTGCATAACTGAGGCTAAAATTGGCATGAGCTTACCAAAACGGGATAACTGAAGATTGTGAAAAACATTGTCTGGTCTGGTCTGGTGAGTCTCAGTTGTTGCTGACATTTGAATGGCAGGGTCATGATTTGGTGTAAACAACAAGGATCCATCCTGTCTTGTATCAGTGGCTCAGGCTGGTTGTTGTGATGGACTAGTGTGGGGGCTATTTTGTTGGTCCATTTTTAACCTCTTAATATCGTGGACCCATATTCGGATGGCTGCTTTCAGCAGGATAATCTGCTATCACGAAGCTCAAATTGTGTCAAACTGGTTTCTAACTCAGTATTGTTCCTTTTGGATGCGGTGGAGCTCACATCATGAATGTGCAACAACTGTGTGGTACTGTCACGTCAGTATGCACCGTTTCCACCATCTTGTTGAATCTGTGCCACCAAGAATTAAGCCAGTTCTCACCTCAAAAGGAGGTCCAACTTGCAAGGTGTACCTAATGAAATGGCTGGTGAGTTTATATAAAGACTTGCGTTAATATTTCTTTTGAGGACAGAATATGGGCCATTGTTTTTAATGTTGTGTATTTCCTCTAAGCTGCAACACATCCACTCTGCAAAAGACCCTCAAGCTAATGCCACTACAGTTATAACTACAAGGATCACGGTCTTCATAATCAGGCAGCTCATTTGGATATGCATCAGTCATGCTCCAGGCAGCTGTTTAGAAACACTTCTCTTCCTCTGTAAAAATGCATCATTTTTGTTTTAACATTCAGATTAGGTAGACACAAACAAAACTGTCAAAACATTTATTTATTAATTTATGTGTGGAAAAGAAAATCACAATTAATTAGGTATGCTAATCATTGATTCATTAAATATTTAATTGAGATTCTGACAGCATTTCCAGTATACTTATATAGGACATGTTAAATTTCTCAAGTAGCAATAAAAACTACACTAACTACACTTTTCTGTTTAACAGCTGCAAAATCACATCAAAATATTAATCACACTTCACTCAAAATTAGTTTTCTAACTATATGACAGCACTGTTGAGCTCTGTGGGTTGGCTGAAGTGAATAAAACTTTGTCTTGTTGGTCAAAAAAAAAATCTTTAAGAGTTTACAACCACGCTAGCAGCTCTGTGAGGCTATATATATAGTACAGTAGAACGTTTAGCTAATGTTGGCATGCTAAAATAATGTCAATAAAAATGTTTAATATTCATCTTAGCTCATTATGTTGATGCATTTTTGCTTGCCAAATATTACTAAACAAGAGGTCTAAAATGGAAATTATTAACCTGGCAACCTGTGAGCCTGTGATGCCACTTAATAAAAAGTCGAGCTACCACAGCAGTTCTTTCCATTTTTAGTCAAACCTGGGTAAAGTCGCCTCTATTCTTCCCCTCTAACCTGGCCAGATTCTGACTCAGCTGAGATGCTTGTTGCTATAAACAATAATAACTGGAAATATTAATAAATCCTAATCAATGCAAGTTTATGGACAACTATAACAAAGTTGGTGCACTTCAAAAAAAATGTAGTAAAGACACGAAGAGGACCTTCATCTAGTATTAACATCACTCATGTCAAAGCCTGTGTGGATACATGAGCACTGTTCTTTATAATTGGGTGAAGAAATTAAATTTATTCACTCAGAAAATTAATTTCAAAAGCTGGAACTTGTTCATTTTACTGGGCAGAACAAAAAACAAAAGGAAAAGCAGAGAAGTGAGAGAAGATGATGATACTCTGAGAACAGATGGGACTGCATGGTCTTGTGCTTGACTGTCGAGGTTAATTGTTTATTTGCTCCAGTAGCTGTAGTCTGTTCAGATTATTGTTATCAGGGGGGACTGAAGATTTTCCAGCCAAGTCCTTTAAGACCCCTGCTATGTGCATGATGAGCATATAGCAATATCTCCAAATATAAAGGGATAGACACTATTAGAGCCTCACTGATATTTTTGAAACACTGGAGGTTTTAGCGAATGTGACGTGCAAAGAGGGGGATTTTTTTGTGATTATTATTATTTTTACTTTTAGCAGACACTGCTTGCTGCATATTTTAGGCTCAGAGTAATGATGTGATGAGTTGCACCCAGTAAAGTGTATAACATGATAGATGACAGTAGATGATCTTTAACATACTGGAAAAGCTTTCAGACATAAATAGGTGTCTGTTAGGTGCACCTAAATCAGTCCATGTACATAGAAGTTGGGCCAGAAAATGTATTTCATTTAACAAATTAATGTTAGAACTCCCGCTCTCTGGACTTCAGGTGTCACTCGTGTGATAAACCAGAACCAGCTTGGACAGTCTCGGTCATTGTGTCCTTGGGCGAGACACTTCACCTGGTGGTGGTCAGAGGGCCCGGTGGCGCCAGTGTCTGGCAGCCTCACCTCTGTCAGTGCGCCCCAGGGTGGCTGTGGCTACAATGTAGCTTGCCATCACCAGTGTGTGAATGTGTGTGTGAATGGGTGGATGACTGGATATGTAAAGCGCTTTGGGGTCTTTAGGGACTAGTAAAGCGCTATATCAATATAAGCCATTTACCATTTATGGAGTTCAAGGTTTTTTTTTAAATTACATTTTCTGGAGTATACTTTTTTTCAGTAAATTTTCACCATGTGTTGATAAAAGACGTTTGGAAAACAGACATAATTAAATCTCTCTTTGTACTGGTTTTATTTCAGTTTGAGAGGGATAGCTGAGGTCATTTTGGAGACATAGTTAGAAAGACAAGATTAAGATGTTTTGGACATGTGCAGAGGAGAGATAGTGCCTATATTGGGCAAAGATTGTTGAATATGGAGCTGTCAGACAGGGGATAAAGATGAAGACCACAGTAGATTCTTGGATTTAGTGAAGAAGGACATGCAGAAGGTTGGTGTGACAGAAGAGGATGCTGAGGATAGAGTGAGATGGAGGCAGCTGTTCCACTGTGGAGGTCCCTCAGGAGCAGCTGAAAGAAAAAGAAGATTTCAATTGTAGTAAAATATTTTTTCTGTGAGCATTTCTCACATGACACATCGTGCAAATGTCCTTGAGAATTGTCCACCATATTGGACGTGATACAACCCCCGGTTGCTAGGGAAACTTGTATTCCCCAACTAGTTGGCAGTGGTTCCTGGATGTTGCTCTCCAGGAACACTCCTGATGTTTTGTTAGCATTTGTGAAAAGGTGCCATCTTTTCTGGGCAAAACAGCGTGCCAGTAAGATACCATGAAGAATTTTTAGTATTGTTTTCTTTCAATTTTGATATATTATTGATAGTTTATGTGCAAAAATGTAAATAAATCGTGTTTTTTTTGTTTTGTTTAGAGACTGGTGTAAGTAATAGCCCTTTGGTGTGATTTACTCCTATCATTAAGGACCTTTTGCTGCATCTCTGGATGTACCTGCAGCAGAATTACAGCTAATGTCTGTGCAATGGGATTAATAGGAAGTGGCTCCCAAAGATTGCCCCCAACTGGAAGTTTTAAGGCGTGGATGTCAAACTCATGTTACATCATAGGCTGCATACAGCCCACTTTGATGTGAAGAGGGTCAGACCAGTGAAACTAAATGATAAAAAGTTACAGAACAGGTTCTGGTAGATCATTGCTCAAACTATCATGTAATTATAAATTTACAGTGTAACATTTTTATTAAATCACAGAAAATGCCCTTGTAATTTGGTGCAGTATGGATGGCTCACTAGGAAAAGCTGTAAAACTTGTGAAAACAGTTAAAAGTTCAAAATATTTCTAAAGCTGTCCACTGGGCCAGTTTGGAGCCTTTGGCCCCAGTACCTTATGTTGGACACCTCTGTTTTAAGGCACTATTTGTGCAACATTTGAGCTCACAGAATATATTTTTACTGTGTGTGCTTCAAAAATAAATCTGTACTTGTAAGCATTGTCTCTCTTTTATGCTCTAACAGTTTTTTTAAATAAAGAAGTAAAATAAATATCTGTAATACTTGGACTGTGCTGTTGCTTCAGTACATACCTGTCAGTCATGTAAGAGGGTCAAGAGGGTGGGATGTTTGCTTTAAAACAGATCCGGGCTCGTAACTCTGCATGACACTGTCACATTTTGAGCAGATCACTAGAATCCAATTAATCATGGTTATATCCACATAAAACCCTGCTGCTATTTCATCTAATGAAGCCATGGAGCTCCCTCATTTCCTCACCACCCTACACTGTGTGTTCTCATGACAACAGGCTCCCCGTCCAGTACCGCCAACTGCTTTGTTGCTGTTAGCAAGTGATGAAAACAATTCACTGTTCTACTATTTTCTTGGCTTCATTGTGGTGGATGCTTTATGTGGATGGATGTAAATCTTGATTTTGTTAAGAGCATCGTGACTACGAGCATTAATTGCAGATGAGTTTTACTCAGCACTGTGAGTAATCCTGACTGTTGTGTCTTGTTTAAAATGAAAGGGTTTAAAGCCACTTTACATACCCTCTTTCATTTGCTGGTAGATGAGTTCACCAAACAAAAGGACATTAAGCTAATTTTGTTCGTGTGTCTGCTGGACCAGATTAGACAGTCCGTGCCTGGATGCAGGAGATGGGCCCAGATGCAGAGAGCCTCCCATTCTTATAGAGTGAGCTTGGGGGCAACACATCATTTGACAAAGACAGAATGTTTTAAAGAGAACAAGGTCATTTCAAATCAAGGCGAAGCAGGCCGTTATTCTAGAAACATGCAAAGTGGAAAATATCCAGGCAGACCTCTGAAACAAAGTTCCTTTCACTGATATTCCAGCAAAAGGAGGATCAATCCCTCAGTGCTGTTTTTGACACATGGAGTATCTGAGAGGACGAGCTCTAAGCTAATAAATCTTCAGAATTTGTGATGCTTCCTATAAAAACTTTCCCCCTAAAGTGAAAGTGAGCATTTTCTTCAGAAGCACTGTCAGTGCTGCTTGAGCTGTTTATGAGGCCTACTCTGCCCCTGTGGAGGGAAAGCTTTTACAGGGACATATCCATTCCATTAAGGCATGACCATGACATCCCTGAAGGACGTCCGAGGACATTCAAGTTGCTTCTACTTCTGTACTCTTCCCTCTCTTGCCTTTCTGAACGACCCCATTTTTTATCACGTGTCAAAAAAAATAAAATAAATAAATCCATATTCTCATTTGTGCCAAATGATCTTTACATCTGTAAGAGTCACAGGTGTTTACCTTTTCTAAAAACCCAAACAATTAAGTAACACGCACGGTCCCTGTGTCGATGTCACTTTGCATTTCATCACTATCAGTGTAGGGGAGCTGCAGCAGTTGTGGTGCATGCAAGCAACTTACATACATAATTCAAGATCACAACTGCTATCCATTTGAACTGCGCACTACCCATTGCACTAATCCGCCCTCATTCAAACCACATCTCTTCTCTGGCCTTTTCCCTGTAGCTACACGCGAGCCTGGCTCTGCACTGTCAGCTTAAAGTAGGATCACGCAAGACTGTCATTGTGTAAATGTGATCAAAGTGGTTCGCAACAGGCCCAGATGCACCATGCCAAATGCATACGTTCATTGAGACTTTACAGTTAGGGACCGCAGAGCAGCAGGGGAATGCCTAATCCTAATCATTCAATATACTGTAGATGGCCTCTCGACAGTCACCAGCAGGCTGCTGATCATCTATGACAGGCATATGTAGTAACTATGATCAATTACACGTGCAAGAAAAAGTAAGTGAACCCTTTGGAAGGACCTGGATTTATAAAAGTGGCTTTAAAACAATCATTAACCATCTTCAAATGTAAAGTCACAAAGTAGTTTGCTAATAAAACACAATTTATTCCATTATTCTAATTCATATTTAATCTATTCACTCGTTTCTATAACTACTCAATGAGTACTATGTACTTAACAGCCAGATCTCACAGTTATGAACACCTGGCAAAGTACTCAGAAGTGTCCTTTTAACAGTATCTTGATTTTACTACGATGACACACGTAGACAAACACTGACTGTGTACAGGCCGCGCTGAATAAAACCCTGCATGTAATAGTTCTATTACCTGATGCATGTTCCATTTGTCTCGTATAATACATGAAAATCAGATCGCTATTTTATGATAAATTAATTCAGGAAACTAGCAAATCCCAAAGGCTTTGCTCACATACCCTCTTCTTGTCACTGTAATTTGTTAAAAATGGATTGTGTAGTTTTCAAAAGAACTCTTCAGGTGCATCTACACAAAAGGTGTCACGCACAGTATCAAAGCTCTGCCCTGATGTATGGGTGCTAATTTGAGCGGGAAAAACCCGCTTGCTGGCCCAACATATGGAGACCAGGAAATAATTTGTGCAAATCACACCCTATAAAAAGAAAAACTAATAAAGGGGGCTTAGTGAAGCAAGCTCCATTTTACAGTACATTACACCTTGAGACAGTGACAGAGAGCGCAGGCGAGATAGGGTTGAGTTAGGCAATTGTGTTGTCGATGAATGTACCCAGCTTCTTCACTTCATCATTTATCTTGTTAAAAATGGTGTACACAGTCTGTGCTCTTGCAGTCTGCAACAGCAACTGAAGATGCGTATACGCCTTTCTTCCCCTTCTGAAAAGAAGCAACAATTTTAAAAAAGCAGCAGTCTACTCTTATGAGTGTATTTGTGCTATTATCCCGAGCAGAAATGTTTTTGGCTTCCATTCCTTGCTTGCTCAGTGGTGGACCATATTTACATTTACTGGGCATGCTATCGAGGTCATGTCACGAAGCATATGGAGCCATGTCATAGCGAAAGGCTCTTGCTGGTATCTTTACACTAAATGTTTTTGAGAACCACCAGACGCCACATCCAGACCTTGAAATTGTAGGACAGCTAAAATGTATGTGCATATGTTTACATGCAAAAACAAACCTTGACTTGCCCATTCACTTGGAGCTTTGCCTCAGTAACTAACACTGGTTGATTAATGGAGGTACCCAGTCTTGCCCGAGGAGGAGATAAGCAGCCTATCGCTGCTATAAAGCCTTTCCACATGACCTTGGGAGGGCACTGTACATGGAAATAGACTTTGAGCTGCTATTAGTTCAGACCTATCTCATTTGGCTCAGCTCCAGTGTCAGAACTGCTGTTTGGTAAAATTCACATTACTTTCCCCAAGAGCATGCATACATATACACATATATATATACATATATACATACATATATACATATATACATATATATATATATATATATATATATATACATATATATATATATATATATATATATATATATATATATATATATATATAGGGGTGCAACGATATTCGTATCGATATTGAACCGTTTGATACAGTGCTTTCGGTTCGGTACGCATATGTATCGAACAATACAATTTTTTTCAATTTTTTTCAATTTTTTTTTTTTTTTTTTTTTGTGTCCCGTTTGGATCTATAGCCATCAGAATTGTTGTCTTGAGGCCAAGAAAGATGCCAAGAGGATTTATTTTAAGTGGATCATCATATTGGTCCATTTGATTGACCTTTATTATAATTATGAATTTATTTTATTTTCAGTTGCAAACGGGACAGACATGACTGTGGGATAGGACAGGGGGAAAGAATGAAAGAAAGAGGGGGAGAGAAAGAAAGAAAACCAAAGGGGAGAAGAAAAAAAGAACAATACAAAATTTGTAATTTATTTTATCAACTTTCCTTCTGACGATGCTGTCTGTGTTGGGCGCTCAGTGAATCTGCATTTGACTACTCCGCCTAGGCTCGAGAGTGCAGCCTAGGCGGAGTAGTTGAACGCAGATTCACTGAGCACTCAACACAGACAGCATGGTCAGAAGGAAGAGCGCAGGGCAAGCTAGCGAGACAGAAGTGGACCTCCCCACCCTCATTCAGATCTGGCGTTTGGAATTATTTTGGTTTTCATGTGACGTATGACCCTGAAGGTAAGCGAGTCATGGACTAAAGTAAAACAGTATGTTGGATGTGCCATGCAATGCTCAATTACATGGGTGGGAGCTAGTGTGTTAGCGCAGTTAGCTCGTTAACGTGTTGGCCGTCTAGCCCCTCTGTATAGGGTAGCTCGTTAACGGAGATTTGCCGTGTTGTGGCGTTAAGGTTATTTCAACGAGATTAACCTGAAAGCACTAGTGGGAACACAACGAATATGACTGCACATTTACACCGACATCATCCTAGTGCAAAGACAAAAACAACAAGCATGCATGCTACAAACTTTAGCCGAGTCATTTAGACAGCTGTTAGCACAGGATTCTCCTTATGGAGACCTGATATGTTTAATATGCTGCTGAGAATATAGCCCAGAAGAAGCGGATAGTATAGCCTTTATTTTGGAAAGAGACATTTCTCTGTAATAAACTCTCTTTTCCAAAGATGAGTGATTCCTCAATCAGATACAGGGCTCGCAATATCGCTAGCCCGACGTCCCGGGGCTATCTCTGCCCTGCCTGTCGGGCTATTGTAGGAAGGAAAAATATATGTCAATGCTTTTGCATTCTTTCAGAAATGTAGCTGGGTAATTATGTCATTGGGTGAGCCACTGTCAATATGTGACATATTGAAATCGTGTTTGAATTTGCGCTTGTTTTTTTGCTTTCACTTTGCAATCGTGCGAACTGTGTATAGAGAGCGACAGCACTGATCTGTGAGTGATAATTTGTGCACCAATTCCTCTGACATCGTCTTATTAATCGTTAGCTTACTATGCAAACATGACAAGTGAAATCTCCCGCAGCAAGCTTAAACATGTGAGAGGTTGATCGCGCAGAGAATCGCTGAGCTTATGTGAGTGCGGCAGGATATATATTTCACTACGATGACCTGGATGACTGAGAACCTTCACAGACAGATATATATTTTAGTTCTGCTGAGCCAAATAAGACAGGTCAGGGTGAAGAAGTGACAGCCAAAGAAAAGCTTACCACAAAACGGAGAAGTTATGACAAATCAGACTATAAGGCAAAAAGAAAGTGCAGCTTTATGGTTTCATGGACAAAAGAATTTCTGTGGCTGCAATATGACGAGCTAAAAAACAACACGCACAAGGGTTAGGGTTAAATTTAAAAACTGTACTTTTGTGTTAAAATATATATTTATAATTTTAATAAATGACAAATTAAAAAGGCATGAACATTTTTTTTGTATCGAAAAAATATCGAACCGTGACACCAAAGTATCGAACCGAACCGAACCGTGAATTTTGTGTATCGTTGCACCCCTAATAAATAAAAAAAAAAAAAAAAAATATATATATATATATATATATATATATATATATATAGAGCAGCTGGATAGCGTAGTGGTTAAACTACACGCCTTTGGAACAGAGGATCGCAAGTTCGATTCCTGCCTGGGGCGTCTGTATCCAGTAAGGGTCCTAAGGCTAGACCCCCTATGCTAAGCAAGCCTACCGCAGACATGAGCGAGACAGATAAATATGAAGGCTTGCCGGCTCGGACGTCGCCCGGATCAACAAGGTCCGCGTCAGGTGTTGAGGAACCAGGGCACCCTGACGAAAAGTGGGCTACTGGAACAAGAAGGCATCGGTGGGCAAGGGACGAAAACAGGGCGTTGTTGGAATGCTACTACGCAAGTAACCCCGGCGGAAGGGGCTACATGAATAGGATGAGGGACCTATGGATTCTTCGATACCCAACATCCACAATGACGGCAAAACAACTAGTAGCTCAGTGTTCCAACATTCGAAAGAAGGGACTGCTCTCACAGCTAGAGATTGACGAGGTACAACACAAATGCTACGGCAAGGAGGAGTCAGGACGCCAGGTCAGGGGGGAGATATCATCACCCCCACCCGAGATTGGGTACATAGCCCCAAGTGCGATAGGAGAAGGATCGTTGAGTGCGAGAGAAACTGACCTGAAAAATAGGATCATGGCCAAGCTTGAAACCTGGATCCCCCGTAGCCGGTTACCAAGATTACGTGAAGTACCCTCAGAAGGTCTGCTAGATGATGTTAATGCAGCACTACGGACAATACCTACAACCACGGTTACCGACACTAACAAGCTGATCTACAATACGGCAGCAGTGATCAGTGAGATGCTTGGCTACAAGTTGAACAGCCACAAGGGGCAGTACCCTCCATGGAGAAGGAGGCTAGAGGGCAAGATCAAAGTAGCACGGAGGGAGGTTAGCCAACTAACGGAGTTGCAGCAAGGTGCGACAAATAAGGTGCCTAAGAAATACAGCAAGCTGTCCATACCTGAGGCCTTGGAAACTGCCAAGCAAAGACTCACAGCCTTGGCCAGCCGCTTGAGGAGGTACACCAGAGAGATAGAAGGCAGGAGAATAAACCAGCTGTTCTCCACAGAACCAGCAAAGGTGTACTCTCAGTGGCAAGGGAACAATAAGAGAACAGCACCACCAAGGCTGGAGACAGAACAATACTGGAAGAGCATATGGGAGAAGGATGCAACCCATAACGGCAATGCTCAGTGGCTAGAGGATCTGAGGGCAGACCACAGCGACCTCCCTGAACAGGGTCCAGTAACCATCACAGTGGCAGATATCCAAGAAAGGGTCTCCAGTATGAAGAGTTGGACAGCACCAGGGCCCGACATGGTTCACACCTACTGGCTGAAGAAGCTGACTGCACTCCACGAGCGTCTGGCAGCACAAATGAACCAGCTGCTAGTTAACGAGAGACACCCGGAATGGCTAACTGAAGGCCGGACGGTCCTGATCCCCAAGGACCCCAAGAAGGGACCGGTCCCCTCCAACTACCGACCAATAACCTGCCTCAGTACTACATGGAAGCTCCTGTCAGGCATCATATCGGCTAAGATGAACAGGCACATGGGTCAATACATGAGCGGGACACAGAAAGGAATTGGCAAGAATACCAGAGGTGCAAAACACCAGCTACTGGTAGACAGAACAATCAGCCGAGACTGCAAGACCAGACTGACCAACCTGTGCACTGCCTGGATTGATTACAAGAAGGCCTATGACTCAATGCCCCACAGCTGGATACTGGAATGCCTAGAATTGTACAAGATCAATGGGACCCTAAGAGCCTTCATCAGGAACTCAATGGGGATGTGGCGTACAACACTAGAGGCCAACTCCAAGCCCATAGCACAAGTTACCATCAAGTGCGGGATCTACCAAGGAGATGCTCTGTCGCCACTGCTGTTCTGCATAGGCCTGAACCCCCTCAGTGAGATCATTAACAAGACTGGCTACGGATACCGACTACGGAACGGAGCAGTTGTCAGCCACCTCCTGTACATGGATGACATCAAGCTGTATGCCAAGAGTGAACGAGACATCGATTCACTGATCCACACTACCAGGCTATACAGCAATGACATTGGAATGTCGTTCGGACTGGAGAAGTGTAGTCGGATGGTAACAAAGAGAGGGAAGGTAGTCAGAACTGAGGGGATTGAACTACCAGAAGGCAACATTGCAGACATAGAGGACAGTTACAAGTACCTGGGGATCCCGCAGGCAAATGGGAACCATGAAGAGGCCGCTAGAAAGGCTGCAACCACCAAGTACCTGCAGAGGGTCAGGCAAGTCCTGAGGAGTCAGCTGAATGGTAAGAACAAGATCCGGGCCATCAACACGTACGCCCTGCCCGTGATCAGATACCCTGCTGGGGTAATAGGCTGGCCAAAGGAGGAGATAGAAACCACTGACATAAAGACAAGAAAGCTCCTTACCATGCATGGAGGGTTTCACCCCAAGTCCAGCACCCTGAGGCTGTACGCTAAGCGGAAGGAAGGGGGCCGGGGACTGGTGAGTGTCAGCACCACAGTCCAGGATGAGACAAGGAACATCCAAGAATACATTGGGAAGATGGCCCCAACTGACCGAGTGCTCAGTGAATACCTCAGGCAGCAGAAACCCAAGAAAGAGGAGGGAAACGAGGAACCATCATGGAAGGACAGGCCCCTGCACGGTATGTACCACCGGCAGATAGAGGAGGTGGCTGATATCCAGAAATCCTACCAGTGGCTGGACAAAGCTGGACTGAAAGACAGCACAGAGGCACTAATCATGGCAGCACAAGAACAAGCTCTGAGTACAAGATCCATAGAGGCTGGGGTCTATCACACCAGGCAAGACCCCAGGTGCAGGCTGTGTAAAGATGCCCCAGAGACAATCCAGCATATAACAGCAGGGTGCAAGATGCTAGCAGGCAAGGCATACATGGAACGCCATAACCAAGTGGCCGGCATAGTGTACAGGAACATCTGTGCCGAGTATAACCTGGAAGTCCCGAGGTCAAAATGGGAGATGCCCCCAAGGGTGGTGGAGAATGACCGAGCTAAGATCCTGTGGGACTTCCAGATACAGACGGACAAAATGGTGGTGGCTAACCAACCGGACATAGTGGTGGTAGACAAACAGAAGAAGACGGCCGTAGTGATCGATGTAGCGGTTCCGAATGACAGCAATATCAGGAAGAAGGAACACGAGAAGCTGGAGAAATACCAAGGGCTCAGAGAAGAGCTCGAGAGGATGTGGAGGGTGAAGGTAATGGTGGTCCCCGTGGTAATCGGAGCACTAGGTGCGGTGACTCCCAAGCTAGGCGAGTGGCTCCAGCAGATCCCGGGAATAACATCGGAGATCTCTGTCCAGAAGAGCGCAGTCCTGGGAACAGCTAAGATACTGCGCAGGACCCTCAAGCTCCCAGGCCTCTGGTAGAGGACCCGAGCTTGAAGGATAAACCGCCCACAGGGGCGTGCTGGGTGTTATATATATATATATATATATATAAAAACATCACATCATGTTCCTTGTCTCATCCTGGACTGTGGTGCTGACACTCACCAGTCCCCGGCCCCCTTCCTTCCGCTTAGCGTACAGCCTCAGGGTGCTGGACTTGGGGTGAAACCCTCCATGCATGGTAAGGAGCTTTCTTGTCTTTATGTCAGTGGTTTCTATCTCCTCCTTTGGCCAGCCTATTACCCCAGCAGGGTATCTGATCACGGGCAGGGCGTACGTGTTGATGGCCCGGATCTTGTTCTTACCATTCAGCTGACTCCTCAGGACTTGCCTGACCCTCTGCAGGTACTTGGTGGTTGCAGCCTTTCTAGCGGCCTCTTCATGGTTCCCATTTGCCTGCGGGATCCCCAGGTACTTGTAACTGTCCTCTATGTCTGCAATGTTGCCTTCTGGTAGTTCAATCCCCTCAGTTCTGACTACCTTCCCTCTCTTTGTTACCATCCGACTACACTTCTCCAGTCCGAACGACATTCCAATGTCATTGCTGTATAGCCTGGTAGTGTGGATCAGTGAATCGATGTCTCGTTCACTCTTGGCATACAGCTTGATGTCATCCATGTACAGGAGGTGGCTGACAACTGCTCCGTTCCGTAGTCGGTATCCGTAGCCAGTCTTGTTAATGATCTCACTGAGGGGGTTCAGGCCTATGCAGAACAGCAGTGGCGACAGAGCATCTCCTTGGTAGATCCCGCACTTGATGGTAACTTGTGCTATGGGCTTGGAGTTGGCCTCTAGTGTTGTACGCCACATCCCCATTGAGTTCCTGATGAAGGCTCTTAGGGTCCCATTGATCTTGTACAATTCTAGGCATTCCAGTATCCAGCTGTGGGGCATTGAGTCATAGGCCTTCTTGTAATCAATCCAGGCAGTGCACAGGTTGGTCAGTCTGGTCTTGCAGTCTCGGCTGATTGTTCTGTCTACCAGTAGCTGGTGTTTTGCACCTCTGGTATTCTTGCCAATTCCTTTCTGTGTCCCGCTCATGTATTGACCCATGTGCCTGTTCATCTTAGCCGATATGATGCCTGACAGGAGCTTCCATGTAGTACTGAGGCAGGTTATTGGTCGGTAGTTGGAGGGGACCGGTCCCTTCTTGGGGTCCTTGGGGATCAGGACCGTCCGGCCTTCAGTTAGCCATTCCGGGTGTCTCTCGTTAACTAGCAGCTGGTTCATTTGTGCTGCCAGACGCTCGTGGAGTGCAGTCAGCTTCTTCAGCCAGTAGGTGTGAACCATGTCGGGCCCTGGTGCTGTCCAACTCTTCATACTGGAGACCCTTTCTTGGATATCTGCCACTGTGATGGTTACTGGACCCTGTTCAGGGAGGTCGCTGTGGTCTGCCCTCAGATCCTCTAGCCACTGAGCATTGCCGTTATGGGTTGCATCCTTCTCCCATATGCTCTTCCAGTATTGTTCTGTCTCCAGCCTTGGTGGTGCTGTTCTCTTATTGTTCCCTTGCCACTGAGAGTACACCTTTGCTGGTTCTGTGGAGAACAGCTGGTTTATTCTCCTGCCTTCTATCTCTCTGGTGTACCTCCTCAAGCGGCTGGCCAAGGCTGTGAGTCTTTGCTTGGCAGTTTCCAAGGCCTCAGGTATGGACAGCTTGCTGTATTTCTTAGGCACCTTATTTGTCGCACCTTGCTGCAACTCCGTTAGTTGGCTAACCTCCCTCCGTGCTACTTTGATCTTGCCCTCTAGCCTCCTTCTCCATGGAGGGTACTGCCCCTTGTCGCCCATATATATGTGTGTGTGTGTGTGTGTGTGTGTGTGTGTGTGTGTGTGTGTGTGTGTGTGTGTTCACATTTTGGAATACACATGTTTCACCACAAAAGCATTTTGCAGTGTATCGCAATCTAGCTGTACCTGAAAATAACATATCAGCTCAAACAGTTTATTCTAACTTGTTTTTAAGTGTTCATATAGTTAACAAAGACAAATAAGAACTGGCAGAATGTGTTTTAATGTAACTGAGATGACCTGCCTCAGTGGGAGGTACAACACTGCTAGCATTATCACACCAATTTGAATTCAAATGAACTCATATCTATTAATATATATTTGAAACTAAAGCGTATTTAACTGTGCTTAAAATAATGAAAATGGCAGGAGTGGATATCTGTATATGACTTGGATTTGATTTTTGATTTTAATCATATAAAAACCTTCAGTGTATGTTATTCTGATTGAAGGGGCCGAGCAAAATAGTGCCATTGCATTATTATTTGCCTGTCTTCGACACAAAAGGTTTGCCACGCACCCTGACAGAGCTCTGTTGGCATCCAACAGCAGAGTGACTGAAAGGTCAGCCTGTCTGTTCATCTCACAGCATGAAAAAACAGCAAGGTGATATCACGTGAACAAGCTGCACACACATACAACAGAATGGGGAAGGGCTTATCATTAATCAGAGCATGAATAGGAAAGTCTAAAGGGTCCTAAATGGTAGTGTACACTATCTGGGCAGCTCCACTAGCATAAAGCCATCCATGTAAAAAGGATAAAATCAGAGAATATTCCATTAGCTTGTGTGACTTTTATAGAAGCAAAGACTGATTGATTTTTTTGAGTTGATAAGGAGTGTGTGGTATCTTTATTTTCACTGACAGCTAAAAGCGGTATGGTATTAAGGAATGCAGAGTTGCTTGCTTCACAAATGCATTTCTATTAACCTGTCAACATGTAACCTTTCACACATAAAACTAGTCATGCCACTGACAAAGATGCTCACTGAATGATTTCTGTTTGCTACACTTGGAATATATATATATATATATATATATATATATATATATATATATACATATATATATATACATACACACACACACACACACACACACACACACACACACACACACACACACACACACACACACACACACACACACAGGGTGGGCCGTTTATATGGATACACCGTAATAAAATGGGAATGGTTGGTGATATTAAAGTCCTGTTTGTGGCACATTAGTATATGTGAGGGGGCAAACTCCTCAAGATGGGTGGTGGCCATGGTGACTGTAGGAGTGTTTAGCTTATTTTAGAGTTTAGAAATGTGTTAACATAGAATGTAGAACTATTGTAGAGACATTGACACTGCCCTTAATATAATAAAGGCCTCATTGTGTTGTGAACTTAGGAGTAGATTGTAGGAGACCCCTCCCCCACTTGAACTGTGAAAGTAAAACAGAGAGGAGTTAATGCTGAGTGGAAATTCCCCAGAGGATGTTTGGGTGGGGGTCTCAACATTTGTAACTGGATAACTGTGGTCTGGAAGGGAGATGGGTTTTATGACCTAGGGAGTCACCTACACCCACAGTGTTTTAACTGTCACGCACACACATCCACACGCACACTCACTCATGTGCACTCACACATACACACAGGTATGCGTACACAGTCACACACGAGCACTCACATAGACACGTGGGAACGCGCTCACATAGGCATTCATGTGCTCGTGCACATAGACACAGACACAGAGTTTGCAGCACACCGTGGGGGTTTTATGGTAGGGTCGCCCCTACAAAACTGTGTTTCACAGACAAAGGAGTGAAGATTTGGAGAGGGACACACCGGCCTCGTCTTCCCTTCTAGAAGATGCATGCTTAAATGAAGATGAGTAAAGATGAATAAAGGTTTTGTGAAATGACAACTCAGTCCAGTGCCATCTCTGGATGCTCGAGGAATAAAAAGAACCGGGGTAAAACTGATTTCTCAACATGGCCATTTAGAAGTCGGCCATCTTGGACACAACTTTTGTTTTTTCAATAGGAAGAGGGCCATGTGACACATCAAACTTATTGGTAATGTCACAAGAAAAACAATGGTGTGCTTGGTTTCAACGTAACTTTATTCTTTCATGAGTTATTTACAAGTTTCTGACCACTTATAAAATGTGTTCAATGTGCTGCCCATTGTGTTGGATTGTCAATGCAACCCTCTTCTCCCACTCTTCACACACTGATAGCAACACCGCAGGAGAAATGCCAGCACAGGCATCCAGTATCTGTAGTTTCAGGTGCTGCACATCTCGTATCTTCACACCATAGACAATTGCCTCCAGATGACCCCACACTGAAAAAAAGGGACTGGCCATCTCTTGGATTTATGTAAGCATCTTGCATGTATTTAACACAATTACCTCATGTTTTAAAGATAAATGTAACTATATAGTGTAAAAACTACATGATATGCAGAAAGGGTGTATTAAATTGTTCATATCATGTTCAGGTGAAGTAAGTCAATAAGATAGCAACGTTAAATCTCGTGAAACCACGCGTGATTTCATCTCGCGGGCTTTGGATCGTGGTTCAAAAAAGGCATCCATCTCAGTCAAGTCGAACAGCCAACTCTACGTTTTTGGTATGTCTTGATTTTTTGAATTAATATTTACCATATTTCAGCCAAATGTAGTTAAACGTCTAGAGTGTCGCCATGTAACATGCTAAAAAAGAGCCATTAGCTTATTTGCTGTTTTATCTGTTGTCAAAGAATTGGCGCTTTTTCATTTGAATTTGTCTTTGGCACAAGAGCCGTAATATCACATTAAACCTAATTATGAGGCACTCATAACATAATTTGGTTTTCTGTGTGAATAGATTTGCCAACTGACTCTTCAGTTACATTGTGTATTTACTGCACCGTGGTGTTAGTGAGATTTTGGACATTGAACAGCTTTAGCTAATATCATTAGCGGCATTATGCTAGCTTACATCCCTACCCCTCCTGCCCTCACCTGCTGTCCTTTTCTTTTTGTTTTTTTTGCTGCACATTGAGAGACCACATCTATTCTGCATTTCACCAGGAGTCAGCTGATGGATTGTGGGTTCAAGGTATTATGGTAAGAAAGTATATTCTATTTTCGCTTAAGGTTTCTGTAACTTAATTATAATAGGTTTTGTATAATTATTAGGTGCATGCATACACAAATAGACCACCCTATTAAAACAACTGAGAAATCCAAAATCTGCCATAGGTTTAACTTATACCTGTATGTATTGTCAGAAAGGTGATTACTGGACTCACATTAATGCACACTTGAACTAAAATGAGGTTGTAACTTGTGGGTTCTTGGGTTGCAAATCAGAAACAAACATCTTTGGATTTTTTTAATCCCATAAGATCTGGAAACACAGTTTTTATTCAACAAAACATTACTGATTAACCAAGCACAGTGCCTGCTGTTATTTCAAAATTTCAAAATGTTATTTCAGATAAAATGCAGCATTCCAGTGCATCCCAACCATGCCTTTACAGTCAAGGTTTCTGACGGAGCTGAGTTTCTCTCTGACAGTCTGCTGAAAGTGTTTGCAAAGTGATCGGGGGAACAGTGCACAAAGCTAAAGGATGTAGCTGCCATGATGACAGTAAGAACTTTAAAATTCTTTAACTACAAAGTGTATATGTATTGCATTAGGTCAGTAAAAGATTTTTATGCTGCATCCATTGAAACAGTCAGCTATTACCTGTGAGTACTGATTCCACTGAAAGGATGCCATTCTTTTTTGTCATGCATTTACTGGCCCACTGAGAAAAAATTATCTTTTTTAAAAAATATATGTTCTGGAAACTATATATCCATAAAGTTGATGTCAAACAGGAATTTTTGATATTGCTTTGTAGATGCTGGTGTTGCATGTTGACTGGTTTAAAAAGTCAAGTTTTTGTCTGGGATCATTTTCTTCTGTGCTACTGAAAAGTTCACAAATCTCTGTTTTCTTTGTTATAATACTTTAGGATGACATTAATGCTCAAAGGGAGTCTCATCAAAGTGCTCCGCATCTGTGTGAAAGACAATTGCAACATCTTGGTGCAGGAGTTCATGGTGAGTGTTTTATGAGTAGATTGTGGCTTTGCAACATTTAAAAATGCATTTAGTTATCCACTTGATCCTCATTGGACTGGTTAGGACCAGTAGTCCTCTTTAATAATTTGAAGTTCACATGAGGCCTAGTAGTGAACTCGGCCGCCGGCCCTTGAGGCCCCACCCCTACCCCTGTATTAGGGGTCACATCAGTGTGAAAAAACTTTAAATTTGTCATTCTAGTGAACAAAGAAAAATCCCCCCAATATTTACATTAGCTTTTGTTTGAAAAAAAAAAAAAAAAAAGACCAACTGACCAACAGCTAACCAAATTGTGGGGCTGAAAGTCTAAATTCTAACATCTTCTGAGTGACATAACCTGGATTTCTGATGGGCCGGTGTCTTTCTAACAAAAACTAATGTAAAGCATTTGAAATTATTATGTTTTTCACTCTCTCTTAGAAACTCTGTTAGACCATGAATGGCAGCATGGCAGGCAACTCTTTGGCTATAGCTATTTACTATGGTTTAAATTACTCTAACATTAGAACTGGTAGATTCAAAAGAGATGAGTTTAAAAGGGAATCTTAAAAAAATGTTTTGTGTTTAACCAGGACTTGACTGAGGCCACTGCACAGATTGAGAAAACCACAATGAACATCTGTCTCCAGAGATGCGCCAGGCAATGACTTTTCTGATGTTGGCATCATCATCGAGGGTATAGTAGTTCTTCAAGATCTGGATAACGTGACCTTTGCAGTAGCCATGCTGTTTGGACCTTTTTTATTCCTTCAATATGAGTTACCCATCACAGCTCTGCTACACTTTTGAGGTGATTCAATGGGTGGTAATGGAGTTGGATGCAACTCAGCTCTCAAGAAAAGCTCACAACTAAGACAAAACTGCTCCTGCAAGGAAAGCTCACTGTTATGCATGTGAGGTGACCAGCTCTAGGTGAGAGGACATTTAAATCTCACACTTGTTCTGCTGCATTTTTGAAGCTCAATTCCAGGAGCAGATCGCAGGGTTCATTTTTATATACTCTGCAACTGCCATGAGGACAAGCTGTTTTTGTTGTTGTTGTTTGTTTTTCCTTTTGCTCTGTACAAGTTCTCTGTTTGTCTGTTTGGCAGCATTTTTCAATTTCTGTTTGTATTTTTTCTTTCTTTTACTAGTGAAGAGATGTAGCGTGAACAGTTATACAGTCTAAATATCCCATATGGGTCGTGTGAAATGGTATTTTCAGTTTCATTCAGTTGAAGTAAAGAACGTTGAATATTTCTAAGTATGCTGTTTTGAACCAAGATGTCACAGTATGATCAGTGCTGTAATTTTTGACAGTCACTGTATCAATGTTATTTTTGCGTCTCTTGAATAAAGTTTTTGACCTGCGAGTGCTAATTTCTTTAGTTATTGGGGTAAAATGGGTAATGTTAATAGGAAGGTGTTTGCCAATTCAGTAACCTAATTTAATGTTAATGGAAACTAACATTTCCTCAAATTGTTTAGTTATAATTGTTGTTTAACTGAATCTTGACGTCAGAGGCCTTAAATAGAATGTTTTGTATTGTCCTGTAACATTTTTCAAAAGAAACAGTCCAATTTCTTTGCTGTGATTGATTCCAGAGAACACGGAAGAACTGACATTATTTAACTGTTGATTTATATAGATTCAGTGGAGGAGTAATGTCAGTTTAATTCTTTACCTACTGTCAATGCAGTGAAATTAGACATTTTGTTTTTAAAGGTTACTGGTGGATGCCAGCAACCATCTTGGAAGAGAACAATACAATCTGTTATAAGGCCTCCATTTGAAAATTGTGTATTTGATACTAGAATATAATAGCAAAATGTAATTTGAAGATAACATGTAGTATTTAAGTGACCAAGTAGTATTGGGTAAAAGTTATTGAATGGTGTTGGGATAAAGTGAGAAAATTGTGAAGGATTAAAATATTTCAAGAGCTCAAATTACTTCATCAAAACATGTTTAAGTCACATTTTATCAACACAAATTGCACAGGTTTATTGAACATGAATAAATTGTGTTAATTTAACTCAATTGTTTAAGTTGCTGCCAAAGCAAAACATCTGTGTGCAACAAATGTCCACCATTGAATTAAGTAAATCCAACAACATATTTTTTTCAGTGCAAAGATAAATGTCTAAGGGGGTCAGATCGGGAGACCTTGGGGGCCATTCAACAGGCCCACGACGACCAATCCACTTTCCAGGAAACTGTTCATCTAGGAATGCTCGGACCTGGCACCCATAATGTGGTGGTGCACCATCTTGCTGGAAAAACCCAGGGAACGGTCCAGCTTCAGTGCATAAAGAGGGAAACACATCATCATGTAGCAATTTCAAATATCCAGTGGCCTTGAGGTTTCCATTGATGAAGAATGGACCCACTATCGTTGTACCCCATATACCACACCAAACCATCACTTTTGTTGTTCCAACAGTCTTGGAGGGATCCATCCAATGTGGGTTCGTGTCAGACCAATAGCGGTGGTTTTGTTTGTTAACTTCACCATTCACATAAAAGGTTGCCTCATCACTGAACAAAATCTTCTGCGTGAACTGAGGGTCCTGTTCCAATGTTTGTTTTGCCCATTCTGCAAATTCTGTGTGCTGATCTGGGTCATCCTCGTTGAGATGCTGCAGTAGCTGGAGTTTGTAAGGGTGCCATTTGTAAGTAGCTAAGGGACCGAAGGGATGTTCGACTGATGCCACTCTCCAGTGACATGCGGCGAGTGCTACGCTGTGGGCTCTTGCTGAATGAAGCTAGGACAGTCACTGATGTTTCTTCGTTAGTGACAGTTTTCTTGCGTCCACATTTTGGCAAATCCAACACTGAACCAGTTTCACGAAACTTAGCAAGCAGTTTGCTAACTGTAGCATGGGAGATGGGTGGTCTCGTAGGGTGACCTGCATTGAAATCTGCTGCAATGACCCGGTTACTGCTTTCACCAGATATCAACACAATTTTGATCCGCTCCTCACGTGTTAACCTTTTCAACATGTCAGTGGCTGTGAACAAAGAGAAACTTGTAAATAACTCATGAAAGAATAAAGTTACGTTGAAACCAAGCACACCATTGTTTTTCTTGTGACATTACCAATAAGTTTGATGTGTCACATGGCCCTCTTCCTATTGAAAAAACAAAAGTTGTGTCCAAGATGGCCGACTTCTAATTGGCCACCATGGTCACCACCCATCTCGAGGAGTTTGCCCCCTCACATATACTAATGTGTCACAAACAGGACTTTAATATCACCAACCATTCCCATTTTATTACGGTGTATCTGTAGCAGGTTGAAAAAAGCTACATGTTTATTTTTGTAAGAAAACCAATTACCCCCTTATTTTTTGTTTATTATTGTGACTTATTTTGACATTGTTATGTGTTGTTATATTGGTTATATTTCATTATGCCAGTAGATGGTGCTCTTGCACTGCTGTGGAACTACCAGAGAGACTCTAGCTATAGGCTCTGCGCATGCGCAGCTCAGAAATAAATGAGCTCCGGCCTGAGCAAGACGCTAACTTCGGTGTCCTCTCTATTAATCCACAGGTACTGACAAACAAACTTTTATGTTACCGAACTGGTTCTAAATGTCATGTAAGTTGAGTAACAACTGTTCGGCTATATTTTGAGATGAGAGTGATGATGTTGTTTTGTGGTATTTTGTTGTAATGAGTATTAGTGTATCATCGGCATAATGCTATAATGCTACGTAGCACTATAAGTATATGCTATGACAGTGGCAACCTGCGACTTCCGAAAATGTGTTGTAGTGTTTGTTTTAGTGTTAGCCAAGCAGTACTGAGTACATGTATTAAGAGGAAAGCTTTTTGTTGGTGAAACAACGTTGCAGTCGTCTGCCGCCATGTTATGTTGCGTTCAAGGGACGCCATGTTCAAAAGTAATAGCGTATATGGCGCGAATGTGGGGAAAGGTTGTGTGAATGTGGTATGTTGTTATGCTTTAACCGTGAGTGTTTTGTTTAAGTTGTATGTAAAGTCATTTTGAATTAGTTTGTATTTATTTTGCTTTTGAGAGAATGCTTTTTGTAACTTCATTTTTGTTTATGAACTCTGTTATTTTATGGGAAGAATGCATGGTCTAGTGTGATTTGTATTGTGTATATGTAGAGAAATAAATGAGCTCCGGCCTGAGCAAGACGCTAACTTCGGTGTCCTCTCTATTAATCCACAGTTTGCTCATATTTGGCTACGCAGTGCTCTCTAGCCTGTGTGCCGCTTGCTGCCGGTCCAGATTCCCCTAGGTCTGGTGCCGGTAACATATCCATATAAATGGCCCACCCTGGCCCATCAGAAACATCTGTGCCGAGTATGGCCTGGAAGTGCCGAGGTCAAAATGGGAGACGTCCCCCAATGGTGGTGGAGAATGACTGAGCTATGATCCTGTGGGACTTCCAGATACAGATGGACAAAATGGTGGTGGCTAACCAACCAGACATAGTGGTGGTAGACAAACATGAGAAGACGGCCGTAGTGATCGATGTAGCGGTTCCGAATGACAGCAACATCAGGAAGAAGGAACATGAGAAGCCCGAGAAATACCAAGGGCTCAGAGAAGAGCTCGAGAAGATGTGGAGGGTGAAGGTGACGGTGGTCCCAGTGGTAATCGGAGCACTAGGTGCAGTGACTCCGAAGCTAGGCAAGTGGCTCCAGCAGATCCCGGGAACAACAGCGGAGATCTCTGTCCAGAAGAGCGCAGTCCTGGGAACAGCTAAGATACTGCGCAGGACCCTCGAGCTCCCAGGCCTCTGGTAGAGGACCCGAGCTTGAAGGATTGACCGCCCACAGGGGCGAGTGGGGAATTTTTTTTTTATATATGTGTAGCAACTTATACACACACACATACAGATAAGTCTGCTCTGGTACAAGCTGTGACTTGAAGTCAAGTAATACAAGCTCAGTTACATCCATTCAGATCAATATACAGTACTGTGAGAAGATATAAAACACTTTTTCTTTATTTTAGTTTTGACTTAGGGTTTCAGCATATTAGATTAGAAATAAAATAGATATGAGGGCAATTTAAGAACCTTTTATAACCCTACCAGTTTAAATGGTGAGAAAGTCGTTTAAGAAATAAAGTTGTCATATGTAAATATTTCCTCTCACAAGTCCAGCAAATGACTGAAGTCTATATCCTCCCAAGACTAATGTGGTGGGTGTCTGTCTCTTATGTGTTATTGCTCTTCTGGGTCACACAAACAGCCACCTTTACTTTTACTTATTGGATTTTCTCTTTAGTGCAGTCTTCGAGTGAAACGTTTGCTCTCCTACACACAAAGATTTCACCATTTTCAATCCTAATCCTCTGTGTCTTTATTGGCCCTGCTTGTACGAGTTGGATCACTGTCCTAAAAATGCTGCATTGTGTGAACACTAGACAATGATGCCAGAAAGGGCAGCAGTTCCTACATCATTAGCACAGCATTCATTTAACCACCCGGAAAAATCATGGAGATTTTAACCTCAGAGTCTCATGGATTATTCCTTTCAACTGCTGAATAAAAACAACTTCACTGCTTCGTTGATGCTCACGATTCACAAGGCTTGATGAGTAACACACTTCTGTACATTAGACTGAATATTTCAAATTGGCAAGTCGGACATTCACCAAGTAAGTCTTGATATGAAAGATCCAAATGATAGCACATTAAAACTGATTATGAAGGTGCTTGTATCATATTACATTTCTTGAATCATGAATATCACAAGGCATCTTAAGCCAAAGCTGCTTGTTCATGGTCCACACACAAAAACCACTGAGATGGGTTATAAGAAAAGCACATCAGCTCAGAGAAATAATTCTCCCTGCATAAGGCAATTAGGCAATACTGGAGCATCAACAAGAGCAATCAGAGGAAAACTTGACACAACCAAGTTGAATGTCAGTCAGATGAAGAGTCTCTGGTTGTGACTGTACAACTGTTGCATGGTTGCTGATTTCTCTCTCAGACAAGTCATTTTCTCAACAAGTATCGGGCAAAACAATGTACTTTATAAGCAGTAACTTGATAAAAGAGATGTGTGAAGATGTAGTGATAGCCGAGGTAAAACCAAGTTCTTTACACAGACTTTCTAGAGGTGATCTTTGTTCTCATTTACAGAACTGCAGCTGCACAATCCCACTTTAAAAAGTGCTGCGAGTATTGTGCAAAGGCTCTGCATTTTACTTATTTGGCAAAAATAAATGTCGTTTATAATTATAAAGCACATTATCTCTGAGTGTGGTGCGTTCATTAAAACATTAATTACTGTAATGAATCTGCGTTTTAGCACTAGCCTAAAATATAAAATATTAAAATGTTGAATTGCTTCATTACAAGGGAGTGGGATCCTTTCAGGGCACTAATAAAGCTATTACACGAATTTCCATGGGCACCTAGCTGCAGCGATGCTCTTATCAGAGCCTTACCCAGCTGGCACAGGGAGGACAGGGATGCTGGTGTCTGTAGCACAGGCAATGCTGAGGAGGGAAGGAGATGAAAGAAGGCAGAGGAGTTGTTCAGAGATACCTCCAATCAGCCCCAGGCTATGCCCTCAGCTCTGTTCTGATGGCCTCCTACACTGTCAGACTCCTGCAACTATATCACACAAATTTCTAATAACTACTGATATCTTTTCTTGCGTTCCTCATTAAGCAAACTTCTGGCTTAACCCATGAGTTGTGATTCAGTTGAAAATTCATATGATATTTAATTTGTGGAGGACATTACAGAAACTGCTCAATTATAGTTTTATATAGTTTTTATCCAGTATTTTACACTACCCAGTACTTTGGTCTATTAATACCATGAAGTTTAGTCTGTTTTTTTTTCTTTTTGGTCATCTTTACTTTTACTTATTACCCACACCTTCAAATGGTTTAAGCTTTTTATACACCTGTAAAAGCCCTCCAGTTTATTCGCCTGATAAATGAAAACTCAGTTTACTAAGATTTAATGAGAACATGATTGGATTGCTAATCCTTCAATGAACCTGTATTTCCCACACATTTCCAAATTGATGCAGCTGTCATCATCAGTTCGTTTTAGCTCTCTAAAAATTTCACCGGATCGTTAATGACCGACCTCAGATACATGTAAATGCGATTGGACAGACTAGCGCGTTACAAGCGTGAATGTTTGTGACGTATATTCAAATAGAATTGCTGAGTGATAGATCCCCTCTGTGGCGCCCTTTGAGGGGGGTAAGCTTTCAATGGGTTTGTGATAGAGTTGATTAAGACAGATATTTTATATAATATTGTGGATGACATGTCTTCAAATTGCACCCACATTCAAAGGGAACGATCTACTACTAACAAGTAACATAAAACTCGAAGTTTGATTATCAGATTTTCTCTGCAGCTGTAAACAACACCTTCCTTAGACTTACTGTCAGTCTCATATCAGCTTTTTATGAACTGTACTCCCCAGACTTCCAAAACATCAGAAGAGACATATTTGTTTGTGCTCTTGCGTCTGTTGCTTCTGCTACAGAGCGCCAGATTTGGAATATTAACTAATGTTTTGGTATCGTTCCAGACATCAATTACAGATCATCTGTGCTAATGAGCTTCAGTTTCCTTCTGCTGCGAGAGTGCAATGTGTAAGGTGTGCTGAAAAGAACATCAAGCAGCACAAGAAGCTGATTGTGTAATTGAACTTGGATATCGGTTTATTTTACCTGACAAATAAGCTTAACTCTGTGTGTGTGTTTTTTTTTTCCTGCATGCAATTTAAGACTCTAAGGCTCTGGTGTAGTACAAAAAGGGGCCCTTGGAGTAAAGCCCCTTACAAAAAAGCCTAAACAGGATTGTTTCATCGTTTAATATAGCCACACTAATACACCCGAATCAACAAGTAAGTTTGCACTCCTTATATTTAACTAAGAGAAGATTTCATTATAAAGGCTATAAAGGAATACAGTGTGTCCAGTAGTTCTTACTCTGAGCAGAGGACAAAGGTAGAAACTCACTTTGGTTACAATGGAAAGGTTTTTCTTATTTAACAAAAAAAATAACATCCCCTTTTGCAGGTTTAAGGTGAATAATGTCCAGGAGGTGTTCGCTAAATGCTTCAGCTAAACTGCACTCAAAGCAACATTGAAATATTTTCAAAAGGCAGCCAAAAACGATTTAAAATAAGAAAGGAAACCGACTTGTCCTGATGAAAGGAGTTATACAACATTGCCTTTACATCTGTTATTGATGCAGAAACCACATTTTATTCAGTTTATTCACCCAGTAAATAAAAACTTAGTTGGCTAAAATTTAATGAGAACATGATTGGATTGCTAGCCTTTCAGTGAACCTGTATTTCCCACACATTTTCCAAATTGATGCAGCTGTCATAACAACATCAGTTCAATTTAGAAATCTATAAATTTCACCGGATCGTTAACAACTGACCTCAGACTCGAATAAAAGTGTTTTGATAGACTACAGAGTTAAGTGGAAAAAGAAGTGTGTGAATGTTTGCAAAGCAGTAAAATGGATTAAAACATATTATTAAATGAATGTACTTCTTTGACATTTATTTTGAAAATAAATTGTTCAGTGCAAAATCATGCAGGGGGATGCTCATGAAATGACTTTTCTGGTGATATTATGAAACATTGATAGCAAGATCTGGTCTTAGAATTGTGAAAGTAGTTAAATATCGCTAAAAAAAATTCCTAAAAGACTTTTTGCATCAATAAAATAAAATAAATTTTTAAAAATCAATGTAGAAAACTTTAGGTTAAAAATGGAATATAAAAGTCAAAAATCGCTTTATTACTGAAAAACTTAATAAATAAACAAGACAGAAGCCAGGAACAGAAACCGAGAACTTAAAGGAAAAAACGAGGACCTAAGTACACACAAAGTAATTATGGAGAACGGAAACAGCTGGGGTAAGCAAGACACAGGTGAAAAAAATCTAATTAATGAGATAAGGGGAAGCAAAACTATACACAATGCACAAGAGATGAGGGACTATTAAAATAAAACAGGATGTAACAAATTCTAAAACCACACTAAGACATATGGACTTGGCACAGCTGGGGAGATGGTAAAAAGAGGTAAACAAACATGGAAATAAGACTGACTTCCACAGGAGACACTGAGGAAAAGATACTTGGGACAAGACTAGGACACAAAAGGGAACTAGATAATCAAACAAGAAACCATAAGGCTGTGGAGCTCAAACACAAATCTCATCATAAGACTGAACCTAAAGACCTGCAGAACAGGAGCGCAGAACTTATACAAAGTTAATCAAAACAATAAAAACCCGAAACATCCCAAAAACTCCAAACCTGGGAGCATGACAGAACTCAGGGAAACCCTTCTCTGTGCTGTTTTCATGCTCACTCCATGATTGTGCAGGACTTCTCCTGGTGTTTCTGTTTGTACTGCAGTTGAAAAAATATACTATGTTATAGCTATAGTGACTGGCTACTTATATCCTATAATGCTGTCACTACTACTTACCTATGGGTGTAATAAACTTCAAAGTTTAGAGTTAGGGTCTCTGTGTCAATGTGGCACATTTCAGATTAATCTACAATTATAATGGATAGCGGGATACATCCGTGCTAGATTTCATCATTCTTTTCTGAATTCAATAAAACAAAAGCATTTTCTATTTATTATACTTTCACTCTAGGCTGGAGTCTTTCCCCTAGACTTAGTGGATTGGCATTGTTTTCTCCTATGTGTCATCTTCCCTGGGTTTTTGATGGATCACTCCTCTTGGTAAACAATAAAGTGTATCAAGGAGCAAAGATGGTGAGAGATTGAATACAGTGGGAGGAGCTGATTACCTCTTATCTTTCTCTTTCTCTGGAGTGAGAGGGCACAGTTTTCTAAAGGACCCTTAGACTCATCTGTACTCGGCTCGAAATAAAATTTGGCATGCCCTCAAAGACTGTGAAGTTGGCTGCTGGGCAAGTAGAAAAGCAATACTCACTGTGACCAGAAATGTGTGCTTCTATGCCAGAAGGTGGAATTTGGATGTTTATGAAATTTCTCTGGAGAAAAATTCCCAATAGTAAAACCAAACTGAACATGCCAAAAAATAACAGCTAAAAACACAACTGAATTTGGATTAATTCAAAATTAGTAATATAAGCTGCATGACAATGATACCTATTATGGAACCATTTACAAAAGGTGATGAACTCTGTTTTTGACATAAGCCAAGTGCTTTGTTGGATAGTGCCCATTGTTTTAGTGTTTAATTTCAGTTCAAGCCACACTATTTCCACAGTATTTGTAATAACTAGCCTCTTAAGCACCTTGAGGCAACTGGTGTTGTGATTTGGCGCTATGTAAAAAAAGAGGCAAAGCAATTGAATGAATGATTTCTAGTGCCCGTAGTGTTAAACTAACTGGAGAACACATTAGATGATCACCGAACCTCTCCTTCTTCTCTGGTCAAACAAACAGGTAACACACAGTGGCAGGGTGTTTATCACCATAGCAGGCTGGAGGGTGATCTGAGTTTAGATCAGATCAGCTATGTTATGAATACCTCTGCGGCTGACATCCACTGTCAGTAAACTGTGTCCCTTTGCCAATTCTTACCGAGAGGATATTGTCTGTGGCACGTGGTCCTTGTCGTCCTGTGCCGTCTTTGTGTGTTCTGTGTTTTACTGGACATTCAATTTATAGTTGCCATTTCAAAAGTCAACACTAAAAATACACAGAAGTAATATTATTTTTACACAGCAAACTCATATCCAGAAAGTGTTTCAGGTGTGCATCGTTTCCAAACACTAGCTGTCATGCAGTCCTCCTACACATTTTATAAAGGTTAACGGGCACATGTCAAACTACTAGCCTACTAGCAGGCTGAGTGGCCCACAGAGGAGAAAGTCCTCACCTCCCCTCACCTCCAGCAATATGCCTTACTTGTAATGATTCTCAGGGCTGTTACTACTAGGCTTCGATTATATGGGTGCCCATAGTTGGGCTTTAAACATGCTTAGTTTACAGTTTGCTTTGCCCTTAAATATGCAGCTGAGACCTGCTGAGGGTTCATCCCATTGACATTAAGGGCCTGTTCACTGCACTTACTTGAATACATAAAAATGCCCTCTAGTTGGACATTTCCTCCAGGCCCTGTTGTTAGCAAGTCTGTCTATCCAGACACTGTGGCTTACCAGAAGTTTTACCCTAAATCTCTGGAGTTACTTACCATAAGAGCCTCCCACCAGTTCCATCACTGACCTTGTATCTTTGTGTATTAAGAAAACAACACATAATCAGAATACAGACCCCTGGGACTGCAGTAGTGATTGTTTTAAAGGTGGCTCACATCGGGCACCGTGCATGAACCCAGAGGACTGTCCCTAAAGATGGATGTTCTTGTGGCACTAAACTGTGTAATTAACACCAGGAGAGGAACTTTCATTCTAACTGAGGTGCCTGTCGTCCAGATGTGTCATGATGGGTCAAATAGGGTGATGAATGCAGCAAGACTTAAACTCTGCTTTGTGCTTCATGCAAGTTGAGGTCACAGAATTGGGGATGGTGCTGTTACCACCATTAAAGGACAAGTGCAAACTGTGAAGAAGTGACTCACTCTTCACACCTTTGTAAAACATGGATACTTTCCCAGGGTCTGGCCTCCAACGACATAAAGTTTGTGGAGTGATTCTCCTGTGTACTTACACTCATGATGCAGCTGACTTGAGTGTCTCATTCTGCCCTTTCTCCTTACCCTTGTCTCCATCTTCCTTGCTCCCTTCCCTTACTCTGTCCTTCCATTTATAGGAAGCCTTAATAAAGGCTAATAGTTTTCCCCAGAGTTAGGGAGTAATGAAGTACAAATACTTTATTACTGTACTTAAGTAGAACTTAAATAGTACTTTAGTTATCAGGTATCTGTACTTTATTTTAGTAGTTCTTATTCTGACAACTTTTTACTTTTACTCCCTACATTTTTAAATAAATATCTATACTTTCTACTTCTTACATTTTCAAAACAGGTTCGTTACTTTTGGCTTAACACATTTGAGGGGAATTATTATTTCTCACCACTGTGAGCCTGAACAGTAACACATGAAAGGCAATGCCGTTTGTGTAGTAATCACCAGAGGATATTGCATAAAAAGAGATGAAAGATTCAAAACTGTGTCATAGTCTGGGTTTACAGTCAGGCGGCGTTTTGTTTTTTTTTTTTTTTTTGGCACAACACCTGAAAGACTGCAGGTGTCCATAAGCTGCGCTTGCGGTACTTTAGCATCTAGCTAGCTAAGACGAGCGAACATAAAGTGAGCAACTTGAAGCATTTCTATCAGCTCAGCAAACACACAAACTATTTATGTGCAGTTTGTCGCACAGTGTGTTGCTAGCTAAAGGCTGCTGTATTTCACATGGAAAGAAAAGAAAGTAAGCTAACGACACTCAGAGATGGAGAAAGATAAGAAAGGCAGGATAGGAAGAAGGGGTTAGATTTAAAGGTGAAGACTGCTCAGTGGAACCATAAATTAAAAACTTACATCTTATTTTTTAAATCACATATTGGGTCTGCACATGTAACATTATTCATGTTGTGAAGTGTGCTGCAAAACAAACTGAGGTAGAGTAACTGTGTCATCTAAAGGTTGCATGAAAATACTCTGCAGGTTAGAGCAGGATAAACAGGTTAGATTGCTGTACCGTGATGGGTTTAGATCAGCTGATCAGAGCCTGTACATTATTGTGCATTATGATTCTTTTCCCCGCGCTGAGCCATTTCAACCAATTTTAGGCATCTACCACCTGCTGAATCCCACTTTAACCTCTTCCCTGCTCATTTTCTTTTTAGAGGCAAAGTCACCCTCTACAATGTAGGCAACAGAAAACAGTTATTTTTTTCAATTTCCCCTTTTCTCTGCTCATGTTCTGCTTATCTGATTCAAGCTGAGACTATTTATTACACTTAAAATGTAATACTAAAGTTTGTATTTACATCTGATAATAATATTTTAAGGTTACAAGGTTCAGTTAGCTTTTCATAAAAATAGCTGGTAGATGTCCTCCAAAGACTTACTTTTTTATGATGAGTACATTTCAGAGCCTGTACTTTTTTACCTTTACTTGAGTAAAGAAGTTGAACTAGTATTCCAACTTTCACTGGAGTACTTTTAACACCACCTGAATGCATATATTTCCTGGCCCTTCTTTTTCATCATTATTTGTACTTTTTGTTCAGATTTTGTGTGAACTAGAAATGCTTGTTAACAATGCAGTGTCTAGCTACAGTCCAATAAAAGCCCCAAAAACCTCCATGCAAACAAAATAAAATAAAACACAAATGATGTGACATGAAATCTTGACATCAGCCCTGACAGTTTAACAGTGTTTTTTTTTTCTATCAAGCTTTCCATTAATCATGATTAGTGGGGGGAGTGGACCAGTAACTGCAGCTCTCTCTGTTTGAGATGCCCATAAGGGTCTGACCTGTTTACTACCTTCACTGCAGCTCTGTCTGCCGTGCCTAACAGAGTTATCCATCTCTCAGCCAGCATCCTGCACCCACTCTCCTGTTTTCCTAATGATCACCTCCCCTCAAGCACTAACTCACCATGGAAGGAGGTGGAAATGTGATTTTTTTTTTCCTCACTGCCTGACTTACAATTTTCGCCTTCTCTTTATATGTCTATATTTATACAATGTGCTAAGTACAAATGCATTCACACAATGTTCAAAATTCCTGGTTCTCATCTTAAGTACATCGATAAAAAAGGTGAAACCGTGACCTTAAGAGGTATGATAAACACAGAATGGGCTGTTCAAACAGGCTTGGGGTGTTGTCCTTTTTATAGCTTACACTGAGTGTCTCCATGCTCTGCTGCACAACTGCGCAGACGTTGTTGAAATCCTTTGTCACGGAATTGATTTGTGCGTCTCTCATTCTCATTTAATGACTCTCTCCTTTTCCTCTTCCTTTGTGAATCCTCTCCTTGCTGGTAATTCGACGTGACAGGTGTGGTTCCTGTTCCTGTGCTGAGGTGAGAGGCAAAGCTCGGAACTGGCAGCGGCGCTGGTTGTCTAAGTTGGTTTAGCTTTATCCCTGTATCTGCATTAAAGCGAGAGGTTGTGGCTATAAACTCAAAGTGCCAGCAAATTTGGCTCAAATCAATTGAATGACCGCTACATGCTAAGTTGCAGAGAAGACCATTTATATCTTAAAGGAAAAAAAATAATTTGAGTATATACCACTGTTGCTATGCCAGCATTTTCTCAGATAGGTAGGACTTAACTTTAATCACAGTTAACTGTGTATTCCAATTACACCTGCTAGTGTCATGTGTGTGCAAAGTGCGCATGCCTTTTTTTCTTGCGCTAATCAAATCTGGGTTTAATTTGTTTTCTTCTCTTAGGATTCAGGTTGAATGTGGCTTACATTGTTGGTTCAGTGGCTTGTATAGTGAAAGAAGGCTGAGCAAGCAAGAAGTCTAGTATTATCCACCACAGTCTCCGTGGTGGAAAAGGGATAACATGCTGCAATCTGATTTTATTTTTTGTAGCAGAATGGGACAATCAGCGTAAAGATACAGCAGTATTCATTTGCATCATAAAGTGGAGTGGGAAGGTTGTAGAAGCTTTTCTTTTTTTCCCCTCTTTCTGCTGTCTGGTTTGCTGAAAAGTTGGATGTGAGTCAGTCATTAAGCTAGTAATGCTTTTCAGACGTTAAACTGAGCTTAAACTCAATATGCCCAGAAAGTTACATCAAGAATCCAGCTTTCTTCTTTCCTATTTACTTTGTTTTTTTCTCGATTAGCTGTTTTGTGACAGCAATTCTTCCTTTATAGCATGTCAGAGAAATAAACATCACATCATCAGTGTAGTAGCATTAAATACAGAAATCTTCAAACAACATAATATAAATAAAAGCTCAAAAGACAACCTACCTGTCACATGTGGATCAAAGTGTGAACTATTTGATGAGTCTTAACCTACGCATTGTGCACTGCAGAAGGAGCAAAGCTATTGTAAATCGTGTGCAGCAGCGGTGGTGACTGATTTGTTCGCAACAGATGTTCAAGCCTCAAACGATCCCTTGATTGTTCCTCCACCATTTCCCAGAGGCTACGATACACAGGCTGGAAACCCACAAATAGCTCCAGCTAAATAAACATCAGCTGAATGTCAACCTGATTGTCTCTGAAACCTGTTTGTTCTTTAAATGGATTTGGGATTCACTGTGGCATTTACTTATTGTAGCAAATTATTAATGCTCTCTCAATATTACACCAATAACTTTGGAAATTCAGATTAGGTCTATAGCTTGCCGTCAGCAATTTTCTATATGATTCATCTTCGCTCTGTGCTGAGGAGCACTTAGATATCTTTATGGATAAATTGTAAGTTTAAGGGTATAATGTAGTAGCACATTTAAATGCCGCCTTTCGTTTAAATAATTATGTAATCCTAGCATGGTCCAGAGCATGAAAAAGCTCACTGGATCCTATGTGGAGCAACATAACATCTTTACAGCTTCAGTGCTGTGTAATTGGAATCAGCCTTCAAAAAGGACCCACTGGGAGATCCAAACGAGAAGAAGCACTCAGTTTGCGTTTGACTGGGGTTGGGGGGCGGGCGGGGGGGGCAGATCCCTTGATCAAACCCTCTTTTAACCTCAAAAAGGGGTGATGAAGGGTGACCACAGGGGTGTCCATTCTGAGCTCTTGACCGCTGCCTTTGGAAGGTGGTTGTTATGGGATACAGGCCAACCCAGTGCAATCTGCTCCAAAGGCACATCTCACACATACTCTGCCTCGATGATGACCTGATTTAAAGGCTGCCCTCCACTGTTTTTCAACCTGGTTGTGTGTGTATTTTCCTTAACCCAATTTAGTCTTTCAGTGTAAGACACAGAGAGGCTAATGACTAGCCTAAGCTGCAGGCAAATGGACCATATTGATGCAGTCTTTGCTTTTATGGGTGCAAACTTCCCTTTATTTGGATTTCAAAGGGCAAACTAAATAAAAATGTAAAAAAAAAAAAAACACTGTAAGACTTTGGACACTTTAAAATACCATAAACTGAAATCATTTATCTCCTACTGCTGAAAATATACAGAAGGAAATTGAAAGATTTACATTAGGATTATTGTGCAAAGACAATGTAAACACTAATAAAGACTAAGCTTTCACAGAAGCGTTCGAGGCAGCGTTCTAGGTACATGCTGAGGACTGGTGCTGAAGGTGAGCAACATTAAGAAAATGCTTGTCCTCAGGCAGGTTCTCAGGATTTGCAATCTGCACAGATATTTTCTATAACTGGGTAAAAGCGAAGAGAACATTACTGGGTTGTGTTTACTGGGACACATTAGATGATGGAAGGCCAGAAACATGTAAGTAATCTCTTACTACGTTAACTGCATAAGAAGATTGGGAATACATAAAAGATTCAGCGAATCTAGATCTAAAGAGCAAGGTGAGAACAACATCTTTATGTAGGAATTTCATATAAGCAAAAGCTTGTGATTTAGGCTAACTGGTCACGTTTGTGCTGACATTTAAATGAGAAAACTGATACAATGCTTACATGTGTCTGCATAAGCCACAGCAAGGAAACAGTAAGTAACAGTATTGGCAAAGCACAACTATTTTGTTACACTGTTGTCTTAAACGGCATGTTCAAGTAATACAGTGGTTACATTTATGACCTCATGTTTATATTATAAACACTCATTAACCACTTTATTAGGTAAACCTGTCTATGCTAAGACTAATATCTAATCTGTTTATCACATGGCAGCAATGTGGTGCCTTTAGCCATGTAGCCATCGTCAAGACAACCTGCTGAAGTTCAAACTGAGCATCAGAATGGGCAGAAAGGTGACTTAATTGATTCTGAACTTGGCATGGTTTTTGGTGCCAGACGGGCTGCTCAGAGTTTTTCAGTAACTGCCGATCGCTTGGTTTTTCCCACATGACCATCTGTAGGGTTTACAGGGAAAATGTCCAGTAAGTGGCAGTTCTGTGAGAGAAAGTGCCTTGTTGATGGCAGAGGTCAGTAACAGTAACAGTAACTTCAACAATTATTCATTACAACCATGGTATGCAGAAGAGTATCTCTGAATCTACAAGGTTGGCTGCCAAGTTTCAACAGAATTTGTTGTAAACAACATGAAAGAATGGTTCCCTCCTTTCCCTATATTAATGGTTCAAGCTGATGATGATGATGTAATACTGCACAAGCTATTTACTTGCCATTGTACTCAAAGCATATCGTATAAAGACCTTTGAAGGCTCAAGTAGAGTCAAAAATCACTATTTACCATTTAACTTTGTAATGTAGTGGAATGAGAGGTCCACGTCTTCGATGTGCAACCGACAAATCCACAGTAACTGTGTGATGCTATCATGTCAATATGAAGAAAAACCTTCCTAAAATATATTTTGTTCCCTTTTGCACAAAAAATGATTGAAAAACAAAGTTAATGACATTAGAACACTGTACAGTATCTCTCACTGAAACACTATAGGCATGAAAAACAACTGACTCGGTGAGAGTGACAAATATATTAAGTGGTCTATATTGTATTATAAGAAATTAAATCTTAGCAAACCCATCACAAGTTTTAGTGTTGCTGTTCTGTAGTGAATATGGAGAACAGAACAAGAGAAAGCTACAGAGATTCTAGTTCTCATATCTCTTGATCCTCTTCACTCTTTAAAAACATAAGTAAAACTAATTAAAAGAGGTTATGCATATGACAAATGCAAGTTATATCAGCAATAGAGAAATGTAAATAGTCTTTTGTTTGTCCTTCGTCACATTGAGCCTCTGGAGAAGGTGATCGTTTGCTTGCTCTTTCTGAGCTGTCATGAGAAAAGCATCACTGCTGCTGCTTCTGCTGCCTCCAGACTCCAAGCAGGGCAGGCTGCCGCCAAATTGATAAAGTGAGCCATTTTGCACACGGGCAAGATTACTCTCAAGGACAGAGATTAAAGTGGCTTGTGTTTGAGTTGTAACCCCCTCCAACACACATATACACATGCACGCAAATGTGTATTAAGCAGAGGTAGAGAGAAAAGAACAGGTGCTTGCATTGAAACTGATACTCTGAATCTGTTATTTTGTACCATGATCACATCATTATAATGTTAAAAAACAACTTACATCGTTGTACAAAAGTCTTGAGAAACCACTCATTTCTTTGTATTTTGTTTCCAAGGAGCCAGTCTTGTCTTCTTTTTTTTTAATGGGTCCAGGCTTTCTGAAGCCGTTGGCTGCTTTTTCCACAGATTTTCAGTTTCAGTCCTTGTATCTAACCATCTTCACAGGAACCTTTTTTTGTTTGTTTGTTTTGTTTTTGTTAAACCACTTAACACTGACCCATGAATCATTCAAGCTTAAAACTTACCAACTCAGGGGATAATGAGTTTTATTTGTTAAATGTTATATTTAGGCACTTTGTTAGTAGCAACCTGTCACAAAAATACATCATTTGTCCACATGAAAAAAAAGCAGACCAAAGTATATGGTTTATTAAGGAAGAGGATTAGGGCCACTGGAAAAAAAAAGTGGGCACATTTTTCTTTCTTTTCCTAGAATTCTGAGGGGGCAAAAGTCAGTCAGAATTCTGAGATTAAAGTCAGAATTTAATGACTTTTTTTCAGAATTCTGAGAAAACGTTAGAATTCTGAAAAAAAAAGTCATTAAATTCTGACTTTAATCTCAGATTTCTGACTTTTTTTTTCAGAATTCTGACTTTAATCTTAATATTCTGAGAAAAAAGTCAAAGAGTCAAAAGTTTTCTTAGAATTCTGACTTTTTTCTCAGAATTCTGAGAATAAAGAAAGTCCAAAGTGTTTTCTAAGAATTCTTAGATTATAGTCACAATTCTGACTTAAATCTGAGTTCTGAGATTAAAGTCAGAATTCTACCAGCCATAAACTTGGCAAATCCCTGCATGGTGTGCAGTGTATCCTTAAAGACAACTGAGGAAACTGGACTAGTGGAGGACAAAAGAAGAATTGGCAGCCCTACAAAACTATCTACAGAAAATGAACAGTATCTAAAAGTCATGTCCTTAAATAAATAGTAAATAAAATCCAATAAAGACCTGACACAGGTCTTGATAGATGGATGTGGCCCTGCAGTTGATCCATCTACTGTTTTATGAAGCCTCATCATCAGAGATTTCTCGCTACCATTAGCTAAACAAATTGCAATAAGTGACAGGAATGATGAGCTGTCCTAAAATAAGCTTTAAGGTGGCTTACAGGTTTATTGGTGCCATTATGCAACATAGATTTGTCGTTGTAGAACACATTTCAGCTAATGTGTGGCCAAATAAGCTCACAGAGTGCAGCTTTCCTGGAAATTTCAATCTGATTATTGGTAAACCAAGCAATAAAATTAATTTTGACATTCATGCTATTTTTCTATATAGTTGTCATCAAATACAAGTCTAGATTTTGTTTAAAAAAAAATTAGATTTTGTACTTGTGAATCTGAACGATGCTTCAAAACCACTTTTTTATTCTTTGCATTTGCAATCAAACGCCATTCAGTTGAAAATAACAAATGATGTTTTCTGATCAGACGTGACATGGATATATATTTTGCCAGTAGCTGAGGCGTTCTTGAGAGTGAAATTCCCTTTAGCACAAAGTTAACGATTAGACGCTCTTAGATTCAACACAACACCCTCTCTTCCTGACTGGTACTTATCAGAGCAGAAAGCCTTAATTAATTCATGGCCGGCTGATGTTCTGCAAAGACTGGCTGAGTATAAATTATTGTGCATTGTTGAATATGTAAACAGCTGGCAACCAGATAAGTTCATATGTGCTGGGAATTCAATGGAAGGCCAGCTAGACTACAAAATAAACAATAAATTAATTGTTGTGCTGAATGTATCAAATGTTAGATATTATGGTCTCTAAAAATGCTAAAAAACCTTCATATTTAACATACTTGGAGTTAAGGACAAAGCTAAATTGTATGCTTGTAATGCTAGTTCAAATCATAATTAAACATCAAAATAATGTGCTGCTAAACATTATTTAATCCCACGTGACAGTTTTTTGAAAGATTAAATGGAAAAGTGTTTGTGGTATTTCTGTTTGATGGAACAGAGCAGCCATGAAAACGAGTCTTTGAATTTGAATATTTAATTCCGTGTAACATCAACACTTCAGTATTATGGATTATTTTTCCAACTTTATGCCTTGTTAATGATGAAAAATATACAAAGACATTATTACAATCCTGTTGTTGCACACGTCTTGGTATTTTGTTTCTTTTTATCTTTAGTGACAGCCATTTATCCAATTATTCTTTCAGCGCACCAGCTGTCCACTAAAGGGGCCCATCTATCTATCTATCTATCTATCAGACAATGTCTCACATTTTCTTGTGTAATTACATTTTTGGCAATTTTTCCTTCCCATCTTTGACTAGAATGGAAATCATTCCCAATACTGCCCAGAAAAGCATGCTGTGATATGATGCAGTCTTTGATATTAGTCTCTACAAACGCAACAGACCAGGATCTTGATTTGTTCACTACCTCTATGTGTTTATGTGGCCTCTGCATCCAGTTAAGAGCTACTCAGTGCAATAATTATAGCACTTCTGCTGCACCATCCTTCAGCACTCTGGAGTGTCTTTAAGCTTTTGCCCAGCGCGTTCTATTCAAATCATGAATTGGATGAGTCTGTTACACATTCCCTTGACATTAGAGCACAATTTCAAAGGACACCAGCATGCACTTAATCTGGAAATCTGTGAAGGACATCTTTAAGCCAGCCTCTCACACTGTAGGTATCACAAAATACCAGAGGCACTTTGCTCTTCTACGTGACTACTAAGCTCTGAAACCTGTCAAAATTAAACATCAGCGTTAGGGGCATTGAATTAGGGGTTCTCACATTTAATGGACAACGTCCCCCTGATGTTATCACTGCGAAAGAGGTCACCTTATACTAAAATAACACTCTGTACTCATTTCCTCTAAAAGAAGGAAGATTTATCCATGCATAATTGAGAGTTGGACCATATGCTTCGTTATGAGTTCAAGGCAGGGTCACTCTGATAGGTCTGTGTGAACCGTGGACTGATCTCTTGTGAATATGGAGAATATGGAGGGAAAGGAAACAGAATATTCAGGGTAAAAAAAAAGCCTATTTGAAGATGACAAACCTATGCTGTATAGAGTATGTAATAACCTTTGTTTATTTAGTTTATTCAATCTGTGATTATGTGACTGTTCCCCTTGACATATTAAATCATTTGCCAGTTTTTGACACCTGCAATTTCCCACTCAAAGGATTTGCCATCATCGGGCTGTTGGTGTTCTCATGTTGCTGTAACTCGCATCAAAGCGCTAATTGTCACACCTTGTTTATAGTTGACAAATGTTTGATTGATTGGCAATGAGCCTAATAGGATCCAGCTTTGAAGCAGTGCTTGCATGCAAGGATCTTTTAGATTAGTGTGTATAGCAAAATTAATCTGTTTACCCTCAGCATTTCATCACTGCAGAAGGGCAAAGCGAAAATGTATAGAGACTGAATGGGAGGATTCAATCTGTTTGATGTGCTTGTATGACCTGTGGACTTTTTGTATATAATTTAGTCTATAGAGTATACAGTCAGTAATGCTATGCAGTAGTCTTATCATTCAGTGAAAATGAAGTGTCCACCATCAACTTTTAAAGAAAAATGTTAAATTCACACTATTTCACTTCATTTTCTTTAAATTGAGGAACATTTTTCATGTTCAATTCCCTGCACGTGACTTTAAATATCAATATTTTAAATGAGGTTTATAGAGATATTTGTTCTGCTGAAATCCTTTTGACTCATCACCATGACCTGATCTGTGGAAAACCGGTTACGCTTCTTCTCTTTTTATTATCATCTGATCGCATCATTAACTGGTAATTAAGGGTTTTGTTCACATTACCTGTGATCCACTGAGCCAGAACAGAATGTAAAATTGTAATAGAAGATTTCTGGGATGATGAGTGCAAGTAATTCATTCCTGTTGTGTGCAATTCCAAGATAATTGGAAGGAAGGAAAATAAAATAACTAAAAATGGGGTCATAAAGAACGTACACAATCCATAATATTATTTATTTCTTGTGAAAGACAAATTAAATGATCTATGTATAGTAACTAAAGTCTTTAGCCACTCTTCATTTCTTTAAACTTTGTTAGGAAAATTGGAGCTAAATATTGTGATTTATTAAAACATGTGCAAACATACATGGAAATGCAGTATATACTGTGAAAAAAAGAGTCTCTACAGTTCAAATGAGCTGGAAATTCAATATTTGGTGTGACCACCTTTATTCTTCAACACAGCCTGAACTCTCTTACGCAAGCTTTCTTGTAATTTCTTTAAGTAGTCTTCAGGAATAGCTCTCCCGGCTTCTCCTGTAAAGCCACGTTTTGTTATGCAGACATAGCGATAGATACACTGTCATACTTCTCATCACTCCATAAAACCTTTTGCCACTGATTTCAGGTCTTATGTAACGTAGGATACTTCAGCTTTTTCGCCATTCTTCCCTAAAATTACAAAATTTCTAATGAGGGTTTGGAGAATAATAGCTAGATTAACTGAAAGATACATCTATTCCTATTTCTTAAGCACATGACTTTCAGATATTGTTCATCTGCTATAAATACATTTTTAATCCCGCCACTTCTTTTGTTCTCCAAAAGCTGTGGAGAACAAAGCATGCACAATGCACTTGTGCATGTGTGGTAATGCAAAAATACTCTTATATGAATTGTGAAACTACATTATCTTTAGCATTTTTTAAAAGATTCAACAAAAGTTGTCAGATATTTTTTGCATACTCACTGCTTAAATTATTTCCTTTTTAAAGATTGGATAATTCTCAGTCAGTGTCATGTGGACAGTAAATGAGTGAAAAAGAAGCCAAAAGAACAAATTCAGAACACCTTCAGAAAGTCTATAAGAAAGTGCAGCTCTTTAAAGCAAAATATAATTGGAGATTAAGTATCAGAATTTCAGGAGCGGGACCACACCTAACACGCTCCTTCCGGTTCTCATCTATATAGGTTCTCCCAGTTCTGCAAGCTGTCATTCTCATTTACGTGCCACACCCTCCTTCCCCTTTTCAATTCTTCAAGTTCTTCACTTCTATATAGTACATGGTGATCTGCGAAGCCAGGGAGCCGTCGCCAGTCCCCTTCGAAGCCTTCCCCAAACTGCAGCTCAATTCATGTCCAAGCATTCACCTTTACCTACTAAAACACTGTCAAACTTGCAAATCTGCACCTGTAATGATATTTTATATATAAAGTCACTGTCTTCTATTTAAAGCTTTTTTGAGGCTTCTTTGGATTTGATACCAAATTAACCAAAACAAGGTCTTTCAAAAGTATAGTGGCTTGGAAATAAATTATATCATAGTTTTGTACCTCCAGGACAAATGTCTCTTGTGAAAACCTGCTACTTTGTGGGTAAGTGATAGAAAAACATTTTGAGGCCCTTTTAGAATGTGACTGGATATCTCATAATTTGTTAGTTGCTCAAGGGGGAGTTTTCTTATTAACAGCATGAATATTTATGTGGTGTATATGGATGTATGTATCTATCAACAACATTCAGGTTGTTTGGGGTTTCTGAAAAATAATTGGATTCACTAATGAACCTCCGCAACTCCCTCTGTTCTTGGCATACATGTAATGTGTGCCCTTTTAAGATAGCAGTGGCTGATAGAATGGCTAAAGATTATCAAAGGAAAGAGAAGAAGAGAGAGAGAGGGAGACGTATTAATAGGTCCAAAGGTGTTACTTCTGTAGTTTGTTTAAGAATGCGAGTAAATAACTGCAATTTGGCATCAAAAATAAATAAAATAATGTCCTTCACAAATTTTTCTCTTCTTTGTAAAATAGTACATTTTTAAAAATTCATGGATAACAACAATTATTATTATTGCATTAAAATCTAATTTTGATTAAAAAAGCGGCTACAGGAACATAGAAAATATTTTTTATAATAATCCCCTTCTACCAAGGTCATTATATATATTTTATGACTTAACTAAATATGTCCTATTTTTCTTTCATGTACTGACACATGAGCATTTTTAGTAATGCCAAAAGAAAAAAAATTACCTTGGATACATGACCTCAACCAGAATCTGATTTAGTAAATGTGCTGTCATTCCTTACACCTGAGGTATGGTCAGATGACAAAAATAATCTGAGCTATAGTTAGGTGTTGCACTTAGGAAAAATGAAAAGCAAGGAAACGTTAAACAGACACACAGAGGATAAATGCAAAAGAGTAAATAACAAAGAACAGAATGTGTCAAGTAGGTCCCACAGGATTACAAATGATTTAATTTAATTGTTAAGTTTTCATGTACCAAGTCTTTATTATATGGGGTGTGAATAAAAAACAGCTTTGCGGTGAAATATCAAGAAAGATGCAGCTGTTAAGCAGGAGGAAAAGCTTCTTTGTAAATGTTTTTTAATGCTTTCAGTCCGTTTCTTGTCGTATGAACATCATACAGCTGCAACATGAGCCATTTTTATGCAGAATAAGGGTTACAGAATAAGTGGTGATAAAACAAACCTTCCTCCTTGTGCAAGACAGCACATCAACAAAAGACTTTAAATAGCAAGGTCATCTAGAGATGATTCTGGAGGAAAGTACCCTGCAACGCAGTGTCACCAAGATGGATGTGGTTCATTTACTATTCGGTCAGGTCCATTTAGAATGCTATATCATGGAGAATACTTTTCCATTAGTAATACAGACATTAAAATTAAAGTGAGCTCAAGTGACCTGTACTTATAGGTGAACTGTAAAGTAAAGTGATTTTCATTAGCTGTGTTTGATAGTTAATTATATGAGAGTATAATATCATATAATTTTAATTTTTGTATTTCTGTGACAAAATGGTAAACGTGAACTTAGTAACACTTTTGTATATCTTAATAGTAAATATGCAGTCTCTAAATAATAAGCATGACATTTGCTTTAAATGAAACAAATTATTGACCTTTAGTAAGTTTCTATTTTACTAAAAATAAATAAAATAAAATAAATAAAAAAATATATATATATATATATATATATATATATATATATATATATATATATAAAAACACCCAGCACGCCCCTGCGGGCGGTTTATCCTTCAAGCTCGGGTCCTCTACCAGAGGCCTGGGAGCTTGAGGGTCCTGCGCAGTATCTTAGCTGTTCCCAGGACTGCGCTCTTCTGGACAGAGATCTCCGATGTTGTTCCCGGGATCTGCTGGAGCCACTCGCCTAGCTTGGGAGTCACCGCACCTAGTGCTCCGATTACCACGGGGACCACCATTACCTTCACCCTCCACATCCTCTCGAGCTCTTCTCTGAGCCCTTGGTATTTCTCCAGCTTCTCGTGTTCCTTCTTCCTGATATTGCTGTCATTCGGAACCGCTACATCGATCACTACGGCCGTCTTCTTCTGTTTATCTACCACCACTATGTCCGGTTGGTTAGCCACCACCATTTTGTCCGTCTGTATCTGGAAGTCCCACAGGATCTTAGCTCGGTCATTCTCCACCACCCTTGGGGGCATCTCCCATTTTGACCTCGGGACTTCCAGGTTATACTCGGCACAGATGTTCCTGTACACTATGCCGGCCACTTGGTTATGGCGTTCCATGTATGCCTTGCCTGCTAGCATCTTGCACCCTGCTGTTATGTGCTGGATTGTCTCTGGGGCATCTTTACACAGCCTGCACCTGGGGTCTTGCCTGGTGTGATAGACCCCAGCCTCTATGGATCTTGTGCTCAGAGCTTGTTCTTGTGCTGCCATGATTAGTGCCTCTGTGCTGTCTTTCAGTCCAGCTTTGTCCAGCCACTGGTAGGATTTCTGGATATCAGCCACCCCCTCTATCTGCCGGTGGTACATACCGTGCAGGGGCCTGTCCTTCCATGATGGCTCCTCGTCTCCCTCCTCTTTCTTGGGTTTCTGCTGCCTGAGGTATTCACTGAGCACTCGGTCAGTTGGGGCCATCTTCCCAATGTATTCTTGGATGTTCGTTGTCTCATCCTGGACTGTGGTGCTGACACTCACCAGTCCCCGGCCCCCTTCCTTCCGCTTAGCGTACAGCCTCAGGGTGCTGGACTTGGGGTGAAACCCTCCATGCATGGTAAGGAGCTTTCTTGTCTTTATGTCAGTGGCTTCTATCTCCTCCTTTGGCCAGCCTATTACCCCAGCAGGGTACCTGATCACGGGCAGGGCATAGGTGTTGATGGCCCGGATCTTGTTCTTACCATTCAGCTGACTCCTCAGGACTTGCCTGACCCTCTGCAGGTACTTGGTGGTTGCAGCTTTTCTAGCGGCCTCTTCATGGTTCCCATTCGCCTGCGGGATCCCCAGGTACTTGTAACTGTCCTCTATGTCTGCAATGTTGCCTTCTGGTAGTTCAATCCCCTCAGTTCTGACTACCTTCCCTCTCTTTGTTACCATCCGACTACACTTCTCCAGTCCGAACGACATTCCAATGTCATTGCTGTATAGCCTGGTAGTGTGGATCAGTGAATCGATGTCTCGTTCACTCTTGGCATACAGCTTGATGTCATCCATGTACAGGAGGTGGCTGACAACTGCTCCGTTCCGTAGTCGGTATCCGTAGCCAGTCTTGTTAATGATCTCACTGAGGGGGTTCAGGCCTATGCAGAACAGCAGTGGGGACAGAGCATCTCCTTGGTAGATCCCGCACTTGATGGTGACTTGTGCTATGGGCTTGGAGTTGGCCTCTAGTGTTGTACGCCACATCCCCATTGAGTTCCTGATGAAGGCTCTTAGGGTCCCATTGATCTTGTACAATTCTAGGCATTCCAGTATCTAGCTGTGGGGCATTGAGTCATAGGCCTTCTTGTAATCAATCCAGGCAGTGCACAGGTTGGTCAGTCTGGTCTTGCAGTCTCGGCTGACTGTTCTGTCTACCAGTAGCTGGTGTTTTGCGCCTCTGGTATTCTTGCCAATTCCTTTCTGTGTCCCGCTCATGTATTGACCCATGTGCCTGTTCATCTTAGCCGATATGATGCCTGACAGGAGCTTCCATGTAGTACTGAGGCAGGTTATTGGTCGGTAGTTGGAGGGGACCGGTCCCTTCTTGGGGTCCTTGGGGATCAGGACCGTCCGACCTTCGGTTAGCCATTCCGGGTGTCTCTCGTTAACGAGCAGCTGGTTCATTTGTGCTGCTAGATGCTCGTGGAGTGCAGTCAGCTTCTTTAGCCAGTAGGCGTGAACCATGTCGGGCCCTGGTGCTGTCCAACTCTTCATACTGGAGACCCTTTCTTGGATATTTGCCACTGTGATGGTTACTGGATCCTGTTCGGGGAGGTTGCTGTGGTCTGCCCTCAGATCCACTAGCCACTGAGCATTGCCGTTATGGGTTGCGTCCTTCTCCCATATGCTCTTCCAGTATTGTTCTGTCTCCAGCCTTGGTGGTGCTGTTCTCTTATTGTTCCCTTGCCACTGAGAGTACACCTTTGCTGGTTCTGTGGAGAACAGCTGGTTTATTCTCCTGCCTTCTATCTCTCTGGTGTACCTCCTCAAGCGGCTGGCCAAGGCTGTGAGTTTCTAAGGCCTCAGGTATGGACAGCTTGCTGTATTTCTTATGCACCTTCTTTGTCGCACCTTTCTGCAACTCCGTTAGTTGGCTAACCTCCCTCCGTGCTACTTTGATCTTGCCCTCTAGCCTCCTTCTCCATGGAGGGTACTGCCCCTTGTGGCTGTTCAACTTGTAGCCAAGCATCTCACTGATCACTGCTGCCGTATTGTAGATCAGCTTGTTAGCGTCGGTAATCGTGGTTGTAGGTATCGTCCGTAGTGCTGCATTAACATCATCTAGCAGACCTTCTGAGGGTACTTCACGTAATCTTGGTAACCGGCTACGGGGGATCCAGGTTTCAAGCTTGGCCATGATCCTATCTTTCAGGTCAGTTCCTCTCGCACTTAACGATCCTTCTCCTATCGCACTTGGGGCTATGTACCCAATCTCGGGTGGGGGTGATGATATCGCCCCCCTGACCTGGCGTCCTGACTCCTCCTCCGGCATGCCTTCATATTTATCTGTCTCGCTCATGTCTGCGGTAGGCTTGCTTAGCATAGGGGGTCTAGCCTTAGGACCCTTACTGGATACAGACGCCCCAGGCAGGAATCGAACTTGCGATCCTCTGTTCCAAAGGCGTGTAGTCTAACCACTACGCTATCCAGCTGCTAAATAAATATATATATATATATATATATATATATATATATATATATATATATATATATATATATATATATATATCACAAATGAAGAGATGTTTTGTTTTTCTTTATATTTTATATTTATATATTTATATTTCTTTATATTCTAGTCTTTGTTGATTTTGATCTTTTTTTTCCATTTGAGGAAAGTGGGCAAGTGGCAAATATAATGATAATAATAATAATATTGTAAAACATGCAACCACACGGCATTCTTTTTAGCTCTTTGAAAATCACCTTGTTGGTGGAAAAATATTATATTATGCCTGTCAAACTGTGTTGTCTTTGGCATTTTTATAGATTCAACAAAAGAAATAGGAAGAAATGATGTGTTTTTGGAACAGGCTTCTAATAATAAAAAATCCTAAAGACACAATTTAAAATTGTTATTTTGCTAAGTTCTCTGTTATCTGTAGACAAAACACTTTTTCATCCCTTGAGTTAGGTGTCTTCTTTTTGTTTGTTTTTACTTTGTTTTTTTAATACTTGAATTATTCATAGTTCAGCAGTAAGTGTCTTAACAAAATACACCATTCGTCTGGAAATGATCAGGTGCAAGGACTAAAATGAAAATGAGTGATAAAAAAAAAACTGCTCCAGACCCCTTTAAAATTACAAGAAAGGCTGGAAGCAAAATATAAAGAAACGAGAGGAGGCTCACAGGTTTTGGACTGTATATTTTGAGAATTATGTACTGCGTATACAAAGTTAGCTGTTTCCAATGATATCATTTTAACTAAAAACACAAAACTTTGAAACCTGTATGTAACGGTGGACCCAAGAAATACCAGCCGGAGCGACTTTTGACAGTGCAGAACTTTTTATTAAGCTCGGGGTTGTAGTGGACACATATACTCCGCGCTCTCTTTCTCTGCTGTCACGTCCGTCTCCGTCTGTCACTGCCAACACATAAAGAGACACAATCACTGTCAGATCCCAGCACACCTGTTCACCCCGCCCCTGCGCCGCCCCGGGAGCTCACTGCGTCACGCCTCCTCTGCAGCTGGCCAAGGACCACACCCACGCCACACAGTAAAATGCAAAGAAATATACAGTTACTTACACAGAAATGAAAGAATTTGAATGCAATGTGTTTAAAGCATCAGAATGCATCTTCAACCACAGCTTCTATAGACAGTGACTCAACAAAGTCAAAGTGAACATTTAGCAGAATGACATTTGTTTAACATTATGATGTGTTGACAAACGTAAATCCTGTTCCTCATGGCCAGAGATGGGCAGTAACGCGTTACTGTAATCTGATTACTTTTTCAAGTAACGAGTAAAGTAAGGGATTGCTATTGCAAAAACGGTAATTAGATTACCGTTCCTTTCCTGTAGGAACGCTGCATTACTGCCTTACTAAAACCGTGATTTTGTTGCAAGAATGTCTCATGACAGTGACGCAAGCAACTGCGACGTTTGTGACAACAGCTGTGTGCAGATCAACAATGGATAATATATCGAGTGCGGGAGAGAGTATGAGCGTGCAGCGTTTAAAGTGTGGAAGTACTGACCTTACTTTGAGTTTGATTCCATAAAAAGTGACAAAAACATTAGCGTCCGTTGTGTGTGGGAAGAAAACTTTTTACAGCGAAAAACCCCTAAACTTCCAAGCAAGCACCAAGTGCGCTACGACGTAATGGGAAACTCACAGAGAAACTCGCGGATTCTTCAACTGACCGCTGCGGCACACCTGCACCAGTGTAAATGGCCTGTATTTATATAGCGCTTTCCTAGTCCCTAAGGACCCCAAAGCGCTTTACATATCCAGTCATCCACCCATTCACACACACTGGTGATGGCAAGCTACATTGTAGCCACAGCCACCCTGGGGCGCACTGACAGAGGCGAGGCTGCCGGACACTGGCGCCACCGGGCCCTCTGACCACCACCAGTAGGCAACGGGTGAAGTGTCTTGCCCAAGGACACAACGACCGAGACTGTCCAAGCCGGGGCTCGAACCGGCAACCTTCCGATTACAAGGCGAACTCCCAACTCTTGAGCCACGATCGCCTACGCCACTCCTGCTTTACAGGTGAAAATAGAGCAACAGGATCGCTAGTCTTTGACTTTATTTATTTTCTGCTGTGTTTTACTTGCATCTATTTGAAAGACTGAGTGTAAACACAAAAAATATTTTATTTTATGTGCTGGAATGTGCAGAAAATTACTTTTTTCAAGTAACTTGACCAACACTGCTCACGGCAACAGTATTGTAGCTATTTCCTGACCAACACATCAACTGTGAAAATCAAAAATGTGAAATTAGGTTACAGGCATTTGGCTGCTATTGACTGAACACAAAAAAACCCACATCATTTAGTCTGCCAAACCTTCAAACTAGGACACATGCAGCACATGTTCTCTATTTTAACTAGTCAATTTACCACAAAACCCTCAAACATTCAGACGTTACTGCTCAGTCGGTATGCTTGAAAATATTTCAGATTTCTGTCAAGCAATAATCCTGTCTTCAAAGCTGTCACCTTTGGTTTTATGTCCTGAAAATGGGAGGTTATATCAACATCTTCCTGCAAAAAGGACCTTGAAACTGCCCATGTTACCTCCCATATCCATGCAGCCTCTCAATCAAAAGAAGCTGTTTTTGCATTCAGGTCTCAGTGTACGAATAATCAAAGATCCCAAAGGACACATGGGGTCAGAACAAACGCAGGCACAAGTGCAGAAAATAAAAGTTATGGAAATGTGGCAAACTTCTGAGCAACAGCCATAATGTCCACATGGAATTCAGCACAGGGCAGATTCGACTACAATCCATGTGGACTAAAAGGAATCTCTCTTATCAGATGCACGCTTAATCCACAAATGCTCCTTCCATAGCTTGGTTTTAATTAGCAGTGGTCTGCCTCAGTGGAGACTCAACATCTTCTTGTGTGTATCAGAACAGCTGCAAGATGCTTTGGCTGCCAGGGTCATTTATCAAAGCCACATTGAGGGGACAGACATTAAATCTTAAGGCTGCAAATAAAGCAGGGGCATGATTCAATAGTTTTCTCCAGACACAATTCCTGTGTCAAAGCTATCATTACATTTAACAATATCTCGAGGAAACCCCCACAATGCCACTCCTATTACTTTTGTCACAGCTTGTGTAGCATTTAAAGTAGAAATTTTCTGGATCAAGAGGAAAAGAGAGATGGGGTAAAAGGTAGGAGGTTTGCCTTTAGGAAATATCTAAAAGGTTTCACCTTAAGCGGCATTTACATAACAATAGTGATGATTCAGGAATGGGTGTTTGGGTGCTGACTGAGCTAGTATTGCCTGGTGTTAATATTGTGACATCTAGTGGCAGCTGCTGACGGACAGAAAAAAAGAGACCATGGGATATTTCTGATTTACCACTGTTTGCATGTCTAACACAGCTTATCTGAAATTATATCAGGACAAAAATTTCAGGACACTAATTAATTGGTAATATTTATATTCTATATGCGCATGTGTATTTCTACACCCACAGACGTGTGATAGTGGTGGGGGTGGGGCAGGCGGTAGGGTGGAAGGGTATTTAATGTAGATTAGCTGTGTGAAAGATAAGTGGATTATTATATCTTTGAATGGCCATCAAATTATCCGTCCTCTAAACATATTAAGAGAAAATTGGTGTCCATACAGCTTCACCTAATAGAGCCCATATAATGTACACTAACTTCATCATTAGGCAATTAGTGCTCCCAAAGGCTATAGCGTATTTTACGACCGCATGCCATTCCAGCTGTGTACTTTGGTGTCCTGTGATTGTTTGTTCACCTCTTTTTCTGGTCACAAAATACATTTGGCTTTAAAAACAACGGGTCCTCTCAAATAGGTAGCAAAGAGTAAGAAACAAGCAGGATCCTCTGGGCATCATTTTTATGAGAGCGCCATCATTATTCACAATTCTTTAAAGGGCTTAAAGAATGCCACTTCCCAAAGGATATTCTCATGGATATTTTGTTTTAATCACAAAAGCTTCCCGTTAAAATTTATGAGGGAAGAAAAATGAATAATTAACACTTAAATGCACTGACGGGCTCGTGTTATGGCCTCATATTCTGCTCTTCTCCTGGCATTTCAACAGATTTATGAAGGCATTTCTGTTCTTTGCTGCTGCCAGACACTGATGTCAAAGCAGACCTAGTTTGAGTCAAACTATTCTGCTCTGCCTGCTTTTATTTAAACTGTGGGGATGAAGAACATTAAGAACAAGAACATTTTTCTACTCAGTTTAAAGAAATTGTGTGATATTTTGGGGCAAAGAGATGATGAGAGTTAGATGAGAAGATTGATATCGCTCTCATGTCTGCGTGCTAAAGATCACAGCCACTTGGCAATTGTCTTAGATTAGCAAAAGGAGTGGAGGGAGTGACAAAGCAGCCAGCATAGCTATTTCTGAAGGTAATAGTATGTGGGGTTTCATTTGGGCCATTAGGTCTAAAGGATACATAATTCCAGCTGTAGAATAAAAAATAAAAGATTCTTGAAATCATGACTTTTTACAGGATTTCCCTTAACACTTCTGAATATATTTTTCAAAGCCATCTTGTGACACCCTCTTTTTTTGTCAGATATGAGAAAACTGACTTGATGACTTCCCTTGAACATAAACGCCGTTGCCCAATGAGTCATGCAACAGAGGTAGGGCTTTCTTATTTTGTCACAATCAAGTGGCTCAAGTTTCTCTTTTACCCACTCATTCACTGACTCTCTGTCACCTCATCCCATTGAGAAGACAGCCCATCCTTTTTACCAGGATGTCAGTAAATGCTGATTTGACAAAGCCAATAACTGAATAGCTTTATACTTGCGCACACACGGACAGCTGCAGACACCACAGATGAGTGGTTATTCTTATTATACTTTTTTCCAAGTCCACTTGGAGTGCACTTGGAGGACATGCATAATTGGTGCACTTTCTATGCAGGCCAGACAGTACAAATTGGAAGGATGTGGACATCCCCCCAGAGGCTGCTTTCACTCTCTGATTACAAAATTTACATCACTCAGATGCCAAGCATACTTGTGCAAACTACAACACTGGTATCGGGGACAAGTGCACCATGATCACCACTTACAGGAATGTCACGATGCTATCAGATGACGTGTGTGAAAGGTGAATGGCATAAAGTGTTGGGGTCATTACTTTGAGTAATGTATTACTCCTTACTTAAAAGTAATGAAGTTCCCTATTTAATTATTCACCTGAGAAAGTAATTTGTTACACTACTCATTTCATTACTTTCTCATCATTCAGCAAAATGGCCTGAAACACACTGTCTCATAATGAACAGTTAACAATAATAAAAAATAAATTGTAGGCAATAGCTTCACAGCACAGTTATAATGACACACCAGAATTTTTCTTTTAGTGTCTGTAGTGTCAACGCAGTGCTGAAAACTAGCCCAAAAGAGACTTCAAAGCGATCACTGCGGTGATTCTTCTTTAGAAACAGCAAAAGTAAAACTGCTCATCTCTGCTTTTGTTACCTGTTAAAGTTCATAGTCTGACTGCTGGGCTGGGGTCAGCATACACTCAGCTTTAACATCTGAGTTCTTGGCTAGGTTTGTGTCAGCATGCTGTCGGTGCAGATGTTTGCAAAAGTTGTGTTAGCAGGATAATGCAGTTGCTTCTGTCCTGGACTAAATTTGAGCTTTACCATCGTGCTCTTGTCCTTTTGTGCAATGTCCTTATTTTAGCTGAAGACCACTCCCCTCCCCACAAACTAAAACAGCTGCGCAACTTGCATTACAAAGATTCTTCAGTTAAGACATAAGTGTGACTGAAGTGTAATTACAAATTTTAATATAATAACTTGTTACATTGTGTCATTACTGAAAAATGTAATGTGATTACAGTGGCATGTTACACCCAACACCGACTGCACAGTAGAGAACTAAATAAGTCAGTTCTCATTGTGCTTCATTCTTTAATGTAAATTTGTCTGATATTTAATCTCAACAGCATATTTGTTCTTTTTTCTAAATCTCTCAAACAAGAACTAGACCGCCTTAAGATAAGTTTTTACATTAAGCAACCTGGCATGCTGTACCTCCAGTTAAGTTGCTTACATAGTGTAGCTAGGGTAGATTTCAGCATCCTATGGGGGAGTGAGGAACCGTGTTTGGAACCGTGCACACCCCACTTTGCAGTTATTTATTTGTAAAAATTGTTTGGAATCATGTATGATTTTCGTTCCACTTCTCACATGTACACCACTTTGTATTGGTCTTTCACGTGGAGTTCCAATCAAATTGATTCATGTTTGTGGCTGTAATGTGACAAAATGTGGGAAAGTTCAAGGGGGCCAAATACTTTTGCAAGCCACTGTAGAAGAACATCAAACTTGGCCTCTCCATGACTCACCGTGAGGTTGTAGAAACACATGGATTTCTCCCAGCTAATCAACAAAGATCAGGTTACGTGACAGGCAGTGACATTATTACACTGATCAATCATCAGTGGCCTGGGGCATTTTGAACTAGTGTTCTTCTGGAATTCAGAAAATTGGGTTATTCACCCCTACCTACTCTCACACCTGTGGTAATAACATCAAAACCAACAGTGGAAAGTTGATGAAACCCATGCATTATATACAGTTAAGTCCATAAATATTTGGACAGAGACAACTTTTGTCTAATTTTGGTTTGTACATTACCACAATGAATTTTAAATAAAACCACACAGATTCATTTGAAGTGCAGACTTTCGGCTTGAATTTAGTGGGCTGAGCAAAAAGATTATATAAAAATGTGAGAAACTGAAGCAATGCCTTTATTTCAGGGCCTCAAAAGTAATTGGACAAATTAAATAACTGAAAATAAAATGTTCATTTCTAATATTTGGTTGAAACCCCTTTGCTGGCAATAACAGCCTGAAGTCTTTTACTCATGGACATCACCAGCTGCTGGGTTTCCTCCTTTTTAATGCTCTACCAGGCCTTTACTGCAGCAGCTTTCAGTTATTTTACAGATGATTTGGTATGCTTTGGATCATGAGCTGTTCCACGCCTTCGCCATACTTTTTTCTTGCCACCTTTCTGGTAGAGATTGATCTTGGTGTCATATGTCCAATGAATGTTTTTCCCAAACTGTGCTAAAAACATTTAAAAAAAATAAAATAAAATAACAATCCAAGTCAGATCTAGCCTCTCTATTCTTGAGGCTTATGAGTGACTTGCACCTTGCACTGAACCCTCTGTATTTACTTTCATGTAGCCTTCTCTTTATGGTAGACTTGGATGTCGATAACCCTACCTCCTGTGATCATCCAACACTGCTGTTTTCCATGGACATCCAGGTCTTTTTGCATTACTGAAATTCATTCTTTGAAGAAAAGTCTAGCCTGATCACCTTAAAGGAAATTATTCCCATGAATCAGGTGCCTGTGGCTGGATATGTATCATATTTGTGAAAAGTGTTAGTCAAGAAAAATCTTTAAAAAATAAGTTTATATGGTTCTTCTATATATATATATATATATATATATATATATATATATATATATATATATATATATATATATATATATTTTTTTTTTTTTTTTTTTTTTTTTTAATATACAGACATTTTTTGGAAAAAATTCACACAAGTTAAAAAGTCCTGTAATGTACTTCAATAAGACCACAGGTTTGAAATTTTTGAATTTCTATGTATTTCACTGTGTTCCCTATAAAGCAGGGGTGGGCAACTCCAGGCCTCAACGGCCAGTGTCCTGTAGGTTTTAGATGTGTCCTTGATCCAACACAGCTGATTCAAATAGCTAAAAGACCTCCTCAACATGTCCTGAAGTTCTCCAGAGGACTGGTAATGAACTAATCATGTGATTCAGGTGTGTTGACCCAGGGTGATATCTAAAACCTGCAGGACACTGGCAATCGAGGCCTGGAGTTGCCCACCCCTGCTACAAAGGGTTAAAGCTACTTAAAGTTATAACATTTCTAGGTAATGCAAGCAATAGTATGATACTTTCTTTCCAGTGTATTTTAATAGAGCAACAGGAGCATGCACTTTATGCATGGCTTTAATATCATCAGTGACCACACACACACACACACACACACACACACACAATTCCAATTCAGTTTCTGATTGAGGCTTTTGATATCAGCACTTGTAAAGTTTATTAATTGTTTTAGCATGTTGCCTTTTGTTTTTAATTTTCTAGCCTCACATTCAATACAGAGATTTAATTCCTCTCAAAACACTGAACTACTTCTTGAAGGATGTTGACAGAGCCAGAAGGCAATTATTTTGGTCTAGCAAAAAATAGGAAGTTAATGGAGACAGCTAGCATGTCCAAACTTCCTGCCTACTAGCACATCTCAAGCTCATTAGTGAGCACATCATACCTCATTTCTTTTACCTGTAAACAAATAAAAATGTAAAACTTTAGATTTTGTTTGTTTTACACTCCATTTGTTGAAAAGGGGAAAAACAAATATCTTATCTGTTTGCCAAGCATTGGGAAGCTATGCTAAGTCAAAATAATTGCTTCAGCTACTGAAAGCAAAAAAGTTTGAATAAATGCATGGATATTCTGTAATTTGTTGTAGCTCTGGACAAGAAAACAAATTAGTATATCCATTTATGAAGACACATCAGCATTTCTTTCTTGAAAAAAGAAAAGCACTCAAACATTTCAAAATCAATGGGACAAAAGTGAAGTCAACCATCAATCCAATGGCCAGCACACCCTGTCAGCACACCTGGTACAGTTGGTTGATTGATGAGCAAGATTCCAGATGTGCAAGAGAAATTGAACACCTAGTTTCTTAGCCAAGACAGTGAGCATGCAATCGATCGCATTTCCAGGTCCTGTCTGTCACACACTCATCCAATGGAGCAGGCAGCACATACAGAGACACAAATACCATCCTCAACTTTGTTGAGCTTGCCAATCACACTTTGTGTAAACACTTTGCTACACCCATGAAATAATTGCTCGCTTGCCAGGAGGGACAGCATTAAACCTGCTCAATGATGATCAGAGATGAGATCAGTGTTCTGTTGAATGTTGTTGATGTGACACTTCAGCTATCTTCAGATCTGCATTTCAAAACAAGTCAATTCACGGGTTGCAATAGAAAAACAGTGTGCTTCACAGGAACCATGACTAATATTCCCCAATGTTCATCAGGATCGTAATTAAGAAACAGAAGACAGACAGAGGAGGTAGAAAGGGACCAGACTGGTTGTGTGCATCTGCTAATGAAGCAGTTTCTCCAATGCTAACCTTTCTACAAATTAGGTCAGACTTTCTAATTAATGTATTTAAGTGGCATTCACCACTCCCACCCTTCGGGCAGTGACCCAGGAATGACACAAGAAGTTACTGATTCAAAGTTGCTGAATAAAACTGATAAACAGTCACACATAGACATTACATAGACACACGTTTATAAAAAGGTGTTTTCACAAATGATTTGAAGGAAGTCTGGGAGCCTTATCTCCTCAGACACCATCACCTGTAGATTTAAGCCTTGACTCTGGAACAGCCAAGAACCCCACCTGAGCATCTAAGGCTGTGACCTGGATCAGATGGGGTCAACATTTCTGCTATGAAGCTTGGGGAGAGACACAGATGTGCTGTAAAAGATATTTGTTCATCTGCTAAACTGGTAGCAAGCCCGGCTGCTGAATTTACTGTAGAAATATGTGGAGGCAAGAGAGTTAAAAACAAGCATAGGAGGAGCAACCTGCCCAACAGGTTTGCATTGAATGAATTAATGTTTCTTTTTATATATTAAAAGTATTTGTTGCTTTCTGAGTAGGTTTTGAAGTGGAAGTATCTGCATGGCAGCCATAAGAAGAACTAGTCGGATCTTCTAAATACTAAGCAAATGCTTCCTTAGACCACCCTATCCAATAATTCCCACCATCAGGCAATTCATGAAAATAACCAAAAAATTTGACCAATAGGTGCAGGCCATATAAATGTTATTAATGTGTGTTTTCCATTTCTGGAAAACAAGAAGCTGAAGAGTCATGCTGCATTACTCTACAGCAGGAAAAAAGTAAGAAAATAACCAAAACAAAAATCTATTTTATTGGCTACATATTCCATTTTCTTTAAAATTCCAACATTGGTAATAAAATACACTGAACAAAAATATAAACGCAACACTTTTGTTTTTGCTCCCATTCCCCATGGGATGGACGTAGAGACCTAGAATTCATTCCAGATACACAATATAACCATCCCTCCCAAACAGTGGTCACAAATCAGTCCAAATGTGTGGTAGTGGGCACATCTGCTATATTGAGATAATCCATCCCACCTCACAGGTGTGCCACATCAAGATGCTGATCTGACATCATGAGTAGTGCACAGGTGTACCTCAGACTGCCCACAACAAAAGGCCACCCTGGAATGTGCAGTTTTGTCTCACAGCAAAATGCCACAGATGCCACAAGCAATGAGGGAGCGTGCAATTGGCATGCTGACAGCAGGAATGTCAACCAGATCTGTCGCCCGTGCATTGAATGTTCATTTCTCAACCATGAGCCGTCTCCACAGGCGTTTCAGAGAATATGGCAGCACATCCAACCGGCCTCACAACCGCAGACCTCGTGTAACCACACCAGCCCAGGACCTCCACATCCAGCGGGTTCACCTCCAAGATCATCTGAGACCAGCCACCCAGACAGCTGCTGGAACAATTGGTTTGCACAACCAAACAATTTCTGCACAAACTGTCAGAAACCGTCTCAGGGACGCTCAACTGCATGCCCGTCGTCCTCATTGGGGTCTTGACCTGACTCCAGCTCGTCGCCGTAACAGACTTGTGTGGGCAAATGCTCACATTCGATGGCGTCTGGCACGTTGGGGAGGTGTGCGCTTCACGGATGAATCATGGTTCACATTGTTCAGGGCAGATGGCAGCTGAGAATGTCCCAGTTCTTGCATGGCCAGCATACTCACCGGACATGTCACCCATTGAGCATGTTCGGGATGTGCTTGACCGGCGTATACGACAGCGTGTGCCAGTTCCCACGAATATCCAACAACCTCGCACAGCCATTGAAGTGGAGTGGACCAACATTCCACAGGCCACAATTGACAATCTGATAGACTCCATGCGACGATGTGTTGCACTGCATGAGGCAAATGGTGGTCACACCAGATACTGACCGGTTCTGGGTCCCCAGACCCCCAATAGCGCAAAAAACTGCACATTCCAGGGTGGCCTTTTGTTGTGGGCAGTCTGAGGTACACCTGTGCACTACTCATGATGTCAGATCAGCATCCTGATGTGGCACACCTGTGAGGTGGGATGGATTATCTCAATATAGCAGATGTGCCCACTACCACACATTTGGACTGATTTGTGACCACTGTTTGGGAGGGATGGTTATATTGTGTATCTGGAATGAATTTTAGGTCTCTACATCCATCCCATGGGGAATGGGAGCAAAAACAAAAGTGTTGCGTTTATATTTTTGTTTAGTGTATGTTTATCATATTTTTTTAGCTGGTGGAAACAACACAGCAAGAACACCTTGAGTGACGTGAGGTTTTGAAATAGGAATCAGCTGTCATATTGTTCTCTTTTCTTAAACCCTCGTAAATTCACCTACACCACTGTGGAAAATGCCACAAGGTCGAGGCAGGAGGTGGGAGATGATTTTTGGACTCTTTTACCACAATCGTGCTTTCCGTCTTTCACAAAGAGATATTTCATCCTGTTCATACAATTTTGACTTTTTTATGACCGTGCACATGTAACAGAGTCATAAATCACATTGTTATAATTACACAAAATGTGTTCTAAACCCCCAAACTGCTCCTTTTATACCTGACTTTTAGGACCTCCAAGCCTGTAGTTGTGTTCATTATCAGTTAGAGCCCCTCCTCATTCTTTTCTTCTTCTTCGGTGCAATACTATAAATACAGCGTACCCCTTTTGCCTCTCCCCTTTTTCTACAATTCCCCTGTGGGAGAGGTGGGTGTCATTTCTTTCCAACACCTTAAAAACACACATAATTCATATTTAGCCACCCTGATGTTTATGATTGCGATGTTAGTTCAGTTATTGTCATTATTAAGCCTGTTTTTGTAAGATGTGATAAGTGTGTAGTATGTGTGTATCATAAATGTGTTTTAGGCGCCATAAATGCTAGCATGAATATATACTCCTTGCTAGCTTGGGAGCTGTGGTGGGTTGAGCTAACCCTCTTCCCCACTGTTTGTATTTGGTCTAGGAGCTGGAGTGGGCAAATTATTTACTTGGAGGTCTTTCTTTCTTTTACCTTTTTTATCAGGTATGTCGGATTTCATGTTGTTGTTTTTGTTTTATCTTATGTCAAATATGTTATGTGTAAATGCATATTTTATGTTTAATGTAAAAATAAATGCCAGCCCTTTTTCTACAATTCCCCTGTGGGAGAGGAGCTGGAGTGGGCAAATTATTTACTTGGAGGCCTTTCTTTCTTTTACCTTTTTTATCAGACACAACGCAGAATCACACCGGTTACACACACTTTAGTGCTAGTGATGGTAAATTTGATTCTTTTTACTGAATCGAGTTTTAAGGAGTCACTCACCAAAGTGAATCGGATTTTTTGAGTTATTTGAGTCACTGAGTCAGTAGACCAGAGAGTGCAAAAAATGTACATTTTCACTCAAACTTAATTTGTTTCTCTTTTTATGTATATCCTACTGCTAAGATGAGTGATTGTAAAAGAAAACAACTATTTTATAGAGCAAAAAAGAGCAAAAAAATTTCTAAAGGGAACATTTATTTTATTTTTATTTTATCAGTATTTTCCTTAAATTTGTCAAATATATATTTTCTCATCTAAATGTCCACTGAGCTGTGAGCCAGGGGGCGGTAATGCGCCTTAACATTGGTTGCCAACCAAGAAGAAGAAGAAGCTGTGCGCCAGGAGGGAGGGGGTGAGCGAGTCCTGAGTGATTCGCTTGCGCTTACGATTCAGCACAGGAGGGAGGGGGTGAGTGAGTCCTGAGTGATTCGCTTACGCTATGATTCAGCACAGGAGGGAGGGGGTGAGTGAGTCCTGAGTGATTCGCTTACGCTATGATTCAGCACAGGAGGGAGGGGGTGAGTAGCTCAAATGTGCTGTTAGCATGTTAGCAGAGCGATGCTACTGTGAACCGAGGAGCTAGTGTCTTGATGTGAGCTTCTACTCAGGTTTTTTTGTTCCAGTTCAGAGCAAAAATGTTTTTGTTAAGGTACTGGATGTTGTGCTTTTCTCCACAATTTTAATTATAAGCTAGATATATTTCTACTAATGAAATTATTTTGCTAACAGCAACAGGGATGAGTCAGTTGGGCTTGTGAATCGTGATTCTTGAGTCAGTAAAGTGATTCTCGAGTACTGAACGATTCGTGCATCACTAGTTTTAGTGCTGCCCACACTTTTAAGTATTTGAGGCTGCGATACTTAGGCCTTAGTGTGGCTATTAGGATTCAGCCTTGACAGTTCTTTGGTCATAGCCTCTGTTTCTGTTTCCTCTCGTGCTTTATCTGAAATCCGTCTCCCTTTCCCTTCTATGTTACTGTGGGCTTGATTGCAGAATTGGAGACAGGTGCCCTGGAGCCTGAACAGAGCCCAACCAGCTGCAGCCACTTCAACAATCAAGTCTCCTTCACATGCTCTGCTCTGCCACCTCCTCATTGCCAGAATATAGCCTCTCCTCAAGTAGTCATTTATGGTTAACTTTACTGCTCTGTGAGTATTCTGCTGTGTATAATTCCTCTTTTTCTATGCCTGCAGTTCCCCTTAGTTGACCCAGCCCTTGTCTCCAGACCTCCTGTCTTGCCTGTCCCCTTTGGCTCCCCTCTGCATTACCCCCTGTACTGCTCAGTCCTATGTCAGCTTCTGATTCTCAACTACCACCCTAACCCCCAGGTCCTTACAAGCCCATAAGTAACTTCAGTGTTTCTATTGCCACTTTTGAAATGCTTTAACCTGTTTCTCTGTCTCTGCTTTGTTTCGCTACCGCAACTGTGACAGAACCCGCAATCAAAGTCATTTATGTTTTTCTGTCTTGTCATCTTGAGACAAAATCTGAATTAACCGGATCTGCTTAGAATTTTTCTACATGCCACAAGCATAAATGAATTTTAATTGAATAACTGCACGGTGCATGAAGAGCAAGGTTTTTGGGGTTTTCTTTTAGGGTTGGCTCAGGACACCACTGGTAGAGGAACATAATATTAAAAGGACCAAAGATCAAAGGAACTTCAGGAGGTGTGCTGTACAAATGATTCAGAGACCAGCCAATGAGTGACATGTGCCTAATCCTTACACTTCCTGCTAAATCAGCCTTATAATATTAAATAACAGCACAAAAACATAAAATCCAGTCTATAAATCAATATTGAAAGCAAGTAGCCTTGACGATGTTGATTTGCATGCTACACTGATTTGTTAAATGGATGTTAATACGACGACAAACAAGGACAAAATCTTGCCATGTTCTAACTTCATTGGGGAAAAAAATCTGCAGGGTTTTATTCACTGCTGCCATATCTAAGTAAAAGCAAATATTTTAGAAGTTTTGAACCGGTCACAGTCGAGTGGTCAACACAATCTAGTTTACAAAGCCCTTTCTCCTGTATCAGCAAAATTTTCATTACATCAAGATTCTGTCAAAGCCTTATACTTTGAGTTGCTTAAAAGCTAAATCTGACTCTGCAGACAAATCGGCTCTGAGTAGCAAAAGCCACTTTCCTACTGCTGCACCCTTACAGAGAGGAAAATTACCATGTGGAAAATGCCGCAGCAGCCTAAAACTTTGCAAGATAATACATTTGAGAGTAGCATCCATCACCTTCACCCCGGCTATAAGTCTCTCTATTGCTTTAACACACAAAGTGCTGTGGTCACAGCTTAAAGGAGAGACAGCCACTTCTTTCTTTTCTTTTTTTTTTTGCGGTTTTTTTTTGCATTGAAAATGCTTTAAAGAGAAATGTAAGGAGACTGGCAGTGGTAATAAAAATGGGAATCTTATCTAAAGCAATGAAAACATCAACAGTAGCAGCTGTAGTAGTAATAAAATTACCCTAAATAATCGAAATCATTCTCTACTATTTGCGTCAAAACACCAGTAGGTGTATTAAGCCACAAATGTATTTTACATTGATCCAACAGCTTTTCTTTCTCCTTTACCCACCGTGGATGAGGATCATGAACACCATCTAAAAAACAATCTTATCATCTAATACATTAAAAAAAAAGGTTTAACGGAGCCTTTCTGCATGTCTTTACAGTTCTGCTGCTAGTTTAAGGTTTTCCTGGAATAACACTTGAGCATAGGACATTGCCTTTAATCAAAACGGCTATGGTTAAAAGCACACATTAGTGTTTCATTATCTTCTTGTGAGAGCAATATCTGCACTCTGGCAATATTCCTTAAATTATAAAGGCAGACTTGATGGTATTTCTGATGTTGACTTCAAAGTTAATTTTAGAATTGAAAACTCCTCTCAACTCATCTCGAGATCCCGAGGGAGTAGAAAGCCCTCTATTTGTGAGTCCGTGCTCCTGTACTTTTTCGTAATAAAATTAGCCTATCCATATCAGATTTTATTACAGCCAAAAAATGGTTTCATCATTAACAGTTATTCACCATTACCATCAAAATACTGCTGCCAATATTTGCCTTTACCAGCACAGAAAAGCTGAACTGCACATCTCCCAGTTTATTAGAAACAATGAGGTTTTCACTCATTCATTCATTGTTTGAGACTTTAGCCGAGAAGACAAGGCGTGCTACCACATCCACAACACTGTTTTCAATGTTTAATTTTTAAGAGAGTAGCTCTTCCCTTTTTTCTTCATCCTTTTTTGTTAGTTTTAAGTCCTTTGATACATGACAAGAATATTTAATAAGTTGATGTTAACTTGCCATATTTTAACATTTTAAAGATTATTTCACAAAAGTCCAATGTGTTGGTTAAACACACTGCTTTGCTTGTTTTCTTCTGCTACTGCATGTGGACATAACTTGAGTGGATTTCTATAGAGAGGATACTGCAGGTCAGGCATGCAGTCCTTGGCTGACAGTGCAGCCAAACTGCTTTCACATAAATCTATAGAGAAAGATTACTGGCTGATAGGAAATGACATTCCTTATGCCTCTTATAGTTATTTTTTTTCTTTCTTCCAGCTCACTTTATTATCTTTTCCCCCAAAAGTACCAGAGCTCTGTAAATATTAAAGACTTTGCAAGAGAGATGTGTTGCCTTACATCCACTGATGCAGTGCAAATAATGCTGTATGTGGATGTTCTTCAAACTTTTGCTAGTCTTGTTGCCCCTTTGTTTGGCCTTAATAACCCTGCCAACGAGTCTAAAGTCATACAGAGACAAACATCATTGTAATTTGAGGATGAAGTGTTTCTGGTGACCTGTTTCCTTTATCACCCTTTACCATAAACCTGCAAAGAGCTTATTCTTGCTGTGATGATAGCGCCAAAGAAAAGGGGTCATCAATAGTAACAACACTGAGGAATGACACCATATAAAAATGATATGACATCATTTACAATGGAGCTTTTTAAAAACAACTGATAGTCTGGCGAATGAATTTAAAAATTAACTCCAAGAGACAAGATTGTATCATTTTTGATCGTATGCAGAGTAGACTTTTGGATTTTTATTCATTACATTTAAAGCACTTCATGGGCTCTCTACATGATTGTATTGCAGATTTTCTTAGATCTTTAGACAAATTCACAAGTAATCCATGTGTTCACATTCAATTCTCATTTCAAGTGTTAATGTTAGTGTAGGGATTAGATGCACTGGGATCAATAAGGTATTTCTATCTTTCATATAACCACGGTAACTCATTTCCACTGTGCATAATATGTTATGAATATATGTTGTGTTTGCTAGCACAAAAAACAACAAATATTCATAAAATTGTTCAAAGGAATACAGGAGAGTACAATAAACAACACTGAGATGAGTCATGTGCTGTAGCAGGTGAAACTGGAGCAAAGAGTTCTCATATTGCACAAATATTTGCTTCAACATTTTAATAAATGTGAGACATTTGATATATAAAAAAAAAAACTTAAAAAAAACATCTCACTGATGTTTTAAGCAAAAAGGAAAAAAGAGAGAATTTTTTTTATTGAGAGCCCAGACAAATAAGACAAAAGTTAGAGAATAAAAATGTCACACCCTGTGAATAAAATGGATTTGCTGTATTTGGCAGAGTTTAGAAGAGAAGATTGTCTTAATGAGTGAGCTCATGTCCAGGTCACGAGAAATCAAAGTTGTCCATAACTTTCAACTAGCTGCCCCAATGTTCATGCTGAAGACAACAGGTCACATGTCAGAGCTAATTCTTTCAATTAAATTACTTAATGAACCTTTTTGAATGAATACCCCCAGAGAATTAAAGGAGATGAATTATACATCAGTCTGGATCTGAAGGTTTCAAATAGATGGGTGGGAAAAAAAGCTACCCAGACTGTTTTGAAGTAGTTCACCTGCAGAAATGTTCCAGATATTATAGTGTGCATGAAGTCACCAAATATAGGAAAAACAGACAAACAAAAATAGTAGGTTGTGTTAAATCCTTGCATAGTCACACTGTTGTCCTCTTGACAAAACAAACCGGAGCTTAAATAGCAGACATTAATCACAGTTACTTTCCCAGGGAGAGACGGTGCAAGCTGGCCCTGCTCTCCAGTGGTTATTCCGAGAACCTTCGGGGAACTATTTTTTGCTGTTTCCAGATGCTTAGTTCTGCTCCATTTCACCGCACTCCAAGTTTTTGATCAAGCCTTGACTTCATTACACTCTGGTGTGTGATTTTTGAGGAACCATGAGAAGTGAAGCTGGCAGCACTCTGTTCATGCACTCTGTCAATTTCACTTTATCCTCTTTTTTTTTTCCCCTTTTTTTCCCCTCTGCTATTAGCTATGGATATCAAGGCTTTCTTTTAGCCACCAGGTCCATCCTAGTAATTTACCAAAAAAAAAAATGTGCAAATGTTAGCTTCAACAAAATAGTATTGGATCAGCCAGAATCTAGCTCTGCCTATTGTGTGTCTGATTGCATTTGAGATGTGGCAAGTGACAGAAGTATGGATTGCCTGGTTGCAGGAGCAATTTCTCTGTAGCTCATAATTGCACCATATTGATGCAAGAGAGGGGGGTTTTCATTTCATATCTTACAATTCCACAGTTGGCTGATGAAAATGGGCCACTCTGCTCTTTGTGAGCCATGACATTCTCATTCTGTAGAACAGCCTGCCCTGCTTTGTGTATGTGTGGCAGAGGCTGAATTTAGTATTGTGTAGTGAAGATGCATGATAGCATTCTTGATTAGGTACCGCGCATGCCATTTTGTTTCCTGCACTGGTGGAAAGTGAGGTCTTAGAAAGGCATTGTCAGAAAAAGAAAAAAAGTAGCAAGTCTTTACAGTATAGTAGAGATGCAGCTGTTAACATTGGCTCCCCTGTCGCAAAAAGGAAGATCAAATAAAAATTTGTAAGAATGCCAGGCACTGTAAACAGTTCTGTGTGCAAAAACAGAGGGTGAAAGACGCCGTGGAAATCCCACAACTGCATAATAAAACTCAAACATTGCGTGTTTCATCAGTTATTTATACCTCGTAAATGTGAAATGATGAACAATGTCTAATTGCAGAGAGCATAATTTAAACGCTGTAGAGTGTGTTTTTAAAATATATTTCAAATAAATTGTTTCTCTCTTCAAAGCACCTTTTCTAAATTCTTTTTTCACACCTTTTGCCTAAGCTTTAATTTACATACAGGCGCGATCTCCAGCTGTTTTTAACCGTGCCGCTTTTGATTAAACAGTCGCACAGTTAAGGTATTGTCTCGGTGACTCTCAGTTTCCAGTGTTCATGACATAAATAAGGACTTGATTCAATTATTCATTGAAGTCAAGCGTGCAATTACATACAGTAAGTACACTGAAGGGCGGGGAGGGGGGAGGTTTGATGATACAGACTTCTGAAAGTGAGTGTTTTGCATATTTTCTAAACCCTTAACCTTATAACAACACATCTATAAAGTGGTGCTATAGTTACGATCGCCCTGAGATGTGAGCACCACATGTGATCAGCAGTCATAGCAAGCAGCTGCTGTAAGCCATATGGCCCTTTGAGCTATGGAGGAAGAATCCCCTAGTCCTCATTAAACGGCTCATGGACCATTGGCCCAAAGACCTTGCTGCTTTGCTGACAGCCTGCATGATCCCAGACTAATTTCTCAAAAGTGGCTGCTATTGTGCCTCGTCATTTTAAGGAAATGGCTGACGCTAGTTTTTCTTGTTTGTGTGGGGCTTTTCTTTTCAGCCTTATAGGCAGGGAACATGAGTTCGGGTTTTTTCCTATTTAAAATACAGTTTTTGTTCTGAGCAGTGTATTCAGTTCCATTAAGGTAAAAATCTGTAACATTTAAATCTGTCACGAGAATGTAATGTTGCACTTGCCTCAGTGTCCATGCAGAGTAAAGTGCAGAGTGATTGTTCTTTAAAAAAAAAAAGCAACCTAATCATACATCAAGTGTGTATTTGTCTCACATTATTTATCCAAAATACATTTGAAGAAAATAGCTTTGAAAAATTTGTAAGAAGCTGGAACCATTTCAGACTCTATGTAATGAAGACAAAAAACAGTGACCCTAGACTCCATGATTAGGTTAAATTTAACTTAATTTGTCACGATCACATTGTTAGAAAACATTCTGCAAGACCGATTTCCAACTAGTTTCTGTGTTATTGTCATTTCGCACATGTAAGAGAGTAATTTAGGTTTTTGTGTCCTTGGAGCAACACTGGGCAATTGCCTTTCTCTTCCTCTGAGTGTTCAGCAAAGACATGATTTATCAGGGGCTCATTGATATTCAGCAGCATGTTGACCAGTGAAGTGACAAAGCATAACAATGAGTGTAATTAAGTTTCCATGTTTTCGGTAATCAAACTGAATGCAAAGTGAAAGTGTTGCATTCTCACTTGAATGCTGAGGACCCGTTGACCAGACACTTTCTACGAAGGCATCATCTCGAGGGCAAATGAATACAAAAGACTGGTCAGACATACTCCCATTTTTTTAACCTGCTTTTGATAATCATGCTTTAGATAACTGAGTCATTTGTATTTCAGGCATTTTTATATACACTGTATTTTTAAACAAGAACACAAGTAATGACACTGTCAACAAAAATTGGCCTTGTCGATAAAGCCCAATAAGACTATAGATAAAGTAATCTATTCTTTTTCTTAAGGCCTTATTTACAGTTGTAATCAGAAGTTTTTCCATTGTGGGCTTGAATACTATTAATTATTATTTGAGCTCTTCTTTTTCCAAGGCAAAGTGTACATCTTTAATGGCTATAAAAATAAGAACTGTGTGCACAAGTTCAAATTTTTTTTGGGGGGGGGGTTCTCTAATCCACACAAGCTCAAAAGTATACACACAAAGTCCTGATTTCAAATAAGATCGGGAATTTGGGAAAACAATCCCAGAAGCTTAACATTAGCCTGCTTTATCCATTCCAGTAGTAACTAGTAGTTCTGAAGTGTGGATCATTGTCCTGTTGGAACACCCAACGTTGTCCGAGTTTCACCCATCTAGCTGTCGAAGCTATCTGAAGTGAAGTTTAAGAATTTGGAGGTAGTCCTGCTTGTTCATTATTCCATCCAATTTGTGGAGTGTACCAGAACCACAAGCAGGAAAACAGTGCTACAGCATGATGCTACCACCATCAAGCGTGACAGCTGATACAATGTTCTTAGGTTTGAAAGTCTCACCAACATACCTCTTGTCATTATGGTCAAATAGTTCAATCTTTGTCCCATCTGACCATAAAACCTTTCTTCAGAAGTAATTTGGCTTGTCCATGTGGGCAGCTGCAAATTTCAGTCAAGCTTGAAGCTGTCGATTTTGGAGCAGGGGCGTCTTTTCTTGGTTAGTACCCTCTCCGTCCTTGCCAATGTAAAACTTGAGTCAGCGGAACAAGTCAACCAATTTCCTCTAATCTGGCGGTGGTAGTTACAGATAGGATCTTCCTCCAGAATTCCAGACAAAGTGGCGACAACCAAATAACTTGTACTTACATACAACTGTTTGAACTGATGATCTTGGAATCTACAGTTGTTCTTTGAAATTTCTCATTTTTCTATTGGTCAATCCAATGAATGCTGTCAAACAAATCACTGTGTGTGGCTTTGAGAAAATCCAAATAAATTCAAACTTGTGCACTTACGTCTTGTTATTTAGTCATTAAAGATGTAAGCTGTACCATAATTCCACCCTGGAAAAAGAACAGCTCAAAGAAATCATTAAAAGTATGACACATTCATGTCTACTTTGAGTGTATGTGAACTTCTGAACACATCTGTAGTCTGGCACGAAGACGTTGCGATATCAATGCCACTGCCGCTCCTCTGCTACTCTTGTGAGTGTTTGGCCTTCCAGACTCCAAATGCTGGTCGAGATGAATTGCTCATGCCTCTCTCCTCCATTCAACCTCCCTTGGTGTCTGTTTTTTTGTAAATCTTTTATCGAAGCAAACCTCATGTTGTCATATTTTAAGCCGGTTTGTGACAACATAAAGTTTATAGACTGGATATCAGCAATTTGAAAAAGATGTGAACTTTTCATGTCAATTATTGTCTGAAAATAACACTTTTTATCCAGAGGCATCATTTTCAAAATGTACAAGTATTGGCTGGCCTAAACATGTCAAAAACAATTTCCATGGGACATACTTGGTGTTTCATGCAACTAACTTCTCCAATCACTAATAATTTCTTAGCTATACTATCCTTTAAAAAAAGGTCTGTGGTACTGTTAGTTATTGTACTTTACTGTGCCATACCTGCCATATAAACATGTTCTAATTAGACTGACGATTTGGGTATTTTGAGATTTTTTTTAAGTGTTTGGAGTTTCCACAACTTTTAAAAGCCTTTTTTTTTTTTCTTTTTTTTTTGCCCATTCAACCAAATCAATATGAGATTATAGCTAAAGCAGATTATTAATGACCATTACTGCTATTGATTAGTCATTATTCATAGTTGTGGAGCGCAGGTATTGATGGATTAGATGAATTATGTAACTGCCATGAAGGCTAAACCTTTGAAATGAAAAATCACTTGAATTAGCCGCATTTAACGCTGTATAAATATATATTGGTAAAATGTTACATTTAATTAAAGGCATTGTTTATTACTGTACATCGGGAGACCTAAGACCTAATTTTTCACATTGGATAAAATTCCTCGATGATAAAATGCAGCATAAAGAAAATAAATGGTTTACCTTACATTCAGTTTGTCTGCTTTTGTTACCAATAAAACTGCAAACATATTGCTACAAATGCATGATTGAAGCACTCAACAAAGTTTGTCAGAAACCTTTTCAAGTACAGGAAATACAGAAAAGTGAAATAAAGAGTTAGTCTGGAAATCGAGAACAGTCAGCCAATCAATTTTAATGGAAGCATCATTACTGACTTTAATGTTTCCACCTTGTTTCTACGCTGTAATGAAATAATTAGAATGTCATTATCTAATTGCTCCTAATCATTTAATCAAGTGAGCAAACAACTGCCCTGAGACCAAAATCTGAAAAGGACAAAGGCACTTTCCCCCCTAAACACACTGTCAGTGACTGAGGTTGTTATATAATCCTTGATGTCAAACTTTGCAAAGCACACTTATATGTCAGCCCTGTCCATTAACAGCATGTCTATGGAAATATTACTGCAAAGGTCATTGCCTGAAGGAACAGCCAGAGAGAGGGGAGAGAAATGTGCGTGAAATGGCTGTGGTTAGTTGCCTTGCTGGCACAGCTCTCTGCCTTGCTTGCCATTTAAAAGCCAGTGAGCTTGGCTGATAATCCCTGTCAAAGGAGTGGGTCTGATCCCTGAGCTTCACTCGCTATTGATTCCCTGTTTTATTGTTCTTTGATTTCCATTTTAGTTATTTAACAAGCAGATGATGGATTGGTGACCTTCAGCTCTGCCCTGTCTGGCTTCACTCCCGTTTCCTAAACTCATGTTTGTCTGCCCTGACTAAGAGTTTTGTTTACAGACTACCGCCCTCCTTTTCTACTCAGCTAGTCGTCCAACCTTTATTCCCCTGCTTTCTTTAAAGCGCTAATTTCAAAAGTAAATATTGTCAGCTCGCCTATAAAAGGGCTGCATGCATCCAGCTGAAAAATCTCCCAAAACTGTGGACTCTATAACATCCATTTTAAAGACCCAGAGCAAGAATGCCTGGCATGAATAGCAGAAATAAAACGAAGGTAATAAGAGATGTTTCATGCACCAGTAGTCTCGACTGTGATAGTGAGCTCAGGGGTGCAGAGCCTAATCCATTGGATTTTGGATGTGTGATGGAGAAGATTAGAAGGAAAACTTTTTTTTTTCTAAAGTCCTCCCCTCACTTGTTATTCTCGTCTTGTTTTTCTCTGAGTTTATTGTGATGTCAGAAAGGCAGATTTTTCTTTTGTGGAAAAAAAAGACGAAGGAACGAGCTGAGAACAGGATTTTGGAAATAAACAAAGAAAATTCAACAGCAAAAATCGATCTCTTCTGTATTCCGCAGAGGGAATTATTAAAAGTGATTACTGAACATACAACACACAGCGCTACACAGCCATGAAGATACAGCGAGCAATTAGTTTAATCTGAGTGATTTCGTTTGATTCGGATTCCTGTTTACACAGAGAAGCAGCAGAGAGAATTAAACACAAGCCTTTATTTGAGAGACAACTAAAGGCACATTAAAGGTAGCTGAGCAAAGTTTTGTGATTTATCTGAGCTGTCGTTTCAAAATAAAAGCGTTGTTTAGAAGCCTTTGATACTCCTGAAGAAAGGCGCTCTTTTGGGGTTGTCGGCTTAAGTTTTGACAGCTTGTAGGGGAAAGCCACAGGTAAGGGTTGCGGTTTGATTGGCATTTAACATCTCACGAAAGAGGAAATTGTTAAATTTCGTCTTACGACCCCTGGGACAATGTGTAGACACTCTGTTGTCACATGTGTTAATGTATCTTGGAATCACGAGTCAGCTTATAGTCAGCTGACACAGATTTTGCCCGCAGACACGAGCACAACGTGGTTTCTAGCGCAGAAGCTGTTTGCCTGATTTTTGCAACCAAAATGAAAACATCTAATAATTCATCGGGTGTCTCCACCCTTCAGCCTCCCTTGTCAAAATCTTGCTACTGTACACCTCATTGCCTCCCTGTGGGAGCAACAGCAGGGCAGTCTCTGTCACATTTGATTACGGCCTTGAAGGCAAAGAGCAACAACATAATAACCTTATCAGTAACAGATGATTGAGATCTTCAAAGGCCCTGTTCTGCCTCAGTGCCTGTTCATCTGACTGGCCAGAGATGCAGGCTGATCAAAGGCCTCCAGAACATAGTGGATCAGCAGCCCCGGTTTTCAGACCACAGCATATAACTAGTCAGCTACTGACACTGTTCTTGCATTGGCACTGACAGGTGTCACATCTTAGCTTCCTGGGTGGTGTATTCTGCCTACTGATCAGGGAGAATCATTGTTATTTCATCTAAATGCCCTTGGTATCAGATAAAAGTGAAGTTCTGAGATGAAGGTATAAATGTTTTATCTAATATCTATGTTCGTGTAACAAGTGGAGAATGAGAATTGTGCTTTTTTGTTTTTTTGGTTTTTTCCCCTAAAATGACGTCAGAGATTCTCAGCCTATGAAGATTTTATGTTCAGCACATACCACAGTATGTAAACACTCCACAGCTCTGCTGCAGTGGACTAGCAACGTGTCTGGGATTGCCTCCATTCCTGCATGACCCTTAATAACAAGTAATTACCAGGTAACGACATTGGAAACAAGAATAAATGAATGTCTAATGAACTGAAACCGGGTAATTAAAATTATTCACACCATTGCTGTTTAAAAAAAGATTTTTAAAGACATTTAAGGATTGTTTTTTCCTGTGCTGTAGTTTGCTATATGAAATCCATTTCCATTTCACTAGACTCACTCTCAGACAAGTCAAGATGTGGTAATGCAGTGATAAAGCAGCAGTCTTAGTCTTAGTTGATGAATTAAAGTGAATTTTATTCTGGTATTTCTGCCTGAAATAACTGTGTAACATGGCAAAAAATAACACTGTGTGGGAAATAATATCAAAATTTTTAATTCATATTTGATCATATTATTTTTCACAGAATGATCATAGGTCACAGTGCACAATATATCTTCTGATACAGGTCGTAAAGACATTTAAAATAGACTCAGTTTGAGCACTCAAAGCGCTTTCTTACTGCAAGTATCATTCACACCAATTGATGCATTGGGCTACCTCAGGGTTGAGGGTCTTGCCCAAGGATACGTCAACATGCAGAATAAGGGAGCCAGGGATCAAACCACCAACCTTCTGATTAGTAGATGATCCATTTTACCCACATTGAAATCTGCATTGTTGAAGTATTTTACTAAGGCTTCAATTTTGTCTAGTTTACAAACTAAACTTGTTCAGTTTCACTGTTATTATTCTAAAAGCTTCCCTAGATTTTTCTTTTAACAGAAATCTCTATCATTTAATATCATTTAAATCAGTTTTCACTGCAACTTCTTTCATACATCAGAGAAAATACATCTGATTTCAGATGTGAAACTGGAACAATTTCAATTCCATTTGCTTAATCGCTTTCCAAACCAGGATCACAGTGGGGCTGGAGTCTGTCCCTGCTGACACTGGAGTTTTTGCCAGCCCGTGACAGAGCTTACACACAGACATCCACCCACACCTACAGCCAATTTACAATCACTAAAAGAGCACCTGGAGAAAACTCACAAGGAGAACATGCAAACCTCCACACTTGGTTTCTAAAATAATGTTCTTTTCACCCAATTTTTACATTATTTACTGTTTTTGAGATAACTGTATTAAAAAAAGAAGAAAAAAAAGAAATATTGCCTTTTACATCTTTATTTCATGAGGGTAGTGTTTCTATAGCTTACTTACAAGCAAAGAAAAAACTGTGCATTTGGGAGATGGTACAGAGTAAAAGGGGGGGGAAAAAGTCTAAAAACTCAAAATATCAAGTGAACTTCACTCGACACATTTTTGAGTTTTTCTTAACTTTTAACTGTTGTTTGTGACTAAGATTTATAGGTTTAGACAAAAGTTCAAGCAACTTGATTTTTTTTTTTTGTTCACCGAATCGCAATATTGACATTAACAATGGCACATTGAAGCTTTTCCTTGTCAAATCAAGGTTATTCGTGTTGCTACAGCTGTCAGGAATGTTGAATATGAAGAAGACACAGCTGAAAGTTAGCAGAAACATTGTTTATTCTGAAAACACTGCATGATTCTGAACAGGTAAACAACCTATTGTCTTGCCTCAAGTACAGCGTGCCTAAATGAAATGCGTGTCTTATACACTATTGTTGAATGAAGTCTTGAATGCAATCCAAATCCTGCTGAGCTTCAATTACTCAAGAAAACTGATTAAAATAAAAGTTGTTGTCACATCTTTAGCATTCAGGCTCCCTTCAGCTTTGAAAAAGAGTTATCAGTTCACGTGAACCGATAACAATCATTATATATAATTAGAATTAAATATAATGGATTTTTTTTTTTGTTCATGCGCTCATAAACAAGTTATCAGGTCTATAGTAAAAGGTTTATTTTTATGTTAGACCTTCCCACTAAAGACATATCAAGGTATCAACAAAAACTGTGGCCCAGCAGTCGGGGTACTAACTCAACTGTGGTTATGGAGAATGGTTATGCCGCTGTTATCCAGAGTTTGAACCATTTTTAGTGGTGAAGTGAAAGGTTAGTGTTGTACGAATTAATTAATGCCACAAATATGTTTTTTTTCAAAGGCAAAGAGGGCATGCATATTGAAAACTAAAGTGTGTGTGGAAGATCACTTCACTTCAGTTTCATATGAAGTGAACAAGAGCAGCTAAACCTTGCGCATCCGCTTGAGTTTCACTAACAATCATTTTGGTTATGCGCTGCTTTCACAAGGATGCATGATGTCGTGATGTACAGGGTGTCCTCAAGGGAAAATTAGTCTTCTGTAGTTGAGAGCACAGAAATCCTTGTTATGCAGCTTTGAAATTATGTGTTTGTTTGACTGATAAGCTTTTGCTCGTTGCCAATGGCAAATCTTTTTGTGTGTGTGTGTAAGTCAAATAAATTTGAAAACTTTACTGAGATCAACAATTGCTAGTTGTCAGTTTTACATTGTACCAGCTGCAAAAATTGTACCACAACTCTAATGTAGCATTTATTCAAGCATAGTAATTTTATGGCATTAGCAATGCCCTTAACCTAACCTTGTCCATGACTTTAAGCATCACTGTGAAAGTTGTGGAACGTTACAAAACCTTAGTCCACTCCAAAGAAAGTTACTCCCCCTTGAAGAAAACATCGCTTTTGAAGTGACAGAAGCTCAGTGTTTGAAGTCCTGGCTTTTCTATATACGTCACTATGTAATACATCTTGAAAATACCCACCTACAACTGTCTACTCTTGTGCAATGCACTTATCTGAGCCTGTCAGTGCAGCTTATGGCGAACGTATGGGACTGATTTCTGTGGGAGATATATATTGAAGGTAAATTGATTTCATATAAAGAGGACAGTAGCAAGGTGTGCACATTCTTGTCGACTGCAGAAATTGAATTATGAACCTATAATGGGCATAATACGAGCAGGTCTACTTGAACTTCCCACGCATCTTTTTTTGGAGATTAGAAATGCACAAGGTTATTGTAATGTATATATCCAGACCAGTATACCTTCATAGCTTTGTAATCTGCAAAAAGGCTACTTGTATTTAATTAGTAAACAAACATCAGTGTCAGAATCTGGTGATCGCATGTAACGTTTATTTTTTCTGACATGTCTTTATTACGCATCACCACACACAAAGCCTTGGTGTTCACTCTCCGCAGCCCACACTACAGCAACTCTCCTTGCAAAAGCTGGTCTTTGCCAGTGGCTCCATCTCTCTGTGTCACTACACTCTAAGGACATAAAGGTTATCAGTGTGCAACTTTGCATCCAAAAAGTCAAATCCAAAGATTTACATCTGCATGTCCTATCTGAACACTTGTACTCGCATCTTTTACTATCACAAACCAGTAGTATGTAGCTTTGCTTACTGGTGGTTCCAAAGGGCTACAAATAGTAGTTGCCATACTCTCAAGTCACTTGCACAGGTCCTGTGTATGCCATCCGTCTCAGATGGGGTGAGGATGCATTAAAATCTTCTTTAATAAACCACACTGCCTTGACAAAGGACTCAAAAAATGTGCAAATAGCAATTTCACAATTTCCATATATTACACACTCATATTGCTGTAGTGAAGATGCATAAATCTGGCATTAAATCAGGTCATGAATTGGATACTTTCAAGAACTAAAGCACCAGCTCAGAATTTAATAGTTACAATGTTAAACTTCATGCTTCATCAAGTCAATTATTATTTCCCCCTTGCTAAAAACAACTTCGTCCCATCTTTACTTATTTCCAAGTTTCCAACTAAACCTGCTGTTTCACCAGCCATGAACAAGAATCAGATTTAGTCTAACTCACTTTAAGAATGCCTCTCCCCCTTCCCCTCATATTCGTCTCAAACGTAAGAGCTCCACTGATCTGAAATGTAAAAAGCAGTTATTGCTCTTCCATTGTCTGTGCATCACCGGGGAATTTTCAAGTCACAAATAACAAAATACACAAACAGATTTGAGCCCTTTGAGAGTCCATCGAGAGTGAGCATTAAGGTTATGCTAATTACATTAAGCCAAGCCTTCTGTTCAGATTGTATTATTCTTGTCTCTCTATTGTTTACAGCTGCTCTTTGCATTCACCGCCATAGCATTATTAAGGTTTGGCCAGTTTAATTTGCACATGGAGAAAAGGAGAATGAATTTTAATCTAAGTCTGACTTTTGTGCAGTTTTATTTATATAAAATGAAATGCTGAATATGTTCATCCCCCTGTGTTTCAGCTTATGCTGTTGTATTTCCTGTTTTCTTCCCCTTTTTTTTGTCAGTGGTGCAGAAGTGGCTGCAGGGGATTAGCCCTATACAATCATGTTAACTGGGAGTCTGCTGCCACCCATGTCTGCTACTGAAACCTTGATCTGAACGGATATGCCATGTTAAAGTGGTTGCATTGGACAGACATAGTCGGAGCCTGAGGACAGCATTTCTCTCATTTCTGTTGCAACTCATTTTCTCTTCCTGAACTCTGACTACCAGGAATGTGCAAAAGAAAGCATCTAGTTTCAACAATGACACTTAAGATGGTTTCTACTTGTAGGCCTATTGGGTAGGTTTCGCCAAATAATGTTGCAAAACCAAAACATGACAAAAAACATGAAATATTTACTGTAAGTCATAACCTGTGAAAATATCAAGAATCTAGCAGATAACCTCATTCACTTTTAGGGCTGACAACTGCAGACAAGAGAGTAATATTAATATTTAAAATTTAATGTAAAGCTAAGGCAATCATCACCTTTGGTTAACAGTTACTGGGTTAATAGTTACTCTGACTTGGTGCTACATAAATAAAAGTGAACTGAAGCTAGCTGAATTAAAAATCCAGCTAGCTTAATTTAGCTCAAAGATTAGACAAAGTTAACCTGGCTATATTCAAAGGAAGCTAGCTGTTTTACACTTTTGGTAGTTGGACACCACACCCTCTTGGCCTCAGGATTAAATGCACTCATAAAAAGCATACATGCTAGCTAACCAAGCTAGCTAGCAAGAATGGTCACTTCTCCCAAAAATCGAGCTACATCTTATATCCTATCTAACAAATCAAATTTTCCAATGGAATAATATGTGATACCATGTTAAAATTTGAATAATACCCCAAAAATGGCTACAGCCCAAATGCTAAACTTAAAGCTTCAGGCTATGTCCTCTAGCCATGATGACCCATTATGCTGAGCTAACTGGGTGCTTTGGAAAATTTTGACTAAATAATGAAAACTGCATACATCTGGTATGAATATTTAATTTATTTAGATTGAGCATATTCTTTATGCTACAGTCACACTAGAGTAAACCATGGTTGGAGACTGCGGAACAAAGAAAATTGTTGCAACCATGTGCTGTAGCTGCCATCGTCAGTGTTTTTAGTCCATCAAAAATGTTGTGTTGGCAACATGCTATTTGTTTATGATAATAAAGCAATTAACTGTTTTGTTTGTTTGTTTGTTTTTTAATTGCAAATCTTTAGCTGTTTACATAGACAGAAATTCATATTATAAAGAAATTTACATTTAAAACTATTCCATTCAGAGTCCACTAAGAACCCCAGAGATTTTAAAACAGAAATCCAGAAAATCTGTTTGAGAGCTATTACAGACAGTCTGAGTCCAACGACAAATGTTTGGAGACAGGTTGCCTCCCACAAGGTGCAATCATCTTGCAGTCGACAGTGGCCATTCTCAACGTCTACCCAACCAGCAGGTCTCCACAGCTTCTACTTACAATCTAAACAATCAGTGCAAACACTACCAAGGAAGTAACCAAGGAAGTATGTATGAGTCATTAGAATCACCAGTTTTGGGTTAGTTTGATCCTATAATGTAAAGATAAAGAACCTTATTATTACTATTCTATAGTAGCTATTCGATTTTTAAGGCAACAAAAAAGTGTAATTTGAACAATATAATGTTGTCAGTTGGCATCTTTTTTGGCATCTACAATCTGTAATTACCACAGCTTTATTTTCACATTTTGACAATTTTTTTATGTCAAAATTTAGTCAACTTAGCCTAAAATACACAAATTGAATCTTTTGATTGCTTATCTATATTGAACATGCCTTCAGTAATCTTTTGCCTTAATACTGGATTTAATTTGATGTAAAGTTTGGTTGGAAGTCAAATTATTTGCTTCTGAGGACTTGGCGGTCATAATGTATATTTTGTTTCATGAAAAGAGAAAGGAGGTGGAAAACATCAACGCTAGCAATAATAACCCCTTTCCTTGATGACACATCTTTAAATTTCTGCTGCCCAGTGTTTAATTTAATCTCATACCATTTTTATAAAACACTGCTCTTTCAGAAAATTCACAGCTGAATGTAACAAAAAAGGAAACTCCAATCTATGTAGAATTAAATGAGAACTCATGAGTTGAATAAGTAATGGGAGTGTGTGTTTCTGTGTGATCAGACAATGGAAAAATCTGGAAAACTGTACTCACAGAAAAGCATATGTGGGTTATATCCCTCATGTCTGCTGCAAACCTCACACTGCAGACCTCCATCTTACTGTATGCCTGTAAGACCTAATCCATCTGGGTGTTGCATGTTGCATAAGGTGTATGATGCAGCATTGTTTCTCATTAGTATCCAGTGTGTTAAGATGCCAACTGACAGCAGTCCTGGGGGATAGCTTTGTGCTGCTCCCTTATTTATGGGTCCAGTGCAACTCAGGAACGTCTCATCCTACATGCTCTCCACATCCCCCATCTTTATACATTAAGCTCAACCTCAGGAGCACCTCTAGCAATGCAGAGGTTGGATATATTTGTCTACCCACTGAAAAAGGCGACAGTGAGGTCGGGGAAGGTTTTCAGTTTTATGTAAATTAAATTCAGCACATGTAAAAACATTTGCATTTGTCTTAAAATAACAGCAGATCCACACGCAAATTTTGCTTATGCAGACTTGAGGATTTCACAGTAGGTTTTATCAGAACTCTTTAGTTTCTGCGAAGTGATGGGTCAGTTCTGCTGCTGCTGATTGCTGTTCAGCTGGATGCTTGCATATGATTGGTGCTCCTGAAAGGGTACAGAGGGTTGTAAGCCTCATGTAGAGGGTGAGGCTGATTTATTTCTGATTGCCACGTGAACTTCCTCCTGGACAAAATGATGCCCTTGTACTAGTCAGCTGGCCTTAACAACCACTATTCCTGTAATTTCTCTGCCATTACTCACTTTTCTAAAACATCCCAGTGTTCCTTCGGCTGTTATAGCAGCTACACAACAGACAGGTGATTATACACACTTCATGTCAGCCTAAGGCCTGTGGTATGGTAATTCCAGCTGTCATAGTTTGCTTGTTCTACACTGCAAGCAACAGATCATGCTACCAATTATAAGTGTGATGGCCTGCCAGGCTCTTCTAACAATGATATTTCGTCTAAGAACCAATTAAATAATATTTCACTTAAAATGTGAACCTTAACATTAACATTATGATAGCCGTTTGAAAGTACCATCATCACAGGGTTATGCAGTTATTATATTAGTCCACATGTAAAAAGCATCAAGGTATAAGCCCGACTTGGCACATTGTGTTAATGCAAACTGTTAAACTTACATATTACCTCACATCTAAAATACACAGATGTATTTACATATATTCCCTCACCTACTCATGCCAGTAATCATAACTTTCTCTTGGACATTCACTTTATTCCCCCAAGCCCAAGGTTTGACACAGACAAGCATTTAATTCCAGTTTTGGACTGATAACTGTCCATGGTTTGTCAAGGCAGCTCGATCATTTTGATGTGGTGTGACTGGTTGTCCTGATGCTCCTTGTTGGGAGCAGGCACAGTCCATTTACACCGCTGATGTTACATTGAGGAGCTCTAAGGATACTGCCAGTGCTGCTTGCTGGCTCTCTAGTAGATGACTGTGCTTGCTCTGAAATCTGCTCAATTTAAAGACTGTCAGAGGGTCATCCACTCGTTCTCTCTCCTAGGACCAGTGCAAGATAAATGCCACAAAGTGCATCCATCCATCAAACCATTCATTTTCTTAAGCGCTTGTACAATACAGGGTCCTGGGGGGAGGGGAGCCTATCTTAGCTGTTATAGAGCAAAAGGCAGGGTACATCATAGCCAGGTCACCAGTATATCCCAGGGCAGCTATTCATGCTCACATTCACACCTACGGCCAATTACCAGTTAGTCTAACATGCATGTCTTTGGGTGTGGGAGGAAACCAGGAAGGAACTCCACACAGAAAGTCCCCAGTCAGCTGGTGGGTTCAGACCCTCAGCCTTCTCGATGTGCAGCAACAACGCTAATCACTGCACCACTGTGCCACCCAGTTATAAATATAACATGTGAAAAGGACAATCCCATAATGTTAGCATGACTAAATGTAATTTAGCCAGCATGCAATCAGGCACCATTACCGTTTCAGTATCCTTACATAGCATGTGTCTTTATTGTGACAGCCACGTGACAACGGATAAGCATTCGGGATGTTGAGTCTATTCTTTGCAGACTCCTCCTGTGTGTTGCCGAAGGCCCTGTGTCTGCATCTGACAGGGAGGTCCTAAGTTTATGTGGCGTGGCACCGGGGTAGACACACACCACTACTCCAAAGCCCCAGGTTCACGCATGAACATCACACACAGCCCTCATCCTGCCTCCCTCACTGATGGCCTCCTGGCTTGCCAAAGAGAGGGGCTGTCCTGCTTTTCTAGCCTCATTGGTTCTGGAGGGTCTCCATCAATTAAATCTGATAGACTTTCAACTCCAGTGAACCCAGCACACGAGCAATTCAGGAAAGCAGGAGGGCAACTCCAACTTGAGAAACTAACCAAACACTCTTTCACGTGAATGCAGAGAGACATGTCATCGCCAGTGAGAAGACAGCAACAACTGGCAGAAGAAGGGACTACATTTGGCCTCGCAAAGTAAATCAGAAGCTACAAATGCAAAGCTTCCTCTGTGCTCGCAAATAGTATGAATTGTTATTTAGTATGCTGACAGCTATTTTTTCAAATGAACTGCACTGCCTGGGGGCAAGACAAGTTGGTATTCAGTTCACAGAGTCTCAGATCAAAGGGAATGCACAGATCATGTTTGCTTCTTTTTCACCTATTTGCTCCTGTGTCGTGTTTCTCAGCGTGTGTGTGTTTGCAATAATCGGCTGCCAAATAAAAGTGGCATGTTTGATTTGTGTTAACGGAGTTAGGAAGTCATGTTTATGAAAAATTGTTCTACCTCGCAAGTGTTACAATTCAGTGTAGATACTTACAACTATTTATCTAGTTAGTTTACTTAAAAACGGATGATTTTTTAAGTAAAGTTGTCTAATATCTTAAAGCAATTAAGATTATTAGATGTTTAGTAATCAGTTACAACTATCAATTATTCCAATGGAATAATATGTGGTGCCATGTTAAAATTTGATTAATACCATAAAGTAAGCATATTATATCTGCTCATGTTGACAGTCTTTAATTTTTTCTTTATAGTTATAATCTGTAAAATGTCACCACTAGATGTCAGTAAAGTGCAGATTAAATTCTGCTTTCTTGCTCCTCCCAAATCAGGCGCGTAATTCTAATTATGGTGGCGGCTGTAGGACAAACAACACTGCAGTGACTGTATAGGACCACAGGTGTCACTATGCCTGGTGTCCACATCTTATTACCCTGGAGGAGGTTGTAAAACTTTATGAAAGGAGTACAATTCAGTGAAGCTAATTTCACTGAAGTGAGTTTTTTAAGGTATTCTAAGCTTTCCTGTTGATAAGAGGCCACTGTCGGACGTTGTTGGACTTGGATAATATTCTCACTTTGTATGAGAGTTCATTCACTAAGCATCAAACTGTTTATCAGAGTAAAACAGTGATTTTGGAGACACTGAAGTCTAACATTAGGTGGAATAATATTATTTATTGCTGTTTAGCCAACTTTTTGTCAGCTGTCAAGTGAGAGGATCATATGTCTATGTATGATGAAAACATACATGTACGAATTTTACATGGTCATGTATACCTTGAAAGAGCTGCGGCCAGTCTCTAGACACATAGTTAAAACGGGACTAGGCAGAACGACTTAATTTAAGTTAATTTAACTTAAGTTAATCTTGGCCACTATATCTGAGATGGAAGTACAAAGTGGTGCCTGCTTAGATATGTATGTTTTATGGATTAATTCAAAGTTTATGAGAATGCATCAGTTTCTTTAAAGCTGTAATTACACCCTGATCCATGGATATTTATGAGTACGCATATTTTTCTGTTAAACAACCTCAAAATTACTTATTGTACCTTTAAGCTATTACAGCAATGAATTCATTTTCTAATAAATAGTTAAATAAGACATCCAGCAATTAATGTGTTTACCTTATCCCTGCAAATATGCAAAAATTACAATACCAATAATACATTTAAAAGAAAAGAAAAAAAGGATTGTCAGTGAACCCAAGTCTGTGATATCTTATTTTTCTGAGCTGCCATAAAGCTCCACTGTTTAAAAACACACAAATGAACTGCACTGCTAAACTGGCTGACATGTTCTTTCATTATCATGAATATGCACACAGTGGTTTACTGTGAGTCACATATATCATCCTGATGCTGTAAATACCCTCTAGTGCATCCCATGTATATTAATCTGCAGCTGAAAATTATGGTGCCCAAAAGAGCTCAACGCACTGCAACTGAGAAAAACAAAAAAAACAAGCAACCATGCAAATGGGGAAGTTACAAGCCTGAATTGAGCACCTTTTGTTCATTTTTGTGTGATTTATTTATTTTTATTTTTTTAAACGATTTAAAGTGCTAGCCTTGCAACCTGTTAGGGATCTGAACTGAATAAATGGAAGAAAATGAATGGATGGTCTTTTTTATGCTATAAGCTGGAGAGCATTGAGCACTTATCCCCAAATTAGCATCTATCACTTGAATTAAAAGTTAAGATAATGTTGCCTTTCTTTCTTTCTTTCTTTCTTCCTTCCTTCCTGACAGTTCTGAGAGACCCTGTTGAAACTGAAACATAGAACATCATGTCATAGAACAATATTGGTCTATATTTTAAGATGCATGAAAGATTAACAATTTAGTAGGTGGAAGTAGTCTAATCATAGAAACAACAATAATAGCAATGGCAACAAATGAGATCATGGTGGAGATACAGCAGTATTTCATTAGTTTTTGTTGCTCAGGCTTTTTAGCTAAGAAAAGTAAAGTGAGTGAACAGAACAATAGAAATGAATGCACATTGAAATCCAACAGAGCTGACATAAAGAACGCATTTGTAAAAATTTGACTTTTCTTAGAAGCCAATGTGAGTTTGAAATTATGGAAATACTGACACGCAAATTGGTGTTAATGAACCATAAACTCATGCCACTTTATTTATGCTTGACTGGGCCCTAAAAATCTAAATATATGCATGTTTCTGCAGTTCCATGCATGACTCTTTTCGTGCTTCTTTAGATATTATCACTGTATTAATGAACGCTCTGTGGTTCTGTATGGAGCTTAACCTGTATTTGGTTCAACAGTTGGGAATATCTTCACTGACGTAGTGAGGAGACATGAGGAGTGATGGGTTATTCATGTGTAAACAAACATGGCATGTTTGCCCAGGGGCAATCGTTTGGAAGAAATGTCATTCTGAATTCCGGCGACTGCAGATGACACATGCATTCTCCTGGCAGTGGCAGACCACAGCTACGTTTTAGTGCACATATATTTAGAGTGATCCCTGTCATTCGGAGCTGCATGTGGGAGAGTGAAGAAAGTGGTTGCTCTGCCAGAAACGAGTGAGGCAGGAGGCTAAACCAGGTGCTTACCAACATCCCACCAAAGCCATTTCTTGACTGTTTTGATTCACATGAAGAGGCCTGTTTGCCCCCGGTGAGCTGAGGCAGGAGAGAAGAGAGCTAGTTCAAGGCGATCAAAGAGCCATCGATCGGGTTTGATGCCGGTGGAGCCCAGCGGAGCAGAGCCTCCTTCTTCTCAAACCCTTCTAAAAGGCTGAAGATGAAGCCACAGTTCTCCTGAGCAGTTTTTTTGTACGTTTACTTGGTTTTATTCCATTTCCCATGTTAAGCTTTCATGCCTCACATGTCCCCGAAATGTTTTGACTGCACCTTTTGTATTAATTAATTCTGAGCCTTAATATGCTCCTTTTGTAGCAGTTGTGGTTAAAGAAGTAGAGAGTGGAAGCAGATTTGGGGGTTTAACCCTTTATTTTACAAGGATCCTTATAAAATAGACTCCATTACCTAAACCTGGCAGGTTTTAGCAACACCTTCCTCCATTTAACTGCATCTCAGTAAGTCCTTAACTTCACATCAGCTTTTGTTGCCACTTGTATGAAACTTGTTCCTCCACTCATTCCTCCACTTTTCACAGCCTGTCCAAACTGATTGACTGCTGAAGCCTCTCTTGGGAAACTTAAATTGTCGTTCTGCAGCTTTTGAACCATAGCAACTCTACAGCGAAAAGAGGCAGGCTTTCTTTCGCAGGTATGAATCCGTCTATGCTGCTTGTTTCGTGCTCACATGCACATCCTGCATTTGGCACTAATCTTGGCCCATGATAGGGGTTGAAAGAAATTATTCATTATTTCCTAAATCTTCTCAGTGAATTATTGGGAAGTGGGATCTTATTTAATTTTTCTCACATTTACACTTTTCTGTTTTTTGACAGGCTATAAATAATTATATCCTATGTTCAAATCATCAAACTGTTTTTTCCTCTATTTTTAATACAGAACAAACTTCACAGCATGTTTTGACTGTGTTTTGATTTATTCATTTCTTTAAGAAATCAGTGCAAATTTGAGCTGGAAAGTTTTCAAAGAAGTGACCTCAGAGCTTCTTCAAATAATTGTATTAACATTTATACAATTTTTCTCTGTGTGGATTTTTTCCTGCATTGTGTCAACCTTATTGTTTATCTTCTGATCTGAATTATGTCTGCCTTATTCAATATGACATCCTAATAGCACTAAAAGTTATCCTGTATCTACTGATAACACTGTTTTCTATCATATAGCCCCTTATGATGCTCATAATGGCCAGTGATCTGCTTTTTGCATTCTTTGATAAAGATTAAATGTAGGGATGATATAGTGTGACAGGAAAACACAGCCTCTCATAGTTCAGTACACTTCAAATGGAAAGATATGTTAACAAAGACAGAAGCAGATCTCTTATGAAAAGAGCTCATCTTACTCCCGTGAGCATATATTCAGTCTCTCTGTTTTCAGAACAGTCCTATGTATAAAGCACCAATAAAGCTGACAAAATAATAATACAGTTATCCAAAAAAAAATTAATGACGTATTCATTAAACTGTTGCTTAGGCGAAATTCTGTCTGTTTAATTAGGTGAGTCACAGCAGACAGATCTTAATGGACCTTCCCCACCCCACTCCAACCCAAACTCCAACTCTGTTTTGTTTCAAAGGTGATCTGTACTTCAGTGGCTATGAAAACCAGCTTGATGGGAAAGTTTGGATTTTTACTCAGAATTTGAATGTTTTAGAACTCAAATAAACTTCATAAAATGTTAGTTAGATCAAATATTTTGTGTGTAAAGGGCACGCTGACCAAACTTTAAGCACCCACGAAAGTAGCTGGGCCTTTTGTCAGATTTTATAAAAGCAGCTGAGAAAGCTGTTCAGAAAATGGTTCTAAGACCTTCACATGTACATGTGTACCTTTGTGATATTAAATGTTAGGATGCTTTGACATTTTGTAGTCTTTTAAAAAACTTGGATGGTTTAAGTAGCTATACTTGTCCTGTAGATGTAAAGCAGGAGCCCCCATCTTTAAATTTTTGGGGGAGGTTGAAGTTGAAATCTCAGATTTTGATGTTCAGAATCTTTTTTTAATATTTCTTTTTTTTTTTTTGTAGCAACTTAATATGAAGTTAACATAGTAAAAAAGACACTTCACTAAAGATTACAGAGAGTAATGCAACAAATCAAATGAATTGTTCAATGTTTAAGAATTTCATGTGTCTAAAATCAATTACTAATCTCTGTCATGAACACTTGATAGTTCCTTCAGTAATTAACAGCATTTTGCACAGTTAGTGATCACCATTTTTTTTGGTCATCGTTAATAGTTATATAATGTTCAGCTCTAATTTTCATATTAAGTGTTGTGTATTAAATTAGGCACTTGTCAAATACACTTTTACATTAAGATTTTAGATAAATATTTTATGGACGTGTCATTAACCATCACAATGACAGCCCAAAATGCTAGGCTAAATTGTGAATTAAAAAAATGTTGACTCTAATTGTCTTCTGATGCAAACTGTGGATAAGCTTCTTATGACAGTCAGTGCAGAGCAGTACGCTTGGTTAAGCCAAGCGCTCCACCTGTTTTGTTTGGCATATATCCTTTTCAGCACTACACAGTTACACGTTGCTGCATGTGGGTAAATGGAGATTGGACAGGATTCGCATTTATGTATGTGGGGCTTAGAAAGACATTCCACAATATTCTTTGCTACGTTTCATTGCAAAATATCCATCACTGTGTGGATGTGAATCTGTGCCCTGACAGATATGAATGGCAACAGTTACACAAAACACTTCAAAAGTGCACTGTCACTGTTTGCCATTTGGTAGGAGTTCAAGTTTGGGATTTTGTGGTGTGCTAAGTTGGTGGATGGGTGGGTTGGATTTTGGAAGCAGATGACAAGAAAGGAAGTCTGAGAGCTTCCTACCAGCAGAACCCCCCCCCCCCCCCCCCCCCCCCCCCCCCCCCCAGCTAACACCAGGGCTTCCAGTGCCTTAAACAAAGTCCATTCTGGACACGACTGATCATATAAACTCCAAATCTCCAAAATCAAATTGTTTAACTTAACTTTAAGATACCCGATGGCCTGATGCACTAGAAAAAGTGACACAATTCCTAAGAAACATATCGATGAGGCACATATGCATGTTTTTTTATTTTTATTATTATTATTTTTATGTTTAATATATTTGTCACCTAGCTTGATGAAACAGCTGATGGCGGGAAGTTTAGCGTTTGTTTCATCTTCAAATGTCATGTATTAATTTTGCATGACCAAGCAAGTTGTAAAAACAAACTGTGTGCACACATAGAATTGTATTTAAATAGGAACAAGAACCAGGAACATCTTTTTTTCTTCATAATATAGATACAAAGCGCATAATGAAATGCAGCGGTAGGAAAAGCGATGGGGAAAACGCATGCACATGGGGGAAAACATGTGCACGCTTGCACACCTCATTGCTATTCCGCAGCGTGCCATGAATAAAAGAATTTGCTTTGACAAATACAATGAATGTGAATGAATGAAATAGTTGAAGACACTAAGCCATAAACATATCCATGTTTCTCACGTTCCTATCAAAGAAGAAATCCCTTGTTACTGTAAAAATTTAAATCTACGCTTCATGGCAGGAATGCCTCAGCCCATTGCATCAAGCATCTATTCAGTTTGAGACACAAAGACAGGAGCAGTGGGATGTTGTCAAAACGCCACATAAGCTCTTAGAGAACATACAGAGCATGGGGTAACAGTGTTAGTTCAGAAAACACTCACGGAAGCAGTTTTTTGATACATTTTCTTAGTGCTGACAAATGACCAGTCATGGCACAAGAGCATGTCAGACACTATAAAACAAGCCCAGTAACTGCACTCGCAGCCTTCATGCAATGAGCTCGTGGTGTTTGTTTATTCGTTGTTCTGATGTTTCATTAATGCAAGTGATGAAAATATAAATGATGTAAAGCTGTGAAAGGAAAGAAAAATTCCTTAGAGCTCAAACAAAAGGGAAGAGGGATTTTTTTTTTCCCACTGAAAGGCAAACAGCGCAGCGCTGTTAGACTTTACACCGCTGTTCAAATAAGATTTATTATTTATTGCTCCTGTAATCTCAAAGCGCAATCCAAAATGAAAAAGAAAGCGCATTTGTGACCAGTGTCACTTCACTTGCATATCTTATTCATTAAATAGCTTTTTGTTTTGCTCATCAGTGAGAAGACAGTGGGTCATTTGGGCTTTTAATTCACAAAACCTTTTGTAATGCTCGGTGCTTATGAGAATAAAGCATGTGCTCTTTATACCATACACAACCCTACAATAAATGCCCTGCACAGTGTTTCCTCAAGCACCACTCACATGATTTTATATGACAGCGCACATATTTTCCAGTTTTCTATGCTGTATAAAGTGAAAGCAAACAGAACATATGATTCGCAAATTACATGTATTTGTAGCTTTAGTGCAATTTTCTTTAACCATATTTATTCACTGAGTTTCCAGCAAAGTCCAGACTTGGTCAAAAAGAGAGAGCGATCACACAGAATTGGAATTTTTTAAACAATAACAATAAAACATCTGTTGTATGTAGGTCAGTTACTGGTGTGTTGATGGATGTAAGTGAAGTGTGAGCAGATATCAAAGGAAAAAGCTAAACCAAGAGTTATATGGTGAGGGTGACAGAGAGCAAGACAGAAAGAGGAGTTGGCATAAATAACCTGATAAAGAGCATTGGTTAACATTGCCGATCCCTACCTGCAGGAAAGAGTGGAGACAACAGGAAGAGCACTGACCCTGTCAGAGGCTTTTAACATGCCTAGCTCAGTCTCTATCCTGTGTTTTGGGCATCTGCATTACATTTATGGTATATCTGTCCTGCAGGTGTTGTGGATATCCTACATGCTTAGTGAGACAAATGAGTGCATTGCCAAGTTGCAGCTCACTCTGTGTGTACAGGATTGCCCTGCAGTTGCTTTGATGTCACTGACACATGGCTCTGTTCAGCTGTGATTAAATTAGCATATCAGAAACTTTCCTTAGGGTCTTGGAGAGCTCAATAAATCTTTTCTGGGTGTATTTAACAATTCTGTTATTGATTCTGGGCTTTACTGAGTGCAATTGCACAAGTAGATAAACTGAGTAAAGCCAGACTGCTCCTTATTACTAATTATACCTTTTTGGCTAATACTTGCATACATGGAAGACTTTATATAACTAAAATATATCCGAGTCTACTCTATTCTTGTGCCAAATAAGACGTTATTTAAAATGTTGAAAATCAGGACGCTTTTGGGTAAATTAAAGACATTATGGATTTCTCCTATATCTTTGTTTTTTTACTGTTGTTGGTTAAATACTTTAGCAGCTTTGGACTTTCGACACATCGAGAAACCTTCACTCAGATGAGATTTGCAGGTAAAGTACAATGCATCAGCCAGTGGTGTTTAACAAGGATGCAGAACAATAAACCAGCACCAGTTTTGTTTCATGCTTGTTTTTTTATACTGGTTTTACTGCTTGTTTCATTAATTTATTAATGTAGCCTAACTGCCTGGTGTTGCAGTCCAGATTTATCACAATAACAGATGCACTTGGGGATCTGCGGGTCATGGTGGAGAGCCTAAACCACCGCAATGCCTAAACCACTTGTCAACATCTTCACGGTTAATGCCTGCAGTTCTTGCGGAGTCTTCACACTGAGGTCAGAGTTTCTGTTCATAAATTTTTTAACCGGTAGAACCCAGCTGCTCCTTTCACATCAAAAAACATTCATTTGGTATTAATATATAATTAAATGACAGCTTCTGGATTTTTTTCTTTTATTCTGGAGGGGGTGGGGGATTAAAAGAAAGCCTCTTTGAATATGCCAGAAAATAAGTATGCCACATTGCTTATGCCGAGTTATCTCACACCTGTGAAACAAATTGTTTCATGTAAAGGTCATTTGTAGAGACATTCTAATAAAATGTTTGGCTGCAAGCCCAAGATTAAAAAAAAACATTTGTCTTGGTCCCATTATGACAGATGTACCAAATTACCTGTCTTCACCTTTGTGTATTGGAATCTTGTATGTACATATTTATATATAGGTACGGGGTAGGCTCATATGCATGTATGATTAAAATAATCTATTTTACTGAGATTTTATGGTATTTAAACACTTATGCAAACAGTACAATATGATGGATGATATCAAGCGGTAGTCCCCAAGTGGGGACTATGCTAAATAACTAAATGCTACTAGTCTGGCCTTGACTAAGGTGTACAAACACTTGAATAATCTAGCTTCCACTGGCATCACTAGTGGATGTTACACTAGTCATGTAATGATATTTCTGACAAAGTTGACTGCAGCTATCAGAACACCGACAGTCGACCTGGTAGACTTGCCTTGTTTGTATTAACACAAGATAACAAGCCACCTGGTTAAAGGTCTTAGGCATCGTTAAACGTGTCTGGCATTTCTAAAGTAATTTTTAACCTACAGTTTTATATTGTTTTTGTCAGGTTATTTATTACATAATGGTATGAATGATGGTTGGGGGGTGGCTGTGAATCTTTGACCAGAGCCCCAATAGACTCTAGAATCACCACTGGTGGAAACCTTAGGAGAATAATTATGTGTCTATTAAAAACTAAATAAATAAAAAGTAGAGGAACTGGGGAGAAAATTCTTAAATGTTAAAATATTTCACAATACCAGATTTGGTCTTGAAGAACTTGTCAGAATTAAACAGCAATTTATCTTCGACAAGCTGCTTTCATGTCAGCATCACCTCTGTTATCATCCAGTAATTTAATTCTGCTTATCTGTCTGTTTTGGTTGCATTTAGATCCTCTGTTGAATAGCAAGATAAAACTTTAAAGACGGGGATGTTTTTGTCTTGTGTTACATCCTCTGGAGTCGCTTTGCATTCCTCTGACATCAGCAGGCTATTATAAAGAAATGAAACTCCTCGGTCACAGAGTATAGTTGACAGAGTGAGACCAGCTCCCTTCATCTTTCAGCGTCAAATTGATTTCAGTTATTTATTTCTGACTATTTAGCCGTCAAACAAATTAGTGTTACTTAGTAAAAGGTAATGTGTCCGTGTGTCTTATTAATCTTCCCCCACTCATTTTGTCTGATGCCCTTTCATTAAACAAAAATAAAAAATGATCATAAGAGCTTTAAATATATAAACATAACATCATTTAATTTACTAAATTAACAATAAATAGATAATAAATATATGATATGTAAATAATATATTTACAACTCCATTCAAATCTGCAATACTGCAGAGGCTGAAATTTCTGGTACTATTTTTTTTCTTGTTTAACCTGCAATCGTGTCTGTGTGTACACTCCAGCCGTTTTCTGTATGGCTGTAGCTTGCTATTCAAAGATGGAAGAAAAAGCAAATTGTGCACGTGCAAGCTGGAAAGATGTTGTTTTGTATGCCCTCCATGAGGGTGCCCTGTTCACCAAAGTATTTTTCAGCTATAAGATGCAATCTGCTTCCCTTTCAACAAGTGCAAAGACGACTTGTTCATTGGCTGAGGACATGCGGAGGGCACCGTGCCACATGGCTTACAGTCGGCTACGTGAAGAGTGTCAGACCACTGTTACCAACCTTGGAGGAGGCAGCTGTCTCCCAGTCACTCAGGGAACAAAAGTTCCTTCCAGATGTTCTGGCGCTTCGAGCTCGGTCTGAATTATAAAATCTGAATATGAATAGGGAAATGAACTGTAAGCTGGTTAATTTCAATAATTGTCACTTGCAGTTTGAAGTATTTGCTTTCAGATCTAAATTGCTGCATAAAAAATAAAAACCTCTGTCAGCCACTCCACGTAAGCTCAATAAATTCATTTTTATGCACTTTAGATTCATGCTATGCTCACGCTGATCTCTATTTATTTTGATTAAAGTGTCACATCACATAGTATCATAATAGCAGACAGCATATTTAATACATTTTACAGCCACTACACACGTGCAGAGGACAGGATACCTGCAGTATGTGAACACTGAGACTAATTTAAGAAATGAAATTGGTCAAGTCAAAGGTAGATGATGAGATCAAATTTCATCAAAGGTGTCATCGTGGTCAAATAATTAAACAGAAGTTAAAGAACAGTACTTAGCCACTTAACTGATCTATGACTCATTCAAGCATAAAAAGGCACCTAACCAGTGTTATGTTCAAACATAACAGACAACTTAGCAAAGAACCAGTTTTAAATAGCATCTTTAGCCACTTTGTTACAAGCAGCATGCCTTAAAAACACATCATTTGTCTCGATGAATTGCTACATCTATTTTCTTTTACCTATCAAAATATAAAGACATGGCTTCAGACTTTTGCAAAGTCCTATGTACCTTAAACAAATTTTGCTCTTGGAGACCAATCTATTTTCTTTTTCTAAGCAAGGGGATGACAGCTATTAATATTAAATTGACATACGCTGCTGCGGTCTGTGGCGGGTTTTTTACTATTATTTTTTATTTACTTGCATTACTACTCTCCCCCCATAATGCCTTTGACAGCCTCCAGTATGGTCACAAACTACAGCACATGGCATCCAGCCATAGGTTAGCTGTGTGGGTTGGAGTTGTAAGAGAGATTGCACAAACACGCTATAACAGAGCAAGAGAGCAAGACTGTTTGCAGTAGGAAGTGCAACTGGGCTTGGAAATCAAGCAGAAAATGAAAAATAGCGTATAATTTACTGGTTTGGCTAATGAAGGAATCTTGTGAGACTCCTGAACATTTGAGCCAATTGTTTTGACAATTACATACATTCTTCTCTTTCATCCTCAAACAGATCATAGAGCACATTTATTTTCATATTCACTTCACACCCACTTTAAAATACACTCTGCAAACGTTTACCTACTTTGGCTCAAAAAAAATCTAGTGACCCACAACAAAACAGATCCATAAGCGGCAGTTTATGGTGCTCTACAGTAAATGTTATCAGGCAAGACCTGCACCTTTGGAGGATGCTACAGTTTCAGTGCATTATACATTAATCTGTATGTTTGTATAATGATGGGTGAATCATGAACTAAAAGTATCTGCCCAGCAGGTCATCTGTCAAGGTTCCTGACAGTACCAGCTGGCCCGTTCTGGCTGCCAGGGGCACAGGCAGGTTAGAGGGTGGGCCTCCCACAATCATGGTTCTCCTTTCTATATCAGGGGCTGGAAACACAGCCAAGCCTCAAGTTGTGGTGAGCCTTCCTCCAGAACAACAGCATAACGGATCCAAAAAAACAACAGAAGGAAAGGAGGAGCAGATTGCCCACGCAGCCATTCATGTCCAGCACATTATTGCAGGTTCTGAGTTCAAACTGGGTCAAGGATGAAATATCAGAATCACTGGGCATACAAGATCAAAGGTGTGCGCAAGTGTGCGTGTGTGCATATTAGCCAGTAATGGTATTTTGTGGGGAGTAAAAATGATAAAAGTGTGAGATGATAAAAAATAAATAAATCAAAGCCTCCTGGATATTACTCGCAGGCAGAAGATGAGCGCGTTTATGGGTTTTGTCTGATTGGTTATCTGTGGCTCTGCCCTTAACTATTTCCTGCTGTCAGCATGTGTGAGACAACAGGGCTATTTGCTGATATGTCAGTGTCAGTATTTATAACAGCTAAATTATGAAAAATTCTCATTTTTTCAAAAGTAAAGTTAAAAGATGTGAAAAACACCCTTCGACCCCTGTTTTATAGTATATATACTTGTTTGTTTACTCAGAGTTGCCATAGTTTATCTCATCTCCTTAATGTTTAGAAGGTTTTTCTCTGTTTCAGGATTATTACGGGTCCAAAATGGGCAAAAAGTGGTAAGCAGTCACGTGTCTGCAAAGCCTCTATAGCTCTGATTGCTAAGCACGAGATACAAAAATCACTGACACTGATATGTTTTCTTTTTCCTGCCGCATTTGGCTTGGCTTTCTTTTGTTTATGCTAAGCTAATCTACGAGCTCTTTTGTTGTTCACGCTGCTATTATGCCTCACATCAGTCTTGGAGGGCAATTTTAAACTATTAACTAAGTGTCTACGCTAACTCAAATTCAATAAATACATGTACGCACATTCATCAGTGTAGCAGGGCTTGCAGCGAATAAAATTACTTAAAGTGGATATGTGTGCACCGCAGAATCTATTCTGTTTTGCAGCAATACCAGAAAATATTCCTTTCCTCACTTCAGGAATTAAATCTCATTGTAGTCAGCCAGCCAAGCTAAAACCCCATAAAGTCAAAATTACATCTTAAAAGTAACAGCCACAGCCAAATCCTGCACCTTGAAAGAGGGTATGATTAAGCATGTCCAAAAGTAAGGCTCTAATTTTCCTACAAAATTACCCGCTGTGAGACACTTTCGGAAAGATTTAAGGCCTGGCAATTAACTTTGGTGATGTAACACAGTCTTCATTAGCTTTAGTATCGGAGGATTTTCTCAATAGATACTTTTAAGAAATGGAATAATCATGTCAAGCACTTTCTAAGTAAAATCAAGTGAAATGAGTGAAATCGGTGAGACGGTGAGGGAGGCTGGAGTTTATTTTGGCAGCATATCTGTGCATCCCACCGGCACCGAGGGTGAGAAGCCAAGCAGTTGGCAGTGAGGCTAGCCCAGGTAAAAACTGAGGTTGCATCATTAATTTATCCCAGTTTACATTGTGGCAGATAGTTCAAAACTTGCTTCTTTCTTTTTTTTCTTTTCTTTTTTTTTGGATCTCCTATATGTGTCTTTTCTCTTCCCTCTGGCCCTGACCAGCTTGGCCTTTTGGTCACTGGAGGCAGGTGGAGTAGCAGGTCAGAGTAAGAAGAGAAAGCGGCATAGATCCTGCCAGTCACAAAGGGCCCAGAAGACTGAGTGGCCAGGCCCTGCAGGACAAACTGGCAGATGGCTGCCTCAGGATAATGACCAGGTGACATCTGCAGAGTGAACAAGCCATCAGGCTAACAGACTCACCTTGACCCACCAGGGAAGCCAAGCTGGCCGTTCTCCTCCTCCTCCTCCTGTAATTCCCTCAGGTTACACCCACAGCCCGAGAAGTATAACACAAGTTTATTGATTTACCAAGTTTCACAAGTCCCCCCAAAAAGAGGTGTGAGAATGTCCTGGAAAAAAAAACATTAACAGATTTTACGTGGGTGTTTGAAGTGAATTTTCTTTTATTCTCTGGAGAGACTGGACTGTGAGTAAATTAGCCTCTGAATCACTTTTTTTTCGCACTGTTATTCTAACCCAGAGTCCTTAAACACCAGATTATTGTCAGCTAAACCAGGCTACATGCAAAATAAAACTGCTGTTTTCCCCTCTATTTTGCTTACAGTGTTGCTACTGACAAGTGATTTTTTTAAAAGGCAAAGCTTGCCTTGTCTAAAGACGAAGACATTGACTACGTGATGCTGTGCACAAAGGTCATCTTTTGACAGCGCTGAGATCGTGAGAAGGTCAGATTCTCTGTGCCATTTAGAAAAGAGGCAGTGTGATACCAACCTGCCAATATAATTCCAGCACGTCTTTTTCATCTCAGCGTTAACACCATACATTGTTTACTGAATAGTTTACTGTGGCTGCATGACTGCTGGCAAACTGAGGTTTGGAATAAAGTTGGGAAAAACTTTTGAAGGGGCTGAAAAAGGAAGGCGCGTGCTCTTGAATGAAAATGAACTGAAAATAGCACCGCGGCTCCGACAGTTGTGTACACAGAGCAGGGGGGGAAAAAAACCTGGAAGACATAGTTTTTGTGTTTTCATATTCAAGTGACAGGAACTTTAGAAGAAAGCCAAAACATTTAAAAGCATTTGGAGAAGACTATGAATAACTTGTAAACACTACAAGACTCCGAGAGTGCCCTTTCGCAACAGCGAATACACCAAAATTAATAGGATAACAATTGTACATGATGACATGCGTTATGGAAATTCTTGACTCTCCACTTCTCATTTGGCAGAATAGAAATGTCAGTTTAGGATCAGATAGTGAGCCAGTTAATTTGCAGGGGTAGTAGATGGAAAGACTATGAGCATTAAGTGTAGTGGAGGAAAATGCTCTGCATACTAAGTGCAATAATGACTTGATGCCTGTATCATTTGGAAAATGCATAACATTAAGTGTGGCTAGCGTTCTCTTAACTAAAGAGTAAGAAAGAGGAATGTCTGCGTATTACTTGAAGTAAATGGTAAATGGCCTGTATTTATATAGCGCTTTACTAGTCCCTAAGGACCCCAAAGCACTTTACATATCCAGTCATCCACCCATTCACACACACATTCACACACTGGTGATGGCAAGCTACATTGTAACCACAGCCACCCTGGGGCACACTGACAGAGGCGAGTGGCCTCATGTGCTCAATATTACATACGGACGTTTTTTTAACCAAGGACCAAGTATGCAAACTTGCTGCTGAAATATAAATATCTATTACTTTTGGAGCCTTTTTTCAGGACCTTGTTATCTTATATAAGTGTAAAGCTACCGTTCCAAATCTTTGCATTAAATTGCTGCCTTTGCTTGTTTTCGCTTAGTTCACTTAGTTGCCTGAGCCAAGCCAGTAGACTGTAGTGAACTCATACATAATATGGAAGAAGCCATCATCTCTCACATATCTCAGCCAATTAAACCTATCTGCAGTCCAAATTGGTGCCAATGAAATCTTGTGACTGCATTCAAATGATGATGGATTGTGTGGCGTTTGCTTGAATCAATTACACAAGAGCCGGGTGAATATAAATGACTTGGTGAATGCAGCACGTACTGTACTTCGGCGGGGGATAAAGAACTGTGTTAGGAAAGCAATGTATTTATTTGCTCTGTAAATAGCTTATGTGGGTTGCTGTGGACTGTTAAAGTGATCTTTCCCAGATATGCTAATATAGAGGAATCAATAAAGTATACAGAATCTGCCATCCAGTATTTCACAAGTGTTATTTGCTTGGAGCCAACAAAGTTTTGTCAGCATGTGTGTTAAGAATATTTTAATAAATGCTGTTTAAAGTCATAGCTGTGATTCCTCTTGTTAAGCATATGCTCACTTACTAATACTGCTCTCATTGTACATTATTCCTAGCAGCTGATGTGCTGATATTGATCAAATAGCCATGTAATCTGTTTCTGCTCTCCATCCAGTCAGTCGAGAGCTCTGTTCCACACCTCTCCGTTTTTGTGCTGTTCCCTGTCAAACTCTGAAGAGACACCAAATGACTTTCACTCTCAAAGTCTTCCTAGCTTCACTAAGCTCTTCTAGCTTATGCGCACTGCTTAGGATGCATTTTCAAGCAGCTAACCCACTTTCTGCTCTTGCTTGTAGACAAAAGGGACACTTCTGGGGTTTCACTGACTTTTGTATTCAAGTGTGGCATTGCGAGACTCTTTCGAACAGCTTAAAGTCTCAGACAATGAAGTATTATAATGGTATTAACATAAAAATCCATGGTCACCTTTTGAGAATGGCCATGGTGCATAGGGTGTTTTAGTTATGATGGAGCCGCTTCTGGAGATTTCCGCCAGCCGGGGAGAAAGAAAAGCCCGTAAATACAAAATAGAACGTCAAAATAAAGAACAAAGCCCAAGTTTATATTCTCGTAAGGACTGGGTCAGTCCAGTAACACAAATATGCATCCTGTCATTATTGGTTTATACTGCATGCATTTCAATCCTGGGCTCTTTCCCTTTTCTCGTGTAGGATTTGATCCTCCGTCTCAGACAAATAAGCAAGGACCAGCTCTGTCAGTATCTGGATCCCATCCAGACCCATCCAAACAAAAATACTCTCTCATTACCTTCTCTGCAGGGAGGTGCAGAGCGGCACTCTGATCCACTGGCATGCTTAAATCCATCTCTTTCATGTGTCACTGACTTGTTGTTTTGCCTCTCCAGAATTTGAGTAGTAACCCCTTACAAGATTCCTTCAGCCTATTACACAGTGTTTTAGTTTGATGGAAGCACAACAGGTGAATGAGTGACAGGTGTGTCCATGCAGATTTGACAGAATTAGGAGAGTTTCCTCAATCATCAGCTTTAGGGTAAATATCAAGAGTTCTGACGCTACAATCCTGACACTGGTAAACAGGCCTGCCAGTTTACTGAAGAGTCTTCAAACTGATAATTTGAACTGACAGTGTTTATCATCATTTAAAAATTCTCCACAAAATCCAAAGAAACGATATTGATTAATGAATACCACAATCAATACTAAACATACCACAGCTATCAGTATCTGTAAGGAAATCAGACTCTGAAAGGGAAGTGCTTTTAAAGCGTTAAATATATTGCATAAACTGGCTGATAAATCAACTCTGCTCCCCTCTGTTTTAGGGGAGGAGCTTATAAAAACATGGTGAAACAGAGAGCAAAGCACATGAAAAATAAAACTGCCCAAACAGCAGGGGTGTAAGCTCTGTCTGGTCAAATCCTACCAAATTATCAACAGCAATTCTTAACTTAGTAAGGATTAAAACACTAAACTACACTACCAATAACTACCAATAACACAGGATAAATCCATGGTTTCTGGTAAAGAAAGACCAGACTCTCTGTAAAACAGTATAGTGTTTATCATTAATATTTATTTAGTGCTTTCTAAGTCAGAGCTAATTTAAAGAAGTCATCATGTTGGTTGCAGACTTACAGGTAGCAGTAGACATACCACAGCTATACGTCGTGACTTAAAAACTGTCCCAACTTTCATATTAAAGGCTTGAGGCTTTGAGTGTGAACACATCAGAATTGGCATATTTCAATATATTTGGTGTAATAACTGTTTTATAAGAGTATCTGTCGGGCAACGCAGCTACACCGAGACCAAATTGGATGTGAAGTTTCTTCTATGATCCAAATGGAAAAATTTTTTATCGTGATGGGATTTGTGGAATTTATCGCTCGGGTCATAAGATGTGTCTGCATTTCCCTCAATCGTTCTCGTAACGTTGATAGCAGTTGATAGAAATCATCTAAACATGGACAGGTGCACGCTGGTCTGTAGACACATGTTGCTAGGAAACATCGTGTTACAGATGAGGACATGATTGTGTGTGACTTCATTTCACCATTTCAGTTAAGAAAAAAAGACTCCATAGACTTCGACACATGCCTTTGTTCAAGCTTCTATGGCAGCACTCGCTGCAGTAGTAACTTACAAAGAAATTCAACATGTGCGCTTTACGCAAATCAATACTGAATTTCATTAGGAAAATCAAGCAAATGTGCCAGTATTGATTTGATTCCTGACATATTCTATGTATATTTTTAGGTGACAGCTCAGGAGATATCTTAATCTTTGCTCGAGACCTTCAAATGCCAAGATTCATTTCTCTCTGCTCCCTTTGGAATGATGTTATTATGGTTCGAGAGATGACAGTTGTATCAATTATGCAAAAGGTGAGGGTGTAAGGAAGGGATCTATGCAAATCGTGTTCACCCCACAGACGACAGTGAAATAAATGAAAATGCTCATTTCAAAGTGGGGAGTTCAGCTAAGTTCCCATCAGTCAGGCTCCTGCAAAGTCTGTTAGTGTTGACTATCAAGGAAGAAATGGTGAAGAAGACTCTCTATATGTATCTATGAAGGCAGGCTCATAAATATTTCCATACGGATACTGTATGGACACAGGAGGCTTATACTCATATACAGTTGAGAGTATAAGCTCTATATATACAAGCAGAGGAAAGTGGTTTCAGAAGCTGGATGATCCACTGGCATGTTTTTCTTGCGTGTATCCTTCCCTGTTCCTCTATATCCTAATCCTCTCCCTCTTTGTCTGGAAATCTCTGTTATAATCTGGTCCCTTTCTCCTGGCTCACACACTGCGCATTCTCACATCAACAGCTCCACCAACAGGTGAAAACATGCCAGTCTCAAATGAACACTGTCCAAGTCGATGTGCATTTACAGGCAGACTCTGAATTGCAGCAGCCACACATTTTCAGGGTCTATGTTTTAAATTTCCTGTGAACTGTGACATTTTTTAGGGGCTGATCAAGTGGAGGAAGACTATTTATAGTCGTTCAACACGCAGCAATGCCGACTCAACAGCGTCAGGGGATTATGGGACAATGCACTTTGGGACAGAGCTGCTTCAGTCATTGCTTCCATAAGTGAACTGAAATGCTATATGCGGAAGGCTCGGTAAATGAGCTTCTCGACATTTGACTCTTCAGTGGGTATCTCCATACTGGCTTTCATCTTCAGTCCTGCATAGAGCCGCAATTAAAAATAATTGAGACCTTACAAACGCAAATTAAATTTCCCAAATCTTCCACCGGGAGGCAGCAGTGAGACAAAGTGAGTTTATCTTGTGGTGATCTGTGATCTCTCACAACACAGGCAAATTTGAAGGACAGGGTGACATATTTAAAATATTACTGCGCAACATGCGGATGCTTTTATTCTCAGCTTGTAAATGAGATGCACTGGGCATGTCCACATCATAACCTTGGAAATATATCTACGGTGCTGCAAAAAAGTATATTTGCTCCCTTCTTTTGCGCATTTGCCATACTTACATATATCGAACTATCAATCTAATATTAGACATTCCAAGTAAATACAAAGTGCAGTTTTTACGTAATGACCTACAAACCTACTGGCCTTATGTGGATGACCCCTTCTTACATCGTGAATTAACTGTAACCACATTTTTTTAGAAAGCTGATTTCACCTGCCACGCTGAAGCCTGATTACTGCCAGACCTAATGGACCACAAAATCACTTCAGTACAACCTGTCTGACAAACTAAAGCAGGCTAAAAGATCTCAAAAAGCAACACAACATCCCACGATCTAAAGAAACATCCAGAGGTTTACACAGGGCCAGGTTTGGATAGCTTTTTCCCTTAAAAATGAAAATCAACATTTAAAAACAGAATTTTGTGTTTACTCTGATTATCTTTGCCCAATATCAAAAGTAGTTTGATGATCTGGAACATGTAAGTGTGACAAATATTCCTCAAAAAAGAGAAAGAAATCAGGAAGAACACGAATACTTTTTCACCACATCGTAGGTATACATCATCCATGCTAATGGTTAGTAAAAATACTTGCATGAAGCCACTTCATCTTCTTGTGAAAGACCAGATTCAGATCATATGTTTTACTGTTCATAAATGCCTTATCATCCATTTATATTATTTTTGATTTAAGGTTCAGCAAAATAATCATGTGATTACTACAAAACTGCAAAGTATTGGTGATAATTTGTAATCTTCAATAAAATTACAAATAAAATGTATTTGGGCTCATGCTACGCCGCATAACGTTATCTTTTACAATGACTATGTAGTCACTATATAAGCCTTGTTTCACGTCAAGTGGAAGATTAATTTACACTACCTCACTAATGAGAAGAGTTTAGAGACATTATTGCAATTGTTATAGCCTGGTTACAAATGTTTGGCATTAAACTTGACTTGACTTTCATTTTAGTGTGCATAATAGACTGGGATATGAAAATATTTTATCAGGGCTTAATTATATTTGAAGTTTTGTTATGGTCTTGGGATAGAAAGTGGGATCATAAAAAACAAAAGCCTAATATAACTGTTGAGTAGCATTTTATAATATGACACATGACTAAGAATGTAATTTCAATGTACCTAAAATTACATTGTAATTATGTTTACCTACAAATGCTTCCCTGGTGAAATGCTAGAAGATGGAAGTAACAGTTAAGGTTTTTGCAAGAGTGAAAAAGTAATTATAGTCCAAGTAATTTTAAGCAGTGAATAGTTTCTGGGTATTTTACATGCAAAGTTACACAAATTATATTGTAAGTACTCTTAAGTAATACATAAGCAGTACATAACTGTGTAATTTGAAGTAGTGTGAAACTTCAGGTATTTTAGTCTAAAGAATAGTGTTTTCCTACTGTAAGTACGCAGTATTTACATTTACTTGTGAACTATTTAAAGCTGATTACAGTATTATTTGTGTCTCCTTTCCTGTAAAATATCAATAATAATAATAATAATAATAATAAACTGTTGGATTGTTGCTCTATATTATAAAGTGCTACTCGCTGTTGAATAAGAAAGAGAAATGAACATCTCTGCTGTCATTTGGATCTAGCTGTGTGCCCATGCCAAGTATCGCAGCCAGGTGGCGCTGCTTCTTTTTCACCCCAAAGCGCAGCCGGAACACGACGTGGCAGTTTACTTCCTGTGTATTTTTTTAACCGTATTGACATCCGTCTTTCACAGTCGTGTTATATCTTAGGTCTGTTAAATAGACTTCCTCAACCTTTGTAGCAGCTTTTAATCCATTTTCTCCGTACATGAAGAGCGGGCTGTAGGAGCTCAGCAGCCGGGGAAGGAGAGATGATGGCTGTGCTGCTGTTGGCGTTAGTCGGGGGGCTGCTGGAGGTCTGCAGCGGCGTTTCAGCCAACAGAGGAGGCTATCCCTCATTCACAGACGAAATCCCTTTCAAAATCACCTGGCCTGGCGCTGAATTTACGCTGGTATGTCTCCTCTTTTAGTGTCACTAAAGAAACGAATCTGCCCTAACGGGATCGGGAGACGTAAATGTCACTTTGTTTTAGACTTCTTTCTCTTTCTGTCACACAAGACCTGAGTTGAAGTAACAGATGTTTATCTCCCGCCCGCAGCCAACTTCAGGTGCACTTTACAGTGAGGAAGACTTTGTCATCTTGACCACAACAGAGAAGGAGAAGTACAAATGTCTCCTCCCTTCACTGACGGCTGGAGAGGAGGTGAGCACTCCTAACACTTTCTGGGAATGGCACAGCTGTTTATCTAAAGAGTTATGAGAGCTTGCCACTGAACTAGTTTGCACTAGCAGAGCTAGGCACGGAGCAATTTTGTGTTGTTTCTGCACAGGTGATTATAACCTGCCTGCAGATGTGAGGAAAAAAGATAAATTGTGATACAGTTGCGTTAAAAAGTGTGAGTCATTCCACAGAATTCTTCAGGACCTGAAGTTGTTTGATCAATGTGATATGTCCAAACTGTTACATACAACATGTGAACAGCATTGTTTGCTAATAGATTTTTTTTATATTTATCTGTAGTAAATTATCATAAAACAGGCAAAACATCCGAGGTGCGAGAGCTTGCTCCTGTTACTCTGCGTCATTGTTGTCACGTTGGTGCAAACGACAAAAACTGTGACATATCCTGTGTTACCGATTCTCACTGCTGCCTCTGGGAAAGTTTGTGCTGAACGAAAAGAACTCACTGTGGTACTTACTCAATAATAAGGGCTCAAAAAATCTTGAAGGGGGGAAAAAAGGCAATAAAAAGTGCAGCTTGTCCACCGACCCCTTTGTATCTTGAGAGCCTGTGACGCAGAAAATCTTCATGGTGTGAAGACAAAATTTTGCGTGGTTTCATTAAACATACTAAAAGCATTGTGCCAAAAAACCATCTGATTCTAAGGGTTTATGTGGAAAGCACTGACTGTTTTATCTTTTTATATTCGAAACCAGAGACTATGTAACTGTGCCGTGACACAGCAACCCTCATAGAAGAAGCACTATAGAGCTGTGTTAAGCGATAAAAGGTTGCTGAAATATTTGTGTCTGTAATTCTGCCTTGAATGAAGACCAATACAACCTAATAGGAGGGTATGCTAAAACATCAGTTACAAAATGCTAAATAAGCCGTTAATAAAGGTTTCAGTTTCCCTCCTTTCCTAGAGTTAAAAAAAAGCATGTGTTATCTCTTGTCTCTCATCACTCTTGTTGCATTTGTTTGGTGCTGCAGGATGATGAAAAGGAGTACGGCGGGCCCAGTCCAGGTGAACTGCTCGAGTCGCTATTCAAACGAAGCAGCTGCTCCTACAGGGTGAGACTTTTCCTTTTTCATCTCATATTCCTCCACACAGAGACTGAAACTGCATGCAGTTTAAAGTCACAGTCACACTATAGTAGCAGAGCATGACAAAAATCATGTTGTTTGAGTGTATTGCTGAGCATATATTTATACCAATGTAGATTGAGTCGTACTGGACGTACGAAGTATGCCATGGAAAACATGTAAGGCAGTACCATGAAGAGAAGGAGACTTCTCAGGTCAGTGCTTTGAGTTATTTGAAATATTTTTAGACTGGAATGGAAAATGTGCACTCGTTACGGTTTGCTAAGCTTGCATGTTTCCACAGAAGATCAGTGTACAAGAGTACTTCTTGGGAAATATGGCTCAAAAGAGCCAATCAACAGAGACAGGTAAGTTTCTATATATATGTATATCTTACACTGCTTTTTTTTTTTTAAATTGAACGTTAATCATATTTGGCCTTTCTTTTTTTTTCAGATCAAGCTGAGAAGACAGACGGCGTCAAACCGTCCGAAACCAAAGCAAGTATTCTACTGAGTAACCAAGCAAATCTGCCAGTCTAGTTTTTCAGTCTCACATATCTTTCCTGTTGCCTTCCCCTTTTTCTAACGTCAGGTGCCCACTAAGAACATTGAAGGTCAGCTGACTCCCTACTACTCAGTGGCGATGGGAAACGGGACTCCGTGTTTGCTGAAACAGGACCAGCCTCGTTCCACAGCCGTGCTGTACGTCTGCCATCCGGAGGCCAAGCACGAGATCTTGTCTGTCGCTGAGGTCACCACCTGCGAATATGAGGTGGTGGTGCTGACGCCTCTGCTTTGTGCACACCCAAAATACAGGTAAGATCTGTTAAGATGGTTACACTTTAATAGAGTGCGACACCTGTATTTAGTTTGTTTGTTAGTTTGTCTTATTATATTTAGACGGTGGCCCTGAGAGGTCAAACTCGCTGCAAATTAAGAAAGCACCAGCAAATAGAAAAATGCTTTAATGGCACACAAAACAAAAGAAGAGCTGTTTTGTTATAGCCTTTTATTTGGCTGCTGATGGATCCGCATGTTTTAAATATCATGCAAAATTCTTGCAACAGATGCTGTTTTGATGCAACGTCCCCCGGGATTTGTTTCTCCTCTCGGTCTTTAACTGCAGATGTTTAGCAGTTTAGGTGAATGTGTTAACTATGGGGGCACTGAGCTGTTTAGTTAAAGCCTGTTTTTGGCTGCTGTAAAACAGTAAGGTGTCGCTTGTCTTTTAAAGCAGACTGCAATGATTTGCAGATCATTTTAACCTTATATTTAACTGAAAGTTGTATAAAGACAACATTTTAAAGGAAAAACTCAAACTGAGACTTTTTATTTTTCATATATTTCCCATTAAATACTATAAAATTCACCTGCTCACGTCACTTGTTCGCAGGTTCAAATCCTCCCCGGTGAACGCCATCTTCTGCCAGGCTCTGGCGGGCTCCCCTCTGCGGCCTCAGCGGCTCGCCCAGTTGGACAAAGAACAAGAGGAGCAGCTTAAACCACCTTTCGGTGCCACATCTGAGCCCAGAGAGGTAAGACGTGCAAAGATAAACGGTGATCACCTGAGCACACGAAACGTGGCTTATTTACATTTGTGGTATATCATAGGAGGAGACGTCAGCAGTGAGAGAAGAAGCCTTCACCTCCACCCACAAACCCATGACCGTCGGAGGGCAGTCTCAGGTCACTGTTGGTACCACGCACATCTCTCGCTTGACAGACGAACAGCTAATTAAGGAGTTCCTGAGTGGCTCGTACTGTCTGCACGGGGTGAGGCGCATTTATGTGTTGGAAGCTGAGCACTGATACGTAACCTGCTCAGGGAACACTAATCATCTTAACATGTGCGTTTCAGGGTGTAGGATGGTGGAAATATGAATTCTGTTACGGAAGGCACGTCCATCAGTACCATGAGGTAAGCGAGTGAATTCAAACTTGGAAAAAGTAAATAATCAAATGCACTTCTAGTACCTTTTTAGATTGTACGCTGGCTATAAAGCAGTAAGCGAGAGTATTTTCTGTATCAGCCAGATTATCTTTTTTTTGTGTTGTAGGATAAAGAGCAAGGGAAGAACATTGTAGTGGTGGGGAACTGGAATGCAGATGAACACCTCGACTGGGCCAAGAAGAACGTCGCCCGATCCCTCCAGCTCAGAGAGGACGGAGTGCAGAAAGTCAAGTAGGCCTTTCAGATTTTTGAACACTAATCGCTGTAAACGGGATACAAAAATATCCACCCACTACTTTTTCTTTTCCCCTTTACTCCACAATAGGTTGGTTTCCCACTTCTATGGCCACGGTGATGTGTGTGACCTGACAGGGAAGCCCAGACAGGTCATCGTCAAGCTCAAGTGAGTGAACAGTTACCTAGAACTAGGGGATGAAGAGTGGAGCACATCAGCCTGAGTCCACGGATGAGTAAGACTAAGTTGTCAGTGTTTCCCATTTTGATTCACTCATATCATTTCTCTTCTCGCTGTCAGATGTAAGGAGTCTGAGTCTCCCCATGCTGTCACTGTCTATATGCTGGAGCCTCAGACTTGTCAGTATGTCCTTGGGGTAAGTTTATGTTTCACTCCTGAGTGGCAAAAAAAGAAAACAGTAGAATTTGCTTAGTAACATTATGAATCTTATGTGAAGGTTTAGTCCTTTGTAAAACACATTTATATCAGTTTTAGGGATAAATATAAAGAAGAAACTGCAGATTGTTTAACTGCATGGATAAATTTGATATACATGAGCCAATCTTGGTGTTATTTTGTTCCCTTCATGCCTTTTCTCTGTGACAAGTTAAAATATATAACTTTTGGTTTAATTAGGAATTATTATAAACATGCCTAGATATTTGCAAATATTTGCAGTACTTCCTGTAGATTTGACAAAGGAAATGACACTGATCTAAACACTGATTTAATTATCTAACTATACTGGCATTGTGCAGGCATATCATCCTAAATGAAAGGCACCATATTGAAGATGGCTTTTTTTTCTGTAGGTTGAGTCACCGGTCATATGCAGGATTCTTGACACTGCTGATGACTATGGGCTTCTGTCACTCTCCAGTTAAACTGGCGGAGTTTTACTGGAACAGCAGCGGTGCACGGAGGACATAAAGAACGAGGACACTTAGTAAGCAAGATGCCCTTAAGACTGCGCTACAAGCCAAAACTGAGAATAAACTCAATCCTGAGGCTGGACCTCATGTAGCCCAGGGAGAACAGGCCCCGCCCACACTCCCATGACCTGTGCGATGGGTGACGCTACATCAGCCCGACTCTAACTTAAATCAAATTCAGGCAGTGGAGTTATTGCTTGAACTTCATATCTGTGCTTCACTTTGTGATGATTGATTGCAAGAAAAGGAGTGACGAATCATCAGGGGAATTAACAATATTCAAAGTGGTTTTGGTGTGTGTGTGTGTGTGTGTGTGTGTGTGTGTGTGTGTGTGAGTGTGTGAGTGAGAGATATGGATTGATTAGCTGCTTGACTGTGGCACTTTTGTACTTGTAGATATGAAAAACATCTGAAAATGCTTCACAGCAGGGAGACTGTGTGAGTGTAACTTATGCATTAGAGATTTCTGTGGAATAACAATAAAAGTGAGTGTAAGGTTGTAGGATGTACAGAGTGTGTGCAGGTTCATTTAAAAGGTTCGTTTTGTGGTTTTATGAAGATGCACACTGGGATCCGACTACTGCTGTATCTCTGGAATAAAAACCAATGCATTTACAGCAAAAAATTAAAAAAATCAAAACATGAAACCTTATTTTAGTTTTCCATTACCACAGAAAAGAGTAGATTTAAGACATTAGGGAAATATGTAGTTCAGGGATATCTAACTCAAACTGCCCGCTTTGATTTTAAGTGGGTTGGACCATTTCAAGACCACATTTAATCCTCAAGGTATCTAAATATAAAAATAAAGTGCAACTTCAACAGAAAGTGTCAGTTTTTTCTATTTGATAAAGAAATTCTACTGTAGTAATTGAATGGCTTGTGCATAAATGTGTTCAACTACAGAAGAAATGCATCCATCTGACCAATTGATACGCAATGTATCCTGTGTATAACACATTTTTATAGTAGATAATGAAAACCGCAGGAAGTTTTCTGTCATTTATTTTTTAATAACCGAATTTGTTTGGTGTAGCTTGAGTGGTTATATGGGAGGTTTTTAAATCAGTAAAAATGAAGCTGTTAAACTTGTGAAAAAACAGCTAAAAGCCCCAAAACTTGTGCCTTTCTCTACATTTTTTCAAATCTGTCCAGTGGGGCTGGATTGGAGTCTTTAGCACGCTGATTCCAGGCCCTGGGCCTGAGGTTTGACACCCCTGATCAAGTAAGTTAAGTGTAGAATTTAGTGTTTTATTTATTCGGCCGCCAGAGGGCGCTGATGCTATGTGTATGTGTAGTAACAGCACAGTAACAGGTGTAGATCTCACAGACATTACATTTGTACTTGCCAGTTATTTATTGTGGGGTTTTTTTTTTTTTTTAATGTATGAGGCTCAGACTTTTTTTTTCTCTTGAGAAGAGAGTCTATCCAGGTGCAACCACGTACCACTGACAGCCGTATGGGGTTTCATAGTGGCCTGATGCTGAAGAAGCTGGTTTCACGCCTATCTCCAGCCAGAGAGGAACTGGGATTGAAACTAGCAACTGGTGACTTTGGGTTCAGTGAAAACCTCAATAAATCAATTCAATATCAATAAATAACTTGCTGGAACATAAACTTTTATTCTAAATCTGTTTCTCATTTCAGTTTCAAAGGCAAAGTTTATACTGTAATTCTGGTTCTTGTCATTTCTCCAGTCACAAAAATCGCAACATCTTTCTACTGTAGGAGAGAACAAAATGTTAATACTGAGTCCAAAGACATAAAAATAGCCTGTTTACACGTTCCTCCTTTGATTCACATTGGATTTAACGTCATGGAGAGATTGTCCAAAGCTTTCTGTTCTTTGACTATACCGAGGGCACGGGAATCTGGTGCACTGAGGTGCTTTCAAAGTCCTGCAGAGCATCTTGGTGAGTGTGGTAGTGCATGGCTACATAGGACTTGGCAAAGGCAAATGTCTGAGAGCTGATAGGCTGTAGGCTGGTGGGGGAGCTGGGCCCTGCTGAGGGACTGCTGTTGTATATACTGTAGTACGGCTCAATCCGGGTGTTGATGGGTGTAGAGGTGCTCGGGAGGCGAGGTTTGCGTGTACCTGTCGCCCTGGGACTGCCAGCGCAATCCCGGGAATGACTGGGTCCACAAGCCTGGTCTACCAGCCTCTTCTGTGGCTTAGGTGACAGCACGTAGGCCGAGTTGGTCTCGTGATGGGAGGATTTATTGCGATTGACTTCCAGGCTCCCCTTCCCCATTGCGTGCAGGCGTGTCTTTTGCTTGCAGCACAGAAATCCAAGTGCGGCCCACTGAATGCAGCACAGTACGCGGCGGCGGAGGCCTGCACTGTTGCGCGAGTACACAAATGGATTGATGCCTGATTTGAGAAAAATGAGCACAAAGCCACACAGTTCGAACTGGTAATGTGCAAAGCTGCTTTCTGGTGACAAAACATCCTGTGCCAGTGAAACTCCCATCGGCAGACAACAGAGTAACACAGAGAATACTATAACTACACAGGTGACAACTGCCTTGGAGTCTTTGGCTGTGGCTAAGTTGACTGTGGAGACCAGCTGACAGCAGGTGGCTCCTTGGGCGGCCCCTGGAACCACCGGCTGGTTTGTCCTGTTGGTATAGGCGTGCGTTTGTACATTCTGCAGTTTGTTGTAAGTCTGGTTACGGTACAGAGAGGGGCCTTGAACGGCACACTGCATGCTTTCAAAGCCTGCTGCAATGAGAGGTGGTGGGGGTGGAGGGCAGGTGGCATCTACAGTGATGACTGGGCATTTCCTTACTTGTGCGTTCTTCCTCAGGGTCTGAGCAATCATCAGATACGACACAGACACCACAGCAACACAAAAGGCAAAAACTGCCAGGTAGACGTACAACACAACCCTGGCCTGCCCACTCCCCAGGCCAAAGTGGGGCAAGCAGGGTCCATCTTTGCGTGGATATGCACGCATGGTGAGGAGAGCAGCCAATGTGAAGCTGGATGTCCACAGCAAGGCGGTCAGGGCCAGCGTGCAGGGGAAGGAAGCAGTGCGGTTGGGCTGCTGTCCCAAAACCATGCGGAGTCTGTGCAAAGCAATGACAGCCACCGTCTCCAGGGACATGATGATGAAACCCGAACTGGTCAAGTGGAAGGCGAAGCAGAAACTCTTTGACACGCCATCCCCTCCGCCTGCATCCAGGAAGAGCACCAGCGCAAACATGGGAGCGGTCACGCAACAAATGAACAAGTCACAGAAGGACAGGTTGAGGATCATGAAGTCAAAGTTGGTGCGGAACTTGCGAAACGCCGGGTCGAAAAAAGACAGGAACACCACAAGATTCCCATAAGAGCCCAGGAAGAAGATAAAGATGAGGAGGAGGGAACAAAAAGTCAAGGTAGCAGTGTGGATCACGGCCCAGCCCGAGGGGGTCTGGTTACCCAGGGTGCCATTGAAGGTCTGCAGTCTTGGCACATCCACCAGGTCCGAGGGTGTAAGAGTGGTGTTCATTGTACTCTGATGATTTAGAGCGACTCCACATTCATCAATTTCAGTATTATTCCTCTAAGAGGAAGGAGCACATGCTTCCACCATTGCTGCCACCTTGGTAGAAAACGACAAAGAATATAAATACAATCAGCTCTATGGGCTGGTCTTCAATACAGTTATAATGATAATGAGGAGAAATGGATGGATAACTTACAATTTGATCAGAAACGTTAGACACGGGTATAATAGGCTATGCACCACTGCATTTGGCCAATTACCTTACCTCCCCATCATCCCCCTTTAACTCTCTCTCTCTCACACACACAGCAGCGTCTGCTTAATAAAAAAGAAAGAAAGAAAAATCTCTGAATATCAAAACGAATGTTGGTTTTAAGGCTTTAACGGGCTGCACAATCCAGGATTCACTATTGCTTAGAAAATATAGCACACTACCTGTACTAGATCGTGCGATCCTCATTATTTCATACAGCCCATCTTCATCATTTTTAAGGCAGTGCGATAGTGAACGCACCGCTGCTTCGGAAACAAAGAAGGAAAAATGTATTTTAGCAGCTCACCTTAACGCAACAGTCCGTCGGAAAGAATCGATAATCTTCACGTTTCCTTACATGTCTGTGTAAATCAGCGCGAACACGTAGATGGCAGCTTGTTTCTTTTCTTTACGATAAATCCATTCAAATAGAGAAGCGACGGCCACTGGACGTGCACTGAAAAATGAGTATGAAGTCACCGTCTACGTATCCGGGCATGAGCATAACCACTGCATTCAAGTAGTCCGTCCATAGAAACGCTTCCCTCACTGGGAATCAGCTGGCGGAGTTAGAAAGGAGAATTTGCGGGATTTATTTCAAACATTTGAAATTTGACAGAAGCGCCATTATCCGACACGTCAAATATATTACCGCAGCAATTTATTTTATTTTTTTTTGCTTTCACCATGGTAACGTATTATAGTTTATGCGAAAAATGGCGCCTCCCTATTTAAACAGTCTCTGCCAAGGACGTGAAAAAACAAAAAAATTATACACATATAAATAACTATTAACTACTATTTATCTTGTATCTATTTAGACTGATTTCAACAAAAACTGTTTAAATTTTTAAAATTTATTACAAAAATGTATATAATTTTTAAAGGTGTCATTCAGCATGATCAATATGACAAATAAAAATATGATTAATTATTATTTTTCCCGCTTTTCACGGACAATACTTCAAGCAGGGCCACAAACCCCTCTGTAAAGAGCTGAAACACTGTGAGCAGGGATCAAGTGTTCTGCATGTTGGAACAAACTAGTTCTAAAAATATCAACACTGAAGCTAATGCTGCACACTTTGATTTTTTTTTTTTTTTTAAATTTTGGTCCAGTATCTGATATCCCAATAAAAATGTGACAAAAAAGAAAACGCTCATATGCAGATTTTTGTTAAAAACATTTTTTCATTTTATTGTCTTTAATTAAGCAAACAGTATATCTATAAAAAAAAAAAAAAAAGCAAGAAGAAAAAAGAAAAAAAAAACAGAAGGGAAAGAAAACTCACTGCAGTTTTGGCACTACTCTAGTTAGTGAGGTACTAAAGGCTTCAATGCTGATTTTAAGTCATCAGGGGAAACCATACTGCAAACCAAAGTCATTACTTTATGTTAAAAAGTAAATAGTACCTGTGATAAAAAGGAAAGGGTTATAATTATAGACAGGCAGTTTTTCTTTTTCGTGCACAGAGACACGTCAAAGAGTGATCTCACTGTGCTCCAATCCACACAGCACAGCAGCGGGGAGTTTGTGCTCTCCCTATCTTTGCAGGAGTAGTTGACAACAGGCTCCGCTGCCCACAGCTCAGCCATCTACTTAATTTCAGATATACTCTCTATGAAAAGAAAAAATACAATAATGAAAACTTAGCACTTCAAAAAAAAAAAGGTAAATAAATAAATGTTTGTGCATATTTGCTATACCATGATATACACATACACGATGCATATAACCACATATAGATCAAACAACCACACAAACATTGTGTGTTGCAAGTTGTAAGTCTAAACTAAAGAGACCATTGTTCAGTTCTCTCTGGCTTGCACCAAACACTTCACTGCTGGAAGATAGAGTATGTCCTACACTGGACAATGTGTTGGCTCAGAGCTGATACTTGGGATATAATCCTGAGAAATGTGTGGGACACCGGCTGATGTCTTCAAGCATTCATCAACCTTCACACACACACGCGCGCACACATACGTGGACATGCACGCAAACCACAAAAGAAAAAGAAAACAAAAAATCTGTACAGTAATGTTACAAACTGCAGGCCATTCATCCCTGCTATGATGGATCCTTAAATATTAAGTATAGTAGAAATGCAAATGAGCTAAATACATAAATACACAACATTTTAATCCTTCTGAGTGCCACTCTTCATCTGATGCTGCTGGGATGTTGTGTATTATCTCAGTCAATCACTCAGGTCCTCTCCCCAATGTAGGCTGATGTCTGCACAGACTGGAGCTGTTCCAAACTGTTTCCAATGAAACACAAAAAAAGATTAAATGTAAAAAGTTAGTTAAAATGAAGACAATACAGTCAGGGACAGTAATGACTTGGCAACAGTGTAAAATAATTCTTTACCAGGTTTTAGGCATAATAACAGGGAGAGACCAGCAGGTCAGTGAGGACGAGCAGCTGGTCATCTGTGAACTGCTGCTTATGCTGCTGCCAGTTGTCGTGGTGTGTCCGTCGGAAGTTTGACAGGGTTTTCTTTACAGTCATCTAAAAGGAGACGCCACAGAAGTGATGGTTAGCTTTTGGATATGCCATAATAAATGGCGATTAATCGCTGACCACACATACTTCAATGGGTTGTGTGTCATTGAGGTGAGCACTCAGGTCCATCAGCAGCTGGGGCATCCAGGTGGGGACGTCATATGGGCTAGAAAGAATGCAAGCGCTCAACCCGAGAACACCAGCATGGCGGCGCACCAGGTCTGCAAACACACAAGAGTAGCGATTCCATTCAAATTCAAATGACACTGAAAAAAACCCACACAATCTTTGGTTGGTAGGTAACTCTTAGCAAGTTCCTTACCAGCCGATGGGATGGTGTCCACTATAGAGCCAAGATCTCTCTTCCTCTTCTTAGGCAAGCGAGTCTTGCAGAGAGCCTCAAAATGTGCCTGCATTGGGGCATCCATGGACAGGAAATTGCACTGAAGGAAGCCACTGAGTGTAGTGGCGGCCATTTCTCTTACCTAGAAAACAAAGGCCGAAAATGAGATGGACATAACACCAATTACAAGACACAAAACAATCCAACTGAGGTAACAGATTAAAAAGCTGACGTTTGCTCATAGGTAATGGGTTAGGATTGCATCTGGTAACTGGCCACCGACTGATGCATTTAAAAGGCTTAAGACTCATCATCCAATTATGATAATGCCTGGACCCCTGTGTGTTAATCATTACTGGTGCTCCCAGAGGCATGTGACTCCATCAAAGAATGAATGCTTTTTAAGAATTTCATATTCAAACAACACTGGTTCAAATTCATATTTCCACCCAAAACGATGTTGGCACAGCATAAGTACATTTATGTACTGACACATGAGCTCTGGCACCTCGATGACTACTGTACGGTACCAGGCATGCCATAGCTGCAGTATCGGGGTCAGAAGCAGGGTGGCCCATTAGGAAATACACCGGCTACCTGGACTTAAACAGCCAGCTGGGGACTCAGTGCTTTTCTATAATGGGAGCCAAATGCTTCGTAGCATGTTGTTTTAGCTCTATTCTCAATGGAGTTCTCAGTCTTAGACCGGTGTTTTTCAGTGGACAGGCATCTTTAAATACAACAAGACAAACGTATTGCATCACTAAGGCCGATAAATTAGGCTCAGGGGACTTTAAGTGGCCAAACAAAAATTCCATCCCCCACTTCTTCTTTGTCTCTACTCCATCCTTCTCCCTTTCACTCTCGTTCAATCCGAAACGTTATCTCCATAGCAACAGATTACTGCAGCCTGTGGTTTCCATGGCAACAGCTAAAGGACTGGAAGGGGGAAGAGAGTAGAGAGCCACGAGGAGCGCGCTGAATCACTACAGTGAAGCTGAAAGACAGTGCGAGTGCCTGCTAGCATAAACAAGCACATAGTGGCCAGTTGCTTGGCGAGTGTTACATAATCCGAGAGTCACATGTTTCTTTATCTTCAAGCTAGGTTCCAGCTCCTGCTCATGCCACTCCAGGTACATGTTTCTGCATTCATCTTTACATTTCAAGTTACCTCAAGCTGCTCGTCCTCCAGCAGCTTTATCACCAGCGCCCGCACATCATTCACTGCCTTCTGGTCACTCATGAATGTGAACAGGTTGTAAAAAACCATTATCTGGAGGTATGTGAGCACTGTGTAGCGAGCGTGCCAGGAGCTGCTGCCAGCAATCTGTAACACACAGCAACAGAGCCAGCCTCACATCAGCAACATACTTCAGGTGTACACAATAAGCATGTTTGTCTTTGCAATCCTTTTATTGGAACAATGATGAATACAGTATACCAGGCATGGACAGATAAAGGATTACATAATGTCAAAGAAATTTAAGTATAATCAGATGCCTTTGATTCTTTTGTCTTTCCCACTGAACCTTTCTTTTATGATCAGTGATAATCAGTGAAAACCCCAGTGTTATGTGATGCAGGTAAAAAGCTGAGTGACAGCCACATCGGCCAGGTGACCTACCTCCTGTAGGACACTGAGGACCATGGGGATTTGCTCTGTGTAGAGGAGTCCCTGAGACATCAGAGACAGGCAGGTCTTTGCATCCCTCTTTAATTCATCATAACTGTCATCATTTTCAACCGGCGCAATCTGAAACACGACAGCAACGGGTTAAATGTTATAGTGTATACAACACAACAAAAAGAAAACTTGAAGGTGGTAGTGACGAAGGTAGCTAAGCTAAGACTGAATGTGAGTATTTCACCTTGAAGAGCAGGGGAAGCAGCTGCAGTTGTTCTGAAACAGCAGTGGAGAAGGAGCGACCAGCACTCGCAATCAGCCACTTTAGCACTGCAGAAATTCACAGGACGAATCATTTCATAAATGCCACAGTCGAGTGTGTCTCACAAAGAAACTGATTTGGTTAGTGACAACAGATCAACCACCCACCTGTTTTGAGTAACTTGATTGCTTGAGTCCTCTCATCCTGCACTCCCACCTCATTCTCCTCAATCACGTGGTTCTGGATTTCCTCATCGCCCTCATTTAAAGGTTTCAGCTGCAACAGAATTCTCTCCGTGAAGTCCGAGATGCGTGGGGAGGTGGTGGGCTGAGTGTATGGCAAGTTGACATCAATCATGAAGATATACGTGAGCACGCTGGAAGGATAGAAAAGTAGAGAGGGAGGATGAAAGAAAAACGATATACAAACGAATTTATAATAACTTGATGACACATTTAAGCTTAATCTGGGTGCGAAAAGCGTCTCACCTGCCAATGCGCTCGCGTACATTCTTGTAAACCTGGGTGAGCTTGGGCTCCAGGTATTGCAGCAACCTGTGGAGTAGCTCAGGTACCCTCCACTCCTGCTGAGCTAGACCACCCTGGAGCACGTATAGACGACTGAAAAGAAAAACCATTACAAGTGTCAGATTGTTAAGTCCCACCGACAACGGCATCAGCATCTCCTCAAAGATGTAACTTTTTACTCACCAGGCATCGACAAAAGAGCCTCCCTCTCCATTGACTGGGGACTCCATTAGCATCTCAAACAACCAGTGAAGCTTGCGTGGATCTCTGCTCTCCTGTCAGCGTGAGAAACAACAATCACTTGGATGGTACGATGACTGACGGAGGTGGAAGGATAGAAAATAATGAACACAAGGCTTACACAGGCTGTAGCGATGCATGTACCCCAGTCTGCATACGTTTCTACTGTGATGTTTGACAGGGCAGTGCGGAGCAATGGGCACAACAGCTCCCAAAGGCTCTCGACCTGTTGAAGAAATGGAATGACCAAGGACAATGTTAACACAGTATAACTAACCTAAACAACCACAATAAGAGTGGTGGTGGTGCGATCACTTAAATGGCCTCCACACGTAGTTTAATGCCAATAACAAAAAAATCTCCACATGTGGATTTCCCCAAAGTTATAGCTTGATAAATACAGAAAGTCTGTAGACCTGAATGATGAGGATCATCTTGTTTTGGAGCTGTACCTTTGAGAAGCTCCAGTGCTTGCTGCCTCTGATCAGTCCAGAGATGATCTCCGCAACACAACGCTGCTTGCTCTCGTGGGAGTCTGCCACTAGACGTTCCATATGTGGCCGAAACAGAGGCAAAAAGTCATCGGAAAAATTACGGAACAATCCCTAGGCGAAAAAGAGAAGGCAAATTAGTTGCATTTATTCACTTCAGCTGTTTTTTCCCCTTGGTTTTGAATCTACTACCTCACCTTAAACAAGCAGAATCTGCGTGGGCTGAACTTGTCTTTGCCCTTACGGTCTTCAAGTGAGAGAAACTCAATGAACTGGTTAATGAACACTGGGTCTGAGAAATGGTCAAAGATGATCTGTTCCCACTGTCAAGAAGAGCGGAAAATAAAAGTTTTGCACTTGCAGTTACCATGATTTCACACCACTGTGTGTGTTATATTTTTCCCAGGCTTGTTTGTATGCACCTCTGTCATTTCCTCTCTGGCCAGGTTTTGCGTGGGCTGCTCCTCCTGTGGCGCATACATCATCAGGTTTCTGGAGAACAATTACAAAGTTAGAAAAGAAGAAGTGTGGAAGAGAATCTCTTGCTAAAGCAGCAGATAGCAAAAGAAATGAATGAATGAAAGCTAAAGAGTCACATAAGGAAAACACAAAGAAATGCAGGCATTATAAAATCATAACCTTGGCCAGCAGTAGTATCCCCAATGGGTTTTCTCCACAAACACACACTGATCCCAGTCCACCTGTGTGCGTGGAAGGGTACTGCTGTTATACTGAAGCCACTGGTTGTCTGTGCGATCCCCTGCTACAGTGCCACTAAGCTGTTTCAAGCCACCTATCAAAGATAAAATCCAGATTTTGAGATGACCTTTAGAAACAGTAAGAATACACAAAAACAGTAGTGGGGGATAAACAAAAACATATGCTTACAGAGCTCCAAGGGGCTCACAGGGACTTTCTTATGCGCCCTCTTTATTTGTTTCATGATGCCAGCCACAGCTGATATCGCCACCTAAAGGACAAAATGTGACACTTCAAGCAAACTCCTTATAGCAATGGCTGTACTACATCTATATGCTGCTGGGAAAAGAAAAGAAATCACAGCTCTGTTCCTACGCGTGTATGCCGCACCTTACGGACATAGAGAGATTCATGGTTGAGGCTTTTCACAAAGAACAAAACAGCAGCTGGAGGGAGTTGGTGGTCATCTCTCAGTAGCAAAGAAAGGAAGCCTATTGCAATGTGTTCAAACTTCCAAGGTCTGGAATGAGAAACAAAACTACAGTGAGAGGCTGTCATAAGTAAACACTGGCACAAATATATGGTATGTGCATTAAAAAAAACCCACGAGTTCCCGTTGCTGAGAGAGTCCAGAAGATCGCCAATGAGCTGCTTGTATCTCCTACAAAAATGTAGAATGTAATTATTTACATGCATTTTGTTGTCGAACCTATGATGCTTACAGTAAGGGTGAATGCAGATTAAAACAGCATTTTAATAGAAAGGTTACACCAGTGTTCAGAAGTTTATGTTGCTGCTCACGTGTTCAACTGCAAGGATGTTGGTATGGTCATCTTCATCTTTTTGTTGATGTAAAACTTACCCGACAGACTCGGAGTTCTTGAGCTCCTGTCTCTTTAGACCTTGTGCTACTTCTTCCTCAGAGGGAACATCTTCCTTAGGTAAAGGATTCCCAGTAGTCATAATCTGTTTAGCCACATCACAGCACTCACCGGGGATCTAACAGCATGGAAAAGGATAAAACACAATTTATATATAATTATAATTATAAAAATATTTTGTCCGAACGTGTAAAGGACACGTTTACGGATTACTCCCCATAAGGAGGGAGTAATCCGTAAACTCAGACTAACAGCAGATAAAAGCTCTTGTCTTTGGTATGCATAATGACTGTGTTGGAGTCAGCCTCATAATGACGACAAACAGTAAGTAATTAATTATTATCACAATTGTTTTACCAGACAAGCTTTTAAATTTAAGTGAGACCTTTGTAAGGTCAGTGTAGTTCAAAACTCCTCCAATGCATGGACAAATTCAACATGTGCGTTTATTTCAGAGTTTTGCCTTCTGATCTGATCTTGGATGAGTGACGAAACGATTCTCCCGCAAAACGCTACGTCCAGATGAACAGAATCAACTTTTGGAGACCTTCTGATCTAGTTCAATTAGACCTCATCATGAAACTTTCAGTGTCTTTTACTGTTTGTTAAATTAAAACTTCTAATTCCTTCGACTACCAAACCATGTTAAAGTTATTGTGTCATTAAAAAGGGCTTAAAGTGCAGCTTCTGATGGGGTTGAACCAGTAACTGTTGAGGAATTACATGGGATTGAACAATTCAGTTAAAAGTTTTATGAAAAGTTCTGAGGCTATGACTGGCATCTGCATTGGAAAATTGTTGCTGTGAACCCAAAACGTATAGCCAAATTCAAGTGCACCATGCTACATTAAATACAAAACAAATCCACCAGATACATAAGTGGGAACCAGTACACGTAAAAAGACTCAGATGACCACAGATCATCATTGTTTTTGATGTCTGCCAGATTATTCCCATGATAAAGAAAATTCTTGTCAGGATATACAGTCCAAGAATCCAGACTTCATTAGAGCAAATTGAAAGGTTCTTTCTTCTCACATGGAGCAATCAGTCTCAAGAACACAAAGGGCAGATTAGATAGATTAGAAACAGCTTAAAAAGGCTAGACCAGCTCTGGAACAGCATTCTTTGAAAAGAGAAACCTAAGCTCAACCGGAACTATAATAACAAGACTGTATTGAGAAGACTTGGAATAGCTCATCATGGGAAGGGCACGATATGTATAACTTCCAATTAATAATTATGTGAAAAAAGACAGAAACAGACTGAGATATATACATTGTGCTTAGATTCAGCCAAATGGAGCAAAGTTGATTGGACAGTGCCTTACAGTGCAAATAGATCCAAAGCATGCTGCAAAAGCAACTTAGGACTTTTAAAGGTAAGGACGTGGCATGTTCTGTAACATTCGAGTCAGTCACCTGATCTCAGCGCAACTGAAGTGCATTTCACATGCTGCACTGAAAATGAAGTGAAAGGCCTGGCAAAGCATAAAAAGGAAGAAGAGCCTCTTTTTTTAGTGGGGCCCTTGTGTCACATATCAGGAAGTCACTGCCCACGAAGATTCTTGACAAAAATGTAAAAATGTCATCAGTATGTTAATTTGCCCAATTAAGTTTGAGCTCTGAAAATATGAAAGTGTGTTTAAAATGGATGGAATTCCTCAATGGTTTGGTCAGTTTTCCAACTAAAAGCTAAGAGTCAGCACTTTAAGCCTATGTTAATCATATAACTCTAACCTTTTGCATTTTTTCCCAAACATAAATATAACACATTTTTGTAAAAGATCTGATCTGTGTTCAAGATGGGAACTTTTGAGCTATTGTGCTTTTACCACTGAAGGCAAATACCTCATTTCATGATTCACTTTTGAAAGCATTCTTAACACTCAACTCACAGAGAAGTCAATGCCGATGGTCTCATACTGCCGATGGATTTTGTCTGCAAGATCGTCAAAGAGCCGCACAATTGAGGGCTTCTCCAGAGACATGGCTGAGCTGAGGCCAGACCGTACGATGGCAGGCCACGTCAGAGCAATACACTCCCAATCATGCAGATTGGCCAGGCACACGCCGCTGTGATTCCCCAGAAGACAGTACAAGGCACCCTGGAGAAATACAGATACAGTATTAAAATAAATCTACAAATATAAATAACTGTTCAAGAATTTTTAGTGCAAAGCTGACTGCCATACTTTGAATTGCTGCTGAGTAACAGCGCTGTTGTCTGGGTTGAGAAACTCGAGGACATGGGGGATGAGGTCTCTGCAGCAGAAATTGTAGGTTCCCAATGCAGTGAACAACACATTCTGAGCTTTGCTGCGTACCTGGAAGGCAACAAGTCTCAATTATTAATCATTTACAAAACACTACTCAAATCTTAGTAAGCTAGTAAATCACACTGGCAATGTATTAACAAAATGTAAACTATGCTTTTCCTGAAGGGTGCCGTGCAGAACTCACTTGACTGTAGGTGCTTGTGGAAAGCCTCAACAGATCTCTCATCAGTTCCTGGTGAATGCTCCTGTACTGACATCCTTCCACCGTCAGCTTTCGCAGCTGATAAGGACAAAATCAAAGTCAGAAATGCAAAAACGCCAAAGCTAACCTACAATGCCGTTACTCTATGAATGACTTACTTCATGCTGAAGCATGACCCTGTCTATTAAAAGAGCTCTGATGTGTTGCTTTCTGCCATGAAGCTGTAAATGCAAAGGGTGAGGTCACTACAGTCACTAGTGCATCTTCTGTAACTTTTGAAAATGTGCTTTTTTTTTTTATGACTTCTTCCAGGATAACAGCAGTACAAATATACAAGAGCAGTCTTACTCTGTTCTCCATTGATTTCTTCACAAGGTTGAAACTCTTCCAGCGGGAGTCAAACTCGTGCTTGTGAGAACCTTTGAAGTGTAAAAGGTCGCTGATAATCTAAAACGTCACAGACAAAAATACTGATTTGTGTTCGGCGAGACAGGAACCATGATAGTCGATGCCCACACATTATCCCACACCTAACAACTCAGACATGCTGCACTGTGGCTTTCCAAACAGATATAATGCAAGTATTTTCTATTTTGGCTGTTACTTTACTGGCTGCCCACCTTGATGATGGAGAAAAGAGACTTTGTGTCATCCTCTGAGTGCTCCAGGATATATTCTGCAGGAAGACAAAACAGAAGTCAGATGGTGGAACAGTGAAGTTATGGATGTCGCTGTAGAATAAAGAGGGATCACAAGCCTACGAGGGGGTAGAGCTGGGCGATAGAACGATAACGATATGTATCGCGATATAACTTTTACTCGATAGAGAAATTAAGCTATCGCGATAGACCTCGCCGCTCTTGTCCTCTTAAAAGAAAAAAAAAAAAAAAAAAAAGGTCAGCCAATCTAAATTAAGTAGCGCAGAGCCGAACCAATCACAGCCGCAGCGTCACGTCGCGTGACTTGTTACGTACAGCACAAGTGCCAAGCCGCACGTGTGTTTGTTTGGGAAGCAGCCAGCGGGTAATGGAGCCAGCGCATAATGGAGGAAATGAGTGTGCCGACTAGAAAAATCAACCGAGCGTGACCGAAGAGAAAACAGATGACGGTTCCAATGCCGGAGAGATTGTCGAACGGAAGAGCCAAAGAAGTTCCGTAGTGTGAAGGTATTTCGGCTATTTCAAGTCTGACAAAAAACAGAGTAGCGTGCACTGTAAATTGTGCTGAAAGCAAGTCTGGAAATACAATAAACTGGTGCATGCGTCACACTGTGCGCCACGTTATTGTTTCGGTGAAATGAATTTCTACAATACTGTTACTGTTAATTCTACTCTGCAGTGTTTAAATGCTTACATATACACACAGTTACTGTCCCTCCACACATACGACTCGGTTCTGCTTCTATGCCGCAGCTTTGTTTACTTTTTCCCACCGAGGCTTCTAGACTTCTGATTGGCCAACATTTCTGCACGGTTAGGAATCTAGCGCCACCTGCTGCTTTGGCATGTTCATAGCAGCGTTTTCCTTCATTTCTGCCTTTATGTGTGGACGGGATTATTTTTTAAAACGAAAACGGAAAATCTCAGTTTTCAAAAATACCCGTGTACGTGTGGACGTAGCCTCAGTCTCTGACTGGAAGCGCTAATTCGTCATTCGGCTTTTGTCAGACTAAAGTAACTGTTAAAACTGTTTGAAAAGCTAAGCTATACAACAAGGAGAGATTGAGAATTTCCTTTTAGTTCTCAGTTTATTTGATATTGACAAAAGTTAGTCAGTTTTGTCTGTTCTTCTGTAAAACAAACTAAGATTTATTTTTAGAATTTATATTTTGTTTCTAAGTGGAATTGACAATTTAGTCTGTTTCGTTTGTTCTATTTTGAAACTTAAACGCTTTAGCGGCTGCCTTTTGTGTAGTTTGCAATATTTGCCTTTATTTATCTGAAAAAGTCTCATGTTCCTTAAGTACATCTACCCTGTTGAACTTATTATGGGAAATAAATATTTAAAAACAAGCTGCTGATTATTTCACATTTTACTTGTGAGCAACGGCACATTTAAATCTTACAAATATAGTTATTTGGCTTATATCGTGATAGATATCGTTATCGCCTGAAATGAAAAAAACATATCGTGATATGAAAAAATCTCATATCGCCCAGCTCTACGAGGGGGTATAAGTGGGTGAAAACGTACGTAGCAGCTGTTTCATCACACTACAGATAGCATCTCTGTAGTTCTCTCTGGACTTATCTGTGGGTCGAGATAATAATACAGTGTAAGTTTATATTTCAACAAACCCTTTAATTTATATCTAATGTGAGAAGAAAAAAACTTCTTCCGATAGGTCTTAAGAAGAGATTAACACACCATACTCCATTCCTGTATAGAGGGTGGTCTCATCTAGATTCACCATGCTATGAACCCTGGGAGAAAAAAAACAAAAACAAAAAAACAGAACTGTTTAACATTTAAAATTAAGCAGATAAAGTGAGGATTTCTCTGATCCCTGTATCCCCTGTATTTTATTGACTATCACTGATGTGTTTATCTGGTTTTCTTGATCATATCAAAGCAATTACAGCTCAGGGATAGGCTCTCCTTTCAGTGGAGGCATCAGACCCCCGGCTCCTAGGAGACAGTGCTGAACAATGGTGAGGCTCTGTAGGACATCATCTCTGAAAGTACAAATTAACAAACACAAATCTATCACAAACAGAATCCACCAAAATAAACAAAAAAAAAAAAAATGCAGTTTACAGCTAGTGACCTCTGGCAGCAGAGCAGTTCCTTACCTGCTCATGTCCTGTTCGCCTTCTGCAAATCTCTTAAGGCGCTGAAGTTCAGGCTGAAGAATAAGGTCCAGTAAATAAAACGCTAACGAGATCTCCTCAACACTGGGTACATGCCACTGGATTTCCAAATTCCACAAGTCCCCAGGTCGACCCCAGTCCTGCACAACATTAACATCAAACAAGTTATTATTTAATCTAACAAAAACCCACCCTATGGCCCTGCGGTGCTTTATCAAGAAAATTCTGCTGCAGATACAAATATTGATGACATTTAAGTTACGTAAGGTTAACATGCATCAGCGGGGGAATGATGAACATGAAAAAGTCAAAATATCGAATTTAATATTTGCTCTATATGTGATGATGGTCATGTGAGATTGGTACACCTGTAAAGGAGGACATAAGGTACATAGAGACATATATACATACACTACCATCATTATATTAAGAAAGATAAATCACAGGAATTTCATATTTTCTATTCTGGTTTGGGCCATGTGTAGCTACAACAACTTAAGGTGCTATTTGCAAATGCAACTTTGGTCTAAAGACAAAAAAAATTAATTTTTCAAGAAAAAAAAACTTTAATTTACATACATTAAATCTTCTTTTATTTCTTGGATGTTCACTACTAATAGTTAAAAAAAACAAAAAAAAAAAAACAACATCTAATCATTCTTTAGAAGACTGACTGACCCAAAAACTGATATCCCTAATTGTGTGTTTAGTGGATAAACAGAAAAGCTGACATCAGTATGTGATTTCTTTATTACTGGTTAAAACAGATGCACACAGCACATTTCACTTGACAACTGCTCTTAACTTGGTAACCACATAAGAGTCATTTTATTTCCTCTATGGTCCAAGACACTAATCCAGCCAAACGATCTACTACCCCTGCCTCTACAGAGGAAGAGACTTAATAGGATCAAAGGACTAAACAAAGTAGTAGACAATTAATCAAACCAGGTCATTGCTTCACTAAGACTTATCTGGTTAAAGGACAAATGTCTCTAATTGCTAGTGCCTGATTTTGACCTTGACTCAATGGTTGAGTATAGTAGTAGTCTTTGAAGCCAGTTTCTGACAGTAAATGCACTTGACAAAAAGACTAATGTGTATTATATATAAAGCATATTTGGTATTTGTACCTTAATGGGTAGGTAGTCACCAGTTGGTTGATGGAAACCTCCTGGCACACTGCAGTACTCTGTGGGGTAGATGAGGGCTGTTGAGCGAAGAATGTGGTGCAGCAGGTTGCAAGCCAGAGTGTAGCCCTGTTTACACTTGAGGTGGAGTGTCAACTGCAAAATCTGAACCAGCTCAGAGCGATAGGGCAGGATCTTATCGCCATCCACACGAGACACCTGCAGGTGCAAACAGCAAGAAGGTAAAATAAATGTTAAGGCAAAGAATTATTTAAGTAAGGAATTGGCAAACAGATAAGTTAACTGGAATTATAAAGAAGTCAATTCACCTCAGAGAGCAGCTGGAGATTCCACAGAAATTCCTTGTCAAGCTCCTCTTCATTCAACACTTCCTCATCTGTTCAAAAAAAAAAAAAAAAAAAAAAAAAAGGGGGGGTGCATCAGGTAAATAATATCAATTCAGGGAGGGAAAACCAGATTCAGGTATTTGGAAATATCAACTACATATGGCTATTCCTGTGTGAGCATTACTTACTGACAGCAATTTGATTTATTGCATTGCAGCAGTGTGGTACAAACACCTTGAGTGACTCTGCAGGGTGACACTGAAAACAGAAGCAGAATGAAAATGAAACATAAATTAAGGAGCTCCACGAGGAGTTTGAGTGAATGATATTTACCTTAGCTGCAGCTCTACACATGTCAGCAACCATTCTGCCGGCTACACGAGTCTCAAAGATGTTCGTGGTTGCAAAGTTGAACACCTTTTCTAGAGCCACCTATTAAAACAAAGTGACAAATGTGTTCATATGTATAAATACTGTAAAAACACGTAACATATTTTCATTAATAATAAAAGATACCAAAACAGTCAATTAGAAGCAGAGATGCACCAATAGTGAATTTCTGGGGCAGATATCAATGTTCTAAACAACAATGCCTCCATTAGCTGAATGATGATTTTTTTTCTTCCCCTCACCTTTGAGGAAAATGAAAGTAACGAAACTTAAAGCCATAATTAAACCGTCTTTGAAGATTCAGCCCTGAGCAAAGCTTCAAAGATTTGCTATTGCCCACTAACATCAGTCACTGTCATTGTTTAATAGCAAGAATCAGTTAATAAGTCAGATATCAGCCACCTCTCAGATGATGTCTAGGGTGTAGTTAACTATAACATATGACAGCTGGCCCTCAGCTTACCTTCTAAGGAGCATAAAAAGAAGCCCCTGGATAAAAATGTGTTGGTTTAAAGCAAGACAAACTTGCATTGCTATATTTTGTTATATACTTAGATATTTCCAAATAACATGCCAGGTACATTTAAGTGGGCCAAACTGACAAAATAAGGCTGCTTAATTCATTCATTCAGATCCTCGTCACTATGTCATCCTTCCCATCCAGATGTTGTTGTACGTGGTAAGCTTGTAAATGCTTCACAATAAAAGCTCAATTAAAAACTAAGAAAAACAAAACAAACAAAGGATGCCTCTGAACTCAAATCAGAGAAGGTATTTAATTTGAAATAATTATAGGATGGGCTGAGTATAATGCATCAACTTTAATAGGAGATATAGGGGCATCTTTCTTCCAGAAATTTGATCAATCATAGTTTTAAATCAAATATAAATATGCTTTTAAAACAAATACTTGTTACCTTCTTGCAGTTGAGGTAAACGCAAACCTCAATTCACTATAAATGACTGAATTCTTATTCACCAAACAATGCCCCAAAATCCATTATCCAACTTGACAATGACCCAAAACATGCTCTCAGACATCTCACACTCACGTCATTATTTAGAAAGCATTTTGTTCAATATTAGACTTTTCTATAGTAATGTTTATGTACAAGTAACAGCATGAAAAGACGAGACTGAGTCTTAACCTTGAAGATGTCCAGGGAGCACTGTGTGAGGATGGTGCTAAAGGTTGAAGACAGTCCGAGCTCTACCAGGCTCTCCAGATGAGTCATTTTCTCAGTTTCTGTTTCCTCTCGGGTCTGTTCCAGAGTGCTGCTGTCTATCAGGGCAAAGCATCTATGCAGGGGAAAATGAGAAAAAAGAAAAATGTTTAAATAGATACTGAATATAGAAAATACTCCTGGTGTATATAGATAAATCAGTTATAAAGAGTAAGTATATCTAGTTATTTGTTAAGAAAAGAGGAAAATAATTTTTCTAATTTGTTACCACACTCATTTTAACTTCCTCTGCCATGATATGAAACTAAATTTTGACTACAAGAATACCGAATGGGAACTATGACCCAACAATGGAGAATTGTACTGCTGCTGAACAGTTTCTCTCCTTTAATGTAGACAGTTTTGTATTAATGTTGCACATACCGGTCCATGAACTGAAGCACAAAGTCTTCGAATTCAGCTGAGGCTGAGCACAACTCTCTCTCCACCTTAAAGGTGCCAAAAAAAAGGAACAGAAGTCATACGTAAGGATGATGTAACACTTTTGATTTAAATGCAGAAAGATGGAGAAAAAAAACAAAACAGAAATTCACCTCTGTCAAGTCTGTTCGTTCATGCAGGGCAGACGAACAGTCCACCAAAGGCACAAGAGTCACAAACGTAGCAATAAACTGGAATGTGATCTGTAGGAACACGAATGAAGTTTGTGTCAGTTTTAGGAAGTTCAGCAATAACAGAGATGAACATCAGTGGTGCCCACCATGCACTTGCTGAAGTCATTTGGGTCGACGCCAGGCAGAGCCCTCATGAGCAGGGGTAGCATGTGAGTGGGCCCCTCAGGAAAGCGCTGCCCACCTGACACTAGGCTCCGTGCCACACCAATCATGCAGCTCAGAGTAGCAGTCAGCTGGTGGGGCTCTGTTAGAGTCTCTAAAGCAGGGTATGTTCTGTGGCAAAGCGAGGGAACAATCAGTCTTTTGTTTTCATCACAAAATGTAGTCTATTTTTTTTAATAGATTACTCTGAAGCACAATCAGGGCCAAATTTTCGTTTTGGATTCTCTACTTCAGTACAAACTTACTTCTCTAGCACAGGGGGGATGACCAACTCGGGCCTCATTAACGCTAAGTTCTGCAGGGCCTGGGCTGCATCGAGACTGCCCGTCTTGCTAAACATGGCCAGCAGAACTGGCTGCATCATACTCTCCACAAAGTCTGTGATATCCTCCTCTGTCAGCTTGTGACTGTCTGGTATTGGTGTAAGCCATGTGGGCTTTTTATAGCGCTCTCGGTGAAGCCGCCGAACCACGCTGGCTGGGAGACGTTGGAGCAGTTTCATGAGCTTCATCTGCGCATGCAAACAGAGGGGGAGAAAGATAGATGCATGACAAAGAGATGACACTGGGGGGCTTCCATGTACTCTGGACAAATTGAAAGGTAGAAGGTGCTGTTAGAAGATGACATCATGAACATACCAGCTGAGGATTTATTGATCATGATAGCTTTTTGGCTCACAGCAATGCTGCCATTATGATTTTTCCATCTTATATGTTATATACAATATAATACTAAAACACTTTTATATGTTTGTACATGAGCTCAGGTCCATAAAAATCAGAAGAGTATAAGTGAAATTTCACAAAAACAACAACAACAACAAAGTACAGTCATGTGATTGTCAAACTTTTCAACTCTCGGTCTCCCATCCCACCAGATCGTCAGCTGATTCACGCTGCTACTCTTTTTTTAGTTGATTGCAAAACAGTGTTTACGTGTAATAAAACAACATCTCACATCTATGCAATCAGCACCCTTAAATATACATACTCATGCCCTAAACAAAACAAAGGTTTGTGTACCAGGACATGTTGCTACCTGCCGTGATTAAAGACAGGATCCTCAAAACAGAAAGGCATGTGACCCGGGTGCCAGTGACCTTTAATAGTATCACAGCTATCTCATTCACGTGTCCTGCTGTTATTTCTGAACTAGAGTCTGACATAATCCATAAAAAGATTCAGGGGGGTTCCTGGAAAAAGATATGCAACTATTCCCCCTGTCCCTGTTAATTTGACGCTGGAATTATAGTTGGACCAAGCTGGATGAGTGATGTAATCACACTCAGTGAAGGAAATCAAAACAACATGACTCAAGATTTCTTTTGATTTAGTATGATAGATGTTATACAACAGCTTTAACTCACTTATTAAGACAAGAAGTTAAAGAATGTCTTAATTTGTTTTTAACCATCAACAGTTCAACACACTTTCAGACTGTCTGTATTGAAAACGTGGATTTTTTCTTATCCTGCATTACCATCAATGGTAAAATAATACAAAAAGTATGGAGTTTGCAGACTCTGAATTGAACTAGTAATTTAAGTTAGTGTGTGGCAGAATGTAAACACAAAAGTTCTGCAAGCTTAGGTCGTTTACTGGGACAGATTTCTGTATTTAGTGGTCCATGTGTGCCACCAGGTAGTTTGTAGTAACAAGGTTTCAGTTATAAAAACATGGTGTCGTGTATTTGCATGTACCAATCTGAGCCGAGCAAAATGTTGTGGGGTTATTTTTTGTTGCTATTTATACTAAACTAAGCTGAACTAAGTTCTAACGAAGGAGAGTTTCTCAATTTGAGAGCACAACTCTTAATATTTCATTACTAAAAGGTTTTTAACTGTAGCAGTAGTTTATTTATATATATATATAAAATATATTATATATTTTTATATTCTCCATTTACAAGCTAGTTTGAGCCGTTGATATAATGAGCTAGTCTACATTTATGGTTTGTTTAGTTCCAGTCATCCAAAAGTACGAAGAAATGACTCACCAACCACCGGCCATGATTTGACGGGTGAAAGAAGGATGTAATACTGTTGAAAAGGCCACTGAGCTGAGCTTGAGCTTGCTTGCTGGGTCCTCCCTGAAATTGGTACAGTGAATATCACTGAGAATATCGCATATGCCTAATTGCAAACTGTACAGTAAATGCAGTAAATTATATGGTATATTGTAACATAATATGATTTATGGTCTACAAACTAACCAGGAGGGCTGACACCCAAAGCACCACATGGCTGATGTCGTAGGCATTGGTGACGTATCGTGGTACAATCATCTGACTGGTCCCAACAGGAAGATTCAAGCTCCTCAAAATTCTTGTGAAAATCTGCAATGTGACAAACAAAATTAGCAGGGATATTGTTTGTGTGTTTACCTGGATATTGACAAGTTCTTTGAATGTTTATCTGTGACAGATACTGGTATCACTTCGGGGAAATACGCAAACATGATGCAAGAAGGAAAGCAAGCTCAACAAAGAAACCTGATAGTTTGTTTGCTTGATAACCAGCAATAGACCTGACATACAAACCCAGAGAACATAGGAGCATGTGCCAAAATCCTCAAAAACAAGCAAGTGCTAAGTTGTGTAATGTGCAGTGGGAAGGAGCAACAAACCTTAGGAATATAAGGGTCCCAGTCAATGTAGCCAATGTTGTCATTGGCCAAGCGGGCAAAGAGATTAACCAGATGCTGCAAAGACGTATGACGACATGTTAAATAAGAAAGGTTAAAAAAAAAAAAAAAAATGTTGTACATATGGAAAAAAAAAATTATACATTCATCCACTTACAACTTCCCAGCTCGGAAGATTTTGCACAGATACCCATAAGCTGACCAACTCGTCGAACCACAACCTGTCAGAAAAGCAAAATCAGGAAATAAATCTTTCAAGTTCATAACACACGTGTGACATTTAACCGACCAATGAAAGTATGCTTCAGGCAGAGGGAGAGGAGCACTGGTTAAACATGATGTGAATCCCTTACTATAAGCAGAAAACAATGTAGGGTAGTGTTTTATCTTCTAACTCTATAATCTTGAATTATTTATAACTGTCCTACAAAGAGCTTTGTAATTTGGTGAGCATTAATAATTTAAAACTCATTTCCATGTTTGGGTCAGTCAATCTACTGCACAGCTGTTCAAATTAAATTTGATTACAGGTTTAAAAATATACATTTATGTCAATTCACAAATGTTGGAAACAGCAAAAGTAACATAACTCCCCATGGCAAAGACAGAATGAATTAACCATTTCTCAATCCACTGGTTCGAAAATATTATTGTAGCAGTTAGAAGCACCCATGAGTTTGCACTTAGTAACTGCTCCTCTTTGAAGATGTCAGAGTTTAAGCACACAGCAAGTTTGAGATCTACCCCACCGTTTCAAATATTTTTAAGTCAAGAGGCTGTGAAGGCCAAAAGCTTTAATATGTGGCTCTGACAAGAGTTCCTGGTGGATTTTTAGGCCTTCTTTAGATCATTGTCCCTGTTGTATCAGACAGTTTTTCAGCTCTTGACCAACTGACATCTGAATTCAGAGGGAGCTAACTTAAGTGGACTCCGTTTTTCCTTTTATGAAACCCAGCACCACAAATCTGTGTACTCCTAGTGCTGGAGTACTCCTAGTGCTCCCAAGCCCGGATAAATGATGAGGATTGCACCAGGAAGGGCGTCTGGTGTAAAATCTTTGCCAAATTAAACATGTGGATCATCATCCTTTTATCTGTGGCTGTCACACAAACCTCAGGAGATCACTCCCACCACTAGTTACAATATTACAGTCACTTTCTGCTGATCTATTTGCAGTCCTACTTTGTCTCTCTGATTAGCAAATGAGCAATTTAATCCTCAGTTTTCCAGGTCTTCTTTTGACTTACATAGTTTATGTTAACCAACATTTCTTCATTTAAAGGAGTCCACTGTTTTAATTAAGACAAAACAAGGCTTTACAAGTAAAAGGGCACTAAAGAATACTGCCGAACCAAACAGCGTTTAATGCTGTGTATAAGGGGCAATAATGCAGTAAAAGCTACTCAGTACCCATGAAACAGAAGGTTGACATCTTGATGGTGTTATAGCTGGTGTATGCAAAAACAAAGTTTTACTTCTTTGCTAAAGCTAAAGCTTTAGTAAAGCTCATTAGCGTTATTATCTTGCTTCAGGCTGCCCAAACTTATGCTGTGCATGAATGATAAATTTTCCTAATATAAATTAAAACATTAATTTAATAGTATGTTCAAGGATATTTTATTGCCCTGGTAGAAGTGCAGCACGCTTTAGACGAACAGATGGCATCTCCTCAGCACTCTTAAACATTGTTAATTAAAAGTCAGGATAATAGTCAGTAATGGTTACTGCTGGTGAAAAATCTTTACACTTCTTTAATTAAACTGGATTCTGATTTCACTGAAACATTTTAAAGGTTTGCCTAACTGAAACTACTCTTTAACATGTTTTTCTTCATTTGCATCTATAATGTGCGCTTTTATCGTATTAATTTTTGTTTTTGTACACATCTGCTTAAAAAAAAGTTCTAAATCTCAATGAGATTTATCATTTATTATAATAATAATAAAAATAATGTGCAAGGACAGGACATGGCTAATATAGTAATGAACTGAAAAAAAAATCCTTTTTAAACAAGCATTAAAAATACAGAGTATTAAAAAAGAGTCGATATGTCTCACTGCAGTTGGTTAGGATAGAAAAAAAACTGTGCCTCTGTTCTCTTTTATAGCACTTGTTTCTATGTCTCACTATGGGAAACGCCCCTTGCATATCACAGTCACTTATTCCATTATGCCTGCCAGTTCTGAGTGGCAGTCATGACATCTGTATCGGGACCCTCTACTTTTGCAGAAGGCTGACTCTGTCTTTCCATTCATCTCTTCTTTATTCAGAAGAAAAGCTTTTTTCCTCCCCTCACATACAAAGGCTGATTCTTCATAAAGTCAAGCAGCTAAAGTTGAAAGAAGAGTGCAAATCTTTCCTTATCAACACAAGGACTGCCAGCGTAACTGGTGACGTTTTTTAATAAATTGAATTACGTAACACAATCTGCCACTGGAACACATGACTGTGTAGGCCTGTGTAGACATACTGCTAAATATCATAGCTCATTTTTGATTACTTTCTCTTTGATGTCGCATCAAACTTTGAATAGCAGTGTACATGTAAGAGAATAAAAGAGGTTTCATACTTGAAGCCCCTGTGATGCAGATCTGGAGGCAGAGTTGTTGGTAGAAAGAGCTCAAAGTAGCTGATTGCTCGTTGCATGGTGACATCAAAGGGACAAAGGAGTGGTCTCCACTCATCCAGCATCTCCTGAGTAGCCGCCTCTGAAAAGTACCTGCACAAAGGTAGAGAGAGAAACAAAATCAGAGTTTTGCTTTTTTTATTTTTTTATTTTATTATTATTATATACACATGGTGACAATACCACCAACATTTACATGATTGCTCATAAAAATACACTACCATCCACTTTATTGGAGAAATGTTTAATATGCAATCCAAAAACACAACAAGTTCAACTAGAACCAACAAACTTTTACATTTTCAGTTTTCGGCCAGTCACAGTTGTACCTAATAAAATGGCCAGTCACTGTATATGAACAGATGAAACATCTCAACCTTCAAAGGAGCTTAAAGTGTGGTTCAAAGATGGACAACCTGAACGTGTACATCAGGTTTGGAGACTGACAACTTCTAAGGAGTACTTAAAACCAGCAATGAAACAAAGCCTGGGTCAGAATTACTTAAGACTAGACTAAGTAGGAACATGTTGTTGGTCTCAAAGGTACGGTTTTATCTTGGTTTAAATCCTATCTCTCAGAGAGGTCGTTCTCTGTTGCTATTGGGCAACACTCCTCGGCTTCTGCCCCTATTTATTGTGGTGTGCCTCAAGGGTCCGTGCTCGGTCCTGCTCTTTTCTCTTTGTACATGTTGCCCTTGGGATAATTTTTTAGTAAATACAACATCTCCTTTCACTGTTATGCCGATGATATCCAGATTTATTTACCTTTGAAATCCAATGAGACTGCTTCTTTGCAACCTCTGTTCAACTGTTTGCATGAAGTTAAAATTTGGTTATCACATCATTTTCTTACATTGAACGAGAATAAGACCGAAATCATAGTCTTTGGTAGTCACACTCCACTAGACCAGTTAGCTGATGCCCTAGGCCCTCTCGCTAGCCATCTTTCGTCCACTGTAAGAAACCTCGGAGTGTTCCTGGATGGCTCTTTTAAACTCGAGAAACAGGTGTCCACTGTGGTAAAAAACAGCTTTTACCAGTTGCGTCAGATTTCCAAAGAAAGCCGTTCCTTCCTTTAAAGGACCTTGAAAAGCTTATCCACGCATTTATTACAGCCAGATTGGACTACTGTAACTCCCTCTACTCGGGCCTCCAACACTCCTCTCTTTGCCGGCTCCAGTTAATTCAAAATGCAGCTGCGCGTCTTTTAACAGGTACGAGAATTCATGAACACATAACTCCAATTTTAGCCAAATTACATTGGCTCCCTGTTAAATATCGTATAGATTTTAAAATTCCTTTGTTCACTTTTAATATTTTGAATAATTTAGCGCCCAGTTATCTTTCTGATTTACTCCATTCATACAATCCCAACAGAGCACTTAGATCGTCCAACCACAGGCTCCTAGCACAACCTAGGACTCGAATGAAGTCGAGAGGCGACCGGGCCTTTGCATCCGTGGCACCCAGACTCTGGAATAACCTCCCCGTTCATATTCGCACTGCCGAGTCTATCCAGTCTTTTAAATTACGTCTTAAAACTTATTTTTTTACTTTGGCTTTTGATTCTGTGTAGTTGGCTGTTTTAGCTTGTTGCGTTGTTACCTATTGTTTGTTGTCCTCTTTTATTGTTTGTTTTAACTGTCTCATGTTTTTATTGACTGTGAAGCACTATGGTCAACACTGTTGTTTTAATATGTGCTATATAAATAAATTTTGATTGATTGATTGATTGATTGATTGATAATAATAACCTTCAACACTGCTGATTCTACTTAAGCGAATTCAGATGCATCTATTATGAAATTATCAACATTATAAATAACAGTTTGCCTGATGCTGAATATGATTTCTTATTTCTAATTGCTGAATACATTTTATTACGTTGTAATGTAAGAAAAGAATTCTAATCTGTAGTAAGGTTCAGACATTTGCCTCTCATTCATTTTTGCTAATACAAATCCAGACAGGACAGGAGCAGATTGATGATAACCACACAAACACAGATACACAGGCTACTCTTGGGAACAGCGGAGAAGAGAATTAAACATTCATAGGTGTGGTCAAGTCACACGATTTGATACTGACAATGCACATTACAGCAACTTTAAGGAGTCATTTTTGCATGTAAGGGTGACCATTTATCACAAGTTCTGCCTGAAATGGTCAAAGTATTCTCTGAATTATCGATCAGAAAATCTAATTTAAGAGTACAGGGGCCGAACTGGTAATTTGGGAAATCCAGGCAAACTCTTTGTTTTGTTTTCTGGGGGTTTTCTGTAGCAATACTGCCATTTGTAGAAGCACACAAAGTACTTTTCTTCATTAAAACAGAAAATATCACGTTGTAAAAATACTGCCAGGGAAAAAAAATCCTGCATTCAATATTTTTTTTTCTTTACATGAGAGCAATATGCTTACATGTGAAAAATAAATCAATATAAATTTTATTTCCTCATTATTCTAACTATTCAGAATACCATTAGAGTACCGAATAAGACTTTATATGGCTTCAGAGCAAAAGCATTCAACTGTGAACCATTATCTTCATTTGAGTATCTATTCGTTGACATCATCTGCCATGTTTGTGCTCACATTACAGACAAGTGACTCAAGTACACACAAGCAGCAGCTACTGAAATTCCAGTGTTAGAGCACAATGTCCCACAGATGGGAGATTACAAGTCATACACCTGGCACATTTTTAGCTATTAGGATAAATCCTACGGTTCCACAGGGGTCAAAGACCCGAGAGGATTTTCATGGTCTGTTTTGCGTTTATTTAAACTCTGCAGGTTATTTCAGGTCACCTAGCCATCTCTGTGATTTTGTATTCACTGGTGATCCTGGGGGAAAATAAATTAATAAAACAAAACCAAGTGTCCTTCCCTCTCCCTCAGTGCTGATCCACAGCGTCTCAGCAGCAAACCACAAATCATTCTCGCTTCTCACACTAAGAGGAAACTCTCACACAAGACAGAATTAGATAAGATAATAGGATTATCTGCCTAAGTGCAAACTTAAGGACGAATCCTAGTGCTCACCTAAGATACCTGCAAGTGTACTATTTTGGTGAACCTGAAGCTTTGCAATAATAAAATGACACAACATAGAGCTTCTTTGCCCAACTTTTAAATAAAGGGTTAAGAAACGCAATATGCATATAAACAAGAGATTCTCTGACTGACACGCAGTTATTAAACCAAACATCTGCAGTACTATTAAACTCCTGAATCCAAAGACAAGGTAAAATGAGGACATTCATGAATTGATATATTAAGGTGTACTTACGGTCTGCAGCTTTTCACAAGTGTTTTCAACACGCTTTCCACAGAGCTGTAATGAAAAAAGGAGTGAAAAGTTTTTTATTAGGCTGTCAGTAAAAGACTGATGTTGGTTACAGTTAATCAGCTTTCACATCAGTGCAATCTCAGTTTAATTGCATGCACACAGAAACTTCTTGACACATCTGACTAACGTGCTGTGAAAAAGGAAAGTTTACAGGTCGGTGTATAGTGACAATACAAGCAGAGTAAATGTTACCTGTACTGTCTGAGCTTACTAACTGGGTTCAAGCCAAAATAAAGATGTACATGTTAATCTGTTTCTAACTGACACCACCATAACTCTTACATAACAGAGTTACAAATATGATACATTAGCGTCGTTTACGAATTTTCCACTAGTTTAAAAAATAATAATTAAAAACTCCTGACTTGATTACCTTTACATAAAGACTGAATGACAGAGAGTGATATAACCAGAGTTCTTAGGCTCCTTTCTACAATCCCATCTATTTACTGACATGCAAAGTCAAACCATGCCTGGTTGAAAAATACCACTCAACAGCTTGTTATCCGTCTTTGCATCACTCGAGTCTTTAGATAGCTGTAGCTGACAGATTTAATTCTTAATCGATAGCCGCATTTATGAGTGATGCTGTGCAAGCCAAACTGCAACCTACTGATCTACTGTTTACACTGTAAGCCCACAACACACCAGCTAAAAACCCCAAAATATGCAAATCCAACAGCAGAAAAATGTGAGTGAGCGCACTCTGTGGTAAGGACCACGCTATATAACCTACAAATACTAGAAAAAATGTTTATAGTTTTAAAAACAAAATTATAAGAACTTGGGCTCCTAAACGTCTAGACTCTTGAAAATGCTGCTCAGTAAACCAAGGACTTCAAAACAGGTTAGAGTGGGGATGTGTAACAAGAAAAACAACAAAAAGCTAGACAGCTTATGAGTTAATGAAACTAAAGTCAAGCATAAAACATAATGAATGCTTCACAATGTGTCATAAATACTGTAAACTGTACTACATCTTAATATGGTCATCAAAGTCTGATGCCATCATAACATAACATGAAAGATTAGAAGCATTTAAGAAAACATGTTAAATAAAAGAATCATCTATTAATATGAGCTAATGGTTGCTATCGGGAAGAGTAGAATGATACAAAAATTTGTTAGCTGCAGTGCGACAGTCTCCAATATGGGTGAAATGTTAACATTGATTAACTCCTGATTTTTTTTTTCCTTCTCTCACAAGCTGCATATGGGGTGTCCAGTTTTTACTTTCACATGCAACATGGTGTCTCAAAGGATGAATTCAAAGTAAAAACAAAACAAAACAAAAAACACAAAGAGAAATGTTTATCCTTACCACCTCTGAACCAATTTTATCATTACGTGTTTAGAGGATGAACGAGGCCGTAGATAACTGAATGTAAAAGGAGACAAAGGCATAAAAAAAAACATTCAGCACACAAGAGTGCCTATTACTTGTGCAGCAACTTATACAACATATTATCTTTTGTGTGCATTAATATGGGCTGGACAAGGATTAGCTGACCAACCAAAGCAGCTTGCTTACATTGGCTCAATATGAAAGCATTTTGCTAGCAAAGTAGCAATGTTCCCATAGCACCCTAAAAGAGCACCTCGCACTGCTTGCTAAGAACTTCACAAGGAACGTCTTGCACAGGACAGACCAACATTGTAAAATCTCTAAAGTCATGCTAAACTGTAAAAATCATAGCGGCTATAGTTCCTGGTAAAAACAAACATTACGTGGTATAAAACATGACAAGCTTGTCACCTGAGGTATAACAAACCGAGTCTGTTTGAAAATAACCAGGCCATAATTTGAATTAAACAGCAACTATCACAAGGGATCCCTTTTAATTTGAATTGAGAAAAATAAATAAATGGATGTCAACACCAGGGAAACAGTCTACTGAAGTTATGAAATGAAAAAAGTAAAAATTTGACTTGTCGCGGAGCAAGCTTTTTTCTTTTTAAGACATCCTTCCATTTGACAATGTCACTGGCAGGCAGAGTGAAGAGTTGGCCAACTTAGAGAAAGATGAGAAATGAGTCATTTTAAAACAATAAATATGATAATGCACATTTCAGGACATTCTTTTTCTGAGACAGCGTTGCTGCGCACACAAAAACTGCAACAAAAAGTTGGCTAACAAATAGCAGGAGAGTTGGAGGGAATCAGACTTCCTCCAATCTCCACATAGCTGGTCAAGTGCTGTGTTAAAGAGGTTGTGAATAGGAAATAGTTGCTTTTTTTACAAAGAAGGATTAATAAAGATGATTGCATCACATATTTTAAAACAATGTAGAGGTGAAGGAGCTGTTCAGTGCAATTTGACTATCATATGTGCAGTTCAGACTAACCGTGAAATAAATGTTGCCTAAAGCACATTTTCTGCTGCTTTTAAAAAAAACATCCCACCTAATTTGTGAAATCTGACTCAACAGCTAAACCAAAAAGTATACCTCATTTCTAAGTTTAAGCACAGTTTTCATTTGTTTTTATTTCTTTGTTTTTTAATAACAACATTTGCAGGCTTCACTTAAAACCACAGGCATACTTGGGAAACCAGTTGAGGCCGAGATGCTCCGTCTTTGAGAAAAGAATCCTGTCGTATAGCTCATACAGCGGTCTCCATGGCAACTCAAGGTCCTCCCTTGACAGGAGTTCTCGTTTCCTGTTAAGATGAAGATGACATATGTATAGAAATTGAGAAACACGCAAAAGCTACCTGATCATGCAGTCTTCACCAGACAAATCATCACTGGTGAGCATACGGCATGTTTAAATGTAACTTCACTCTTGGAGAAACCAAAAACACATCTGTACAAGTTGTTGAGTAAACCAGACAGGAACCAATCTTACTTGAGGAGGTTAATAAGAAGCCGAGCAAGGCCCTGCATCATGCTGATCTCCAGTTTGGGTATCATCACTAGCTCGTAGAGCAACTTGATAAACAGTACATGGTCTTCTTTGCTGAATTTGCGCCCATACAGTCTCATGTACCTTAAGGAGAAGAGAATGTGGGAAAATGACTCCAGTTTCAGGACAGATAATAAGAGGTCAAAAGTGTTTACATGCATAAGACACAGGAATGTAATGAACTTGGTAATCAATATAATCAATATAATTTAAGAAAAGTCATATTTAAAATAAATACTACACTTGAATAAAGCTTGTAGACAATTTAAAATGAAAATGTTTTTTTAATCAATCTTTAAGTGCAAAAATACTGGTAAACCGAATCTGGGTCAGCATAACAGTCAACTTTCCGTTTGCCTGATCCGGCAGTGAGTCACTCCTGAAAAGTGCAATGAGCCAGCTTTTGGGACTGAAATGGATTAAAGCAGGCCTGCAACCACGTACAACAACATCAAACAGCATAATGTAATCAACTATCCATACCGACAATATTTTTTTGCTGGTGAAATCTGGGGGTTAAATGTTAAATGTCATGTTTATGCACTGTACTGAGTTAAGCAAGACCATATATGTCCTCACCTGAAGAGCTTGGCACAAACATTCAACAGAAAGCCACGTGGACCACTGAAACATGATCTGAAACTATTATAATGCATATCAAAAGGTGGTTATGCACAAGGGCCGCCTTTGAGGCAGCTTGACAGGAAACCATAAAATTTAAATTTTGCGATATCTGGTGAGCCGTCATCTGACTCGCTGCTTCAAAATAAAAATGTCAGCTGCAGAACAGCAATTAAATGACCCACTACTGTGCCGCTCTGTCTGGGTCAGGTTGTGTATTTGACACTGGCCTGATTATGAAACCCGTAGCGTCCCTAATCAGATGCCCGACAGACTGTAGCTACCGGGCATTCAAAGCTGTGTAGCGTTTTATAAGTAATTAAGCACAGCAGGCCGTGAGGAAACGACCGTGTTTCGTAAAACACGCAAAACAAATCTAAGTTTTCGGTTTGACTGATCAGTGTGCGCACAGTTCCTACAAAACACTTCGGCGTATTATATAATAAACACACCGCATTTTACACTTTACGAGTTACAGTGGTAAAATATATGTTGTTTGCGTTACTTCTCAATAGGCTCAATGTTGCAAACATTACCAAGTGAGCAACAACTGTTACATTAGGACATTAGAGATTAGTGTTACTTACGTGGAAAGTTTCCTCGTCCAAAACAGGACACCGGGCCATATCTCTCGAAGCTGAACAGCTCGGCCCAAGTTTCCTTTTATCTTACTCAAAATATCATTGGATTCAGCGTCTAGCCTGTCCGCGTACGGCAGAAGTTTGTTGTATACGATGTCTTTTTGAGGAATAAAATCCAATGTGTCAGGCTGTGTCTTTTTCATTCTACGGGTTAAAACTAGCTAGCTTCACTAGCACTACTTTAACTTCGTTTCGATTTTCACTTCACGCTGTAATGCTACCCGGCTAATACAACGGCTAGTTAGCTACACTCTCCAATGAATAAGGTTATTATGGCCCGCACAGTGACTAAGTTATAACATTCACAAGTTGATGACACGGTAGCTAGCCATCTAGCTTAAGTTAAATTAGCTTCCTTTAGCCGAAAACATCATCAGCGTCATCTTATAAAGATATTAAGGCGGACGAATTGTACAACTTTGTTCAAAAATGCCTTGGCACTGGAAATTCTCTCTTTCGGCTAACGCACTCCTAAAGACCTGACAGCCAGCTAACGGTCTAGCTAAAGTTAGCGGCGTACTACAAAAGCACTGTCATATCCCATTGACTGTCAACGTCGACTGATTCATCCAACTACAGCAAAGGAGACTGCGGACGACACCCAGCTACCCGCTGCACAACACATGCGTCATATCCGCTACCTCAAAGGGAGAACTACGATTCCCAGCAACCCCCATTTCCGTTAGTTATTTTTATAAACTGTTAGCAAACAGGATGACTCGAAATCCACTTAAGACTTCTTGTCCTCTGATGTCTTCTATTGGTTCTTCGTTTCGCCATGAAGAACTTTCTTTTTACAGAACACTTTAGGCACAAGGCTGCAATGTGAAGTCCAACAAAAGCATTAATAAAAGTGATATTATTATTATTATTATTATTATTATTATTATTATTATTATTATTATTATTATTATTATTATTATGTATGCTTTTATTTTGCTTTAAAAATGCTTAAAGTGAACTTACTTAAGCAGACTGAATATGCCACTGAGCATAGTGTCACTGTTTATCAGTTTATCATTGGCTAACTTGCTTTCTTTGCAAAGTTGAATTTGTAACGAGCTTATTTACAGGTGTAATCGGACTGTGTTTTTATTGTATTTTTTTATGCAATTAGCTTGAACATCTTTTTTTTCTCTCTGATGGAATCATTTTTTCTGTGGGTCCCCAGCAACTTGAAATCCTTGTAAAAACTTATAATAAAATAAAATCCTGCGCATACTACTACTAATACTACAACTAACAATAATATAAAAATATTTAATATAAAATTATTTATAGCTTAATGATGATGAGCAACATTAACAATATAAACACAAGCTCAAAATAACCTTGTAATCAATAATGCCACCTAAGTTTTCATATTTAAATTTAATTAAGTAACTCTGTTGTATAAATATATGTTAGATTGTGACTCAAATCACTCTCTATTTTTTTAAACAGAAAGAAGCACACAATCTAACGGGGACTACCATCTTGCGGTCAAATGGTGAAGTACAAGTACGGATGGTTTATTGTAGAAGCTCCACTCTAACCCTAATTCCAAATACTTCTGGAGTTGGATGCAAAAGCTACATAAACTGGGCAAAGCGTACAGTTTTGATGATCGAAATGTTGCGTGAAGACATTTTTAAAACAACAAACGTGATTAAAGCACGTGAGAGAACAGTGCGTGTTTGCGTGCTTAGCATTAGTATTACGACTTGAGTGAAGCGCTGCCACATAGACGATCTGTCGTGGCGGAAATTTGTTCGGTGTCATAGCAACGATCAACATTTCTAAGTGTCGACGAGCACGGACAGTTAATAATAACGACAGGAACTGTATGAGTACGCACACACAGTTACTAATGACGCTCCACGTACTTCTTCCAGGAGATAATTAGCGTTACGATCGTAACACAGCAGGCGGAGGGTCGTGTCACGGTGTTAGCCTGTGACAGATGGCAAAGATGCTGACTGAAAAGCTCAGTTTGACTTGTGACAGACTCCTGTCACACCGGCAGCTCACATGCTGTTACTCTTATTTTAGCATACCACAGCACGGCAAGGAAGTGCTCGTTTACAGCACAAGGGACGGACAGCAGAAGGTTTGTTAGTTTTTAAGTAATTTGTTCGTGTCTGCACCATGGTCCGCACTCTGGCTACAGAGCGTCAGAACAATTTAATACATCTGAAAAAATCATATATATACAAAAATGTCATTAAAAAGTATTTGTTTGAATGTTTGACCCACAGACATGGATTCCTACTGAAATGCTGCAGCGAAGTTTACAATAAATACCAGATTTGCACGTTAGATTTAGCATATCATGGCAAACTAAACAAACAGTTCATCTGCATTCAGACAACTTTCTTTTTCGTTTCTTAATTCACTCGTGCCATGACCGCGAAACAAGCCACGCGTGGACAGATTGCTCTTCCTCTTACATGACGGACTTTATTGTCATTTTGCCAGCCAGTTTGTTTCAAGGTGAACTAATCTGGAAGAAACAGTGTCACTAACCTAAAAAGGCCAGCAGGTGGCTGTTTAACCTCTCTTTCTTACACATTTACTAGCCCTGGGCCAGATTATGTGGATTCCAGCATAGTACATTTAAAAATGGCAAAACCGGTGAAACCTTTATGCACAGACAGGCAAACAAACTTTTATACATTATCCACTCATCTTTTATATATTTTAATGTTGCATTTAGTCACAATCACAAATGGCCTGGTGTTTTTGTCAGACAGTAGGGAACCTACTAAATAGATCTTTGTTTAAAATTGTGCTAGAGTCAAGGTCATGTTTGTCACTTTACAGGCGATTAGCTGTGAATTGTAATGGATTGTGAGATACATGAGCTGCTATGTCATTGACCTTCTTGACCATTGACCATTCATGCTTTACTAAAGTATTTTTTTTTCATAGCCCCTCATACTAACTGGTCACCATGGTGACATCAGTGCCCTTACTTTTGGAAAAAGAAGCAGTCCTGTTATCCTCTGCTCCGCCTCTGCTGATTACGTCATTGTCTGGGATATTGAATTGTGCCAGAAGAGAACACAGGAGGGTAAAGATACATAGTTCTGTGTGTTTGACCCTGAATTGTTGCATGCTGTGAGCAGTGCTCTGCAGTAAAGCGTTTCTCCATCCCAAATCACACACATTTTTCCCCATTATAGAGCTCTGTTTTGCAATGTTGCGGAGCCACTTTAGCACACGCTTCATATCACGTGATGTAGTGAAAATGATCATTTTCCTGTTAAGTTTAAATGTAAGCAGACAAACATTTTGGTTTGCAGGTAAAGTTGCAGCTGGAACAGTTATCGGGACTTTGCTGGGGGAGGTTGTTCATCTTTCATTTTGTTTCTCTGATGCACGAGTGGCTGCATGCACGGGAGCAACTGCATGTATTCTCAGCTCAAAGGTACCAGATGATCATGCTGCACGTCTTCCACTTGGTCAATGTATTTAAGCTAAAGGGTTGTAAATGGACTGGTTTTTATACTTTCTACTCTACCTGATCACTCACAGCACTTTTAAAACATGTGCCTCATTCAACAATTCACATTCACATTCATACAACCACTTTTTTCTATGCTCTGTCTAACATTCATACACATTTACACTCTGATGGATGCAGAGAGCAACTTGAGGTTAAGATCTTGCGCAAGGATATTTTGCATGCAAGCTGGAGCAGCCAGGGATTAAACCTGATTTTAAGATTAGTAGATGACCTGCTCTGCCTGCTGAGCTACAGTCACCTCATTGACTTTTAAAAAAATATTTACTACAAGACAGTAATCACCACTTGTTCTTACTCAAGTTTTACGGTTGTTTTTTCCACATCAGAGACCAGAAACTATCCATACCTTGACGGGCCACCTGGGACCTGTAACATCAGCAGAGTTCTGCCCCTGGAATAACGATATCCTCGTCACCACATCAGAAGACCGCACCTTTAGGGTATTACTTTAAATTTTACACTTTTTATTTAGCCACAGTGATGTGTAATGGTTTAGAAAAACAAATTGTGCACACCTTACTTGGACTTTTAGCTTTTTACTTTTGTCTCGTCAGGTGTGGGATTTAAAAACTGAAGCTGTTTTCTTCCAGTCGTTTGTGCTTTCAGGTATGACGTAAATATTTTAAATCATGTTGGTGAAGCGGTAAACATTCATTCTTTTGAGCTTCGCCCCTTTAGCCTGCAATACTCTTATTCACTTTGTACAGTAGAAATGATAACTCTATTTTAAAACAGGACTATAAAAACTGGGATGTCAGATTAGGCTGTTGGTTAAGGATTGGTATCTCTTTCTGGGGTTTTCTCCCTTCTGTACCCAGGGTTCCTGTGATAGAAGCCACTCCATTAGCATAAAGTAAATTAGTTATGATTATTCAACCATAGTTTTCAATTTTCTAAAATTTGAAGGTTTGAAAATATTGAACTTCCTTAATCCTTTAGCCTCTCCACTGCTCACTACATACTTCTTGGAAGAGGACAGGCATCTTATCACCGGTTCAACTGATGGACAGGTTAGTGACTGAGGTACGCGGCAGCTCAAAAGGCTCAGACACTGAAATTCCACGAGCTGAAAGACAACTGTCTGTTTTAGGTGTGGTGCTTTTCTCTCAGTGACGACCACAAGTGTCACCTAGTGACCAAAATGGACCTTGAGAAGATGGAAAAAAGACATCAAATGCACCGAGAGACTGTGAGCCATCAAGCAGGTGACGCGACATGAAACAGATAGTTCTTTAAACTAGTTGGAAAAGTTCACTCAGTTACTTTTATGCTACTTTTGGATGTTTTCTTCCAGGGTGTGTTTTAAAATCGTCTGCTGATAAAGTGGAGACTTCAAAACCTGTTCTCAAAATGGCTTTATGTAGGCCTCTATCAGACATCAATGGTGACCAAGAAAAGTAAGTACAGCTTAGCTGGAATAGGTGCCTTGACCCTTATTATAACTTCCTTTAAACTGGTAAAACTACATAAACTAAACAGTGTGGATGAATGGATTCGTTCACAGAGTTGTAGATGTAGTTTACAATTAGTTTTCAATCATTAGTCACAAGATAAAACTAGATCTAAGCCTTTCATTTACTCGTTTACTCCCTCTCAGTGGATCATATTGTTTGATTTTAGCACAAGGAAGATCTGGTTCTCTTCATTTTTGACAGGGAATCTTAATAAAGCACGACTGTCAGCTATATGTATTCTCAAGGGCTCTATTTTGTTTATTATTCCACAAAGTGCAAATGGTATGTCATCCAGGAGAATATTAGCAAAATGATTTAAAACACATATGTCAAATTAAAAAAAAAAAAAAAAAAAGCTGCACATTTTTGCCATTAACACAGTGTCACAAGCTCCTGGAAAAAAAAGTCCTTATGACATGCCACATCCGTATGGACTAATTGCTGCACGTGTTCACACACTCACAGGAAACCTGAAGGAAACTTCACACGGCGCGGGAAACTGCTGTCTCGAAGCATAAAGTTTCAGACCGTTGAAACATATTGTTGCTGTGACAGGAGGCAGGCACTTGAAAAACACGCAGACATGACTAGATTTGTATGATTCCTAATTGCTGTAAGGAAAGCTTGTGATCTCAGTGCAGAGCTCAGCGACTTACTGACTTCACACTTTACTGTTAGAGTGAAATACAGAACAAGTGGAAGCAGAGTCAGTGTGTGATCATTTGAAGTCGTTGAAGTTTCTTTGCAAGCCACATATTCATTGTATAAGACAAAGTAATCATTTCTAGTCACTGTTAGCATCAGTGTTTAGACACTATTCAGACAGCACACATTTGAAATAATTGATTTACTACAGCAGTACAGTTTGGCACAACAGAGTTTGGCATCTGGACTTCCAGCTCATCATTCCCTGCGAGTATGTTTCTATAAATTTGGGTACTGATAAATAAATCTTGCTCTGGAGACTTGTGGATGTTGTGTTGGTGGAGGGGTTGAAGGAGCAGTGATGCTGACGTGTCAGAGTGAAAAGCAAAGCTTAAATATATAAATAAATTGGGACACTAGGGAACTAAAGCATGTTATGTATGTTTCTCACAGTGCAGCTTGATGTGCCAAACTAAAGTAGCTCACGGGCTTTGCTCAAGTAAGATTCCACATAGTAGTATGAAAATAATGATGCACAAAAATGTAAAACCTTCCAAACATAAATTGCCCACAAACTCAAAACCTCAACATGCAGCCCAGAGCAGGAAGTGGATAAAAGAGCAGAGCGACTGTGGCTCAGGGGGTTGGGAATCGCATCTGTAACCGGAAGGTCGCCGGTTCGATCCCTGGGCTCTCTGTCCTTGGTCGTTGTGTCCTTGGGCAAGACACTTTACCCTACTTGCCTACTGGTGTTGGCCAGAGGGGCCAATGGCGCGATATGGCAGCCTCGCTTCTGTCAGTCTGCCCCAGGGCAGCTGTGGCTACAACTGTAGCTGCCTCCACCAGTGTGTGAATGTGAGAGTGAATGAATAGTGGTATTGTAAAGCGCTTTGGGTGCCTTGAAAAGCGCTATATAAATCCAATCCATTATTATTAGCTCCTTTCTTCTCTGTGGTATTAGTTTCCAGTGTGCTGAATGTATATAGTTTAGACTGCATGAAGTCAAAGGTAACTTGAATCAAGGCCTATACTTTTATGGTGTACATGTCTTGCCACTTCATCACATCAATATGTTGATCTTTTGTGTCGTTTGTCTGACCCCAAATGAAAAATTCTTTTTGCGAGAAAACCCCTTAACATGGTTTTTCCATATGTTTCTGTTTGGGGGCCCTGCAGTGACAACAGCTGGTTTTGTATTGGAAGCTCTGATGGTCTGTATGTGGTTGATCTGGCTACGTCTGAACTGGTAACAGCGCTATATTTCAAAGGTAGGCTGCTGGGGACATGCCTTCTCCCATCTTTCTGTCTTTCTTTAAGAAACTCTGGTATGCCTCCAATAAAACATGTGGTTTCCCCTGAGAGATTCCACTGGTCATTTCTTTTTTGAATGTGATAGCACATGATGATGAATATGATTTTTGTTCTTGTAGATTACCCTAAGCTGAGCATCACCATGGCTGGCTCATGGACCATCTCTCCAGGGTGTGATAACTCTGTGAGTATTTCCATTAAAATTGCCTTTTCAGCTTGACTTCTATCATTAATACAGTGTTGCTGGTATTGTTTTTAGTATAAAGAGATAGGATTTACTAGTTAGGATAGTGCGATATAATGTTTTTAATGTGTGTTTGTCTGCAAACTGATTTCATTGGTGTCACAACCATGTAACATGCAGTCACTGAACTTTTGAAGGTTCTAAGTAGAAATTAAAATAAAGTGCAGCAGTCTATTTGTAGACAGGCCAGAACAACATCATAGAAAAAAGTAGATTTCCATAGGCTTTTGGATAATTGCCAAATATAATAAACTCTGTAGGAAATAAATGTAAACAGTTACACGTATTCTCAGCAGGAGAATATTAACAAATTAACTTTTATGATTGTTGGAGTGTAAATGCACCCACCACCTCTCCCCATGTCTGGCACTATATCTGGTATGTAAACATACAATATTTTTGAAAATGGCTGCAGCATTAAAACCGATCCCTAAACAGCTTTGCTCTGTTCTTTTCTTAAAACTTCTGCTAAATAACCAAGTTTATGGTTCACCAATGGCTAACTTTTATGTAAAACAGTAGCAATTATTTAATGTTCTCTCAGTCTAACAGCTTAAAACACATGTTTATGTATATATTATTACTACAAGAATAGTGTTTTTTATTTTATTAAAATTTTAATTGATTGAATTTATTTCCCACACAGATGCTGATGTTAGTGAGCTCTTTGTTTACCCCATGTGTGGTCATGTTGGAGGTGCGTCTATATGACCTAGGAAGGCCCTTGGCTTGTGGCAAAGGATTTTCAGTGTTCCCAAGGTAAAGCTGGAGTTAACTGAAAAATATTACGTAGCAATACAATATTTTAATGATCAACAGTGACAAAACCTTTTTTTCCTACTCACTTCATCTTACTGATCAAAACCAAAATTCAAGTTTAATAGAACTTGATGAGGGACACTGTGGCCTTGTAGTGTAGCTACTTGAGGTCTAAAACTTTGTTTTGCTTTTTATTTTTTATGGGTAGTATAATAGCAAGCATTTCAGCTACTTGTTTTGTGAAAAATAAAATAAAAAAAGATTAAAAAAAAGTCTACAAACGACAGACAAAATAAGTATTTTTTAACTATTTGAAATAAGCACAAAACTGCTCTGGCTAGTGAGTGATTGCACTTTATACGATTCTAAACTTTTAAATTTGCATACGTAAGCTAACAGTCACAATAAGATTACTTTTTAAATGCCAAACGTTTTAAATTGTCCTCTGAGAAAGAAGGAACATTCATTCAGCCATTACCCGTAACTCCATAAATGATTACCTAGCAAAGTCCAGCAGCACCAATAAGGACTAATTTCATCAACGTAATGTGCTTTTTGTCTGCTTTAACAAATTTGCTATTTGTGAGCCAAAGCATAATCATTTGGGATAGTTACAACTTGCAAAAACAATGCCTTTATACAGTTTTGTTAGTCTGGTCATTTGAGCTTATATATGATTGTGGGCTGTTTTTTAAAGTTGGCCTCCTGCCTCTAATGCCCTCTGACTCTGACATTTCCATATTAACTTCCTCTATTACAAACATTCATGCCATCTGGTTTTTCATGAGTCAACAATATCATGGCATTGGAAATCAGAGGGGCTAATAATCCATAAGAGTGGAAAATGCTGTGCTCCTCCATTTCCAGTAACTCCCCCAGCCCTCCCCTCCATTTCACCCCTCTCTTGTTTTCAGTTCTCCTCCGCTGCCCAATTCTCCCCTCAATACTGAGCTAAAGAGGAAGGAGCCCAGCCATCCTAAAAAGAAAGGTCAGCATCCCCGAACACTCACCTCTCACTTATACTCATACACACAGAATAAAAAGAAAGCTACTACTATCTGAAGACTTTGAGCTTTAAAAATGTGACCCTTTTTGTGGTTTATTTCATGACTGGCTCATTATCTGTTTTTTGTTTTTTGCTTGACCACATATAAAAGCCACTTTCAACAGCTCCCTTATTCACAAGGGCTTGCCACAGCAGGTAGCACCGCATATTTGATTTGTCAATTTTTTAGTTGATTTTATTTAACAGGTCTTTCCTGATGCAATCTCGGGGGATTTGTTCCTCTTAAATTTTACTATTGGGTTAATAAAAGTCTGCTGGGCAATTTCAGGAGTTACTGAGAACGTCTTCATTATCTGCAAACATTCACAATTTAAAGATTCCTTCCCCTCATTTTGTTGGGGTTTTATACGACTGTCTGTTTTCATAAACAGGTACTTCAGTTAGAGCAGCACATGCAGACTGATGGTTTCTTTTACATTAACCCATTTTTTTTGACTGGCTGCTTCTTCCTGTTGTGGATTCATAGGTAAAGTGAGCCTGTTTGTGTTTCTCTGGTGGACCATTAGGATCACAGATAAAGTTTATGATTGGGATCTGGCGACTTAGAACTGTTTTCCTGGAGCGACCTACTAAATACTGACATTTACATACATACATCATACAGAGAGGTAGTGCTGAGAGGCAGTATTAGCTGTCTCCTCACAGCTGGAGTTGAGGAATTTGCCAGTGCCAGACTGTGCAGGGGGTGTACTGAAGAGTCTAGAAGTGCCGTGCGGCTGCACTGTCAGACCAAAAACCACAAACGTTTACACACTAACCCAGCATGCTGCTCTCCATGCATTCTGTATTCGTAAAGTTATCTACACAATTGTATACAAATTATGCAATAAACCTCCAAGATCCTTGGAAATAGAATTGTTCTTCCATTGCATGTGTGCAAGACCACTGAAGGTTTCTTACACATGCACTGAAGACTCCTGGCTTTTTGAGATGATTATAATCAGCTGCTGTTACTTTTTGCATGATGTGTACTATAACCCCTGAGTGCTGTTGCTTGAATTAAGTCATTTTATAGAAAGGATTTCAGGGAACTAGTAAAACAGAAGGACTGAATAAATTGCGAGCAATGCACAACACACATTTTCCATAGAGTGATCAGATCAGTATGAAAATACTGCAGATGTGAATCTGATTCATTTAGATTTCTCTGTCAGGGAGAATAGACAGCTTTACTGTTTGACCTGAGGTGTCACAAATTATTAAGAATAAAATGAAATAAAGAAACAAAGAAAGGCAGATGACATGGAGCACAATAGAGTTCCCTCCTTGAAGCACTAGAAGCCATTGGACCCTAAAATTCCCACTAAACTGCAGTGATCTACAGGATCTTCTCTCACAGAATGAACAGAAAATAGTGCAAATAATGAACTGAAAATGATTGGACCCACTGTATGAGTTGTATTTCCCCATAAAACATTGTGATCCAAGCTATATTAATTGCCTCCACTGTTTTGAAGATGTAAAATCTTGGATGGCAGAGAAAAAAAAAATGCTGTGAAACCAGATTAAAGAGAGATAGAGAAACTGAGGTTCTCAACGTCACCTTGGTCTATACCTAAATATGTGGGCATGTAGTTTTACAAGGTATAAATACAAAAGAACAGTTACCTTGATACAGACCACACACTGTGGCCTTACTTTAGCTTCATGTTTGTAATGTAGTTCTGTGACAGCTTACTAAGGTGCCTCTGATACTTTTAGTTCTACTCACATTGCTGTCTGCTACTGTCTGCTCTTCTCATCACAGGTCAGTACAGCTGTGACACAGCTAATGTAAAATGAGGTTGACTGATTGAGAACATGACTTGGTTGGCTAATTCTTATAAAACAAATAAACAAACAAAAGAGTATCGGATGTTTCAAAGGGGCTCTTGTATGTGCTTTTTTTAAGTTCAGCTAGAATAGCCTTTATCTGTAGCAAGCCATTTTGGCTCCCTTTATGTAATTTTGTTTTTATTTGGCTTCCCTTCATTAACAACAGGTTGGTGGGTGGGCTTCTGTGCTCAGATCCAGAGATCTGTGCTACAAATGACCATATTAGGGATAAACAGAGACGAGCGTGGAACAACTATTAGATTCTGAGTGTTTACAGCCTGAAACCTGGATCATAGGGATTCCTTACATACACATATGCTGACCTCAGTGTTTGAATATTTGAATAATGTCCTATTTAGTAACTCAGGAGGTAAACAGGTAAACACCTGAGGAGAGCATACAGCTGTCTCACTTTGTGAGCAGAAAGTTTTGGGGTGTTGTAGCTGTTCCATCAGACAATGAACATCCTGATGTGCTGAACCAGACTAAAGGATTTGAATATTAAGAAACATCTTTGAATAATTTTTGTCATTAGGCTAATTCATAATGAATGCCGTAAAACAAGCGCACAGCAAACTGCTGTGATTTTACGCACATATGACTTTCCTTGGAAATTTGTCTGAAACTCTCACTTTGCTTCAAATAACTGTCTACTGTAAAGTCAGCGTAAATTATGGGATTTTTACTGCCCCGTAAAACTAAAGCACCATTATATAGCAGCAGGAGATCAATAGGGCCATTAAGCAACGCCAAGTGATTGCGTCTCCATTTAATTGGCCTAAAATGCTTACTTTTCAACATGTAATCTGTTCTGGAGCAGCAAAAGCTACTTAGTATGCCGTCTCACAACACATTGGAGAAGTGGAAGGTGGTTTTGCATGTAAGCCACCAGTCTCACAGAACTTAAAAGGACTAATGCTTTACCTAACATTTAAATACTACATAACTGTTGTGATACCAGGTGAATTATGCAATTCAGGTTTTGTACACTTAAACATGTTTAAACATACAGTTATGGTCAGAAGTTTCCATCCTATCATCACTGGCACACTTTGGGCACCTTTGTACCAACTGAGCATCATTTAAATGCTACAGTTTGCACATTGGATGGATGCTTCCAGCAGGATAAGCTTGGAGTTCACTGTACTCAAATCAACTCCACAGCCAACAGATCTCAATCGAATAGAGCACCTCTGGGATGTGGTGGGATGGGAGATTTGCTTTATTGATGTGCAGTGCAAAAATCTGCAGCAACTGTGTGATACTGTCATGTCAGCATGAACCAAAATCTCTAAAGAAGTTTTCCATAACCTTGTTGAATCTATATAGTCACAAATTAAGGCAGCTCTGAAGGCAAAAGAGGGTTAGGTCCAGTATCAGCAAGGTGTACCTAACGTGACCAGAGAGTGTGTACGTATATATACGCCTGGCCCTGGAGACTATATGACCTTTTCCTACTTCCCCTTTGTTTGACAGAAGAACAGTTTTTGGAAGTGCTTACAAATTTTAATGGCTGTGGAAAAAGTGAGCTCATAGTGAACCATCACCCTTCATGGCTTTATGGATACACTTAATGCTTACAGCATGGAGTGGTCACCCAGAAATCTTGAATCCTCCTTTTAAAATATGAAACTGCTTCACGATACTGGTAGATATATTGTCATTTTAGCAATATTAAAGAATCTTACCTCATCCTGCCACTGCACCATCTATTGATTCGTGTTTTAGAAATGCAGACATATGTACTCGTTATAATACACACTTCTTCGCTGGTGTCCTAATGAGCATCTTATCTTTCAATGAAGGAGGTGTAAAGGACCAGCCTCTGGTTTTCCACTGTAAAGTGAAGTCATCTGGATATACTAGTGCCCCGAGGTATGATCACAGAATAACTTTTTGCCATATAGATAATCAGATTACAGTTTATTGGTCTGTCCAAAGTTTAAAGCACTTATTCGCTTAATTATTTTTTAATCTCATATTTCCTTTTTGTTAGGTAAAATATAGTTGCTATATGTATATATATTTTATTTGGTTGTTTGTATATGTTTTTTTTTTTTAAATTTAGTTTATCTTCTTTTCAGGAGGATCATGTTTTCACCCAAAACAAATGTTCAAAAAAATTCTTCCTCTAGGAAAAAGGCTGATGGAAATACGTAAGCGACCTAAGCTAATTTCATTTAAAAGACAGTGTTAATAAAATGTGAATAGTGAACATACTTTTGCCATTTAGAGGTTCCCTCCTTAAAGATTACCCAGCAGACGGTGTGGCACCGGCTATCCCGTGTGCTGATGTGAGCGTGAAGAAGCATGTCTCATGTCTTCAGTATTCAGGTAGGTTAATATGAGTAATTTTGTCTTTTTGTCTATTATTATTATGTGTTTTTAACTATTATTTAAACAGTTGAAATGCTAAAGGTTGAGGCTATAAGTCAGATTTGGGATTGTATTAGAAACACCTGCCAATGTCGAACCGTTAGTAGATCTAATAACTGTCGACTGCATGGAGTATTGTCCATCCTGTGCTGTAAGGGTGAAGTAAGGTAACAATAATTTATGAAAAATAGCTGGCAGTATATTAGAAACAGTTTCACTGTTGCTGTTTTCTCAAGATGAATGTTCCTCTTTCAAACACAACATTTCACAGTTGTGTCTTAAAGGCTGCTTTACTATTTTTGGCTGTAATAAATCAGCTGCGGACTGAAAAATCCTAATAAAACAATCCCGTGTTTCCTTGTCTCTCCCAAGGTGATGGAAAACAAATCCTGTGTGGTCTTGGAGACAGCACACTGTTACTGTACAAGTCCTGCCTTACTGGCGCTCCAGCTGTCTACATAGGTGTGCGATGCAGAGATGAGTACCTGTACTTTTGTTTGATATTTTTGTGTTTCTCATCAAAAGAGGGGTTTTTTTTATGTTCGACATACAACTTCTTAACTGATTCAAATGATGCTAAGGTTTAAGAGTTGGCACCTCACAGAGATAAGAAGTATGTTAATAATTATAAGTCTGCTCTTGGCTTGGATAACTCATTTGGGCTCTTCTGAATAACCTGAACCTACTCTGAAATGGATGCATGGCTTGACATGAGAGTTTTAAAGAAAATTCTAGTTAACTCACTAAGCTATCACTGTCAAAAACTAAACACTGAGCTCTCTGTTACCAGAATAGTGTGGTTTGCTTATGTTCCAGAGCAATAATTGTTGAAAGGCTCACATTCTCTCCTGAGACCTTTTAGGTTTAAACTAAGCATATGTCGCTATTATATACAGTGTGAAAGATTAAAGCATTTCTGAGACGAGTGGTCCCGG